>NC_092577.1:21974397-22616897 GCF_037975245.1 Apostichopus japonicus
CATCCCTTGGTTTTGTCGAGAGGTCCCGTCACTGTGGAGGCTGGTATACCCAGCTGACTGTTCGATTGCTGATACTGCTGCGGCTTTAGCCAGGAGCCCAGACTGGGTCGCCATATATTTCACTAGGGTTGATTTAGGAAGCCTGCCAATGTCAATGCCTGCCAGAGTTTTCAACACTGTCCTGATAACATGACCAACATTCGCTGAACCCACGCCACAGGAAAGCAGTTCGTAACAAACAAGTCTGACTTCATCAGTGTACCTGCCACTTTCAAAAGAGGAGATCTCTCAAATGGCCGTGATAGCCCCCAATTGGTCTCGTAATTCAGCATTTGTATTCCTGAGAGAGTCAAGCTCCTCTTCCAAACCCATACCTGCACTACATGTAGGCTTCTGGCTCGCCATACTCTCCTTTTTGTAATAGCAGACTTTTGTCTCGGAGACGTTTCTTGTCAGATTCCAACTACTTGCTTACATTGGCAAGTCTCTCCTCAAGTTCATTGTTTATTCGTTTCAGTTCTGCTATCTCCGCTGCCTGCCTGGGTCTGGTTCTCTATGGTCTGATTCCTCCGGTCTATAGTGCGCCTTGCATTCACCCTATCCAGGGATTTGACCTGACTCATCAGAAATACATTGCATTCTTCAAGCTCTCTTTGTATTGCACGAAGCTGTTCATTCTCAACCATGACATCGCGCCTAGCTTTTACTGCATCCTGTTTTGAGGTTGTGAGAGCACTATTCTTCAATTTCATTTCTTTCAGCTTTGCCAACTGGTTATCAAATGCCCCTTCAAGCAATGCCATCTTGCTCTCCATTCTCTCCACCATTCTCTCCACCATCCTCTGCAAAGTGACCCCAGGATCAGTCTGACATGTGGAGGGATTCCGGTCAGCTGTTGCGTGACATGCAGGTGTTCTGTACAGCTCTCCCAAGAATGTCTTTAGCTTTTCAGGGTAGGGTGCGAGTGCTAAGGAATGTCTATATAGTGCCAGCCAATTTGAGCGAACTGTGTGAGGGTGTGGTGCTGATGGGAGGTGACAGTTTCTTCACCCAGATACTGACTGAATAGTATGAATATTTCTGAGCCCCGTTCTTATATCGCAGGAGTTCCAGGATGTGCTGATTGGTGACATCACAATGTACGGGTGCAGCCTCATTGTCAATCAGCCAAGCTTCAGTTATCCCACTGGAGTCACATAGTTCCCCAATTCGGAAATCCTGTTTTGTTTTTGGGAGAGTAACTGGCTCATTCAGTATACGTAAGCCCACTTTTTTTGCACGTGAAACTTTATTGCGGATTTTTCGTTCAAATTTACACATGTGGGAAGGTACTGGATAGCCCAGAGTATGGAGTACGGGAGACAACTTGTCATGGAGTGGGAGATCTGTGGATGATTCAATTTGGGCAATCACTTGCATTGCAAGAGCATAAGAAAAGCATGGCCCATCTTCCAGGATCCCTGAGTCTGAAAAGATATATTCATTAACTCTGAAGGAACATGTTCGTTATAAACTTTCCAACGATCATCAAAATGTTTTGCAAGAAACAAATTCAATGGAAGCTCTATTGAATTCTTAGGACACAGTTGAAATTCCATCAAAGACATACATGAATGTATAGGGAGATGTATGAAATAAACAGAATAAAGAAATTGAGAATAAATGAATAGAATGAAAATAATATGAAAATTGTAAGAGAAAGAAATGGGGGAACTGAGAAAAAATGGAAAATAAAATAAAAATAACAAATAAAATAAAACAAGAATCAAATCACATATTTTAGAGAACAAAATATACCAAATTGCAAATTGTCATTGAAAATAAGTCACAAATAAAAACAAACTGAAAGAAAAGTAATGGTTGAAACATAAGAATATCTGGCTGGGATTTAAAGAAAATCAGGAAACTGAAAATGAAGCATTACAAAATTAACTGATACAAAGTAAATCAAATGAAAATAATGAAGACCAAGGAGTTCATATATAATTTATTTATTTATCATACAAAAACTTGGCATAAGTTATATACAGATACAAAAATATCATACATGAGAAAAGAGAAACTGAAAATTATATTTATCAAGCACTGAGAAAAACTGAACATGCCCCAACATCTTTTTGAAGGGCCCTTTAATTTAGTGTTCTGTATCTCGGTGTTGGAATTAAAATGAAAAATCCAGACTCCATAAAATGAAGAAAAGCACATGAATAATGTAAGGGAACAGTAAAGTTGTGAAAAAGGCCTATCTTCACCTAAGTTTCCAACTTAATCAACCCTGCTCACTAAAGCCTAAAATATATGGTGGAGGGCAATTTTGAAGGATCGGCAAAAACCCCAATGGAAAAGTTCGAAGGGACCACATATTGGCTGTTCTCAAAAAGAGTACTTTACTCCCCTTTAAATTTGTGATCACTGGGACCAGACCTACATTTTTTCTCTATTCCTGTAATTGCCATATAATGTAAATAATTTCCATAACTCATAATACTGAATTCTCGACTAGATCTGATATTTCTTGAGATTTCCAGCCAGTCAGTGCCTCTAAATCTGTTGAAATGTCTGCCATTCCGAGTATTTACATAGCACACCGATGTATTGTAACCCAATGTAACGTTAGGCCGGTGGGTTGTGTGCGTGTGCAGTGTTAGGACATTTCGTGAAGAATTCGGAAAATCGGACTTTTGAAATCAATGTCAAAAATGATGTGGGCTATAGATTACCATGATCTATGGCTTGTTTTCAAGCTAATGAGTCAAATTATTATCCCCTGCTGGCGTTTCCTCCAAAATCCGCCGAGGAATATAAAATTCACACAAGTCAAAACTTCGATCGCAAATTCGACCGTCTGCTCACTAGAGATCACGCGAAACGACAGCGGACTTCGCACGCATGCACTAAAGTTCATGAAATTTTCACCAAATTATAAATTTACTCTACTTCTTGAAACGAAACCAACATTTTCAAATATATTTCTCTTCAAAATCTTGAAAAATGACACTGAAATCTCGGCTTGGTTTCAGCACTGTCGGGAGTGTAAACATGGAAGTACTGATATGGCTACTATTATTACTAGGCTGAGCCAATATTTTCCTGTACACAAAATACAAAATTTTCCGTCAAAATATCTAATGAAGGGTGAATTTTGTTTCACATGGGTATTTTTCTTCAGTTCAATGGTTGAAAATCCTCTCATATTCTGTTTCTAAACTATGCAGGGTCCATTTAGTAATACTACTAGTACTAGGCTAGTTGTACTCGTAATTAATATATTACAGTAAGAAGGAACAATGCATAGTCAAAGAACAATGCATAGTCTGAACACCTTCATTTTCGTAATATTTCAGCATGAGAAAAATAAATACCTACCAGTTGAAATATATGTAATAAAGGCTCCAGCCAGGCCTAGTTGCATTAATACCCCGCCACAAATTACCTGCACCCTGCAGGCCTAGGTGGCTGCTAGGTGGCTACATTCTTAAATGGCTACGTTCTTCATAACGATGCAATCGTTGCCACTTTCCCTACTTCCCTCTGACCCAGAATTATTTTCTACTGTTCCCTGTACAAAATGATACACACAAATGAGGAAGATGCAACTGGACCCACCCTAGCCACTCTTCCTACACATCAGATGTAAACAATTTTTAAACATTTCTCTGTATCAAAAGATAGGCAGAAATGAGAACGCTGCAATTGGAGCCATCTACCCACTCTTTCTACTCCCCTCACATTTTTCTTTATTAAAAGATAGGCAGAAATAAGACCGATGCAATCAGAGCCATGGTAGCCACACTTTCTACTTTCCTCGGTCTTGAATAGAATGTAAAAGGATAGGCAGAAATGAAAACCAAGCCATCGTAGCCACTATCCTTACTCCCCTCCAACTTAAAATTTTCTTTAACATTTGTTTGTATAAAAAAAGGGCCACAATGAAAACGATGGAATTAAAGCCATCTTAGGCACTCTGCCTGCGACCCTCAGACTTAAAATATTTGTCAGTCTTTTTCTCTATAAAAGGATAGGCAGAGCTAAGTACGTGTAACTGGGGCCATGATAGCCACTCTGCCTGCTCCCCTCAGACTTAGAATAATTTTCAAGATATCTATGAAAAAGTTTCTGGGATAGAAGAAAAAAATGCCAATATTTGAAAGATGTTTATATCAGTTTGTATTGTCTCTGTTTAGACCAAGTGAGAAAAAACAAATTACGAGACCCTTGTTTAATTTTTGAAATGGCCGCCCGACACATTTTTGGAGACTACCACCTGCCAGGTTAATTTTTAACTTTTCCTTCAAAATATATAGACTCCCATGTCATGTACATACTAATAAACTATTTCCACATCATTGCAGAGTGATGCTGAAGTCTCTTGAAAAATACTATTTTTTAAATCCTTTTTTCAAAAAGAAGTTTTTTTCAAGTATTGTAGTGATTTCAGTGTGGTGAGAAACTACATTTTCTCACATTTACTTGTTTACACCCATTGTAGTATATGACTTTAACGAAAGAGTCTTATTTAGTCTTTCTAATCTGTACTCCTGAGAATCTGTAAGTGTTAATTAAAACACCTAATGAGCCATAAGAATAAGTGTTATAAGCATTTATCTTATCTTCATTTAAAAGCTTGGGAAAGTTTTACTGCATGCTCTTATAGCACTAATATTCTGCCCTCTCTATTGTGCACAACCCTCAACACTGCATTCCAAAGCAAGTCAAATGACCCTACAAATTTCAGTACCTAAATTCAGTTGTGCCTTTCAGCTCCTGTTTATAATATAATACAACAAATTATAAAGCTAACTCAACAATCAAAACCAGTAAACCATAAACACATGAAAAAAAATGGTCATGACAACTATTTTCCAATTTCTTCGCAGATAAAATGAAAAGAAGTTTCAGCCGAAGCAACCTACACCATCATTCGCATAGATAACGAAGAGTAAGTTCAATTGACATAGATTGTGTGATGATGAAATTATCAGCATTAGTGTCCTTCCTTACAAGAAAATTTACATCCTCACCAATCACCATATTTAATAGAAATTTGAACAAAGCACCACCCTACTATTCAAGTTAAAATCATATATGGTTCAGTTGTAGGTTAACAGCAAATTGAAAGTTTTGGAAGAAAACACAGCCTTCTGTTACCTTTGTTTTCACTTTCTGTATAACAATCAGAAATATCTTGGTAGCTGCGGACCATTAACAATAACTCCAATGTTCAACAATTTTCTGTGATTTGTCCTCAATCTGGTGACCTCAAATTCAAGCTTTAAATGAAACTCCGTGAACCAAGATTCATATATATCATTTTTAGCTCATACCTACAGATTTCATGGTACAATGTTGAGGATTTGTCACGATACTACTGTGGAAGTGTTACTTTGAGGTTGTTCATGAATTTAAGATCAAAGGTCAACTAAGGGTCTCTTGTGGCCAGGGCCATGTCCCTATATTTTCAATAACACTCTTAATTGATGGCCTCCAAATTACCTTCGAAATAGTTGCCAGCAAATGTTGACTATATGTACGAAGTTACATGTTCATACCAAGTTTCATGTTGATTGAACAATGTCTAGTAATTTGCTTGTGGTGACCAAAAAATTTACGTGCAAATTTTCAGCACAATGTACTAAGTTGCATGTTGATCCAACAATGTCTGGTAATTTGACCTCAAATGACCCCTGGTGACCCTCGGAATTTTTCAGCACGAAATGTGGACTACATGTACCAAGTTTCATGTTCATCCAGCAATGTCTAGTTTCAGCCCCTAAAATGCCAGGGCCTAAACACTTATAGGGCCCAAAGAGTTTTGATCTATGACACATACCTAACATATGTATCAAGTTTCATCCAATTCCATTCAATACTTTTTGAGTTATGGACGTTTGTTACGAACAAGGAACAAAAGAAAAAGGAACAGAATAACAGAATGAGAGACATGATGATTTCTTGAGCTGCTCTCCCGCAACTAAAAATGTACCCTGGTTCACATCATATCTGCTCTGACCAGGGGACAGTAAAACTTCTCCAAACATGCCTCTGTCGCCTTTTGCTGATCGATGATTATCAACAAACATGCAAGTGTACCTTCTGAACTGTGTCCAACAACCTTCTCCCTGTCCTTAGAAGGAGACACATTATCTTGAGTGTTTTCCTGTACCAAGGAAACAAATTCATCTGCCCTAGTTTATTTACTTTTATTTCTTCTGAAATTTCAGACAAGACAATATCTCCATCATCACAGAGTGCGGGAACACCTTCGACCTACCTTCCAGTCTGCTCGAAGTCACTGGCCTTGACATTATTGACATGACATGACAGTGGAATGAGATAAGGTCAAGAAGATTCAGTTCGAGTATCGTGTTACTACAGCAGTAAAGTTGAAAGTCCAAATAAGAAACTGATGACTAGAGGTTATTTCTCGACAAAATTGGCCCATGATTGACCGTAATTTGGTCATCTGTATAATCCCAGTCTTCTCGAAGTCACTGGCTCTGACCTTATTAACATGACTCCGCTTCAATATCAATTGACAATAGAAAATAAAGTCAAAGATATACAGTTTACCCTGTTGCTACAGGTGTATAGTTAGCAAGTCAAAATAAGAAACTGACAACCAGGGGCTGGAGCCGTAGGAATCTATGCAATCATGAGTGCATGTGTGTGTGCGTGTATGGGTATGTGTGTGTGTGGCACAAAGCTTGTAAGTAGGTTTTCTCGGCACTCCAAACGTGGATTGAGGTATTACTTGGTACAGAAGTTGCCCATCATTAGTAGACGATCCCTATTTATTTTGGTGCCAATATCATGAATATTTATGAGTGGACGGGGCTTAGAGCGAATTCTGTAAAATGTCAATATCTCGGCAACTGCATGTCCGATTTTGATCAAACTTGTTTTGATGGCATTGTTAGGTGGTTTGGTACGTTTGTGTGGTACGAAATTTCATCTCATTCAAATTCTGAAGGGGCGGAACCAAGTGCCAATTTTGCTCATGACCAGACGTTATTTGTTTTGACAAAAGTAGCCCCTGTTATTTGGTCATCTGTATAATCAGATTAAACATTCGTTTTCACAAAGTATTACTGTTCCATTAGACACGGTTTTCCATAACATGTAATACACTTTTTCATTTTGAAACTATATGCAAAAGACAGCTGTGTAAATGCAAAGTGAAACAAATTCATGTACAAAGTGTTTGTACTTAAGTTATTCACTACATATCATAATTCCAGTCTTATTAAACATCTATCTTCAAATAAATTATTTTGAATTCCTTGCCAGAGGTTCAAAGAATGTATGCAATCATGAGTGTGTGTGTCAGGATGTCCTCCTGTAGGTATGAATACAGGCTCTACAAAACCTGTATTCTTGACTTCTGTTGAACATGCTATGTAACAATTCAGTAAATCTAGATTAATGGTATTTTTTTCGCAAAAATTAGTATCTTAAGCAAGTGTACAACAATGAAATTTTCTACATACGATTCGATACGTAGCCTACCAGACAACGTCAGTAGTGACCTCATTCTGTTTGTGAACACCACCATTCAGAAATGCGGTGTTTACAGATTTCTGGTTATTACGTGCAGTATTCACATATACCTTTCATTATCTTGGGCAGTCTCACGGAAGTAGTCTACCCCTATTGTTTATTTATTGTTCCAGTAATCCAGTAATAAGAGGTCAATCTTAAAATTCTTTTTTTTCCACATAAAGCACAGCTATGGTCAAACTTCATATTTGGTGGATAGGTCCACAATCAGTGGTGGCTGTGCATGATATTTATTCAGAGAGAACAAACCGGAGGGGGGGGGGCCTTTACCGTCACAACATATCATTTTATACTTCCAGTCTTCTCAACCGATTCTTTCCCGTAAAATAGTACTTATTTATCATGTGTGCTCCAAAAGTCACCTATATTTCAACTAAAAAATTTATAACACCTTGCCGACATGTAATATCCACACATTCTTGCCATTTAGTCTTGAGACAGACTATGACATTGTTATTGTTTTAATTTTTTTTATATTCCTTTTACATCATTTGTTCTTCTATATTTTTATGTTTATATTTCTATGAGCCATTTCTAGAATAGTGTTGAAATAAAACGAGCCTATAAAACCCAAAATTACGACTATGTCATTTCTAGAAATAATATCCACTTAGTTATATTTCAATAATTGCACTTCAAAACAAATTTCACACGTTGGTGCGTCAAACATTCATTTATCCTTTACAATCGACGAACAATTTTAGTCGACAATATCACATTTAGGTAAGAAAAACATTCATTCAACATTTGTGGATAATTGTCATGTTCTTCAATCCGTGATGGATTGTCTCAGGTCGGTATCCCCTTTACTGGTACTGTGGCTGGTGGAGTAATCGGCGATGTCCGAATCTGGTTTACTCCGGCGACGCTGGCGAAGTCGGGACCGTCGCTTTCCGATCGTCAAAGGGAGTGGCTGACAGCCCGTCTTGCAGTCTACGACCCTCTTAGGTGGTTAAGAGTTTTCACTGTAACTGTAGCCGTCAAAAAAAGACCGAGTCTTCTACGGAAGGTTGCTCTTTAGTTATTCGTCTTCGTTTCTTTCTTTACCTTCATGAAAACTACAAATACCAATAATAATGATACAAACAACTACAAAGTGCACATCCGATCAAATACATATACAATTGGACAGGAAGAAGCCTTTAGGTCCGGGGTAAACTTATAACATTAAACCATAACATCAATTAACGTACCTCTTTGGACTCTGGCAAATATCGGCTCAGTTGGTAGTCTTAAGGTGTGGCAAAGATAAATTGTCTTAACAGCATGTATGGTCGGCCTATCTGTACAAAGACTTTGCAGTATGTGAGGAATATGCCCTGTGAGAGACGTCTCGGCTTCTTACACAAAACAATTTAAACTGACTATTGTGCGGTACTGTAATGTTAACAATTCTGCATCTGGGAATATTTGCCATGCAAGATTGCACGAGATTGCTGCCGAGCTTACAAATTCTAAATACGAATTAAAATATCAAGGAATATATTTTACGCATAGAAATTGTGAATCAACCTTTACACCTACAATCTACAATAACTAACCAACATGTACACCAAGGCCTACATTTTATGCATTTTTATTACAAATAATTAGAGTATTAGAAACTAGTACTATGCAGCTATATTATAATTTATATTGTAGCATGGTCACTTCGAAGTTCGGATACCTAAGCCTTAAAACACCCCAAAACTAAATCTTGTGGTATAAATCACAAGAAAATATACTTCATATGGTGGGAGAAATTTCTTTTAGTACGATACACGGTCAAACTTTCTTTCCTGCAAACTGTTTTCACGTTGTATTCCACTAAGATTCTTCGTGATTGTGGAACTGCTATTTCTTTGCTAGGTTACTGCGAAGTTCGGACACCCAACCTACAGTGTGGCGCTGGTGATAAAATTGGTGGCGCTGTTGCTCTTTCAGTAAATATAACATACTTCATAGATCTTCGTAATTTTATTGACAAATATGTCATTTCTTGCACAAGAGTCATTTTGGAGATAAAATAACTAGCTTCGTACTTTTTGCTGAAATTTCGCTCTTCCTGTAGGTTTTTCTTAGGGTGTCCGAACTTCGCAGTATGCCGAATTTCGCAATACTGACTATACTACTGGTGGTAAGCCTTGGTCAGTGGTAGTATACTAGCCTAAGCCTATTTTACTACAACTTGCATGTTGTGAGTTCAGTTAACAACACGCTTATGTGATTAAACCTGTAATCCTTTGACCTAGTGGTCCTTAAATTTATCCATCTTGCAAAGAGCTTAAGAATTATTTACTTTTCCTACAGACAATGATATCGATTTAGAAGCCTTGGAACTTCTGTCTGAAGAGGACAATAAATCGTTGATACCACAAGTTGGGAAAAGGGTAAAATTTCTACGCAAATGGAAAGAACACGTAAATCCAGGTGCTGCAATTTAAACAAAGCATTGTTCATAGCCTAGGGATAATAAAGGGTAACAATGCTGTGTTTGAAATGTCTAAATGAGGTCAGTGGAGGAATAAAACAATTACTGAACCATTTGAAATATTATCATCAAATCTCTGCTGGAACATCTACCAGGATAGTTTGTAGCCAAAATGGCTGCACAGACACATTTTCCTACACTTCGTCATATAAAAGGCATCTATTAGCTATCCATGAAATACTGGTTACGACAGAAGGTTCTGCTGATGAAGCAGAAGATCATTTTGAGTTGCCGCCTGCAAAACGAAGAAACAACTCTTCAGATGAGGATAACTGTGTCCAGCACCCAAATGAACATACTGATGAAACTGCTGATGACATATTTGAAAGTGTTGCTACTTTTAATACAAATATGAAGGCTTCAGCTGTGTCATTTTCTTTTGTTGAAAAAGTAATATCTGAAGTTGAATTTTTATTTGCTGCAGTTGTAAATAGTCTCCAGAAAGATGTAAATGAACTTTTGAAAGAGATAGATGAAGGTAATCTGCCATCCAAGCAAAAAACTGCAACAGTTGTACAGGAACTTTCATTTGTAACACTGACAGTGCCTCTGGTCGAGTAAAGCAAATGCAGGCATCAGACTCATTTCAATATGTTCCAGTTCAAATACTTTTGAAGAAACACCTGAAACAACCAGGTATTATGAATGCCATTCTTGAGAGAGAAGTCTCAAAAGATGGTGCAGTAATAGAATCATACATGGATGGGAGCTGCTACAGTGATAGGACAATACGCCACGATGGAATACCTATTCCTCTTCTTTTATATAATGATGATTTGGAAAGTGGAAATCCATTAGGTTCGAAGAAAGGAATTAACAAGTTGAGCATGTTTTATCTGAGTGTTCTTTGCTTACCTACCAGGCTTCAGTCCTCACTGAATAATATTTTGTTAGTTGCATGTACTAAGTCTCTCCTTGTTGCCAAATATGGAATTGATAGTATCCTCTCATGTTTGATTGAACATTTAAAGAAACTTGAACAGTCAGGTATTGAACTGTTCTGTGATGACTACAAGGGAAAAGTATGGCCTTTTTTGTTTGAAGTTATAGGTGATAATTTAGGTCTTCACCAGATGCTTGGATTTTCTGGGAGCTTCAGCGCAAATTATTGTTGCCGTTTTTGAAAGGAGTGAAAGAAACAATGAGGAAAAGTACTGTAGAAGACAGATGCATTCTAAGAACAAAGGACAACTTTGCCTGTGAGAAGGTCTTGTTAAAAGTTTCACAAACAGGTGTAAAACGATCCTCAATACTGAATCGTTGTATCGTTGTATTACCATGTTACTGACAATCAGCCCCCTGATGTTATGCATGATTTCTTAGAAGGTGTTATACCATTTGAAATCAAACTAATTGTAAATGCCTTCATTGAACAAGGTCTTTTCACTATTGAAGAATTCAATAACCGACTTTCATCATTCAACTATGGCTATGCTGACGAAATATTACTTGCAGCTCTTAAGAATCCACACGGCTCAAGTGGTCAAAAAGCTGCCCAGGTTAAGTGTTTAGCCGTGTATTTACCTTTCATCATAGCTTATCTTATCGAGGAAACATCCGATCACTGGGAACTGTTTTTATTACTTCTTGATATATACACAATTGTGACTGCACCAAGCATCACCATTGCAGGCACGTATTATTTGAAAGCATTGATACGTGATCACCATAAACTGTTTTTACACCAAAACAACACTTTATTGTTCACTACCCACGACTCATTCATGTACTTGGATCTCTGGAACAGTATTCTAGTATCAGGAAAGAAGGAAAACACAAATGCTTTAAGAGGTGGGCTCGTGCATGCAACAATTATCAAAACATAGCAAAAACTTTGGCCAATCGTCATCAACAAGAACAGAGTCATTACTCTTTTATGAGAGATCCCATTGATTCTGACTCAATTGTTAAAAACCAAGTTCCAGTGAGGCTAACTTCACTGCCTGAAATAAATCTACTTTGCCAGTCCTTAAATTGTTCGCATGACTCCACAATAATTTTAAGCTGGATGCATTGAACTCTCAAGTTATGAATTAAGGCCTAGCTCCTTGCTGCTTACTCACTGGGATGACGATGGTCCAAAGTATGCAGAAGTGGAGAAAATCTTAGTCGGGGGGGGGGGGGGAAATGTATACTTATTACTTCAGTCCTGGAGATTAATAGCTTATAGCAGACACCAACATGCATTTGCTGTAGAGAAATCAACTGACTCTCCTGTTTTGCTAAATGTGAAAGAGTTGCTGTCAACAAGACCATATCATCTAGTCAGGAGCCAATGTGAAGGTGATATGCATTGGTATGTTATACCAATGTTCAACCTAGTCTGATGTGGTAGGTATATAAAGGGATTAATAAAGGTTACAAAAGAAAGATATAAACCATACACCTATATTTCTATGAGCATTTTCATTTGTTTGATACGAAAGCACATTTATCCCCTCCGTATTGATGTATTTTGTTTGATTTGTTGTTTAAAACAGTTCCACCCGTGTGCTGTTACAGTCCCTGTGACTCTACCCACACTAGAGGAATTTACATCCTCAGATGAAGTGGGTCTACCAACTTCATTCCTGTCTTACAATCTTGATTCTGCCAGTACTAGCACTGCTGATTCTGACCTAGACGATGATTGCAACGAACCACTAAGCAAAAGTAGTCCTATTCTCCCAATGCAAGCCAAAGGTGCCACTGCCAGTCCTGTTCCTCCAACTCTAAAACGGCGTAATGCCTACATGTTTGTGAGTATAAATAATTACTGGTGTAATATTTGATTGTTAACTAATTCAAAATCAGCTGATAGGGACATGCTATGCTACCAATAACATTTTTACCAAATGTCACCCTCTTAATTTAACACATGGTGCATTAATGTCATTTACTGTCATTGCAGGATGCGAGGAGAATTTTAGCAGAGACCCATATTGGGAGAAATGTGATGAGGTTCATTGAAGCAAATGGTTTTTTAACTAAAAGGGAGAGACACAACATGGTGTCCATCTTGGCTGGACACCTGATCACTAACCACGGACCAAAGTAAGGAATTCATGTTTGTTGGAGCCGTGAATATTTACCTCTCTCATCTCAGTGGCAAAGCCAGATGGGAGGGGCTGGGGCTACACTGCCTACCCCAACAGAACTGTTCAGGGCTCACATAGGGACCGAAAGATCTTTAGCAAAAGATAAGACAAACTGGAGCAGGCTCAGAAAGTAAACGGTTTGTTACCCTCGCTGTTTGTATTTATATCACTTTGTCTTGGTATGTTTTGTGGAATTAATGAAGTTGTGAATTCATACTTTCGTCCGAGCATTTTCTGTACGTAAATTTGTGCCGTTTTCATTTCTTTGCAGTCCAAGTTCTTTTGAGAAGTCCGCCTTAGCACAAAGTGTGGTCAACAGTTTCCTTTCATTAGAAGATCCAGATGGTGTGACTGGCTTTGTAAGTACCATGCAAAACTGTACCATCTTTGACTTTTCTTTGTTGCCACCACTTGAAGTACACCAATTGATAGCACATTTTGAATAATAGCTTCTCATTTGAAAGGAAGGGAGAGTCCTTTGCAACATTAAAACTAAGTTGACATCACCAACTTTAGGAAAAGTGGAATACAAACTTATATTTTATCAAAGTAGAAAACTTTTGGTGTAAATTTTAAGAACGTGTAATCAGTCGTTGGCTTTCGTGGAGTGCAGACGTGTTTTTTTGCTCTCGCTCTCCATATACTACACTGTACTATATTAACCTATACTGTATTGCACTGTACTGTACTGTGCTTCCCGCCAGGCGGGCGTGTTATTTTCTGTTAGTACGTGCGTGCGTGCTTACAGGCGTTGTTTTGTTTTCAACATATTGTTCTTGGGTCATTCCGCCTCAAATCAACCAATTTTCTGAAAAGTTCCCAGGTGACCCCCTCAGAATTAGATGAAATTTCATCAGAATGATTGAGTATGTCCCAAATGAACACATACAAAAAATTAAAATCATACTCCATGTCGTTTTCGAGATATGGCCCGTTGAAATTTGGTCGTTGCGGCCATTTTGCTCGTTTGCGATTCGCAAAAAGTGACTTTTGTGATATTTTCCGACTTTGAAAGTTCATAATTCAGCCTTTGTATCAGGTAGAGAGCTCAAATTTGGTATTCTATCTTACTTCTTGCCAAAATTTATGAATCTGCACTCAATTTAACTGTATCTCCTTTATTTTTCTGGTTATGATCACCCAAAGTAGGCACTTTATTCTGTCAAAAATGTTTTTTTGTGATTTTTAAGGTCACCCTGTATCCACATGAGAGGTCACATGAATCCTATATTCCTTGGGTATTATCTATGGTTGCATGTCTATACCCATAAGCAATTATAAGCCCACCAATGCATTAATTAAGAAATGGCATGGGCCCAAAGTTGGCTCCAGCCAGAAAAAGGTCAAAAAGACCCCACCCTTCTTGACCCCGGTTGACCCCGCGATCAATTGAAACATTGATTGAAATTTACACCAGTTAAATATATATATCTACTTGTACATCAAATTTCAGCTTTGGCACTCAACTCCTTCATGGTATGGTGGCAATTTGAATATTAGACGTTTTTCGCACATTTTTTAACAACTCTGTACACTAAGTTAATATCATACAGTGTATTTCAAGTTTGAAGCTTGTGTAATGTATTTTTTGCAGTTAGAAAAAAGTTTTTATTATTGTTTTTAGAAATGGGTTGATTATGCATGTATTCCACTGCAATACATGATCACTTCAGTTAACCCTCCAATAGGCTGGTCCCTCATACTGTACCTGTAGTGCCTCAAAATCTCCCATAACACACAACACAATTTGGAGCCTTATATACAGTAGTATACAGTACTGTTGTAGAGTTTTTGTAGAGAAACATGGATTAAACCACACAATACAATTTAAATCTGCCAGTACTTAAAAGAATAGTCCAGGTCAAAATTTCTTTGTGATGTTTAAAAGAGGAACATAATCCAAGCATTCTGGTGAAATTTGCATTCAATTCCTATGTACCTTTTTTGAGATATTGACAGTTGAAGTTGCCACCTTTTGGTACTAAAAGTGAACTTGGAGCAAACGGATTTGACGTCATTGTTGCACTATGATAACTAAAGCTATTTTTTTCTTTAAAATTTATGTCTAATTTTATACTCCACAAGTGGATGCTTCCATAATGTTAATGTACCATAGGTATTGGTATTTTATAATCTTCACATCCCCTTTAGACAAACTAGTATTCCTATCCAATTAAGGTCAAATCAATAGACTGAAAAATACAGAAAAAGGAAAACATTATTTGTCAGTGTGCAACTGTGACATTACACCTGTTTGCTTCAAGTTCACTTTGGTACAGTAGAATATCAGATAACTTCAACTGTCAATATCTCAAAAATTGAACATACTGTAGGAATTGAATGCAAATTTCACCAGAATGCTTAGATTATGTTCATTTTTAAGATACAGTATATCAAAAAGAAATTTTGACCTGGACTTTTCTTTTTAGACTCGTGTCTGTCTTACTGCTGTCTGGCTTTAAAGCAGCATTTTGCATTTGGTCACCGTTTTCCATTTTTTTACAAGTCCATCAAGTTTTTTACATATATCAATCACAAAACAGCAAACTAAGATATTAGCCCATTTTTTCCTGTCAAAAGCGTTAATTGGCGAGTAATTAAGGACATTTGTAGATAATGTGAAAAGTGTCCTCTGACAAATTACACATTTCATATTAATCGCATCTATACAGTTCCCCCAACCCACTAGTTTGAACTCAACCAATCAGAGATGCAGGTTTAGTTTGAGCCATTGCTAAATATAGATTCAAAAACGTCGAGTTGGTAACTTGTTACAACCAGCGAGCTGGTACTCTAACAACTCCCTGGTTCAACTGCCATAGACAATCTACACAAATCAAGCATGGTGTTGTATTACATATCGATCAATGACGTTCGTCGCTTTTAAATATTCATATATGGGTGAGGTTTATTGGGATCCCAACGGAAAATATCTTCGAGAAATACAAAGTTAAAAGTTGTAAATTTTTCAACTTTTATGCCACCATTTGAAGTAAGATTTGAATAGATAAGCTAGTTATGTATGTCATTATGGCATCGAGGAATCAGTGAGGTTGAAAAAAAACATAGAAAAGGACGCAAAATGCTGCTTTAACCTAACCCAGTCCCCTTTTTTTCCCCCTCATGCTATACAAACACTGGTAACTCATTTGTATAAACCTTTTGAACAATATCACCTGTGTGTCACATGTAGACACTACATTCTAGAACAATACTACCAGTGTGTCACGTGCAGACACCATCATAAACTATAGCAGGAATAAGATCTCATCATATTTTTATACCCATTGATGTTGGAAAGATTGAGAAGCTGTGACTCTCCAATGACCAACCACTGCAAAATTGTGCCCATTAGAGACCATGCAGAGGAGAGAGAATCCATTTCTGCTAATATTCAACCTCGGGCTGACACGAAAGAGTACCAACCAAGCGTTACATCGCTGGAATGTACGACAATGAGTGGTACATTGGTATATAGTGGAAATTTCAGAGGAAGAAAATGATGTCTTTGTGAAGTTAATGAAACAAACCAAGAACTCTGATGCACTTCCTTGGCCACAAAACACCCACAATAATTGTTGGATACCATTCTGAGCTATTATTTGTGTCATCAGTGCTCCAGAGTTACAGGGACATGGAAGCAGCCAGTACACTCTTCCTCATGAATACTTAAAACACCATTCCAACCAAACTGCAAGCATTCATCAAGTAAACAAATTACAGTAAAGTGTGCTAACTTGTATATTAAGCCACACTGCAAGCATTCATCAAGTAAAAGAAATTAAAGTGTGCTAAACTTGTTTTACTTGTATATGGACATCCATGTGTGGTAAGAAAACTGTAAGGACATTGAAGCATTGAGAGTTGTGACAGAACCAGTAATTTACATGTGCGTGAATCATTAATGATGTGATTAAATGTCATTAATTTGACCTAAAACAATTTGTTATGTTACATTTTGATTCAGCTGACTGAAACAAGGATACAATGATCATATCACTCATTATTATACTATGATTACATGACAAATATATAAGCTTGAGATTAAAAAATGTGCGAAAAACGTCTAATATTCAAATTGCCACCATACCATGAAGGAGTTGAGTGCCAAAGCTGAAATTTGATGTACAAGTAGATATAATATATATATTTAACTGGTGTAAATTTCAATCAATGTTTCAATTGATCGCGGGGTCAACTGGGGTCAAGAAGGGCGGGGTCTTTTTTACCTTTTTCTGGCTGGAGCCAACTTTGGCCCCATGCCATTTCTTAATTAATGCATTTGTGGGCTTATAATTGCTTATGGGTATAGACATGCAACCATAGATTATATCCAAGGAATATACGATTCATGTGACCTCTCATGTGGGCACAGGGTGACCTTAAAAATCACAAAAAACATTTTTGACAGAATAAAGTGCCTACTTTGGGTGATCATAACCAGAAAAATAAAGGAGATACAGTTAAATTGAGTGCAGATTCATAAATTTTGGCAAGAAGTAAGATAGAATACCAAATTTGAGCTCTCTACCTGGTACAAAGACTGAATTATGAGCTTTCAAAGTCGGAAAATATCACAAAAGTCACTTTTTGCGAATCGCAAACGAGCAAAATGGCCGCAACGACCAAATTTCAACGGGCCATATCACGAAAACGACATGGAGTATGATTTTAATTTTTTGTATGTGTTCATTTGGGACATACTCAATCATTCTGATGAAGTTTCATCTAAATCTGAGAGGGTCACCTGGGGACCACTGGTTGATTTGACATGGAATGACCCTCTTGCTTTACTGTCATTACTTTTGTTTTGGTTCGTTTCTTGCTCCTCCGTGGCCTAGCCACCTTGCGGTATCATGGCGTCGCGCCGTGATAGCCGTATTGTTAAGTTAACTTTTACCGGTGAACAAGCGGTTCCACCGGTGCAAGTGTTCAGTATTTTGAAGAGTAAGGGTGTTGCGGTTCCTGGAGAGGTTGACGCTTTGCAGGCTCTCCAGGGTCGTAACACGTATGACTTACGGTTCACCAGTGATGTGACCCGGCAGAAGGGTGTCAAGTTGCTGAGTAATGTCGATGGTTTGACAGTTACGCCATACGAACGTTCCGTATGGGTAACTGTCATCCACGTAGGACAAGAGGTGCGTCAGGAACTTGTCGCAACTGTTTTAGGTCGGTTTGGGGCTGTCAAGGCTACCAAAATGTGCTCCTACGCACAGGCCCCTGGGGTTTTGAACGGGCACCGAAAGGTTCGGATTGACCTAAAGCAGGACATTCCCTCCTTCCTGTTTATTGCAGGGCATAAAGCCCACGTACGTTATCCCGGTCAGCCCGCACCTGCTTCAGGTGTGGAGAGACCGGGCACGAAGCCAAGGGCTGCCCAAACAAAAAGTGTGGGCGCTGCCTTCGTCTCTGGCATGATACCTCTGCTTGCCCAAGCGAAGTTGTGTGCTCACTCTGTGGGAAGGAGGGACATGTTTTTCGCGCTTGTCCCTCCTCTTAAGTCGCACAGTTCTGACGCACCTACTGCCTTGGAGGAAGCTCCACGCAAGGAGGGGGAACCGGGTAAGGATTCACCTTCCGCACCTGGTTCACCCTCCCCCGTAGTTGCAGACCCTAACCCCGTGCCCGCACCGAGAAAGTCGCCACCAGCTTCCCCAACAACTCGTCCAGTTCCGTCCCCAGTCCGCCGCCGGTATCGCCAGATCCGGAGACTCTGTCCGACGGCGACTCCGGGGACTCGGTAGTCATCGGGTCTCCCGAGGCTCTGTCTGACAGCGACTCCGGAGACTCGGTGATCGTAGAGCCGAAACGTGCCACCGGGACGAGCTGGTACGACGAGATGGGGAACCCTCTCTAAAAAGGTCGGCCTCAAGCGACGACTGAGACGACGATATGTCGTCTAGAGGGCATTCAAGCTTACAGAATCGTCGTCGGCGTAGTTTTGCCTGATTGCCATCTCATGGCCCATACATTTTTCAGTTGCCACTATCAACGTCAATGGCATGAGGGATCATCGCAAGCGCAGTCGCATTTTCCAATATTGTATTTCAATGGAGGTCGACTGCGTTTGCCTACAAGAAACACATATTTTGGAAGAAGATGTCCCTCTATGGGCTTATGAGTGGGGTGGTGGGCTTCATGCTTCGTTTGGTTCGTCTTCATCCTGTGGCACTGTCATCCTTCTGTCACCTCGTCAGGCGGGTTTTGCCACTAGGGTGGAGACGGATCACGAGGGCCGATTGCTTTGCATTCTATTCAAGTATCCACAGGGTAACATCTCCCTTAGCAATGTGTATGCTCCCAATCGGCCTTCTGCTAGACGAGAATTTTTTAACACGCTACTTTCCTTTGTTCCTGGTAGTGCACCATGTGTCATGGTCGGAGACTTTAACTGTGTCCCAGACTCGGGTCTTGACAGACTCGGGGCTTCTGTGTCTGCTAGTCCTGACGCTGGGATCACAGAGCTGGACAGATTCACTTCGGCACACCTTTTAGCCGATGTCTGGAGGCATATGCACCCGTGTAGTACGGCGTATACGTGGGTGAGGCCGAACGGAGAAGATGCCTCCAGGATAGATCGAGTGTATGCGCCCGTGAGTTTGAAATTTTCGGGTTGCGAGACGCTCCGCTGTCCGCTGTCTGACCATGACACTGTAGTAGCACGTTTTGTTTTGCCTTCCTTTTTCCCGATCGGGCGGGGCCTATGGAAGCTTAACTGTCGGATTCTTGGCGAGGCAGAGTTCCGCCAAAGTTTCGCAAACATTGAAACCGGCCTTTGCATCTACATCCCAACGGTGGGATGATGTCAAGTTGCGCATCAAACGCTTCGCAATTCAGTATTGCGTGACCCGCGCACGGCGTCGAAGAGAACATTTTTCGAAGCTGTGCGCGGAGGTGAAGTTTGGCGACCCTTCGGCTGTCATCGCTTTGCAGACCTGTCTCGATGAAAAGTACCACGGTGCCCGCGTCAGGGCCCGTGTCGAAGCGGTGGAAGCCGAGGAACGCCCTTGACTGAGGTTTTACTAGTCCGTAAGCTCATCGGCGTGTAACAGACGCGTCCCATCTGTGCACGCTACTGATGGGACCGTGGTTAGTGACCCTCACGGCATTGTCCGCGTATACAAGGATTATTATTTCAGTTTGTATACGCGTAACAGTGTCGACTTGTCGGCACAGGCCGATTTATTGAGGGGAATCTCAAAAACTGTTCCCCACGATGTCAATGATATTTTGGGGGCGAAATAACCACTGTTGAGCTTTGGAAGGCGCTTTCGAAGATGAAGAATGGCAAGTCCGCGGGTTCGGACGGGCTTCCGAGAGATTCTACCGAACCTTCTGGGCATTAACAGGACCCGACCTCAGAGCCGTCTTCGAGGACGCATTCCAAAACGGACTGTTAAACCAAAGTCAACGTCTGGGCATGATTACTTTGCTGCCCAAGTCTGGAGACCCCTTGGACCCTCATAACAAGCGTCCGATCACCTTGTTAAATGTAGACTACAAGTTGCTGGCTAAGGCTTTGTGCAACCGCCTTGCACTGGCTATGCCGCATCTTGTGGGTGATCTCCAGACTTGTGCAGTGAAGGGTCATTGCATCCAGCAAAACTTGTGGTTGATGCGCGACTTGACCGACTTTGTTTTTGAACGAGATCTGCCATGTGCATTGGTGTCTCTGGACCAGCAGAAGGCCTTTGACATGGTGGATCGGGGTTTTTAGTGAATGTATTGGAGACGTTTCAGTTGCACCCGGTTTTTCGTAAATGGATTTCTGTTTTGTATCAGGACAGTTTCAGTTCTGTTATCGTAAATGGGTTTTGTTCGGAGGTTTTTAACGTGGAGAGGGGGGTGCGCCAGGGGTGCCCTCTGTCTCCATTACTTTATATTTTGTTTAGCGAGTCCCTGTCTCGTCTTTTAGAAAGGGACTCAAGACTTGTTCCATTCGTTGTGCCAGGGGGTGCCAAAGTGAAGTGTGTTCAATGTGCAGATGACGTCACGTGTGTTATTTCGAGTCTGGGCTCCTTTCGTGCCCTCTCGCAGGATTTATCTATCTTTGAGAGAGCTACCGGGGCGAAGTTGAATCCGGAAAAGACAAAGGGCCTTCGCCTTGGTAGCTGGAGATACAGAGACTTACCATTCGGTGCATCGTGGTCGGATCAAAATATCAAAATTAATGATATATGGTTCGGCTACGATGCACCTTGTGATGTAACCTGGAACGAGAGGGCTCAGGTGCTTGAGGGCGGGCTCGAAACCTTTGGCGCCCGCTGGCTTTCGATCCTAGGGAAAGTCACCGTAGTTAATCGTTTTCTTTCGCCCATCTTGTGGTACCCGGGCGCGGTGTATCCAATTCCGCGTCGCGTCCTGGTGCGGTTGGAGAGAGCGATATTTTAATTTATTTGGTCGGGTTCTACAGAGCTTGTGAAAAGGGCGGTAATGTACTAAAAACTGGAGAAGGGTGGGTTAGGGGTGGTTCATCTGGGAAGTAAATTGACCTTTTTGTTATTTAAGCAGTTGTTTGTAGCGGTAACTGACCCAGGGTTGCCTTGTTCATATTTTGTACGTTTTTGGGGCGGTTTGCACCTGCGTCGATGGGTCCCGGCGCTGTTTAGCAACAGAGAACCGCATAGTAGTACTCCAAACAGGGTGGTGCGTGTCATCTGCTCCGCTCTGATTGAGTTGCCCCCTGTTGACCTGTTGCCCCCTGTTGACCTGTGACCTGGCAATTTTGTTGAATTTGTAACCTTGCAGTAGAGTGCCGACCATACCAAAATGACAGTATGTCAATGATTTTAGACGGTGAAGTATACTTCATATGCCTAGGTTATATGCGTGTAACATAACAGTATGTACTGATTAGGTTATAACTTTGAAACAGCTGCTAACCTTGAACAGCTTACACATTTGTTGATGCAATCACACTACAGGGTTAAATGAGGTTTATTTGCAGTCATCAGTAGTGTAATGATATGTTATTCACATATCCCTAATACTGTTGTATTGCATTTTGCCACGTACACGTACAGATGCATTAGCATGTTTTTCTTTCAATTTTAAATGCTTTACGTTTATTTTTTTGGTGTCTTTATTTCAGGAAAGTTCAGCATCAAGTGAGGAAAGCTCATCTGATGAAGGAAGGACTGAAGAAGTTGAAGGGTCAGTTGAAGAAGCCATTCATGAAAGTGCAGGCTCCATTTCCCATGAGGCGAATATTCAGGTAAGAAATTATATTTATTAAAATATATTAAACATTCACACACTGTACTCGCAAATAAGAATCATATTTACAGTCTTCTGAACAAAGTTTATAGAACAAGCCTGATCTGCTGGTCAAAATCATATTGTCTTTTATTAATTTATCCAGTACGACATAGCAAGTTGGTATGCAAATTGGACAAAAGTGCAGGGTTGTAAAGATGTATCGTACTTGGATACACACTGAAACATACAGTACTATTTGCAGTAGCATAGATGGGGCCAAGATTCATAAATCTTAAAATAGCTACAAACAAAAAATGCACACAAAACATTTTTTTTCACTATCCTATAAGATCCCCTTACTCTGTATTTCTTTGCTTGCAGTAACCAATGTGTATCTCTTGTCATTATTCCCGTCTGGTACCTACATGACCCAATTGTTTGCAATATATTATCCAAATTCTGTGATGTGTACTTTATGGTGAAATGCACTAGCTGGTGATATTGAAGTTAAATTTTTGTTTACCAACAGAGGTACGTGAAAGGCTTGTCTAGAGAGAGGTTGGAAGATGTAGCAACGGAGCTTCTTCGAAGACAGCCAGAAGCCTTGAGTGATTTCACTCAACCACAAACGACAAGAGGGAACCATCCTACAGAGATTACATTGTGGTGCAAGTGTACTAAATGTAGTCCAATGCCAACGATCATTGAAAACAAGTGTTGTTGTAGGAGGATTGGTGATTGCTTTACAGAATCTCAAGCATTGAGAGACATTTGCTTGAATGTAAATGTCTTATCGGTAAACATGCAAGTGCGTGAGGATGAACTGGCCAACGAAGAAAATAGGTCATATTCAAACTATCGTCACTACTCATATAGGAACTACATTTACTGGAAGTTTGGACGTCTTGGCCGTGACAACAGACTGGTCATCCCTGCTTGTTGTGTTATTAAAATAAGGCAGAGATGCCCATCAGCAGATGGGCAGTACAAGGGTTTTATTGCAGGAGAGAACCTCCAAGATTAAACAAGTGGATTGTTGCCAGGCTCCAAATTATTTCATTTTGCTAGTTGACATAATCTTTACTTGTTGATTTAACTTAGAGATATATGCAGTTAAACCCCTTAATTATCATTACCATCATTATATAATCATAAACACCTCATTTCCACTTAAAACTATGAGATAAACAATATGTATTACACTATTCTTGCTTCACATGATATAAAGTTTGCATTTTCATATTATGCCTTGATATGCATACATGGGAGTCATATTCCAGTTATATAGTATTTTCATTTCTTGCTGGTAACATATAGCTTCAAACCTCCAAGTTCATGATATTGTAGTTGTGTGTTGTCTCCTTGGTAAAAGGTAACGCTACTTTTAAAGGCCAAACCTCATGTGAGGTAACATGGTAATGTAGCAGGATGAATGGTAATGTAGACTGCCCTGGTGAGCAGATGGTCCTAAAATTGTTATACATCTAATGTAATAAGTCAACAGGGTTCAATCTAAAAGTCTTTATTTGGATGAATTATTGAATTGGCAATTTATTAGTCACCTTTTTTTTTGGTTTCTTCATTGAGTTCAATCTTTGAATATCTTGTAAAATACGTATGTTATGTATTTCAAATATTTGTATCTGTCACATTTAAAGTCATAAATCAGGCTATTCTCGTAATAGGAAATCTCTTTGAAAAAAATCCTGTAAGTATCTTGTTCATACTATGAAGCAATTGGTAGCATAGAATATAGCATAGGTTTTTTTGTCTTGGTGACAAATTGTGAGCAGATTTCCTGTCAGTGGTGTTTTTTTTCCTTTTCTTTTACATTGCACCTATTTGAAAATGCAACTATGCATGCTGATTTGCATGAATAAGCTATTATCCTTAATCTGTGATGTAAAGATTCTGTGCCTCTATCATCCTCATAATATATGAAGCTGCTTAGAGTATAAGAAGAGGTTAACCTTTAAATTCATGAACAACTTGGTCAGCAGTAATAACACATAGGTTTATATATTGATTATTCCTTTCATGAGGATTGTGTGTTAATAGTATCGATTTTAACTGTTATCATCTAAGCTAAAATTTACTGAACTCCTGAGTAACAACCAGTCAGCTTTTTCAAATGTAGGTGCTGAGAAATCGTCCTCATGTTTAACTGAAAAAATTTTCATTCATTTAAGTTAACAAATTTTCAGTCGAGAGAAAATGCAATATAGCAGATTTTCTTCTTTCCATCTTTTTTATTTGCATGTTTTTACATTTGTTAATCTAGGCTAATGAAAAATAAATCTATACAGAAAGTTGTACCCATGTCTGTCCAAAACAATTACGTTGTAGGCCTTATGTTTTTCTCTATTTATCACGGAGGATACTAACATTCAGTCATTTCATACTGTTAGGTCCCAACTATTCCTGCCAGAAAATGGGAAAGTACTAATTACTACTACATTGAGGACTTACGAAGGTTTGCCTTGTTAGGACTACACTAAATTCCCTTGCATACAGCTGCGCCACTTTCCACTCTAAGCCCCCTATATCCTCACAGCAATGCTTTTTACGTGACCCGTCATACGGGATACAAAACGTCACGGCCAAACGGCACTACCAAACCCTCCCATTCTTACAAACGAACCTCAGGTCAAGCGAGCCAAAAAAAAGTACATATACTCACCGACCTGCAGAGACAAAACGCCCAACCCCCCACTGAAATATTAAAAAACTACAAAAGGACGACCAGCACGCAGCGAAACAAAACACCCTTCCCCAGCACACCACCGTCCAAAAAAGGCAGCCCTAGATAAACGGCGAAAATCGCCTTCGACCTGAAGGCGAATGTCAGACTTCACCGCCTCCAGGACTGCCTGCCAACTGGCAAATTTCCCCCTAAAAACAACATCACATCTATTCCTCCAAATAAGTTTTTTTACAACAGAACAAACATAAATAATACGCTGCGACACAGCAACGGAACAAACTGGAGGATCTAATCCATATAAAACAAAACCCTGTCCTACCGACCAGGAACGGTCTCCCGTTAAACGGTCGGTCCAGGACTGAAACCACTCCCACAAGTTCAAAACAAAGGGGCAATGCCAAAAAACATGGGCAGTACTCTCTAAGCTGTCACAGCCGGTCCTCGGGCACAGTCCATCACCCAATCGCCAGTGATACCTTTTCAGATTGGTCACCAAGGCACCGTGTGCAATTCTCCATGCAAGATCACGGAGCCTGCAACCATTCAGTCTTGAATGCACCGAACGCCATACTTCGACAGGATGACGTCCCTGTACAAAAATTGCATTCAAGGCCCTATCCCGCAAGGAACTGAGAACGAGGGCCGGCCGTGACAGGTCAACAGGGGGTAACTCAATAAGAGCGGAGCAAATGACACGCACCACTCTGCTTGGTGTGCTACTATGCGGTTCTCTGTTGTTAAACAGCGCCGGAACCCATCGACGCAAGTGCAACCCGCCCCAAAAACGTACAAAATATGAACAAGGCAACCCTGGGTCAGTTACCGCTACAAACAATTGCTTAAATAACAAACAAGTTAACTTACTTCCCAGATGAACCACCCCTAGTCCCCCCCTTCTCCAGTTTTTGGTACAATATCGCCCTCTTGACCAGCTCTGTACCACCAGACCATATGAATGAAAAAATCGCACCAGGACGCGACGCGGAATTGGGTAAACCGCGCCCGGGTACCACAAGATGGGCGAAACGAAACGATTAATAACGGTGACTTTCCCCAAGATCGAAAGCCAGCGGGTGCCAAAGGTTTCGAGTCTGCTCTCAAATACCTCAGCCCTCTCGCTCCAGGTGACATAACAAGGTGCATCGTAGCCGAACCATATACCATTAATTTTGATATTCTGATCCGACCACGACGCACAGAATGGTAAGTCTCTGTATCTCCAGCTACCAAGACGAAGGCCCTTTGTCTTTTCTGGATTCAACTTCGCCCCGGTAGCTCTCTCAAAAATAGATAGATCCTGCGAGAGTGCGCGAAAGGAGCCCAGACTCGAAACAACACATGTCACGTCATCTGCATATTGAGCGCATTTCACTTTGGCACCCCCTGGCACAACGAATGGAACAAGTCTGGAGTCCCTTTCCAAAAGACGAGAGAGGGACTCGCTAAACAAAACATAAAGTAATGGAGACAGAGGGCACCCCTGGCGCACCCCCCTCTCTACGTTAAAAACCTCCGAACAAAACCCATTTACGATAACAGAACTGAAACTTTCCTGATACAAAACGGATTATCCATTTACGAAAAACCGGGTGCAACTGAAACGTCTCCAATACATTCATTAAAAAACCGCGATCCACCATGTCAAAGGCCTTCTGCTGGTCCAGAGATACCAATGCACATGGCAGATCACGCTGAATAACAAAGTCGGTCAAGTCGCGCATCAACCACAAGTTCTGCTGGATGCAATGATCCTTCACTGCACAAGTCTGGAGATCACCCACAAGATGCGGCATAGCCAGTGCAAGGCGGTTGCACAAAGCCTTAGCCAGTGCAAGGCGGTTGCACAAAGCCTTAGCCAGCAACTTGTAGTCCACATTTAACAAGGTGATCGGACGCTTGTTACGGGGATCCAAGGGGTCCCCAGACTTGGGCAGCAAAGTAATCATGCCCAGACGTTGACTTTGGTTTAACAGTCCGTTTTGGAAGGCGTCCTCGAAGACGGCTCTGATGTCGGGTCCTATTATTGCCCAGAAGGTTCGGTAGAACTCCCTCGGAAGCCCGTCCGAACCCGGGGACTTGCCATTCTTCATCTTCGAAAGCGCCTTCCAAAGCTCAACAGTGGTTATTTCGCCCCCCAAAATATCATTGACATCGTGGGGAACGGTTTTTGAGATTCCTCTCAATAAATCAGCCTGTGCCGACAAGTCGACATTGCCACGCGTAAACAAACTCGAATAGTACTCTTTATATACGCGGACAATGCCGTGAGGGTCACTAACCACGGTCCCATCGGTAGCGCGCACAGACGGGACGCGTCTGTCACCCGCCGATGAGCTAACGGACTGGTAAAACCTCAGTGAAGGGCGCTCCTCGGCTTCCACCGCTTCGACACGGGCCCTGACGCGGGCACCGTGGTACTTTTCATCGAGATAAGTCTGCAAAGCGATGACAGCCGAAGGGTCGCCAAACTTCACCTCCGCGCACAGCTTCGAGAATTTTTCTCTTCGACGCCGTGCGCGGGTCACGCAATACTGAATTGCGTAGCGTTTGATGCGCAACTTGACCTCATCCCACCATTGGGATGTAGAAGCAAAGGCCGGCTTCAATGTTTGCCATCCTTTGTACCTGGTCTCGAAACCCTGGCGGAACTCTGCCTCGCCAAGAATCCGACAGTAAAGCTTCCATAGGCCCCGCCCGATGGGGAAAATGGAAGGCAAAACAAAACGTGCTACTACAGTGTCATGGTCAGAGAGCGGACAGCTGAGCGTCTCGCAACCCGAAAATGTAAACCTTACGGGCGCATACACTCGATCTATCCTGGAGGCATCTTCTCCGTTAGGCCTCACCCACGTATACACCGTACTACACGGGTGCATATGCCTCCAGACATCGGCTAAAAGGTGTGCCGAAGTGAATCTGTCCAATTCTGTCATCCCAGCGTCGGGACTTGCAGACACAGAAGTTCCGAGTCTGTCAAGACCCGAGTCTGGGACACAGTTAAAGTCTCCGACCATGACACACGGCGCACTACCAGGAACAAAGGAAGGCAGCGTGTTAAAAAAATCTCGTCTAGCAGAAGGCCGATTGGGAGCATACACATTGCAAATGGCGATGTTACCCTGTGGATACTTGAATAGAATGCAAACCAATCGGCCCTCGTGATCCGTCTCCACCCTAGTGGCACAACCCGCCTGACGAGCTGACAGAAGGATGACAGTGCCACAGGATGAAGACGAACCAAACGAAGCATGCAGCTCACCACCCCACTCATAAGCCCATAGAGGGACATCTTCTTCCAAAATATGTGTTTCTTGCAGGCAAACGCAGTCGACCTCCATTGATTTACAATATTGGAAAATGCGACTGCGCTTGCGATGATCCCTCATGCCATTCACGTTCAAAGTGGCAACTGAAAGTGTATGGGCCATGAGAGGGCAGTGGGGCAAAACTACGAAGACGACGATTCCGTAAGCTTCAAGCGCGCCCTAGACGACATATCGTCGTCCGAGTCGTCACTTGAAGCCGACCTTTTAAGAGAGGGTTCCCCCATTTCGTCGTACCAGCTCGTCCCAGTGGCACGTTTCGGCTCGCTGATCACCGATTCACCGGAGTTGCTGTCAGACAGAGCCTCCGGAGAACCGATGACCACCGATTCTCCGTCAGACAAAGCCTCCGGCACAGCAATTATATTATAGGCATCAGGCTTTCCTCTAAATTATCATGGACATTAAATCCCAGCGATCCATATAGTCCCATTCATGTCAAACCTTGAGAAAGTACTACTTCCTAACCACAAAAGAGGGAGGCAGGATTGCTGGGAAAAGTTGAAGAGTGGGCTAGTCATGGATTGGCCTAGCAGGTTCATGATATACTTGTACATTCACCTATTATACCTCAGAGGACACTAAATATATAGACCCATGCTTTTGGGTGCCAATCCTTACCACAAAAGCTTTGTCATAGTTATTCATATTCTCAAAGGGGGGGGGGGCAGGGGGACCTTAGGGTGGTGCATTGGCCTGAACAATGTCATTTTAAATCCCTCGCAAAAACTACCCAACCAACTAAAAACACCTCTATTAAATAGCAAAATCTCAGATCTTTCTATCATTATCTGAGTGATAGCTACAAGAGTCAATAATGAAGAATGATAACTCGAGACAGATGTTTACTATTACATACATTTATGAACCTGTTTTACTCTGCAACAACTGTGACGTGAAGCATTGCTACAATGTTATAAAGCAAAATGATCATGAATGACTCATCAATACTAAGTTACACGGCCATAGCTCTGGATACAAAGGTTAGGATATTTTAAAAGGCCTATTGATACTAAAAAATATATAGCCTCATCTACATTTGACTGGGCTTGTGTGAGCCCATGGAACATAACATAAGCCCAGAGCTGGCCTCAAACATTGACCTCCAGTTTGACTAATGTTGTGTTCATTCTAATTTCAACTAATGTCAGCCTCATGATAGCTAGAACAAATTTTGTGCTAATTTAAATATTTAGCCTGTAGATTGAGCCAGACTGGTCCTCAAATTTTCCAAATGATACAAACACTCATAGAACAAAAAGTTTGCCCACAGATGACTCCACAAGGTGTAACATATAAACAACGTAGATAATGTGCTTTAAGTTAAGAAAGTTGCTCTTGCTAAGATAAAAAGTAAGAAAACATTTTCCAAATTCAATGTTTAAATCAAAAGAAAAAAATACAGTTCAAACCATAATTGGATATTGAGGTGATGCCAAACAATCAGGCACAAGTTTATCACAAATTATATTGACAATTTTGAATGAAAATTCCAAGGTCAAGAAGGCTATAGAAAGATGTTTTCAGTTTGGCTGAAATATCAAAATATTTAACATGATGACAGTCATTCTAAAAGCTCCTTTAAAAATTACTTCCGGTGGAATATACAATGCACAAATAAAATACATTACCCATATGCCAGTGTTATTGACTTCTACAGTAGGTTTACAATACACAAGTACTGCAATTATGTTCAACCCATGTAGAATATATTAATTCCATGTAAACCATGAATGAGTGCATTAGAATCACAATGAATGGTTATAACAAAACAATATATATGAAGAATATGAGAATATGCAGCTTACACAATGATGGGGGAAAGACACTGACAATAGTTGTTAATACTGGCGTTTGGAACAGTCGCTATATTTGACTGCAGAAGGAGCGGATTATTTGATGCTAAAGAGACATGTTGTGAAAGATGCCCTGGTGTTGTGGCTCTCATGGAAAATATTCTTCTCATGAGTTGGGGGATGTAACCATAATCCTTGGCTACCTTCAACCGTTCAGGTGCCCACTTTCTTGTCCTCTTACTATATTTCTGCCGGTAACGTGACACTACATCCTTAGGATCTGCATATTCTCTGTCTGAATGATAATTGTGGTCAATAGCAGACAACAGCATTCTTGTTACATAGCCTTCAAATGAGTATGAACATCGTTTACTAGCATACATCAACATATGGTTATGAAACGATTCAAGATTACCAGTATGCTTAAAGTTCTTGTAATATGGTAACATATTCAAGAATCGTTTGTTTGTCATGGCTTTTCTGAGAGCAGCATGAGGTGGAGAATCTTTCTTGAGCCATGGTTTATTCCTCTCCGATGGATCTAGTTCCCCATGCTCGCACTTACCAATGGATCCATCTATGGAGAGAATCCAGTCATGTTCATTGACTATATGATGTAGCATTGACCACCAATGCCTTCAGTTTTAACTCATCACCAGTACATTCCCTTGAGCAATGCCAGAAATGATTACGAATGGCTGGTATCCATAAACGTAGGTCTTCAGTACCCTTCATTTGAGAAAGTGCAATGACCTTGTTCAAAAAATGTTTGGCACCATGCCATACATCAATGCTGTGCTCTACATTTTCATATTTCTCACAATTTTTCATGAGTGCTATCGTCTGGACATGGGCATCCCCCGGTTTCACGAACATCAACAAGATCTACATGCAGAATTTTTGAACCACTGGTGTCCATGAAACTGTAAGTACAATATTGGGCACAATGCCCTGGAGAATCTGTTCTCCCATCACATGCAACACACAATTGCTGCTCCTTCAGAGATTCAAATAAACTGCTCTGGTGCGTCCGCCATTCGTCTTTTACAGACGGTAAAACATAGTCTTTGGACTCGGAAAAAAAGTAGTGGAACTATAAAAATGAATTTGACAAAATTTGAAAAAGAGAGCCATCTTTGAAAAATTATTTCCAGATAAAACAACAGCTGAAGAGAACTGAATGTTACCTGAAAACATATTTTTTGGGCTGTTTTGGCTATTTTGTGGCTGTGAATGCCACACACCTACATGGCCATTACTACAGCTCCACTTAAAAATAAGTGCAATACCTATGGGATTGGTGCTGTAAATAAGTTTGTCACTGCATTTTCAATAATTTGCACCATAAACATTTTGCAATAATTTTCTTATCACTCTAAGAGATACAATGCACTTTGCATCGTCAATTTCACCAGACGAGGCTTCTCCTGAATGTGGATCAACTGACTCGTCTTCCAGCATTTGGTCACATGACCCGGTATCGAAATGGAAAACCTCTGACTGCTGTTTCTTCATCCTGATGGTCTGTGGAAACATAAGTTCACAGGAAGACTTTGATAGAAGGAACCAATAACCATAGTGGAAAACAATAAACATTTCTATCAATTCTCTCATAAATCTCCAAAATGGTTTTGAAGCTGTATGCTCAGATTTCTATTACATGCATGTTTTGGTCACAATTGGGTTCCAAAAAAAAATGCATAGTATGACATGTTAACTTCAAAGAACACATTGCCAGCAGTGGCATATGTAGCAATGATTTTCCACTTGGAGGAGTGAGGGGGGAACTGCTAGGGCACAGACATTTGTCTGTATATCCGTGATGAATGACAAAGATATACATGTGCATTAATACTCAACAACCTTACAAATTTCATATGCTCCCCAATCCATTTTATTTTAGGGGGCACAAATGTATTATCAGACCAAGTGCACTGATTATCAGATTGTGCAGTCAATGATAAATTTCTTCAATTGAAATCAGTGTTCGCTGGCAATAAGATATACAGCTGTGCTATTGTCCTCTTGTTTACTTTTCACCACTGGTAGGAGAGGATTTCCTCAGATAGTCTTTCTCAGGAAGATACATTTAATTGCCAAAGTATTTATTTTCTCATGTAATACCAGCTTCAGACCCATCTTACCATGTTTACACACAGCTAGGTGTCAAGAGTTTCAAGTCTATTGTGGGTTCGATCAACAGGAAGGAATTACTTCATCCTGAGAATATTGGTGTAAGATACCTATTACAGTAAGCTAATTGTAAAGAATCAGTCAGCTGTAACTAATCCCAGTGTGAGTTCTCCAATTTTTTTTCTGCTACCCTTCCTGTGGTTGAGATAAAGTGCAGAAATGAAACAAGCTGAAAACTGCAACAACTACTCTGCACAAGTTGTATGTTTATGACAATATTGTTTTTGCTAAACAATTGACCTTGTTGATATGGTTGTTTTACTGTCCTTTTCTTCAATATACAATATTGGGGGGGGGGGGTGGGGGTAGCTGCACATTAAACTCTTCATTGACTTTAAACTTGAATTGTCTTCTCTCAGATATGTTTTCCAGTGAAGTTGCATATATTTTATTTTTATTTAAAGTATTGTTAGAGAACAAGATGGCATAATATTTTTAAGGCTACTGGATTAATATTTAACAAAGCATGCTGATAGATAACACGCGAGTCAACTTATGATATGCTTTCTTCACATACCTCTTTCCAAAAGTTGCATCATGACCTCTGTAACTGTCCAAAGCAGCTTCTATTTGTAGGTCACTAAGTAGACGATCTGCAAAATAAAGAATAAACATTTATGGAAAAACTACCCTACTGTATAGGTACTTGAGGTTTTCACTTTTCAGTTCGGTCAAGTGGGGCAATCTTCTGGCTAGAGAGTGGACAACAATTAATTCATCCCTCATCCCACATGAAGTACTGTACAAGAGGAAGGGATTCCATCTTTCATACCTATCCTACTACCTAGGACATTGGTGCTGCAAAACTGTAACAGATTCTTAGACATCCATGACTTCCTGTACAACTTAGTTCTTACAGAGCCAAACAATAAGTCAAGCAATTTGAAAGATTTTTGAAAGTTTATACATTTTGTAAATCAAGTTGTAAGGGCTCCATGTACTGTAAACTAAGTATTCATTTTCTCACATGGTTTGACTTTACTTATAAGGATATATGATACAGGCTAGACAGTGTAGACCAGAGACTAACTTACCCTTCCATGATGTCTTCATGTTGATTTGAAGGTCCAACAAGATGTTGCACAATAGGAGATGGCATGTAGTCTTCCACAAGTTGTCTTCTGGCTTTTTATGTATGTGGGGTTGAAGACATTCTCTTCCTATCATCATTCCCTGTATAGACAGTTCAAAAAAACAAATTCACTTATAACTAATTGGTCATTTGTTCTTAGAGAAATAACGCAACAATTGCTGCACAGGGTAGAAAAAGAGAAACACTTAAGGGCACCAAAGGGCTCTTGAAAAAGAAAGAATGTTAGCAAAACCAGTGATCATACAAATACATACTACTGGGATAAAAAACCTTACACAAGTAGTTTGTTTGACCTTGAACGTATAGGATACTGTTGACTGTTACCTTAATTATTCTGTCATTCGATCCTTTTGCTGATACATGCATGCACCAACATACATACTACTAATCGTTTTGTTTCGCCCATCTTGTGGTACCCGGGTGCGGTGTACCCAATTCCGCGTCGCGTCCTGGTCCGGTTGGAGAGAGCGATATTTTCATTTATTTGGTCGGGTGGTACAGAGCTGGTCAAGAGGGCGGTATTGTACCAAAACCTTGAGAAGGGGGGACTAGGGGTGGTTCATCTGGGAAGTAAATTAACCTCTTTTTTATGTAAGCAATTGTTTGTAGCGGTGACTGACCAAGGGTTGCCCTGTTCATATTTTGTACGTTTTTGGGGCAGAATGCACCTGCGTCGATGGGTCCCGGCGCTGTTTAACAACAGAGAACCGCATAGTAGTACTCCAAACAGGGTGGTGCGTGTCATTTGCTCCGCTCTGATTGAGTTGCCCCCTGTTGACCTGTGACAGCCGGCCCTCGTTCACAGTTCGGGATAGGGCCTTGAATGGAATTTTTGTACAGGGACGTCATTCTGCCGAAGTATGGCGTTCGGTGCATTCGAGGCTGAATGGTTGCAGGCTCCGTGATCTAAACTGCGCTTTCTCCTCTTGAAAGGTGTTTTTACAGGGCACATTCCAAAGCAAAAGGAATTGAATAAAGTCATGAAGGCAATTCAAGGAAAGCTGATCAAAAACTATGATCTACCGTTTGATGTAAAAGAGTTGCAAATTCAACAACAAACTTGTCCTTACTACAAACCAATTTATGATTTTCTTGCACACGACATTATTCCAAGTAATGTTAAGCATGCTAGAACTGTTCGTTCTCAAGCAGAGGATTATTTGTTATGTAATAGTTTGTTCTTCAGGATATTTTTGCATGAGACTAATGATGCTAAGATGACTCTTCAGTTAGTCGTACCTGAGACTATGGTAGAACAAATAATATCTCGATATCATGATGACTTGTTAAGTAATCATCAGGGTGTAATGCGTACATATTTGACCATTAGACAGCATTTCTATCTGCGCAATATGTTTCAACGCATCAGTAATTATATTCAGGCATGTCTCCGTTGTCAAGAATTCCGTAAGAAACCGGACAAATTGAGACAATATCATGCTCGCATTCCTGATTCTTATCGTCCTTTTGACAGACTTAGTCTGGATTTCAAGACTATGCCCACAACGGCTACAGGATTTAAACATTTGATGGTTGTTTGTGATGAGATCACTAGATTTGTTGTATGTGTTTCTCTTAAGACTCTTGATGCTGAGACAATATGTGAAGCATTATTGCAGAGGGTAGTCACAACTTTTGGTCCACCGTCTTGTATTATAAGTGATGCGGCAGCTTCTCTTACAGGAAAATTAGTGGAGCTCTTAAGTAAGGCTTTAGGCATTGAACAAAAGTTCATCAGTGTAAACAATCATGGAAGCTTACAGGTTGAAAGACACATTGAGACTCTTTCAAATTTCCTCAAAGTGAACTTAAATCAGTTTGGTACGGATTGGGTACGATTTGTCCCAACATCAGCCTATGCATATAACACATTTTCCTCTCCTCAGTTAGGTAGCTATAGCCTAACTGAACTTGCATTTGGACGTAAGCCACCAAATCTTACAAATTTATCATTCAATCCAATGGCAGGATTATCACAATCTCATGGAGAATATGCTTCATTGTTAAAGAAACGATTTGATCATTTGTCTAGGGTAATGTTAGTCTTACAAAAGAAGCAACAAGATGCTCAAAATGTTAAGATAAGTGCAAAACTGGACAAAGGTGCAATTTATTCAACGGGTCAATTAGTGTATCTGTATAAGCCAACGTCTTCCTCCTTGACTGCGAACTCTCGCAAAATTGCTGCAGAATGGTGTGGACCACTAGTGATCCATCAAGTTTTGGATAGGACTCATTATTTGTTGGCCACTCTCAAAGGAGAAATTCTTAGTGATGTATTCAATTATAACAGGCTTAAACCATGTTTTGTAAGAGCATCTTCTGAAACTAAGAATATCACTAACATTCAGAAATTGCGAAATGTCTTGAAAACAAAACGTCCATCAAGTGAAAAGCTTGCTCGAATGAGAAATGTTTTGAGTAGTAACACTTCTAATGCAGGAAATGTTAATGTCATGCAAGATGCACATATTGAGTTTCATGATGAGTTTGGTAACATTTTGCCAGGGGTAACTTCAGATCACATCATGTGTCTTATGACCACTAAGCCAATGAATGTTGCATCCTTTTTAGAGAATAGAGCACATAATGAAGGATTAGCACTTCCATATCCTTCCATGAAAGATAGCATATTAAGGCAAAAGAAAGTTTTTGCAAATGCTCCACAAGGAGACATGAAAGTCCAACGTGCTCGATACAAATTGGGTGAATTACAGGTTCTGGTCACCTATCAGACACCATGTTTTCCAACAGGCTTTAAGAGTCATGATTTTTGGTGGAATGTAGGAAAATATTCCAACACAGGGGAAATAATAAATTTTCTCCATGAAAAGGGATTGAACATTACAGGCAATCCAGGCAGGATGTTGCAAACATTATATGGTTAGTATGTATAACTGCATATTGCTTAAGTTCAGATGAACAGGTGTTTACCCACTATCGTATGAATGGAATGCGTCATTGCAATTACCTGCATACCTATTAAGTGAAAGTCATTGTACTGTATGGTGTAACAATATAAGCTTTATTGTTAAAACCACCACCAAGTGACCTAGTTCCATCTTTTATAACAAATGTGTAATGAGTATACCTTATTTCTCCTTATGAATTCGTTCAAACGTTTTCCCGGCAATTAGAACATATCCGGAATATTAGCAACATGGGTTTTCATATATTGAGAAAATATTTTAAGGATATTTACATTGCATCGTTGATGTTATATTGAAGGCTATTCAGAGACAGCATTGGTGATATGCAACTTCTTCTTACAGCAACAGTTATCGAAGCAAATGAAAGTATAGATCCTTTGAGGAAGTTATGTATATATTTTCTTTTCCTCAATTATTCATGCAAAAGTAAATTTCTTTTAAACTTCTTGATAAGTATATAATATGTAAATTTGAAGAAAGATTTGTTGATGTCATAGTCTATGGGGTCTCTTTTATGGTATCGAATATCTAGTACTTTGGTACTTTACTAGATCATTTCGGAGTGCATACCTAGGGTCACCATGCTATCGAGTCACATTTTCTTGAAGTGAATGTATATGATTTACAAGGTTTCAAAGCAGTTTTGAAACTATGACTTCATTAAAGAGGAGGTTTTGTAAATGAGTTTGTAATATTTTAAGGTTCTTTTTTAATGTGCGAAATTTTTTATGGAACGCTGAGGTGTTCTGTTCAGTTAAAGGATAACTAAGTCTAGTATTCTCTGATCTCTCCCCAATCACGGCATGATTTCACTTTTGATATAAATGTATTATTGATGTATGAAATGCATAAATGTATTTTGTTAGAGATACTGCATATTTTGCTGTGTCATGTAACTTTAAGATATCTTTATGATATCTTCTTTTTTTTAGATTACATGTATGATGTCATCAATATTGAAGAGGTACACTTTCAATTTCAATTTCATGGAGATAGTGTCAATGTATATACCATATGATCATTTTAATAATTCGTAACCAAGATGTTAACCTTTGAGATACATGAAGACCATTTATTGAAGTCAATGAATATTAGTGAATGTGCTTACAGTACACTACCGTCTTGATAATGATAAGTTAAAGCAGTATGATGTTAAAATTTTTGAGTATCCAAAAATTTTAAAAGATTGAGGGGGATGTTATGAAATAGTGATACCATGTCTTTGATGTTACCGAAACACTCCATCGAGACACCTTACAGGCCTCTTATGTATTTATCTAGGTCATGGATTCAATTTTCCCACGAGAAGTTTTTAACTATCTTATTGAATCTTGGTACAGGGCCTTTTCCCAAAATATATTCCATTATGTCTGTGGAACATTCGAGAAGGTTCTCTCACGTGGTATGGAAGTTTCCATAGAAAGGGGATGGACTTCCAAACTCCCAACCAATCAGGGCAGACTAGTGCCAGTGAACTTATTTTTATATCATTAAGTTAATACAGGATGGTCAGGTCATTGGCTGCCTACTGATTGTGCGCAGTGAGATTTTATGGAAGTAAGGTATAAAACGGCAGGAGGCCGAAAGTTTTATCACTTGGTCAGCAAATTTATCACTCCGCCGAAAGTTCATCACTGCCTCTAATTGTTTAATTGACGGAGTCAAGTCAAGTCAAATCATTGTAATTTAGTTTATTTGTAAAGAGAATCGACAGAGAAGAAATTATACCGAATCAATAATCAAATCCTATCTCGTCAAATTGTTTTTTGTGTGAAGTCATTGTTTTCTTCCGTTCGAGACATCTCCTGAAGAAGCATAAATACGGCATCAAGATATCCCAGTACCTTTCTATCGCGAGTCCCGATATAGTTTTACTATCGGAGGAGCCGGGCTCGTCACAATATTACAGAAGGACATGAAAACCAGCCTTGGAGTGGAGGAATGCACCATCAACTGTCGGCAGAGACTATTTGTGAAGTTCCCCGCCGACAGCGAACACAGCTTTCATACCCAAGACATAGTAAGATCTTGACATAGGTTTCAGGCACCATTTCTGTTTTAATTGTTTTTAACCAATTCTTTAATGAATGTGACCAGGCTGTATTCGACTTACATAATCACAGATTAATAATCAGGGCGAATAATCGGAGGCCCCTCACTTGACAGTCCCTGCAAAGTACTACCTCATCAAGCTCCGGGGGAAACCCTTCCTGGGTGGACAGAGTCCCATGCCTCTTCAATTTTTTTTTTAATCTTCCAAAGAATTTAACGTACATTTTGACACTGCTCAACATATTTGTCATGTATACAATTCCTGTGCATGTATGTAACAATCTTCATCCAAAACTTATAGCTTCAGATACTTGTCTTATTTACACCCACTTGTTATTTAAATCCACTTGCGTAATGTAGAAAATGACATTTTGAAAATGTTCAGTACATGCAGTTATCGTATAGGCCTACACACATTTGCACTGCATATTTGTATACATGACTATGTACTCTTGATTTTCAGATTGAAGAGCTGTCAATGCCAATTCATCATCGCATAACATGCAAGGTTCAGGAGTATGTCATGGAGGGATTCCAGTCCTCTGCTCTCATTAACTCCCTCCTTGAAACTTTTTGTCCATCATGGAACAACAGGTTTTTCCCCACCCAACGAGACATCAGCAACATGATCTACTCGACACGTTTAAAATCTCTCAAGTCGAAATATGACCAGGAGAACCTTCTGGGAAGCATTGAGGAGTGGAGGCAAGAAAGTCCGGAACGCCGCTTCCATTTTGCTCCTGTCTTAGAAGACAAGACTAACACAGATTATGCTGTAGTTGCTGTTTTTGCCCGCCAATTTGGAGACAGCAACACCAGTCACTGCCCTCAACATTATTCGTGAGTGGAATCCGGGATGGCCTCCATCGTACTTCATGGTGGATAACTGTCAAGCAGAGATTACATTTCCAGGTTCATGTACTTAAATTACAAAGCCACATTCTTTTTTCATTGCATTTAAATATTCCAGCAATTAAGATTGAAGTCATTGATACGGACAGTTTTAGTTCTATTTTACACTCCATCCAAGCAATTTCGTTCTAAAATGTCAATAAAGTTGGACAAAGTGTGCAAATGCATCTTTTTATAACCAAAAAATAATGCCAACATTGGCTTCTTTCCTTTTTCTGTTGGTGTGTAGAGTGTAAGGTGATTCTTTGTGATTTCCATCGGGAGCAGGCATGGATTAACATGGATGAGAGCCTCACAGCACGGCCTTCTCGGAGCTAGTGACGATATTTTGCTACTGCTGCGAAGGATTGCACAGGCTACAACACAAGAATCATACGATGCAGCTCTTGGTAAACTCCACATCAGCTCATATTGGAGAGACAACAAGACCTTTAGGGAGTGAATACATAATACTTGGCTGAAGAATGCTCAGGTACTTCTTTAATGTGAAACAGTTTTTTGGATGCCACCAAAAAATCGATTTCTCAGATTGTAAACCTGCAGGTTTCTTACACAATAGAACGCTGTGGGAGTTCTGCAGTCCTAAAAGTGCTTGTATGAAGTACCAATCATGTATCTGGTGGTAGAGTGTTGGCAATGTGAAATGTTGCTTTTCCAGTAGCCTGGTTTGAATTTTTTCAATTCTACCATTGACATTGAGAACCTTTCCTTTTACAGTCTTAGAACTAAGTGATTTGTTAAGTTGCTTATGGGTACCTCATCCAAAAGTCCGGAACCAGTTCCAGGACCAGAGGTCCGGTAATTTTGTACCCAGTTATGAATCATAACCCTTCTTTTGATTTCTTTTACCTATCATTGCAGAAGTGGGCATGGATTTACAGGCAAGATCGTTTCAACATGAATATCAACACGAATAACGGCATTGAACGCTAGAATCGTACACTGATGTATGAGTTCCTGTCCAGATTCACAGACAGGACCCTGACAGGAATGCTGACAAGAGTAATGAAGAAATTTCGCCCAGAAATGCATAGAAGGTAATCGCTAAAGGAGATTTTAGGACAGTATTTTTACTTTTTAAAAGCCGTATTTGTTTTGTTTTTTAAATCGGTACGTTGTCAAATTTAGCATGACTAGGTTTATTGTAATTGGGACACTGAAACATTCTGCTTTGTTCATATATAACAAATTACACATATTCTTTTAAAATACATCAACCTTCATTGTCCATCGTTTCTCTGTTGTTTTTGTTGAAATTACAGTTACATAGAATGCAACCTGAAGGCAACCTCAGTGTACAGGTCATATAATGCTTCAATTCCAGGGTTTCTCCAAAACCGGCCGAAAGAGTTCATCCTTCACTGTGTGAAGAGATTGTCCAGTGCAGTGGATTGTAGAATCCAGAGGGCCGGCAACAGCTTCAAAGTGTGCAGCTTCTCTGAGCACAATAAGGAGTATGAAGTCACACTGGGAAATGATCAGTCAATCCCTTCGTGCCAGTGCTATGACTGGCTGCACACCCACTGGCCTTGCAAGCACTTACTTGCAGTTGTCCTGCACCACCCTAGCTGCAGCTGGAATGACATCCCAGAGCAATAGCGGGAAAATCCCCTCTTCACTTTGGATGAAGTGTGTTTCGGAGGGTCCAACTTGAGGATGGAAGGAGACAATCCCAACGAAGGCATGGAAGTAGGCTCTTCCAACAGCCCACAACCTCCACAAAGTCAAATAGGTGAAGAAAATACCAGGAGTGAACCAAGCAGGAGTTCATTAGCATCTGCGATCAGGGAAGAGGTTGACAAAATCCGTAGTATATCCTACCTTCACGTTCCTGTTGACATCTTGTGCAATGCCGAGCAGGAACTTGTGCGCATATCCAATATGCTCTACAGATCTGTGCCTAGTTCAAATGAGCTGCCAGTGTTGAACCCCGACGCCACTGTGAAGTCATTGGGCAAAATTCCATTTGGAATTAGCAAATTAACAAGAGGCAAAGGCAAGTACTTGCATTATGTGCATTGATATGGTTATCTCGGCTGATTTACTAGGTACTGAGGCCGGAAAAAAAACGCGTTTCTCGTGCGGGTTTTGAAAACAAGGAGGAAGTAGGGCTTTTTATTTTTAATTGATTCAAGACGGCCACCATTTTAACATTTCCTGCAACAGTTGGTGTTTCCACTGCTCAAAGACACTTTAAAATGAAAGATAAGTTGGATAAGAGAACTGAACATATTTACAGGTCATTTAGGGTTGTACAATTTATTTTCCGATGAATTTGTTCACTGTTTTGGTGATTTTTTTCCCGGAATTTTTCAAGACTACAACTGATAAAGGAATTCAGGCAGTCTCCAAAAAAGGAAGGGGGGGGGGACGAGAAACATGAATTTTTTGTTACTTGGCCTTATATATTCCTTTTTTGTGTTTTCATGATGTTTTGTCTTGCATTTGATCACATTTAATATGACAGGAAATCCATGGTTTCTGTAATGTTAAGTCACCCTTTTTGCCCACTGTATATCACCCACATTTTTTGGCAACTTTTGGGTGAAATACCTGCAATTACTACAGGTCTATACTGATTGTTGAGAGATTAGATGTACATGTATCACTGTTCTGTTACCATTTTTAATAGTTCGCAGACATGCTCAAACAGGAAAAGTGTTCAAGGACCTTCCTCTCAGAAAGAAGAAAAAACAAAAGAAAGGTAAGTTTCACTAACAATTAGTAAAATAATGCTAAAAAAATGTGCAATAAATCTTCTTTTATACTCAAATAAATTGTTATTCATTGTATTGTTTATACGCTTTGGGAGGTGAAATGTTTTGAAAACAGTCCACAGTTTAAGCGATGTGGAGTAAATTTCTCTATATAAAACAATGTCTCTTAGCATCTGTGTACAATTTGTAAAGCAGATGTTAAATATGTATCATCTGTTCGGAAGTTTTGCTTTGACAGGAAGGATGGCGCTGTCAAGAAAAACTGAGGAAAACAAAAGACATTTTTTTCAATTGTATTTGTTATATCGTGTGATTGGATTTTGCAATTTCATTAGTCTCAGATTACGTGTCGAGATAATAAAAGTGCACATTCACTTCGTTCCATATGAATAAACCTCATATACTCTGCGTTAATTGTGTGTGAGAATGCCTACAGATATCAAAGATTACACTTGCAGTTATTTCGTTTACTTCTGGCAAAGCAAGTGACAACCATTTATCTTTGTGTGTGCAAGAGATAAACAATTGTCGAACGTTGTGATATCATGTTTTTAAGCCGCTCTATACATACAGCACTCTTATCTTTGTCTGTGTTGCTTTGAGCCCCCTGGGTGTTGAAAGACGCCATATCCTTAATTACAGCAGGCAATGAATTTCATATATTTTTCAGTGTTTGTGATAATTATGTTTTATTTTGACCTTTATCTTTACAACCACACAGGCATGCAAACACAGGTTTGTTATAAAAGCTATTGGTTTTCAGTAGTCTCCACTATATTCCTGTCTTTACACTTTAAAGGGAATATACAGCATTTGCTTTTGGTGTATGTTTTTGAAATGGATGGAATTAGCGGTTAGTATTCCCTAGCAAATATTGTTGAACTGACTTGATTTGAGTGTTGTGTTCATAGATGCCGGATAAAGCCAGAAAAACGATGAAGCTGTTGTTGTCTGATGAAACAGCAATCTATAGACATCAGGGAATTGTAAGGTCAGGGAACCAGTCTAAATGGCTTTCACTGTAGGTGTGTCCCAGTAAACATTTTGACGTCGGATCGACGTCGGGTTTAGGTCCAGATGGTCGGTTAAACGTCGCTGTCCAACATAAGTAGTAGTTCAGACGTCGGATTGACGTCACAAATTAATCCTTTCAATTTTAGACGTCCTAACGACGGCGGATGGACGTTTGTTAATATGGTAGTTACATAAAGGTAGTCTTTCCGACGTCGGATGACAGCCCTTTAATATACGTCGCGTTGCAATGGTCCATCCGACGCCGAAATGACCTATTATAATAGACCTATTATAATAGACCTATAATAATGGGTTCGTTGGATCGACGTCGGTTCAACTACGGACAGGCAACGTCGCATTGAGAACGTCCCATCGACGCTTACACGACCAGAAAAAATAGACTAATCATAAACGGTTCGTTAGATCTACGTCCGTTCAACTACGGACAGGAGACGTCGCACTGAAAACGTCCCTCAGAAGTCAGAATATATTAATCATAAACGGTTCGTTGGATGAACGTCCGCTCAACTACGGACAGGCGACGTCGCATTGAGAACGTCCCATCGACGCTCAAACGACCAGAAAGAATAGACTAATCATAAACGGTTCGTTAGATCGACGTCCGTTCAACTACGGACAGGCGACGTCGCACGGTAAATGCCTCTCCGACTTTGATATAGTTGGTTGGATCGACGTCGAATGAAGTGTCGACAAGAGACGCCATATTAAACGACGTTACATCAACAATTCAAAATAGACTAATCATAAACGATTCGTTGAATCGACGTCGGCTGAACTAGTTCGGTGTTGGAACGGCATTGGCGGTAGAAGTATATAAGCTTTCCTCTTTATACGCTCCAATGACTATCTAGAAATATACTATATCATAGACAGTTCGTTGGATCGGTGTCGAATCAATTTTGAACAGCGGGCGCTTACGTGAATACGTATACCTTCGACGTTTAATACAGTTTATTAATATAACGTCAAATAAACATTTCGAAATACGTGTATCCATGACATCCAACTTAACACTGGCAATCATATGCGACTTAGACGAAAGCTGTGAAAGTACCGCCAGTATATACAACTTCTCGCTTATCATACCGTTATTAAGGTTATTACTTAAGTAAAACTTAAATGAATCCAATAAAAGGAGACATTTTTCAGTAAAATGAAACTATACAGCAATGTTAAACATGTTAACAAGTATATTGCAAATCTACACTCGTTTCTTCCATAAAATTGCACTGCGAGTGAAAGAAAGAACCATATCTGGTGCAGTAATATTGAGGTAACGTCTAACTTAAATAATTGATTGGGTCATGGCAGCTCCATATAACAATCATGAATGAAGTAATCTTTTGATGCACTAGAGCATACCTCGTTATACCCCATACCATATCCTTACAAACACAACCACATCCCCGACTACGCTTTTATAACACTTCCGTAGACAAATGTGCGTCGGCAGCGCTTTCATCTTCTGCTGAGCGAACGTGAAAGAGGAATGTCAGTTTTCTTTTTATGCGCTGTCCAAGACTATGGTAGCGCAGAAGGGACATTGCATTGAACAGTTACCGACTTTTCTAAACCACAAACAACGGTAAATTGTCGAGTTGACGAGACGATAACGTCATAAAATATACAAACTTGGTATTGCATGTTGTTAATGTATTAATTTTCTGTAATTTGCTGAGTCGCACACTGAGTTGCTACTATCTCAAAATTTACAGAAATCGGAAAATGACGAGATAAAGTATCTCCTTCAAGTTTCTGCAAATTGGCAGGTTACCAACTTTAACAAAACTACAAATATCTGAAAAATGTTTAGATGGTAACTTCATTCTAGAAATTGCCGTTTTCACCGTACAACCGACGGATCTCGTCAACGGATTAATTTTCTGTAATTTGAAGAGTGCCAAGTGAGAGTCGGGGAATTGAAAAGAAAATTACTCTTCAATGATTTGACGAATTGCACTATACTAATCTCGCGAACATAGCATTATATAATTGCGTTGAATTTTGGTTGCTCCATAGTGGAATTCAGTGTTGTTGCTTGTTAATTTTTTAAATAATATTTACGAGTTGTAATTGTGCAACACGACACTTTAACGGTCGTCATAAGGGGACATGTCTCACACATTATAGAATAACTCAACTTCTTGCCAAAAATCGTACTTCTGTCGGGTACCGACGCTTTCTTGACATGTCTGTCAAAAAGCTTATACCATTGGTTTAATTCTAGGTAGACTCTGGGCCACTGTTTAGCCATGTAGTTCCCCCCCCCCCCCACCCCCACACACACACACAGAAACACTCATTTATAGGGAGTTTCCCCCCCCCAGCAGACTACCCCCACCCCCTCCCCCAAACTCTGCATTAAATCTCATGTATAGGATGGGTCATGTAATGTATGATTGGCCATGACCCATGATAATTGGTCATATAGGCCCAATAATCACGTGCAAATAAAGAAAGGGTCAAGTTTTTAATGCTTTAGTAAAGGTCAGGCCCATCTTTTAAGTGTCGCCGAGGCTGAAACTTCTACAGTGTGGGACCTCCTTTATAGCTACTGGCTATTTGCTAATTTAGGTACATATCAAACATAGCTCCTGCGCCAGAATGCGATCTGTTTTCGCGGTTATAAAACACTACCGTATTTTGTTATTTTTTTCTTAAATACGATCGTGCAAATGCCGAACCTGGCTTAAGAAATAGAAACAAAATTGACTTCTCGTTCAAAACGGTCTTTTAATGAGTCAACCATTTGGACAATTGAAAATACAAAAGATTACATTTTCTTAACACAAAGTACGTCAGTACAAAACTGTAAACATGCAAAATAAAGCCTACATATAACGTTCGGACATTCCGTGAATTAAAGGCTGTTGACAAAAGGATCCAAACTAAATTAGAATAAATTACTTCCAAATATTTCTTGTGCAAATACTGTGAGCTCTATCACACTAAAATTTGATAAAGATCTAAGCCTTAATAGCACGATTCTGTAGAGCTGTTACTGTTGAGTACTTGAGGCAAATTAAATTTTCCTTGACGGGGGGGGGGGGGGGAGTATAGCGATTACATGGGGGTAGTGCCTCTTCGACTTGCAAAATGTGTGCAAGCAAAAAGTCAAACAAAAGGTTTCATTCAACAATATTTCACACCTGCAACTTTCCATATTACAAATAGACTACAGTATCAGATCTTTAGTTAATTCTTATTGATTCAGTTTCCGGAAACGGGGAGCAAATATGCTACGTGTATCATCTCTTGCTCGTATAACTGATATGAATCCCACACGTTAGATAAGTCATATATTCCCATATATTCTCCTACACAATGACCGGCTGGTCGAATCGTACGTACGTACGTACAAGTATGATAAGTTGCTGTACTCATACACGTTTTACATGAACATGTTTGATCTCGCAGCTTGCGAGGCATGGATTATACATTGTATATATGACAAACATTCCACGTCTAACATACATTAACCGGCCGTTATAGCTATAACAAATTGATCAGCATCAAACAGGGATTTGCGGTTACGAGATTTTTCGGAGTACAAGGTTTTCATATAATAAATGCAAAACTAGTGGCAGCGGTTTAAAAAAAAAGGCCAAGGATTCGATATAATTTGTGGAAATAGGCTCCGATTTATTTATGGGCCAACCTAGTGTATGCTGTTGTATATACTGCACAGGCGGTAGGATGTTATAGCCTAGGCCTTGTCTGTCTTTTGTTGATTCCTCGAATTAAGTTATAACCTATACTGGAGTATAGCAGAAACTGAAATGATAACGTCCTCATTGTGTTCCTCTTTATGAAGTCGGACAAGGCGTAGACGTATGAGGTGAATTTTATATTTTAAAAATTAAAAGGCTAGGTCTATTCTTCGAACGGTATAACAATAAAGGTAAATAATTGAGCTTAGGCCCAGGGGTTGCTACAATTTTCGTCCCACTCCCAGTTTCAAACTGCCCCAAGCTAGGATGACCCCCCCCCCTCCTATATCGTATTCTTAAACATTACCAAAAAAGGCACCAAAAGTGGTTTTTGGTTCCTTCCTAAAAGCAAAGGAACCTATGTATTCAGGTTGGCGTGTATGTGTGACGCTTAAGCTTGTATGCACGATAACTCAACAAGGGATTGACTGATCATGATCAAACTTGGTGGGTGGGTGGCCCATAGTGAGTTGATGAACCCTATTGTTTTTGGTGCCCACAAAGGTCAGTTATGGTCCAAAAACCCAAAATACTAAAACTGCAATAACTCTCAGTGCCAATGTGCGACAAGGTTGATATTTTGGGACAAGTTGTGAACTGGTTAGGGAAACATTTTGAAACTTAACGGTCATGTGATCTGAGGTCACCAAAGGTCAATTAATGTTAAAACACTAGTATTTTTGCGATAACTTGAGAACGAATTGTCTGTTAGGGTTGGGAGTTGCTTCAGTGTAATCCAATTGTCGACCCACATCTGGGTGACCCTTGACCTCAATTTGACCTCTGGTGACCTTTTCATGTTTTGGTGATTTTTACAGTTTCGATGCTATTTTCAGATGTCAAAGGTACCTTCCGATCATAAATATCGATGGGTTGACCCCGGGTGACCTTTGTGTGCGAACTTAGGATGGCTGTACAGACTTATCGTGTTGATTTTTGGAATCAGCAGATCAAACTACATTTGAAACCCAGGTCAAAGGTCACATCAGAAAAAATGTGCTTAGTTTGGGAGAAAACGGGCGAAAAAGAAAATGTTTGGTTTTGATGCTAGATTTGGATATCAAATGTACCTTCCGATCAAAAATGTCAATGGCTTGACACCCGGGTGACCTTTGTGTGTAAAGTTATACAAGGTCAAAGTTAATTTTCAGACATTTAATGCAATAATTCCCAGGGCCAAGGTGTAACAAGGTTGATATTTTGGGACAAGTTGCAAATGGTATAGAGGAATATTTTCAAACTTAACGGTCATGTGATCCGAGGTCATCAAAGGTCAATTAATGTTAAAAAAGTATTTTGGGTGAGAAAATGGGCAAAGAAAAAAATGTTTGAGTTTTTACAGTTTTGATGCTATATTCACGTCTCACCAATCAAAAATGTCAATAGGTTTACCCCAGGTGACCTTTGCGTGTGAAGTTATATGAGGTCAAAGTAAATTTTCAGACATTTAGTGCAATAATTCCCAGTTCCAAGGTGTGACACAGTTGATATTTTGGGACAAGTTGCAAATGGTATAGGGGAATACTTTCAAACTTAACGGTCATGTGATCCGAGGTCACCAAAGGTCAATTAATGATAAAAAACTAGTATTTTTGCGATAACTTGAGAACGAATTGTCCGTTAGGGTTGGGAGTTGCTTCAATTTAATCCAATTGTCGACCCGCATCTGGGTGACCCTTGACCTCAATTTGACCTCTGGTGACCTTTTCATGTTTTGGGGATTTTTAGTTTCGATGCTATTTTCAGATGTCAAAGGTACCATAAATGTATCATAAAGGTATCATAAATGTCAATAGGTTTACCCCCGTGTGACCTTCGTGTGCGGAGTTATACAAGGTCAAAGTTCATTTTCAGACATTTAATGCAATAACTCTCAGTTCCAAGGTGTGACACGGTTGATATTTTGGGACAAGTTGCAAATGGTATAGGGGAATATTTTCAAACTTAACGGTCATGTGATCCGAGGTCACCAAAGGTCAATTAATGATAAAAAACTAGTATTTTTGTGATAACTTGAGAACAAACTGTCCATTAAGGTTGGGAGTTGCTTCAATGTTATACGAGGTCAAAGTTAAAAAATATTAATGAGGTCACGGGTCAAACGTGAAAAACTCCCAAGTTGCAATAACTTGGCTACTATTTATTGGAATTTCGTCAAACTTGGTATGATGATATTGGTACATAGTCTCCGCACACTGATGTGTGTTGCATGCAATTGATATCATTCATGTTTATAAGGGGGGGGGCTAGCATTATTTTGTTATGAAAAGTTTGTATGCACAATACAGTAACTCAACAAGGGAATGACCAATCAGTACCATACTTGGTGAGTGGGTGGCCCATAGTAAGTAGATTAACCCTGTTGATTTTGGTGCTCATTTCATGAATATTAATGAGGTCATGGGGTCAAACGTGAAATACTCCAATTGCAATTACTTGGCTACTATTACTAGTCGGAATTTCGTCAAACTTGGTATGATGATAATGGTAGATAGTCTTCACACACTGATGTGTGTTGCAATTGATATCAGGGCTTAGCATTACTTTGGCAACAAAAGTTTGTGAGCATAAATTACTGTTGTTGTATTACGGCTTTGTTAGAAATTTCCCTATGAATGCAACTAATGAACAGCAGCAAGGAACCATGAAATGTTTTCATTCTGGTTACCATATTCGATACTATCCTAGACTAGAGGCTAGTTCACAATCCCAAAGAAGAGAATGCCCAGGGACTCTGGGATATTAATTTAACAATAACAGTTTAGGAAAGACAAAATCCTCACACCTGTCCTGAATACTCAATATAGTTCCCTCTGAGACTAAGAGGATATTTTAGGCCAGTTGAGCACAACTGCCCGTAGCTTAAGTGTCGAATTTTCAACATTTCTTCTTTGCTATGGCTTATGTAAAACCAATATCGTATTGGAAAACAAGACGTAATGTACAATTTCAACTAAAGCACCACCCCTATCTCAAAATAGATAAAGAGTAAAGTTCCTAAACAGATTCAAGAGCCCATCAACTTAAACATTCCAGTCACAAATACTGCACTAAATTTTACTTCTAGCCCCACAGTATCACAAACAGGCCATGACAATGTTAGGCTTAGCACTAGGCCTTCTGAAAGCAAAGACCTCTTCAACAATACATTAAACAATCCTGGAGTTACCCACAGGCCTAGTAGTAATTCTGAGAGTGAATTTGAAGAGCTTTCACCATGTTCTAGTAGCCAGTCAGATGTCGATGAAATGAGCCTCTCTGATCAGTTGGGGAAATGGGCTACATCAAACAACATATCACAAACAGCAGTTGGCTGTTTGTGATATGTTGTGCCTTTCGTGCCCTCTCGCAGGATTTATCTATCTTTGAGAGAGCTACCGGGGCGAAGTTGAATCCGGAAAAGACAAAGGGCCTTCGCCTTGGTAGCTGGAGATACAGAGACTTGCCATTCGGTGCATCGTGGATCAAAATATCAAAATTAATGGTATATGGTTCGGCTGCGATGCACCTTGTGATGTAACCTGGAACGAGAGGGCTGAGGTACTTGAGAGCAGGCTCGAAACCTTTGGCACCCGCTGGCTTTCGATTCTAGGGAAAGTCACCGTAGCTAATCGTTTTGTTTCGCCCATCTGGAGAAGGGTGGGTTAGGGGTGGTTCATCTGGGAAGTAAATTGACCTTTTTGTTATTTAAGCAGTTGTATAAGTATATTCGTATAAGTATATTCGTATAAGTATAAGTATAAGTATAAGTATATTCGTTTTATCGAAATATGTGGTTAGCATGGTTATGGTCAGTGTGAATTAGATTAGCTGATCATTTCTGAATAAATTCAAGAGGAGCTTTGCTTTAGAGTCAATATGTTATACCACATCATGTGTATAAGATTATGTGGACGGTCCACATAATCCGCTCATACACTTACGATTATATATTCCAATTGAGATTACGTGTGTTACAGAAAAAAAGACGTTAATATTACTATATGAATATATTCAATACATTCAATACAAATGATTTAAAGGCGATATCGCTCGTAGACTTTTTTTTGAGGGCGCTGGCATTATCGAGGTTTCAGCGAGGTTTAATGGGACCCCTAAAACTCACGTGACCTCGGTGGCAAATTTAGATCAGTGAATAGCACAGGCAAGCGTATGCGTAACAAGCCCGTACCCATGCACACATAATGTTATAGCACAGCATTTCAGATTATTGTACTGTTTACCGCAAAGGATTTTCGTACGCGATAGTTTGTTGTTTGTGTGCCTTTTGAGTAAAGAATACTGTACGATTTTCGTACAAATACATTCGATTAGACTAGAGTATAGTGACAATCATGGAAAAGGGATCAGGGCAAGGAGAATCGGGCGAAAGAAAACGACCTTATCCTGGAACGAGCGTATAGGTTCAAGTGGAGGAAAGCCATTGTTGCATGGACCTGACAAAAACAGCAGTGCAAAGGAACAACAGCGACGAAGAGATGCCACGAAGATCTATCTTCTACGTTCCTACGTAAACTGGCAAATGGAGAAAGAACTCTACAAACATGTCCACGATTTGACTTCTGTTAGCAACGCAGATTTCGCAGAACATTTGCTTCAGGATCACACAAAAAGGTAATGATTTGCTAAGCTAGGCTAAAACTGTATAGGGTAATACTAGTACATAGTAGTACTACAGGGTATTGTCCTAGGTAACTGTCAGTATTGCGAAGTACAGAAAACTGCAAAGTTCGGACACCCCTAAGAAATACACGATTTCACCATGATAACCTACAAGCGAAAGCCAATATCACTAAAAACTAGGAAGCTACAGTTATTTCCTCTCCAAAATGACCCGTGCGCAAGTATGTACGTACATATCTGTCAATAAAATGAAGATAGTTTTTGGGGTATTTTAAGGCTTAGGTGTTCCAACTTCGCAGTGTCTATGCTATTGTATTTGTAACATACATGATTTGATGAGCCTAGGCTTTGTAACTAGGCCTATCATTCATTATTTTTCCAATGGACCTAGCGTATGCTAACCTTATCATACTTATCCTAGCACAAAATAGCAGTAAGTTGTATTACTGAGTCATCATCATCACTGTTTGTGAATGCTTGTCATGAGGATACTGTATAGGCCGTTTCTTACGACTAGTCGTAACAATTATAAACTATTCTTACGACAAAGGCAAATTCAAGTGCAGTAAATAAAGCAACTGCGCATGTAGTAGAGGTAACCCTAAACATAACCCTAACCCTAACCGGAAGTTATTGTTACTCATCGTCGTAAAATTAGTACTCCTAATCATAAAAATAGCAACTGCCCATGCGTAGTCGGAAATTATTCTTACGACTAGTTGTAAGAATAGCCACTTTGTACTGTATACAGTTAAAAATTAAAATATCATTCCTAGACTCACAGGGACTGGGGGTCTTTAGTTTCACTCCTCATATTTATGCCATGGAAAGCTGGGCCTTCTCATCACCAAAAAGTAAACTGTTTTTGCCTCAACAAATTGATGGAAATATATTTTCTAACCACTAGGCCTAGGTGATCTGTTCATCCCCACCCCCTCCAGGTTCTAAATTGTTATCAGCTGTCCTTGTTTGAAGAATAATTCTTGTGAATGAGCATTTGAAAGAAAAGCCTCACCTATGCCCAGTCATAATTAACTGGGCATATAACATAGGAGTAAGGCCTATAGTATTAGTAATAAGTAATCAGAATTTAGTGTTCATAGTAACTGTATTCCCTAATTTTGTAATATACACCAGTGAGGAAGGCCTACTGTGCTGTACAAGTACAACCACATGGACCTGCAATTTTTCCTATAAAAATAATACATCTACATAAATAATTTAGAATCACTCCTAACTGATTCACATGTTTTCACACCGCTGCGTATGCAACTAGACCTTAGGTTTTTCTAAGGTCAGCCACAGCCAGCATATATGCAATCAAGTTTTAATGGTTCATTTGGGCAACAGGGTGTTATACTGTTATCTACTGACTGTCTGTCCAATATTCCAGCAATCATGTGTACATATCTGTGTTTGGGATTTTTGAAGGAACCCAACTGCTATGCAAGAAGTTAGGTAAATTAGCCTCACAAATTGAGAGACCATATTAGTACATATAGCTATACCTATATAAACCTTTATATAGCCATGCCTGGAGGTAAGAAAGTACCAGTTTTTTTTTTGCGTGTAGGCCTGATGCTCATACTTTATGATGCTGTGCTAAGTTATCATATTTTTTATATATAGTCAGTATATACTATGCTTGTTTTTGTTCAGCTTCTTGTGAATGATCTGATGTTTAGTGTTCAAAAATTTTAATATCTATTAAATTTGGTGGCCGAAACTATCTCTTGTGGAGAGTAATCTAGCGTTAAATTAATGGTAGTCTGAAATCAAGCTATTCATGTGTAAACAGGAATTTTTCACAATGGTGGGCTTATGTCATGGTGTAAGCTACAGTAGCATCTCAATTCTCACTCATGAAACCAACTGCTCACATAAACAGGAAGTTTACACAGTAGGTAAATAATGAGTGTACATCAAACTCTCATCAAAAGACTGGACATCTTTTAGCGATATGAAACCAATCAGTTCACTAAGACAGGAAGTTTACATAGTAAATTTTACATTGACATGTGAGCTCAAGTTGTTGGGCAAGCAGTTGGGCAACACAAAATTATCCTTACAATTCTTGAAAGGTACCGCGGTTTATGGATATGTTGAAGAAGAGTATGAAAGAATATCTCATCCTTATCTGGGTTTAAATCAATGTGGGTTAACAATATGTTATTATTGAAATATGCCTAAGTGTTTGTTTGTTACTTTTCTCTTTCATATTTTTTCTTGGGTAGGTATGATAAAAACATGTATGTTTGTAATGATTTGGTCATTACCAGATTCATTATGCATACAATTAAGCTTGGGGTGTACAGTAAAATTACTATTTCAGTTATATGATTTACGGACAATTTTTTTGGTTTCATTGTATAGGTTTCAAATGCATCTTTTCCGGAAAGATGCTGAAAGTCAAACAGAGGCATTCTCAGCAGCTGTCACCACAGAAAGATCAGTTGACACTCAGAAAGGAGAAGGTAAATTTATATGTTTATCCTTGCATGAATTACAGACTGGAAGAGCAGTGCTAATCTTATCTGATCTGATGTGATCAGAAAAATAATACAATTTCATTCTCATTTAATTCCAAAAGAAAAGAAAAAAATGGTAGCATATTGCTCATCCACTAAAAAGCATACATGTGTATGAAAATTTATAAAAGTAAGTGGGCCTGATATTATCAGGATCTTCTTTAGAGGCAAACTGACTAGTAACAGTAAATTCAAGAGACACAATAGAGCCTGAAACAGAGAGGACATGGTGAACACAAAGAAAGAAGTTAATGGTGTATTGAACAAAAGGAGTCAGTGAAAGCAGAGGTATTTAGATAAACTGTGGAGTACAAAGCGAGGATTAAGTAAGGAGAGAGGGCGAATAAACTATAGCAGAATACAGAGATGGAGCAGGATAAGGTTAGTCATGTCCTTCCTGTATATTGAGCCTATTCAGTTGAATGGTGCTAGGGCATTCCGTCCGCTCACTTTATCTCTGCTGTGGTGTACTATGTCTGAGATGGTTAGTCTACGAATTCAGTTACCTGTTGGGACATGTCTTTAATGGTATGATTGGGCAGCTGAAAGTGTTCCCCTACTGGAGTCTCCATTTTCATGGTATTGACTTGTGACTAGAACTGCTTCTTGAGGGTGGTCTTGGTTTCACCAACATACTTGTAACTTCAATGTCCTCTAAACTCAATGACACCATTTAAATTGAAATATCAGTTTCCAGTGCTGCATAAGTGTGATAAGTTCTAAACAAAAGGTATATTTTTAGTCACAGCCATAGAAGCTATAGCAGGATACTTGCAATCTAGTAACTCTTGTTTTATGTAATCTCTACAGATACTCCTGATCCAGTTACTTCAACACCTCTCAAGAAGCCATCTGCCAATGTTCTGTCCAATGTTACCAGTAGGATTAGATATGGAGCAGCATGGGAGAAAAACCTCAGACTATACGAATACACATTGCCACATTTACATGATCCTGAACAAAAGAGATCATACATATGGCAGGGGCAAGCACTTTTCCCAGACTTTTGTTGACAGGTTGTGCGACATTCACAAATGTTGGATTAGCAGCTAATGATACATCTGCATCACCAGATTGAGATAAATTGCTTTCGTCCATTTTGTTCGATAGTAGCTATGACTGTGAATCAGGAGCTTGGCCACCCTCTAAGTCAAGGTGGGCAAGGTTGGGGAAATTCAATCAAGGAGTAACAATCAGAGAATGGCCAGCTTTATATTATTGTATATAGGCCTACACGCACAGCGTGTATAAATATCTGTATCGGTTTATTTATACTGGTGTTCATTTCCGTTGCCAGAAGGGGATATGATTTGAACGTGGGGGAGGGTGTGGGGGGGTGGGGAGGGGGTCCCATTTGAAGTGTCCAAACGATGCTAATCTTTACATCTATCTTCTTGAATCACATGTACCCCTATCGACACGATCAATCAGTCCTGTCTCTCACCTCCTCTCATGCACTGGTGTATTTATTTCCTGGCAAGATAACAGTTAGGCATAGTAAGGGTCAGAGGTCATCACAACTTAAAGAGTTGTGCGAGTCCCTGTGGTCTCTTACATCCTGGTAGCAGTAGAGAGAAGAAGCCTAATAGATCAGAAACCATAATCATCTTCTGTTGTGTCTTATTTTCCAGCATCCTTGAAACATTATATCCTTCCCCTTTGATTTCTTGATGTCATAAAGCTGTATTTATGTGGTGCATTATTTAATTCCAGTATTTAGATTGTATATTCTTCTTGTGTATTTGACAGTATCCCAGTGATCTCAATTTTTCTGCTCTTGGTTTTTTTCTCTCTGTACTTTCATATCATATCTATCTCTACCCCTAGCCTCCATCTCCACATTTTCTTTACTTTCTTCCTCCATCCCTTCATCTGTCTTTCACGCTTTCTTTCTTGACCTCTTTCCTCCCCTCTGTTTACCCTGTATGTTTTAGTTTGCGAATCCCCCCCCCCCCCGCATCTCACCCCCAAAAAAGTTCACAAGGTTGACAAGTCTCCCCGTGCTAGTCCCAAGCTATACACCCTTGTTGTGGTGACCGTTCAATATACTTGCGGATCAAATGGAAAGCTCCACCCCCCCCCCCACCCCTTACTTCCCAGTGTCATGAATCGGCAAATGGAAGATTATTCGGAGTTGTTCGTGATGGTTCAATGATCTTATAGTCAGGCATAGGCCTATACGGTTCTCTTTGTCCTTCATTGCCGTCGAAGTTTGAAATGAATTAATCGTGCTAGGAACTTCCGGGCAATGTTTAATTTTCTGTGGCAAGAAAAAAAGTTTCCCCCCAGTCTCTCCTGGTTGACTATATAGAGCCCGTTCGCCTATATGGTCACACAATAGTATAGATAAGTATGATCCATGCAGACATCTAGTATATATTTTTTTAAATTCAATCCAATTTCAGTTAAAGTTACGAGTTGTAATTCGAGTCAGTCGTGATGAGGTGCCCCATGGTGGAGCTGGGTAACCCACCCCAACCCCGTTGCCGACTTTTTGGCATTTCGTTGGGAGCCGTTCGGAACAAGAAACAGGATAGTCAATTCTGGGAGTACAGTACGCTGGAAAGCAATACACTGACGTGATTTAGAAAAAAAAAAGTTTTTTGCTTTGACGGCCGATGCTCAGCGAGACACATTTCAATGGAAATAACTATTACTTTATTGTTCATGTACTTATTCCCTTTTTGCCAATCCTTTCTAAAGAGGGTGGAGCCGCCCCTTATGGCAACGTATTTTCCTTTCCTTTTCCGTTCAAGTTTCGTTATTTTTTAATTCGGGTCAAAGGGGTGCAAGGACAGGGTTTACGTGCACCGGTTAGGAGGACGGGGTGCAGCTAGGGCAAGTGCTCTGTGATCGCCTAAAGGGCCCGTTGCCAGGAGTCCAAAAATAATTAAATATACATATTTATCTGTATATGGTATATGACATAAAATGCTTTGTCTTTCCCTCCTGATATATAACTAAAATTTATATATAAAATACAATGTAAGCTGTGACTCAGTCTATGTATAATTAATACCTAAATTGGCTGAAATACCAATTGTTCACACATGACGGACTTGACTTTACGTTTGATACCCAATAGTTTGTAATCACTTCAGTCAATTTTTTCACTCATTCGCGTTTGTCTTTTTGTGACACCAGTCAGCGTGAATCAGACATAAAGTTCATAACTATTAGTTTCTTGAGCTGTTTCTTGACTTCGACTGCTCACCATGTAGGCCTAAAAGAGTAAAAGCAGGGAACTGCTAGAGTAGTTGATAAATTTTAAGCCCTAATTTTGGTTAATAATCAATAAACAATGTGTATAAGATTATGTGGACGGTCCACATAATCCGCTCGTACACTTATGACTATATATTCCAATTGAGATTACGTGTGTTACAGAAAAAAAAGACGTTAATACTACTATATGAATATATTCAATACATTCAATACACGTTTCAAACAGATCTTCGAGTTCGGTAAATACTGGATATAAAACAGACCCATATTTGACGGGTTGATTCGTTACTGAATCTATCGATATTTGGTGCGGGGTCCTTCCTTTGAAAACAGTTATTTTGAATTAATGTAGTTGATAAATTTTAAGCCCTAATTTTGGTTTATAATCAATAAACAATACAATGAAATGTGTATAAGATTATGTGGAAGGTCCACATAATCCGCTCGTACACTTACGATTATATATTCCAATTCAGATTACGTGTGTTACAGAAAAAAAAGACGTTAATACTACTATATGAATATATTCAATACATTCAATACACATGATTCAAACAGATCTACGAGTTCGGTAAATACAGGATATAAAACAGACCCATATTTGACGGGTTGATTCGTTACTGAATCTGTCGATATTTGATGCGGGGTCTTTCCAAAGAACGGTTATTTTGAATTAATAGAGTTGATCAATTTGTAACCCTAATTTTGGTTAATAATCAATAAACAATACAATGAAATGTGTATAAGATTATGTGGACGGTCCACATAATCCGCTCGTACACTTATGACTATATATTCCAATTGAGATTACGTGTGTTACAGAAAAAAAGACGTTAATACTACTATATGAATATATTCAATACATTCAATACACATGTTTCAAACAGATCTACGAGTTCGGTAAATACTGGATATAAAACAGACCCATATTTGACGGGTTGATTCGTTACTGAATCTATCGATATTTGGTGCGGGGTCCTTCCTTTGAAAACAGTTATTTTGAATTAATGTAGTTGATAAATTTTAAGCCCTAATTTTGGTTTATAATCAATAAACAATACAATGAAATGTGTATAAGATTATGTGGACGGTTTGTATTCAGTGCATGCTTTTCCACTGCACATCCAGGGCACATCACTGGTCGAGTGTCGCAGTCAAAGCAGATGACCAATACTTCAGGGGAGGGTTGAGAACACACCTGGCAACAGGTACAAGAGGATTCAATGTAGGCAGTTTGTACATTTCTTCTAATATTTTGCCATGCTCTGACCTCTTCCTCTTTCTTGGTTGGTTCAGTCTCTGCAGCTGATGGACTTTTCTCTATCCTCACCTCAGCAGCCACATGATCCATAGATAGAGTTCGACTGGTCGATGGTGCTGTTCTGTCACATACATTTTCAGTCGAAACATGTGGTATATTGACCGGGAAAAACTTGACTGGAATCCTTGTAACAGACAGGTCTTTGTTGATGTGTTTTCTAGTAAAAACAAGTCTTTTGAGCTTGATTTTCTTCTTTGGAGGCATATTTTCAGGAAAACTTTTGAAGGAAGATGAAAAAACATGAATATGCAGTTTCCCGAGTTAAGGGAAGGGAGGGAGGGGGGAGCTTGATTTTGGAATTGGAGAAAGAGTGACGAGGTGCGTGCAACCAGCTATCATCTGTATTTTTCCCCACCACACATACATGTTTAAAATAGACTTCTTTTGGAATATTTATGAATACTCACGAAACCTGTATTTGTTACCATCTTACACAACTACTTAAAATGCGATATTTATAAGATCTTAGAATGACTTAAACTTCTTTACTAATATTTAGCATAAATTTAAGTTTAGAGAGCAGAACCCACATTCAAAAGTAAAATTAATGCTTTTTACGTGACCCGCCACGCGGGATACAAAACGTCACGGCCAAACGGCACTACCAAACCATCCCATTCTGACAAACGAAACTAAGGTCTAGCGAGCCAAAAAAACATACGCCCGCCGACCTGCAGAGACAAAACGCCCACCCCCCCCCCACTCAAACATTCAAAAACCTACAAAAGGACGACCCGCACGCAGCGAAACGAAAAACCCCTCCCCGGCACACCAGCGTCCAAAAAAGGCAGCCCCAGATAAACGGCGAAAATCGACTTCAATCTGAAGGCGAATGTCAGACTTCACCGCCTCCAGGACTGCCTGCCAACTGGCAAATTTCCCCCTAAAAACCAAATTACATCTATTCCGCCAAACATGTTTTGTTACAATAGAGCAAACAAAAAGAATGCGGTGCAACACAGCTACCGAACAAACTGGAGGGTCTACCCCATATAAAATAAAGCCCTGCCCTACCGACCATGAACGGTCTCCCGTAACACGGTCGGTCCAGGTCTGGAACCACTCCCATAAGTTTACTACAAAGTAACAATGCCAAAAAACATGAGCAGTACTCTCTAAGCTGTCACAGCCGGTCCTAGGGCACAGTCCATCACCCAATCGCCAATGATATCTTTTTAGGTTGGTCACCAAGGCACCGTGTGCAACTCTCCATGCAAGATCACGGAGCCTGCAACCATTCAGCCTTGAATGCACCGAACGCCATACTTCGGCAGAATGACGTCCCTGGACAAAAGTTGCATTCAAGGCCTTATCCCTCAACGAATTGTGAACGAGGGCCGGCTGTGACAGGTCAACAGGGGGCAACTCAATCAGAGCGGAGCAGATGACACGCACCACCCTGTTTGGAGTACTACTATGCGGTTCTCTGTTGCTAAACAGCGCCGGGACCCATCGACGCAGGTGCAAACCGCCCCAAAAACGTAGAAAATATGAACAAGGCAACCCTGGGTCAGTTACCGCTACAAACAACTGCTTAAATAACAAAAAGGTCAATTTACTTCCCAGATGAACCACCCCTAGTCCCCCCTTCTCCAGTTTTTGGTACAATACCGCCCTCTTGACAAGCTCTGTACCACCAGACCATATGAATGAAAAAATCGCCCTCTCCAACCGCACCAGGACGCGACGCGGAATAGGGTACACCGCGCCGGGGTACCACAAGATGGGCGAAACGAAACGATTAATAACAGTGACTTTCCCCAAGATCGAAAGCCAGCGGGTGCCAAAGGTTTCGAGTCTGCTCTGAAATACCTCAGCCCTCTCGTTCCAGGTGACATCACAAGGTGCATCGTAGCCGAACCATATACCATTAATTTTGATATTCTGATCCGACCACGACGCACCGAATGGTAAGTCTCTGTATCTCCAGCTACCAAGACGAAGGCCCTTTGTCTTTTCCGGATTCAACTTCGCCCCGGTAGCTCTCTCAAAAATAGATAGATCCTGCGAGAGTGCGCGAAAGGAGCCGAGACTCGAAACAATACATGTCACGTCATCTGCATATTGAGCGCATTTCACTTTGGCACCCCCTGGCACAACGAATGGAACAAGTTTGGAGTCCCTTTCCAAAAGACGAGAGAGGGACTCGCTAAACAAAACATAAAGTAATGGAGACAGAGGGCACCCCTGGCGCACCCCCCTCTCTACGTTAAAAACCTCCGAACAAAACCCATTTACGATAACAGAACTGAAACTTTGTTCATACAAAACAGAAATCCATTTACGAAAATTTGGGTGCAACTGAAACGTCTCCAATACATTCATTAAAAAACCGCGATCCACCATGTCAAAGGCCTTCTGCTGGTCCAGAGACACCAATGCACATGGCAGATCACGCTCAATAACATATTCGGTCAAGTCGCGCATCAACCACAAGTTCTGCTGGATGCAATGACCCTTCACTGCACAAGTCTGGAGATCACCAACAAGATGCGGCATAGCCAGTGCAAGGCGGTTGCACAACGCCTTAGCCAGCAACTTGTAGTCCACATTTAACAAGGTGATCGGACGCTTGTTATGGGGATCCAAGGGGTCCCCAGACTTGGGCAGCAAAGTAATCATGCCCAGACGTTGACTTTGGTTTAACAGTCCGTTTTGGAAGGCGTCTTCGAAGACGGCTCTGATGTCGGGTCCTATTATTGCCCAGAAGGTTCGGTAGAACTCCCTCGGAAGCCCGTCCGAACCCGGGGACTTGCCATTCTTCATCTTCGAAAGCGCCTTCCAAAGCTCAACAGTGGTTATTCTGCCCCCCAAAATATCATTGACATCGTGGGGAACGGTTTTTGAGATTCCCCTCAATAAATCAGACTGTGCCGACAAGTCGACATTGCCACGCGTAAACAAACTCGAGTAATACTCTTTATATACGCGGACAATGCCGTGAGGGTCACTGACCACGGTCCCATCGGTAGCGCGCACGGACGGGACGCGTCTGTCACCCGCCGATGAGCTAACGGACTGGTAAAACCTCAGTGAAGGGCGCTCCTCGGCTTCCACCGCTTCGACACGGGCCCTGACGCGGGCACCGTGGTACTTTTCATCGAGATACGTCTGCAAAGCGATGACTGCCGAAGGGTCGCCAAACTTCACCTCCGCGCACAGCTTCGAGAATTTTTCTCTTCGACGCCGTGCGCGGGTCACGCAATACTGAATTGCGTAGCGTTTGATGCGCGACTTGATATTATCCCACCACTGGGATGTAGAAGCAAAGGCCGGCTTCAATGTTTGCCATCCTTTGTACCAAAAGTAAAATTAATTGACTTAACCATGCATGTCCAATGCAGTAAATACATATGCAGCTAGTATGGCAGGCATATCAATTTGCAAAAACATTTGGGTAGTTTGGTAGATGCTGCTTTTGTTTAAGGCTGTTGTCATAGGGCATTTAAGGTCAGTTGAGGCCATAAAGTGGAATTCTTGTATTTATGCCATATATGGTGACACTATTGTAATAAACAACAAGAAAAGCCACATTGTACAGTAGCTAGCTTTCCCTTTAACCTGCACAGAAACAAATACCAGTCTATATCTATTAAACATAGAACTATATACAGAAATAACGAACATAGTAAAGTACTCTTAAGGTCTACAATACTGTTAACCTTACCTTAAATGTATTCACTCCCTTTTAAAACTTTTAGATCTCCCACACACTTAACAACACTCTTTGAATGCATAGGCACATATGTACACATAAATGGCAATTACTGACTTTTTAACCTTTCTATTGAACTATAAAGCTGCAGTACTGATAAAGCCACGTCATGACTCAGCCATCAACTTATCATGGTTAAGTCAACTATAGGCCTCCAATATATATCATAAACCCCAGAAACTAAACTATTTTTACAATAATCATGTTAAAAATTAAAGAACAATTGAATGAATGGACGCACTCTGATGAGTAATTGGCCTCAACATTCTTTATTAGCAAATATATCACTTTAAGGCACTGTACCACAGCATTATCCTACACAATACACAGTACAATGAAGTATAGCAAATGCCAACCCTCATTTGGCAGTAGGGGTAAATAAGACTATAAAATAAATAATGCCAATTTAATTAATTGAACAAATTTAAATAATACTTTACACTAAACTTCTTGAACTCTTCTCATGAGATTGATGACTTCTCCAAAGTAGCACAAATGATGAAGTGATGGAACAAAGGGAAATTGGAGCAGATGTTCCCCAACCAACTCACTAATACTGATCTTCTTAGAAACATTGAGAAAAGGACAGATGTATGCAGTGTCTGAGAAGTAGCCAATCAAAGACAAACATTAACTCTGGATTACTTTATCTGGCTCAAAGACACCATACTCTAAGGGGTACAGCTTGGTAGCAGGAGGAACCTGTCATGATGACTCACATCCTGTTTATTCCCTACTCTCCATTTTATTCCCTACCCTCTTCCCTTAATCCTCTCTTTGTCCCTCTACTGTTTATCTTTCACCTCTCCTTTTCCTGGGTTGGTTTCGTTCATTCTTCTCTCCATCCCTTGTGTAGTAATCCTCTTACATATCTATTTGTGGTCACCATGCTCATTAACCTGTCTGTATTTCTGTGTGTGTATTTGTCCCTGCTGTTAAAGTACTTGTCATATAGCCTCTGAATAAGATCTTGCTAGACAAACTTACTTACCACATCCTGTTTATAAGAATTCTTTAAGACGAGCTCTGTCTCTATGTGCAGAGCTTTATTAAAGACCAATAGGGAACTTAGTAAGGCAGGCCAATTGGGAAATATGCAAAACTACACTTACCACAGTAGATTTATGGTACACTTTGGTAAAGGTGGGTGAGAATGCAGTTGTGCATATCTCATAGAGGGTCTTTTTATTTCATCACTGTTACATTGGTTGTCCAAATATTGACCAGTATCACAACTGCATCAAATTAATTCTGTGTAGTTTTGGGTATATACTCTTATTCAGTAATTTCTGTAAAATCTTGACCAATTATTCCAAAAAGCATGTTCAATTACCAAAATGCTACATGTTACACAAGAAAGGTCATTCATCTGGGGACTTTGGTGGGATTCGAACCCACACTCCAAAATCAAGCTTTGGATTCAACCTCATGACAAAGTCTTGACCAAAGAATGTCCAACCTGGACCACATAACATGCTTTATGTGTAATGAACAGAACAGAATTTGCTTAGACTGTATTATATGACATAAATTCAGGTCAAAGGAATGATGATAAAGTCTTGATTAAGCTTCAGTTCTATTTTTTGTAAATGAATGAATGAAACTAATGATTAGCAATGTCGTCAGAGCAGCCTGCTGAACCTAGGCTATACACCCTTGACCTACATGATAAGGCCTAGACATGTCATGTTTCCCCAGATCAAATTTTGGGTAGATTCTCACTGGTATTTTCCACAAATGTCTTCAGACAGTCAGACAAATATGAGCCGGCAATGTACAGGCACCGTCACGTTAGGCCTATGGCCAATGCAGTTAGGCCTAGGCCTAGCCTATGTCCAAACACAGCACCTACAAAGGCACCTAACCATTTTTTTTTGGCAGTATGGCCTGTGAAAATAACCCTACTAAGAAATAGGCATATAGCCTAACAAGTAACACTAACTTACTGAACAATAACCATAGTAATACTTCGACTACTGTCCTAATCTCCGTCAGGTCTTTCGTGCGAGTAAGACTAACAGTAGTTAGCCTACGAGTAGTTAGGCCTCTGTAAGGCCTTACGTTAGGCTAGTACTAGCAGTAGTAGTATCAGTTATCTCTAACAAGTAACATACGCCTATCAATTTCACGACACGATTGCACTTACTATAGAAAAATGACGCAGATCGAAAGCGTTGATGGAGTAGGCCTACTGGTTGGACTGAATATCTAATTCATGTAACTTGTTTGATGTTGATTGTTAACTTTATGCCTAAGCATCAATGTACAGCGAATAGTTTTGTGTTGCGATGGAAATACTTGAGGTCGTTATTAGAGTTAGAACCCCAGTCGCTTTCTGTAATATGCGACTATCAAAAGTCTCCTTGAATGGCTTGTAAGGGTCCACGATAGTTATCGTAAAATTCATAACATGTGTGATGAAGTTATAACATAGCACGATAACTATCGTGGATCACCATTAGCAAGAACCACGTTAGTTATCGTGACGACAAGTAGAATCGGGTGAAATGGCACGTGTTAAAACTTTTTTTTTTTTTTAAATCTAACCTGACACGGGGTGTTGTAAAATTCCGGTTTCAAACAATGCATAACATTTAAGAAGCAACAAACATTTCTTGTATTTTTGTGATATTATACCATGTAATAACCGTGCAGAAAGATGAATGAGAATGGAGGGTCCAAAGCAGTCCAAATATGAAAAAAAAAATGCATAATGTAAACCACCTCCACAAATTCTACGATCTTCCTTTTTCCATCGTTATTATTCTTCGCAAAGATATGTAGTCTTTGAAGATAGTTAAGATAGATAATTTGCGAAAAGAGAAAAATTCAAATACCATAAACATTATACTACCATGACGAAAACCTTAAACATATTTTCCTACCCACCCTGCAGGTTAGACCGGTAAACCGGTCTTTACTGAAGTCCTGCCTTCAATGATGACCTCATTGTAGCTTTTAATACGGTTTCTCTTAGTGTAATTTCGGATCTTAAGAATAAAGTTAATTTTAGAGTAGAAATACACATGGTGAAGACTTAAATGATTAATTCGGATACTTCTTGCAAACTTCACATCAGAGTAAACAAGGTACTATACAGGCCAAATAAGGTTCAACAATTTTGCCATTAAATTACCGTCATAATCGAATAGTTACATTTGGGATACTCAAATCGGATGTTTTTCTTTCCGTTACAAACGCTGCCCACACATACAACACACTACAAGAGGTAGCCCCCTACATAGCGCAGATGCTTAGTTTAGATTTTGACCTCTTATGTATGATTATTGATAATGGAAGCTCCTAACTACGGGAAAGTATTGTTGACGCTATGCGGCGTCTCTCGTAAGGTATGTCATTCCATTTGACGTCTTTATTCAAACCCCTTGCGCTTTCGGCAAAGAGGCAAGTAAATACGCCACAGTCACTCATGTTTTCCTCCTTTGGCTGCGTCAGTTTTCAGTCGAAAAGACCATTCACCTAGATTAAGAGATCTCTCAGTAATTGCGATGAATAAAAATTGTTTGATATGGTCGAGGTGTGTTTTGTTGTTTGTATTATTAAGAGAATCGTAGTAGACAACCTCGCGCTGAATGTTATCCACAACCACTAAAGTCCAATGAGAAACAAAATTTATGGGAATTAATAAGTCATCTTGCTGAAATATATCGGAATTGCTACACCACCTATCAGCTTTGTCGTACCCGTCGTTGAAAAGGCTAGGGGAAAAAAAGACTGTTGAGAAGGGGAATAGCTTTGTGTTGAAAGATTTCTGCGCTGCTCTGATAAACGATTAAGATCAAAGTTAATGATATTGTCGTTTAACCACCCGTCCGGCTCCATCAGCAACTTCAAGTCGTTCACCATAACGTTCATGCCAAATCCCCTGGTGACGGGTCGTCGTTGTGGGTGAAATAGGTCTTCGGCTACCTCGTCCTCCGTCGTCAAATCATAATATCATCGGCACATACTATATTTTTCTGAATGTTTTCCGTTGATCGATCCTGCTCAGTAACAGGTGAGCGATTGTCATGTTTACCTTCTTTAGTTATCTGTGGTATGGTCAGATGTGCTGGTAGGGTTGGATACTTTCTCGTGGTACATGTCGTCCTTGGTCTTGGTTTTGCGCGTTTGTGTCACGAAACTTGAGTTAGACAGTGTTGGAGTCGTCGGTAAATTGTGTGTGTCAACATTGTCGACCTTTTCGTATACACATATGTAAGCGTTGTTAGCTGTTAATGTCGACCACAGGCTTGTATTGTCGTCTGCCACTGCCCATCCTGTCGAAGTTTTAAACAGTGTTTGTTAATGTCCATTCCCAGTACTCTCACCAATGTGTTGAACCACAGTAGACAAAGCATACACGGTATATATCTTAGTACGGATAACTAAATACTCTTCAATCGCTCCAAATGCGAGAGTAGTTGTATTGGTCCCTTAAGGAAAAAATCGCTGTCATGACACTGCGTACCTCTTTCAAAATCGCACGATGCGCACACAAATATGGATCATTTCGCTATCACTTACCACCCTGCCGTGAAATAAGCTTCTCGATAAATCTAACAAAGTGTTAAGTCGCGAGTCACTCACGGATAAGGTGCTTTCCCGGAAAGACCTGTCTATGCTGCCAAAAGGAATAAATGACTGCAAAACTGAACTGAACCAGCAGTTATTTTCTAGATTTTGAAGCGGGGTGAACATATGAAGAACGTTGTCATATACGTTGTGATATTCGCTTCCGATGTCTTCACCTGTACGTTCATTAATATTAACATAAGAAAGAACATTTCGTTCGTCATGAACGTTCTTATGGGCTGATTTTTGATATACTGAACCCTGTGAATGTGATCGTATGAAGTTGGTGTTGCGTTTATAAGCTGACTTACTGAAGTGTTTTACTGCAACTGTAAACAATAATTTCTAATCCACTTTCTTAATTCCTCGACAAGGTCGTCTGTGCGATGAAATTTTCGTTTCCCTAACTGTATTTGCTTTACAACCCCCATACGTTGCTCCGAATGAGCTATACACCGTGGAAACGAAATGCTGCTTGGTTGTCCATTTGCAACCTGCCATTTATGAAGAGAACTTGGTAGCATATGGAAGCAGGATTCTCTCTATTTCATTTAAGAAAGTTACACAAAAGTAGGAGTTACGGTCGTCTCCAGTAGGTACTCCGGTGTAGTGACTGTTTCTGCAATCGAGGCGACCTTTCTCTATAACTTTACTAAGATGTTCAGTGAGAGGGGAATTCATACGGGAAAGGAATGCATCTTCTGACAAATTAGTGCTGTTATTGCCAGAGGCAAAGTCGGTGTTACCTACAAAGAGGAGAGATAGTTCCGTCTTTGTTCTTTACCTTTTGTGGATAAAGCTGTTAGTGTTTGGTGTAATCTCTTTAAGCAAGACGATACTAGAGGTCACGCGCATTGGGACGAAAGAACAACAGAAATATCTTAAACAATCCCTGCGAATGCTTTCAGGGAGCACGCACTAACCAAATTAGAATCCGTAGATACGGCAGGGGTATGTTTCATCCAGTTTACATCTGCTGTAGTGTTGTCTTCAGATTGCAGGTTATCAGACACAGCAGGTAAGCATGGGGCCTTCATCATCTTTGCAGGCAGGGTCCTTTGGAGTTATGTTTGATTGTTCAGAACGACGTTCTCCTCTTTTTCTAGGATCCTGTATTGGTTCTTTCATCACAAAAAGCTTCCTGAAAATAATAATGAAATGTACCCAGTACTGGCTGTGGTTCATTTTATGTACCACTATCCAGTTGGAGACTTGTTAATGTCATTTCCCAAGTTAAGCTGTAGGTTGAAAATTGCTAGGAGTTTTCATAAGTAGCTTCTAAGACATCTTTACCATCAAAAACACTCTCAGAAATTATGAGTATGTGGCAGTAATTTTAGTTTCAACTAGCAAAACTACAGCACTTATACAGGAGACCTTTAACCACAACTTCCTCTATTTATACTAAAGTCATGGGAGTCTAGAGGAAGAATCGTAGACGGGGGGGGGGGGAGTGTGAAATGTTTTCCATGGCAAATGTCCACATCCAAATCATACATGTCCCAACATTTACAGTGAGAAAGTTCTCCTCTTGCCCTGGAAAGATCATAACCTATAATGTAAAATTTGACTGGCCCTGCATTACACAAAGCATTCCCTGCAATTAATGTTAAACTATGATACTGCAGAACAACTGTTTTCAAGTATGGTTCCAAAATTTACAATAATGTCCCTATCACAGTGAGTGCTAAAGCCACAAAACCTTTCATGGGGGGGGGGGGGGGGTCTTGGGTCGTCCTGCAGTTTATTGAAATTAATTACTTACATGACCTGTTGGTGTGTATGGGTCTTTTAGGTTTTCAAACAGGTTGTCAATACCAAATGCATATTTTCTTTTTGTGACCGTAGGTGGAGTCCGTCTGTGATGGTAGATGTAGGGATACAAAATATATAAGTGTATTAGATGTTTGCCTTAATAAATTAGTGATTATTTAAAGGCCCTTTTCTCTCAGCACAAATCTGCCATAAACCCGACTACTGGTCAGTTAAAATGTTACGTATGTCTTAAAACCAACAATGGACCAATGCAGAATTGAATAACACGGGCCTTGAAAAATTCTCTTGCACAGAAGAGAAAAAGGTCTTTAAAGGAGCTCAGCTATCTGCTGTATTGGTCACAGCTCCCAAATATAACATGCCATGAACTAGGCAAATTTATAACATGAAAATGAACTGCCGGGGTTAGCCCTACTAGTATTTGTGTACACAATTTCAATAAACCTGTCTTTCAGCATATGGTATTGTAACGCTACCTCGTCCGTGGTGTCAGATCAGGTCTCGACTGGAGTCTACGATCACTGGAACGGAGTTCTGTTCTGAAATAAATACTCAGGCACACAAGGTCTTAGGTATAAACAATCTATTTACAACACGACTTGCTTTCAGTTTCATGCTACAGGCATTAAATGAACATCTCAATACATTTATTAAGTATATATATATATGAAGAAACATCAATGAAACACAATGTAGGACCCTGATGACAACTAGTCAGGTGTACAGTCCCAGTATATGACCTGCGGAATATTGCTAATTCCGCCAGAAACCAGTATAATAGTATATTCCGCCAAAAAATAGGCGGAACAAGCCTCCTTTCCGTTGTTCGGCGGAATCCACTCAATTCCTCGGGGTGGGCGGAATAACCTTCCTTTCCGTTGACCGGGTGGAACAGCGTAAATTCCGCGTGTAGGCGGAATTGCCCTCTTGTTCCGCTGTTAGGCGGAATACCGTCAATTCCGCGGGTAGACGGAATAGCCCTTCGTTCCGCTGTTAGGCGAATTACCGACAATTCCGCGGATATGGGGTGGAAAGATGGTCCCTACATAGCAACAGCTAAAATATGTGGTTCCGTAAAAAGGAAAGAGGCCCTCCCGTTAGGTCCAGAATACCAGCAGAAATATGTTAATGTAATTTCCCCCTTGATACGGAATAATTTAACCCCAAGCCAGACAGATGTCGAGTTACACTCTGCCTGATTAATGTCAGCGTTAATTTAGGTGTTTAACGTGTGGTCTCTATACGACCGATTTATATATAGGTTGATTACTGGTACTTACTGTAGGCTCTGTTAGATTCACGGCAAAACTTCTACGGCGACGGTGCACAACGACTCCAGAATATAAAGTTATTAGGGCTAACTAACAGTTGGTTTACCCAAATCGAACACAAAGAAATTGACTGACTATACAAACTACAAAAGTTCAATCACAACTTGACGATTCTAATTGTAATCTATATATATATAACGACCACTTTGATAACGATCCTTTCTCTTCGGAGGCAAAAACAGGTGTGCCCTAGCCCTGCGTATCAGTGCAGGCTGGCCGTAACTTTCACACAGCACGTGTAACAATAGTTAAACAATAGTAGCGGAAGCTCAGCTTCCGGCCCACGAGGCCTTCATGTGCACTCATCGCCGTCACGCTTAACAGCCGTAATCTACGGTAGCTTATTATGCACTAGAATATTATTATGATTAAAGAAAAATGTCACCTATTTTCGTAACACTCTCCCTTACCTACTCACAAATGCGTCCCCGCATTACAATAAAACTGAATAATAGTGAACAAAATGATGTACCGACATTAAACATGAAGTGCACTTGTATACGTAATGCATATCCGGTATATTCATAATAACAATAATAATAAAACATGACGCAATGTCAAGCAACATAGAATGCAACTTTAGAATAATCATCCCAGGCCATCCGGTTGGCCATGTCTATCAGAATTTGAAACCTTGCTCCCTTAACGCAGAGAGCGGATTTTCCCGAATTCCGCTTCCGCCTGAGCGGAATACCCCGAATTCCGCCAACCACCACTCTACTAAAGAAAAATATATATTTACAAAAAAGATACATATACTTCATCATACCACTCTAATACACCCAGGGTGTGATGTGGAATACAACTACAATTGAACAATCCTGCGGTTGCAAACACTAATATAACATAGACAGGCTATCTTGAATACAACATATCAAAACACTTAAAAACAATACTACCCATCAATAAAACGACTTGAAGTAGGTCTGGGACCCACCGAAGTGAACTCACCCAGATAAAACATGATTTTTTTTGGCTGTTTAAATTGTCCCAAGCCTAACACATATACCTAGCTTAATTGTGAGTGATCCACGACGATTTGACAGATCTGGGATTCACCGAGGTGACATCAACCAGAGAGCTGTCACTGTCCCCGACGGTCGACCCACACAGTAACCAAAAGAAACAAAGAAAAACATTATAAAAACAAAATGTAGATTAATTGCCGGAGGAGGGAGAAAACTTCTCTATCGTAACGAATATTCTCCCATCGGGCAGCACCACTGTGGACACGCGCTCCCGTAAGCTCGGTTCGGTATTCACTTCATCGCCTTCCTGGATATTGGCGTCTCACCTGTCTCACGATTTCCCGCGCGGTCGGGTCAGACGCCTCCGTCGGTCTCCCAGGGGTGACACGGGGTGTTGGAGGTGGTCGGTCCAGAGCGACTTCCCCATCCAGGTCCGTTACTGGAGATCCCAGCAGTTCGTCCAGGACCGGTAATCCCTGAAGACGGCAGCATGGCCTAGGGGGTGACCGTGACTCGGCAGGCTCCTTCTCCCTCTGGCCGTGTCCGGGAATCGAGGTGTCCGAGGTCGATGAGGAACCCCCCAGTCTTAGCCCCTTCCTTTGCCTTCGAAGAGACGTCTTCTGCTGACTTTGCCCTCTTGCCTCCCCTCTCCTCGTCATCCCTCAGTGGATGTCTGCTCTGAGTGTGTCGCTCCACGTCTATTTTTCTTTGCTGCCATAATCGCAATGGAGGCACTTGTGCCTCTTACTCCTGTGCTTGTCCTGCGCATGTCGCTCAAGGTCAGGGATGTTAACGTAGCGTTTTCTGCAAACCTTGCATCTGTACTCAGTTCCGTACTGTTCAGACATTTCTAAAAGAACAATAAGGATGCATCGTTAGTGATTCAGAAGTATGAAATAAAAACATGAAATGAGCTTTCCCCGCTGTCCAGTCCCATTGTGATTTATCGACCCAGTTCTACCAGGGTTCCCACCATCTTAGGTTTTCAGTTGATCTTTGATCGGCTGCAATAACCAAAGGGGAGGGTCCTCACCTACATATTTCTTTAACCGATCACGGTGGACAACCCGAGGTTTACTTAGAAAGGGACTTTACTGCATCATTTCATCCATCATTCATCCAACGGTAGAAAGCATGGCTCCACCATTCCATCTGGCTGAGGATGAAATGGTGTTGTTCGCGTCTTCCCGATGTCAAGCATTCTGCACATATGCTGGAACAGTTCCGATTCGAATTGACGACCCTGGTCGGTGTGTAGCTCTCGTGGAACCCCAAAACGGCATAGAAATTCTTCTACCTGGTCGGTGTGTAGCTCTCGTGGAACCCCAAAACGGCATAGAAATTCTTCTACAAGTAAAGTGGCAACAGTCTCTGCTTCTATGTCGGCCATCGCATATGCCTCAGTCCACTTGGTGAAGTAGTCCGAAACGATAAGTACGTAACGATTCCCTCCGCTTGACTTTGGAAGAGGTCCCAAAATATGGATATGTCCACAGCTTCGGCACCACTTCTCGACATGGCGTCGGTAGCCGCTCCAATAGAAAGTATCCCGGATCCTCTCAATTGTCTTCTTCGTCATCAGGTGACATGAGAGTCTGTGGTTATGTGTACTAGATAGAATTTCCTCTTGGATAGTTCTTGGTGCCACCAACTGGAGAAGTACTGACATGCCGTCACTAGACTCAAATCGCCGATAAAGCACACCTTCCTTAAGATCCAGCCGGTCCCACTGGTTCCAATAATTCTTCAGTGTAGGACTACCAGCAGTAATCTGTGCCCAATCAGGTCTTGAGTCCTGCACCTCCTTCCACAGTAGTCCTTGTCAGCTATTTGCATCTCTCTCAACTCGACATCGGACCATCTGTGAAACCAAGCGGGCTTTTGGCCTCGTCCCCCAGAGTCCAGATTCGCTCCCTCCTCAGGTGTGTCCTCCGGGGCCTGTTCTGCCTTCTTCACGCTCTGGACCTCCGGTGGAGCTTTCTCCAAATCGCTCCTCTGTCTTGTTGACGCACTGTTTTCCACTACCAGCGTAGGGTCTCCGTCCACTCCCGGAAAAGGAGAGATATATACCTTGTCTAAATTGGTACCTACGATGCAATAATTGTCGTCCTGCTCAGCTTCCTTGGCCTCGGCTCGTTGACAGTGTTTGCAAGCTCCGCAAGGACGCCTTGACAACGCATCAGCGTTCCCGTGTTGCTTGCCCGGTCGATATCGTATGTCGAAGTCGTAGGTCAACAGGACTTGCCACCTGGCAACCTGACCTTCGGGATTACGAAAGTTCGTCAACCACCGTAACGCTCCGTGGTTGGTTCGGATCAGGAATTTTCTACCATACAGATAGTAATGTAATAAGATGTAATAAGAACATAGTCCCACGAAGCTACGTACGTGTTTCACTGATGAGGGGGTTGGCCATTCAGTTACGGATTCGATTTTGTAGGATCGGGAGATATTCCATCCTGCGAGACAATGTGACCCAGGTTGGTTACTTGGGTTCGGAACAAATGACATTTCTTCGCCGAAAGCTTTAACCCGGCTTCTCGTAATCTCGTTAATACTTCAGAAAGTCTGTTTACAGCTTTATCAAACGAATTTCCATACACAATGATATCATCCAGGTATAGGAGACAGGTTTGCCATTGTAACCCCCTTAACACCCTCTCCATCAACCTCTCAAAGGTCGCGGGGGCGTTGCATAGTCCAAAGGGTGAAACTTTCAATTGATACAACCCTCCATGGGTAACAAATGCTGTCTTGTACCGGTCGTCTTCGTGGACTTCGACCTGCCAGTATCCACTTGCAAGATCCAGTGTCGAAAACCACTTCGAGCCAGCCAGTGTATCTAAGGAGTCATCTATCCTTGGAAGGGGAAGGGGCAGCCTTCGATAATCCACACAAAACCTGGTGCTGCCATCACCCTTCTTGACCAAAACAACAGGGGATGACCATGAGCTTCAGGATAGTTGTATAATATCTTGACGTAACATCCGTTTCACTTCGGTAGTCGCTTCCTCTTTCCTAGTAGGTGGGAGTCGTCTGGCCGCCTGTCGAACGGGTTTAGCACCCCCGGTGTCTATACGGTGCTTTGCTAAAGTAGTTCGTCCGAGATCAGCTGGAGACTTGGCAAACACGTCAGCGAAATCCTTCAGAAGTTTGGTGACTCTCCTACGCTGCATGATGCCTAAGCCATTGTAACTCCTCTTAGCGAGATCCTGTACGTGTTCGACCAATTCCCCAAAGTCAGCTCCCGATGGCGAATTCTCGACGTCCCCATCTATCTTCGCGTCATGGCAATCTAGCCCAATGTTGTCTTCCCCTCCAAGTACGTTTACCGCATAACACGAACCCACCACAGTTCCTTGGTATAGAGTTATCGGCCTTTCACTTGGATTGAACACTCTTTGTGGCATCACATCGTTTGAGGAGATCCACTACTACATTGTCGCTTCATGTCGCTTCGTGAATTTCTCGTCAGCTTCGATGACTCCCGCGCCCTTGTAACGATGCTGTTCTACAGGTCTTCCTGTCACAATTTTCTCGCAGCCGGCCGCTACCACGCAGGTTTCCGCCACAGCAACCCTAAAACAGCCAAACTCCTCCTTGGTTTCTGTTTCATGTCGCGTCCCTATGGTCAGCCGACCCAGCCCAGCGTCAATTGTACAGCGAAACTACTGCAAGAACTCGTATCCCAAGAGACCATCTGTGTCAATGCTTGCCACCCATACTTCGTGTTCGACCTTTAGCCCATTGATTTCAAGTTGAAACATCCACTTGCCTTGGAAGACTAACGGTCTGCCGTCCGCTACTTTCATCTCAACGAAAACCTCTTCAAGTTGAGGCCTGTTCGATCCAGACAGCTTCTGGTAGATCTCCGGGCGTACTATGGTGATATCAGCTCCAGTGTCCACTAGAAAATCTAGAGGAACACCTGCAAGATTTCCCCTCACATAGAATCCCTTCCCTCCCGTTGACCAGGCCTTCCCACTTATTCGTACATCGGGCACGTCAGATCTTCCAGCCAGCCTCTGCCCATCGAAACTGGCTAATGTTCGTTTCCCTGTTTAATATTCTCCCCAGTGGTAGTCTTTCCCTCCTGCTCGCGGGGACAATCACGACGATAGTGTCCTAATTCACCACATCCCCAGCACTTGCAATCATTTGGTTTCTTCTTGTCACCTTGCCAGACTTTTGTTGGTTTCTGCATCTTCGTCAGGCGCTCGGTTAGCTCCTCAAATCCTTTCGCTAGGGCGGCTGATATCGTCTCTGTGAGATCTTTTATTTCCCCAGACCCAGCGTTAGTGTCCTGTCTTTCGCCAATTGTCCGAACGCCAAGTTTTCGGTTCAATTTCTTTGACTCTGCCAGACCAAATGCTTCAAGCTCTACCGCAACTGTCAAAGCGTCATCCAAGTCCATTGGGCGAGCCTGATAGACTTTCCACTTGACATCACTGTCTCCGAGAGCATCCATGAAGAAGTCTTTCGCCAGCGTCTCCTTTATTTCCAATGACGCATCGGGATAAGCACGGCTTAATAGTCCTTTGATATCGTGCGCCATTTCCGGTCGGGTCTCGCTTGGTTGCCTGCTCCTATTCCGTAGCATCGCCTTGAAAAGTTCCGTCTGGTTCCAACGTCCAAAACGGTGTTCCAAGGCATCGACCAGCAAACCGAAGTCCTTCCTTCTTCTGGGCTCCAAATCTGCCAACACCGCATTCGCCGGGCCTCGCAGACTAGCAGCCAGCTGTAGTGCCTGGGTGAATTCATCCCATCCGTTAAGTTCGGCGATCAGTTCGAACTGCACTAAATAGTCCTTCAGAGGGGAAGTGCCATCGTAGGTTGGTACTTGGGCACGTTGGTTAGAGCCACTTGGTATCCGGGCGCGTTCCAGTACTTACCCGGCATTTGTTTGGACTCTTCGACCACCACACGGTGAGAAACTTGCATCAGGGCTTCGTAAAACGGATTACGGCTGTGCCGTGTTGGAGCTGCGTTTGCTCTACCGTCACCTCTACCATGGAAGTACCGCTGGGATCCATTGTCATCAGTAATCCTTCGTCCGTATTCATTGCCACTGTTGCTTTGCGGTGCCCGGGTAGCTCCGTCGGTGAATACATCCCTCTCGTTTGGTCGTCACTCCACCCTTGCACCTCCTAGGTCGGAAGTATCCCTACGTCGGATGTCCTGGGGTGTCCCATCCGTAAACAGTCGTCCTTCCTCGACCAGTCTATTCGGCCCTCGTTCGGTTGGGTTGTGGCCTCCCCCCATCTGCACAGAGCTGGGTATATCGTCGAACTGCAACTTGCTACCTTCCCTCATCTTGCAGGATCCAGCCTCGATCACTGCTCACAGAGTCGTTGAAAGGATTAGTTCCTGGCATCTCTCCAACCTCACACACAACTGCAAGGTGCGTTTATCCCACCGCTGCCACCAATGTAACGCTACCTCGTCCGTGGTGTGAGATCAGGTCTCGACTGGAGTCTACGATCACTGGAACGGAGTTCTGTTCTGAAATAAATACTCAGGCACACGAGGTCTTGTGTTGTAAATAGATTGTTTATACCTTGCTTTCAGTTTCATGCTACAGGCATTAAATGAACATCTCAATACATTTATTAAGTATATATATATATGAAGAAACATCAATGCAACACAATGTAGTGCCATTATAAGACCTGCGGAATATTCCTAATTCCGCCAGAAACCAGTATAATAAGTATATTCCGCTAAAAAATAGGCGGAACAAGTCTCCTTTCCGTTGTTCGGCGGAATCCACTCAATTCCTCGGGGTGGGCAGAATAACCTTCCTTTCCGTTGACCGGGTGGAACAGCGTCAACTCCGCGTGCAGGCGGAATTGCCCTCTGTTCCGCTGTTAGGCGGAATACCGTCAATTCCGCGGGTAGGCGGAAAACCCTCTGTTCCGCTGTTAGGCGAATTACCGACAATTCCGCGGGTATGGGGTGGAAAGATGGTCCCTACATCTATGATATAACAACAGCTAAAATGTGGTTCCGTAAAAATTAAAGATGCCCTTCCGTTAGGTCCAGAATACCAGCAGAAATATGTTAATGTAATTTCCCCCTTGATACGGAATAATTTAACCCCCAACCAGACAGATGTCGAGTTACACTCTGCCTGATTAATGGTCAGCGTTAATTTAGGTGTTCAACGTGTGGTCTCTATACGACCGATTTATATATAGGTTGATTACTGGTTCTTACTCTAGGCTCTGTTAGATTCACGGCAAAACTTCTACGGCGACGGTGCACAACGACTCCAGAATATAAAGTTATCAGGGCTAACTAACAAATCGAACACAGAGAAATCGACTGACTATACAAACGACAAAAGTTCAATCACAACTTGACGATTCTAATTGTAATCTATATATATAACGACCACTTTGATAACGATCCTTTCTCTTCGGAGGCAAAAACAGGTGTGTCCTAGCCCTGCGTATCAGTGCAGGCTGGCCGTAACTTTCACACAGCACGTGTCAGGAAGTTAATGAACAAAGTTAAACAAATAGCCGTAATCTACGGTAGCTTATTATGCACTAGAATATTATTATGATTAAGCAAAAATGTCACCTATTTTCGTAACAGTATTGTCTGTGGAGAACATTTACAATGAAAAGCAATACCTGGTGTTCAATGGTTGATACTGAGCATGTCACATCACATGACTGTCTAACTGTGCTTGTGCTAACTTTGAGGCCAATGCAACAGATCTTTAAGGCCAAGTTTACAATGGATCCCCATCTCAGGATCAGATCTGACAAAGCAACACCCCCCCCCCGACAACTAATCAACTCGACGTAATGACCGCTCTTTCAGCGCTTCGCTTCGAACGCCGCACACAATCCTATCTTTGATCAGACTGTCTATCAGATGAGCAAACTCACAACTCTTGCTTTAATTCTAAGGTCGCTGACGTACGAGTCGATACTTTCACCTTCCAGTTGGGGATCGGGTAAAAAATAAGGTGTCTTTCATAAGTGACATTCTTCCGTGGCTGACAATAAGTGTCAAATCTCGATTTTATCTTCACCAAGTTCACTTTATCCTCCTGTGTCTCGAACTTGAATGTTTTGATAAAGCAAGATTTGCGTCAATAGTGTAGCGCCCCCAACGGGGTTTTAACTTGCCGAGCGGCCGTAGGTTCGATAGGGCCGCTCTCGGCCACCCTATGTCAGGATGAATGTGGGGCAACTACAAGTTAAGACACACTGAACCAATAAAACACGAACAAATGAATTGCTTTTTAAGCTTGTAATACATTTAATACAAAAACCTTTGCCTTCTCCACTTGGGCAGGTGTCTATAAAAACCAAATTAAATAATACAGGAGGTCAACGCAGTGACCTCCAAAAATAAGGTAGTAAGGTGATAAATTAGGACCAATATTTAATTCATTTAATAACATACAAATCCACATAAATCACAGCTTATAATTTACATAATTGATAACGATACGTACCTGTGAAGTCCGTGGCCAAACGTATAATTTCGTGTCCTAAATCTACAATACGTAGGCGTTGCCTCGGGGAAAATTCAACCCGAATTAAAGTCACCCCCGCGCCACAAATATAAGAATTACCCCGCAGGGTGCGGCGATAATATCGACCGTGTTCCCAACCTTTTAGTAAATTTAGATGTTATAATTTAAAGGGATTCTGACAAACGGGGAAATACGCCCACAATATTATAAGAAATAGGACTCGGACTTGCCTAAACTATAAAAGAACATTTAAGTTACTTAACGAACTGAGCAACGGACCTCACTAGGCAGCAGCAAACACCAAAAAAATGGAACACACTCTTAGAACCCAAAATAGCAAGTGCCCTAACTTAACACAAAAACTGAATCGAAACATTGGAACTTCGCGTGGCTCGAACATTCCACATAGCTACGGAGGGACCAGACTATTGTCACGAGAGCTGGACAGCTGAAAGGGAGACGGAAACAAAAGGTATAAATTAGCATATGAAACTACAACAATTCACTTTACATATAAAAAGATATTAGATAAAATAGACCCCCAGAGAACAATAAAACAATACACACTAACAGGACAACTACTCCAGCAGTAATGCCACCTATGTACGGAGGCGTTTACGTGACGCTCTCCCGGGCGTCACACCACCCCCACCCTAATGATTAGGACTCGCCCTCGAGTCTACAACAGGAAATTACAATGGTTAGGTAGTTCCCAATGAAATGCCCAAACATACAACACTCGTGCCGTCCCAACCAAATGTATGTTATATGCGCACAATCCATAGTTCTGCATCCAAATCGGTTACTAACGATTAACAAGCAATTACATTTCCTTTAAATATTAGTATGCTCATCAGTCACGCTAATATTGTACATAATCACTTAACCACACCGGAGGGTCGACGTCTTCGTCCTGTAGGTCCTATATTACCTAGCGAGGCCGCCTCCTCACAATCACTATCATAATGTTGATCGCTCCTAGCCTCTACTTCGCTCGATATATCTCTGTCACAACTTTCCCCTTCAGCCCTATCCCCAGTAGTCGCATATGAAGTAGTTTCTTCGTGAAACATCTCTCGCAGCCCGGAACTCGTGCATAATGCGTCCGGCTCAAGATACCGCTTCAGTCTGTCGATGTGAACTACTTTCCGCCTCCCTGTAATGGAATTTTTTACCCGGTACAAAGAGTCTGATAATGTATTAACAACCACGTGAGGACCATCCCATCTCAGCTGTTGTTTTGGAGACCTCCCTTTGGTCTTATAGTTAATTGCCATCCATACCTTATCACCAATCTTCAGTGGAGTTGTCTTTGAACAAATGTGTGCATCATAGTTCTTTTTCTGCCGAGCTTGTGACAGTGTGGTTCTTTCTCGAACAACTCGATATGCTTTATTGCAGCGGTCCTTGAAATTAGCCACATACTCTGGAACGTTCGTGTCTGGGTTCGATTCTGCTTCTGGGGATCCAATCATAAGTTCGATGGGTAGTGTTGTTTCCCGTCCCAGCATCAGGAAGTTTGCAGGAAACTTGAACGATAAGCCATTAATAATATGGGGATATGCACATCCCAGTCTCTTTGATTCTCATGCACATATACGCTTATCATCTGTTCCAACGTCCTGTTGAATCTCTCTAACCCATCAGACTGAGGTCGATATGCAGTCGTTCTAGTTTTATGAATTCCTAGACATTTACATGATTCACCAAATAATTCAGATTCAAAATTTCAACCTTGGTCACAATGTATGATCTGTGGTACCCCAAATCTACCAATGAAATTAGTAACCAATTCTGAGGCCACAGTTTTGGCCTCTTGATTAGGAATGGGATAAGCCTCCGTCCACTTAGTAAAGTAGTCGGCAACTACTAATAAATACTTCATGCCGTTGTAAGTCTCAGGTAAAGGACCTAGAACATCACGTTGCATTGGCTCTCCCGCCTTCACTATTTCCATAGGGGCTTTACTGCGAGGAGTAGGGGGTTTCCGACGGGAACATAACTCACATCTACGACACCAGTCTCGATGTCCCTTCTCATAGAATACCAATAACACCTTGCTCGTACTTTGGCCCTAGTTTTGTTTTGACCCAAATGACCACCAGTGGGGGAATTATGTAGCTCGTAAAGTATATCACCTCTCAAATTCTGGGGCACCATCAATAAGTAACTATTCTGCTCACCAGAGTCTGAAACCCATAACCTGTAGAGTACCCCTTCCCTAACATGGAATAAATTCCACTGATACCAATAGGCTTTTACTTCCCTACTCATCCCGCTAACCTTTTCCCATCCAGGCTGGGGAACACCAGCCTCCTTCCAGTGCAAAATGACCCCAATATCCGGGTCATCGCTCTGATACTGTCGCAGTTGGGCCTTACTACAACATTACCCACCCAATTACTATCGGCAGTTACGAGATTACGTAAACCTAAGGGGGGGGGGACCATTACCAACTACCTCTGTTACGCTCTGATACTGTCGCAGTTGGGCCTTACTACAACATTACCCACCCAATTACTATCGGCAGTTACGAGATTACGTAAACCTAAGGGGGGGGGGACCATTACCAACTACCTCTGTTACGCTCTGATACTGTCGCAGTTGGGCCTTACTACAACATTACCCACCCAATTACTATCGGCAGTTACGAGATTACACCTAAGGGGGGGGGGACCATTACCAACTACCTCGTTCTTCAAAGTAGGTGAACTAAATTCCACTCTAGATAATGCATCGGCATTACCGTGTACCCTACCAGGTCTCGTCTCTATCTCAAAATCATAAGTATTTAATACTTCGATCCACCTGGCCACTTGACCCTGAGGGGACTTGAAGCTATAGAGCCATCTCAAAGACCCATGGTCTGTCCTATGGTGAAACTTGTTACCATAAAGTTAGAGACGAAAGTATTTTACAAACGCCGCCTATCACATGCAAACTTCTTCCACTTTGCTGAAATGTTGCCTTCTAAGCTCAGGCTATTTGGTGGTTTCAACTGATCCATCGTATTTGTCGATTGGCCTGGATATTATTCCTGATTATTCCTGGATGTCATTGAGAGGTAGCCATATTGTGACTCTGTTATTTATGATGGCGCTATTTCACAAGTAACGTTACAACAATGTCAACCTCTATGAACAATGACTCAATAATTGAAAATGCATATATCGTTCGTGAGTTTGAAATTTAAAACACTGTCGCCTCTCCTTTTGGGACAATGCTTTTTTTACAAGCGTATAGTTATTGATTTGTATTAGGGGGATTTATCTGCAGTAAAGCCAGGTTTCGATAAATCCAATGACAAAGAAATCGTCCTTCAATAGAGACATAAATGTAGTAATGTTGTGCTTTTTACGTGACCCGCCATGCGGGATACAAAACGTCACGGCCAAACGGCACTACCGAACCATCCCATTCTGACAAACGAAACTCAGGTCTAGCGAGCCAAAAAAACATACGCCCGCGGACCTGCAGAGACAAAACGCCCAACCCCCCCACTCATACATTCCAAAAACTAGAAAAGGACGACCCGCACGCAGCGAAACGAAAAACCCCTCCCCAGCACACCAGCGTCCAAAAAAAGCAGCCCCAGATAAACGGCGAAAATCGCCTTCAATTTGAAGGCGAATGTCAGACTTCACCGCCTCCAGGACTGCCTGCCAACTGGCAAATTTCCCCCTAAAAACCAAATTACATAGTCTTTTCATTGTATTTCAGCATTTTGAATCTAATTGATATTTCATGCAATAGATAATTGACAAGATTTGTTTGTTTCGTGGTTTGCTGAATTTTAAAGTGAATAAAGTTATTTGCAAGTTGACAGAACATCATCAGACCTCTGACATTATTGTAAGCCAAAATTGTACACATATCACAATAGCTGCAACTTAATACTATTATCTGGTCTTCATGGCTTCTGTGAACAGTAAAAAGTAAGAACCTTCCAAAGAACTTGTGACAACCATTTCAAAGGGGTTCCCCTGGGAACCATATTTGAAAAGATAGAACCTTAGGCGACGAATTGAAAGAACCTTTCATGGTTCTGGTGAGAACCATTTCAAAGGGGTTCTGAAAAGAACCTTAGTCATAAAAGTTCTTCATAGAACCTTAGGGGTTCTGCTGCATACGGGACAAAATGAAAGAACCTTTTATGGTTCTTTCGAGAACCATTTCGTAGGGTTCTTATTAGAACCATCATGAAAAGGGTTCTCGGAAAGAACCATTGAAGGTTCTGCATACGGGACAAGTCCAAGAACCAGTTTTGGTTCTGTGGAACCATATTTTCTTAGAGTGTATGCACAATTTCATCTCTTTAATATTCATGAGTGGACGGGGCTAAGCATAATTTTGTCAATATAAGCTCATTCCGCCACACTTGAATGGGCCTGCCTGTGCTGGTAACAACATACAGGGTGCTCACAAATGGCTCATCCCGTTCTAGCATGCTATCATATCAGCAAACAGCCTATCTATAGTAATAGTGTTCATGCCTGGCATAATCCATTCATCTATGTATGATAGTCATATAACTACTTTCTTGTAATTATCTTCAAACAACAGAGATGACAGTGCTCTGCCTGGTCCCTCAACACCGGTGATATCAGCACCACAGAGACTGCCTACTTCAGCTCCTGTTGATAGGTAAGCTACATGTAAGCTCTTTATCTCTATATTGGTACTATATATCATGGGTAACACTTGGACTTGTAAAAATGTTTTTGTTACTGTGAGATTTTGCAAGAGAAGCTTATATATCCTCCATAGCATGTATGTGTGCTATTTATATATACTGATACTACTTCTTGTAATTATCTTTAAACAACAGTGATGACACTGATCTGCCTTGTCCCTCATTGACACCAATGGTATCAAGACCACAAAGATCTCTTGTTCCTGCTAATAGGTAAGCTAAGACTTTGTGTTACCTTAAAAATCAAGTAATTGATTCCTTGCCTGAGGCAAAGGAATGTATGCAGTCATGTGGGGTCAACAGAGGTCGAAAAGTGAAAACCTTGTAAACATGATAGTCCATACCTTAAGGATAGGTTTTCCAGAGGGAGTTGATTTTGGTTGAGGTCAAATGTCATATGAGGTCAACTTGCACAATTTTTTGTAGGCACAATAAGTTATTAACAGAGCTAACATGAATCAGATTCATACTTGCTTGAAACATTATAGTAACTAGAACAGCTGTAACGTGTATCACATATTAATGAGTAGTCGGTACTTAAAGTGTAATCTTCAAACTTTGATATCTCAACATCCGTAAGCCTGATTTTGTTCAAATTTGGTGTGATAGTAACAGCTGTATATGGGCACATTGTAACGCTATAATTAAATAGCCGTCAGTTATATTCATGAGTGGGCAGAGCCAAGCAGGATTTTGGCAATGTTAGCTCTTAAACATGAAATCTGGAAGTGTAACTTTGAATAAGCTCATGCTTGGTGTATAGGTCCTCCATAGTGAGTAACTGGTCCCTATTGTTTTCAATGCTGATATACTGAATAATAATGAGTAGGCTGGGCTTAACATAAATTCATTAAAACTTCAATACCTCTGCAACTGTAAGCATGATTTTTTTCCATGATTAAAGGGGAACTGAAGCATGAACTTTCGGAGACAGATATTGTGGAGCAATCAATCAAATACAAGTACTTTACTGAAAACCGTATTCGAAAATCAAGTCTTCAAGTCTCCTTGTGAAATAAAAAAAAACCCTAAATAGAAAACTAAACCAGAATGAAAACATTTCATGGTTCCTTGCTGCTGTTCATTAGTTCCATTCATAGGGAAATTTCTAACAAAGCCCTAATACAACAACAGTAATTTATGCCCACAAACTTTTCTTGCCAAAGTAATGCTAAGCCCTGATATCAATTGCAACACACATGAGTGTGTGAAGACTATCTACCATTATCATCATACCAAGTTTGACGAAATTCCCATTAGTAATAGTAGCCAAGTAATTGCAATTTGGAGTATTTCACGTTTGACCCCAATGACCTCATTAATATTCATGATATGAGCACCAAAATCAACAGGGTTAATCTACTTACTATTGGCCACCCACTCACCAAGTATGGTAATGATTGGTCATTCCCTTTGTTGAGTTTTTGTGCATACAAACTTTTCATAACGAAATAATGCTAGCCCCCCCCCATGCATGATATCAATTGCAACACACATCAGTGTGTGGAGACTACCAATATCATCATACCAAGTTTGACGAAATTCCAAGTTATTGCAACTTGGGAGTTTTTCACGTTTCACCCGTGACCTCATTAATATTTTTTAACTTTGACCTCGTATAACTTCGCACACGAAGGTCACACGGGGGTCAACCTATTGACATTTATGATCAGAAGGTACCTTTGACATTTTTCGTGACCTCGGATCACATGACCGTCGATCAGATGCGGGTCGACAATTGGATAAAATTGAAGCAACTCCCAACCCTAACGGACAAATCGTTCTCAAGTTATCGGAAAAATACTACTTTTTTAACATTAATTGACCTTTGGTGACCTCGGATCACATGACCGTTAAGTTTGAGAATATTCCCCTATACCATTTGCAACTTGTCCCAAAATATCAACCGTGTCACACCTTGGAACTGAGAGTTATTGCATTAAATGTCTGAAAATTAACTTTTGACCTCGTATAAACTCCGCACACGAAGGTCACACGGGGGTCAACCCATTGACATTTATGATCAGAAGGTACCTTTGACATCTGAAAATAGCATCGAAACTGTAAAAACCCCCAAAACATGAAAAGGTCACCAGAGGTCAAATTGAGGTCAAGGGTCACCCAGATGCGGGTCGACAATTGGATTAAATTGAAGCAACTCCCAACCCTAACGGACAATTCGTTCTCAAGTTATCGCAAAAATACTACTTTTTTAACATTAACTGACCTTTGGTGACCTCAGATCACATGACCGTTAAGTTTCAAAATGTTCCCCTAACCAGTTCACTTGTCCCAAAACATCAACCTTGTCGCACATTGGCACTGGGAGTTATTGCAGTTTTAGTATTTTGGGTTTTTGAACCATAACTGACCTTTGGTGACCTTTGTGGGCACCAAAAACAATAGGGTTCATCTACTCACTATGGGCCACCCACCCACCATGATCAGTCAATCCCTTGTTGAGTTATCGTGCATACAAGCTAAAGCGTCACACATACACACACACACACACGCCAACCTGAATACATAGGTTCCTTTGCTTTTAGCAAGGAACCAACAAGATTTTTGAATGCGGTTTTCACTAAAATACTTGTATTTATTAATTGCTATACAATCTATTTTTTCTTACAAAATTCAGGGTTATAAAGAAATACATAAACCAAAGCAACTTGTAGTACCTGTGTGACATCATAGACTTGCTTCAACTTTAAAAATGAAAAACTAAGCAAGACTTTTGAATGCGGTTTTCGGTAAAGTACACTTGTATTTCATTGCTCTACAATATATATGTTCCAAAATTCAGCCTTCAGTTCCCCTTAGTGCATGATTCTGCTTGGAATCAGTTGAAAAAAATTTGAATCATTTGAACGTGGTACATATGCTTGCAATATATAAACTTTTCATCTAATTAATATCCATGGGTGAAATATCTAACATAGTAGTTGTTGGCGTAGTGACAAGTGGTAAACCCCATATTGATTTGATGTAGTCGTTTGTGAAAGTCACTTCTAATTATGTGTTGATATTATTTTGTGTTAATCATCTTCTCACAGCAGAGACAGTAGTGCTTTGGCAGGTTCATCAGCACCAGCGAGATCAACACAACAAAGACAACCTCCTTATTTGTTCTTGCAAGCAATTTGACATATTATCAGAATAATTGTAATGTTCTTCTGCCAGTCATGTTTATGTGGTAGCCACAAAATGAGTGAAAACATTTTTGACTCACTGGCGATGGGCGAAGGAATATATGTAATCACGAATGCGTATTTGTCGGTACGTGTATGTGACAGGAGCTCATGATCAGACTCTCACAGTGAGGGAAAGTAGGATGAATCTCAGCAACAAGGAATCACAAATTGTCTTCATTCTCTTGTTTTCTACAGGTATGTCGCTGATTATATCGATCTGCTTGAGCCGGATGATTCAAGTGATGATGAATTACAGCATGTTATAGAAGACAGCTTGAAGGACATAGATAACAATCGGTAAATTATATGGTAATCTCTAAGAGCCAATGCGAGTATAGCCAATGCGACTATAACTAAAAAAAGGACTCTAGACCGAGTCCGGACTAGAGTCCTTCAGCACTGGTACTTATTGTAGGTTGGCAGTTGCTTTTCGTGGAGTGCAGACGTGTTTTTCGCTCTCGCTCTCCATCTGATACAGCTACTTTCTTACCTTACTGTACTGTGCTATACTTCCCGCCAGGCGGGTGTGTGCGTTTGTCGTATATAGTTATCGTATATCGTTTTAAGTTGAAACCTGTCTTTAGTTTGTTTTTCTTACTCCTCTGTGGCCTAGCCACCTTCGGTATCATGGCATCGCGCCGTGATTCGAAAATTGTTAAGTTGACCTTCACCGGTGAACAAGCGGTTCAACCGGTGCAAGTTTTTAATATTTTAAAGAGTAAGGGTGTTGTTGTGCCTGGAGAGGTTGATGCTTTACAAGCTCTCCAGGGTCGTAATACGTATGATCTACGTTTTACCAGTGACGTGACCCGGCAGAAGGGTGTCACGTTGCTGAGTGGGGTTGAAGGTTTGACAGTTACTCCATACGAACGTTCCGTATGGGTAACTGTCATCCACGTAGGATTAGAGGTGCGTCAAGAACTTGTCGCAACGGTGACATCTCTATGTTCCGACGTCTCTATGTTCCGACGTCTCTATGTTCCGACGTCTCTATGTTCCGACGTCTCTATGTTCCGACGTCTCTATGTTCCGACGTCTCTATGTTCCGACGTCTCTATGTTCCGACGTCTCTATGTTCCGACGTCTCTATGTTCCGACGTCTCTATGTTCCGACGTCTCTATGTTCCGACGTCTCTATGTTCCGACGTCTCTATGTTCCGACGTCTCTATGTTCCGACGTCTCTATGTTCCGACGTCTCTATGTTCCGACGTCTCTATGTTCCGACAATTTGTTTGGAAACTTTTTTTTGACCAAAATTTTTTGGGGGACTTAATTTTTTGGGCCCCAAATTTTTTTGGGACCCAATATTTTTTTGGGGGGGCTAAATTTTTTTGGACCAACATTTTTTCTGACCTACCTTTTTTGGGGGAGACAATTTTTGGGGCGCACAAAAAAATTTTCACGAAAAAAAAAGGGCCCAAAGTTTGTTATGACCCAAATAGTGTTTCTGACCAAAAATTGCTTGTGACCCGAAATTTAATTGTTTGTACTCAATTTTTTTGGGACCAAAGTCAGTTTGGTCAAAACAAATTTGGGTCCGAAAAAAGTTGGTACTAAAACAAGCTGGTCAAAAATTTTGCTCCAAAAAAAATTGAGTCAGAAAAAAATTGTCGGAACATAGAGACGTCGGACTTAGAGATGTAACCGTCGCAACTGTTTTAGGTCGGTTCGGGGCTGTGAAGGCTATTAAAATGTGCTCCTACGCACAGGCCCCTGGGGTGTTGAATGGGCACCGACAGGTTCGGATCGACCTCAAGCAGGACATTCCCTCCTTCCTTTTTATTGCCGGGCATAAAGCTCACGTGCGTTACCCCGGTCAGCCCCGTACCTGCTTCAGGTGTGGGGAGACCGGGCACGAAGCCAAGGGCTGCCCAAATAAAAAGTCTGGGCGCTGCCTTCGTCTTGGGCATGATACCTCTGCTTGCCCAAGCGAAGTAGTGTGCTCACTCTGTGGGAAGGAGGGACATGTCTTTCGCGCTTGTCCCTCCTCTTATGTCTTTATGACAAAGAGTGGGGGTCAAGCAAAGGCGCCAAGTTCTGGCGCACCTACTGTCCCGGAGGAAGCTCCACTCAAGGAGGGGGAAACGGGTGAGGATTCACTCTCCGCACCTGGTACACCCTCCCCCGTAGTTGCAGACCCAAACCCCGTGCCCGCACCGAGAAAGTCTCCACCAGCTTCCCCCATCAACCCCGTGCCCGCACCGTCTCCACCACACAGCGAAGCGGACACGGGGTCTCCACCAGCTTCCCCCATCAACCCTTCCAGTCCCGTACCCAGTCCGCCGCCGGTATCGCCAGATCCGGAGACTGTCTGACGACGACTCGGTCGTCGGGTCCCCGGAGGCTATGTCTGACAGCGACTCCGGAGGCTCGGTGATCGTCGAGCCGAAACGTGCCACTGGGACGAGCTGGTACGACGAGATGGGGGAACCCTCACTAAAAAGGTCGGCCTCAAGTGACGACTCGGACGACGATATGTCGTCTAGAGCGCGCTTGAAGCTTACAGAATCGACGTCGGCGTAGTTTTGCCCCATTGCCTTCTCATGGCCCATACATTTTCAGTTGCCACCTTGAACGTCAATGGCATGAGGGATCATCGCAAGCGCATTTTCCAATATTGTATTTCAATGGAAGTCGACTGCGTTTGCCTACAAGAAACACATATTTTGGAAGAAGATGTCCCTCTATGGGCTTATGAGTGGGGTGGTGGGCTGCATGCTTCGTTTGGTTCGTCTTCATCCTGTGACACTGTCATCCTCCTGTCACCTCGTCAGGCGGGTTGTGCCACTAGGGTGGAGACGGATCACGAGGGCCGATTGGTTTGCATTCTTTTCAAGTATCCACAGGGTAACATCTCCCTTTGCAATGTGTATGCTCCCAATCGGCCTTCTGCTAGACGAGATTTTTTTAACACGCTGCCTTCCTTTGTTCCTGGTAGTGCTCCATGTGTCATGGTCGGAGACTTTAACTGTGTCCCAGACTCGGGTCTTGACAGACTCGGGTCTTCTGTGTCTGCTAGTCCCGACGCTGGGATCACAGAATTGGACAGATTCACTTCGGCACACCTTTTAGCCGATGTCTGGAGGCATATGCACCCGTGTAGTACGGTGTATACGTGGGTGAGGCCTAACGGAGAAGATGCCTCCAGGATAGATCGAGTGTATGCGCCCGTAAGTTTTAAATTTTCGGGTTGCGAGACGCTCAGCTGTCCGCTCTCTGACCATGACACTGTGGTAGCGCGTTTTGTTTTGCCTTCCATTTTCCCGATCGGGCGGGGCCTATGGAAGCTAACTGTCGGATTCTTGGCGAGGCAGAATTCCGCCAGGGTTTCGAGACCAGGTACAAAGGATGGCAAACATTGAAGCCGGCCATTGCTTCTACATCCCAGTGGCGGGATAATATCAAGTTGCGCATCAAACGCTACGCAATTCAGTATTGCGTGACCCGCGCACGGCGTCGAAGAGAAAAATTCTCGAAGCTGTGCGCGGAGGTGAAGTTTGGCGACCCTTCGGCAGTCATCGCTTTGCAGACATATCTCGATGAAAAGTACCACGGTGCCCGCGTCAGGGCCCGTGTCTAAGCGGTGGAAGCCGAGGAGCGCCCTTCACTGAGGTTTTACCAGTCCGTTAGCTCATCGGCGGGTGACAGACGCGTCCCGTCTGTGCGCGCTACCGATGGGACCGTGGTCAGTGACCCTCACGGCATTGTCCGCGTATATAAAGAGTATTATTCGAATTTGTTTACGCGTGGCAATGTCGACTTGTCGGCACAGTCTGATTTATTGAGGGGAATCTCAAAAACCGTTCCCCACGATGTCAATGATATTTTGGGGGGCGGAATAACCACTGTTGAGCTTTGGAAGGCGCTTTCGAAGATGAAGAATGGCAAGTCCCCGGGTTCGGACGGGCTCCCGAGGGAGTTCTACCGAACCTTCTGGGCAATAATAGGACCCGACATCAGAGCCGTCTTCGAAGACGCCTTCCAAAACGGACTGTTAAACCAAAGTCAACGTCTGGGCATGATTACTTTGCTGCCAAAGTCTGGGGACCCCTTGGATCCCCATAACAAGCGTCCGATCACCTTGTTAAATGTGGACTACAAGTTGCTGGCTAAGGCTTTGTGCAACCGCCTTGCACTGGCTATGCCGCATCTTGTTGGTGATCTCCAGACTTGTGCAGTCAAGGGTCATTGCATCCAGCAGAACTTGTGGTCGATGCGCGACTTGACCGACTTTGTTATTGAGCGTGATCTGCCATGTGCATTGGTGTCTCTGGACCAGCAGAAGGCCTTTGACATGGTGGATCGCGGTTTTTTAATGAATGTATTGGAGACGTTTCGGTTGCACCCAATTTTTCGTAAATGGATTTCTGTTTTGTATGAAGAAAGTTTGTTCTGTTATCGTAAATGGGTTTTGTTCGGAGGTTTTGAACGTAGAGAGGGGGGTGCGCCAGGGGTGCCCTCTGTCTCCATTACTTTGTTTTGTTTAGCGAGTCCCTCTCTCGTCTTTTGGAAAGGGACTCCAAACTTGTTCCATTCGTTGTGCCAGGGGGTGCCAAAGTGAAATGCGCTCAATATGCAGATGACGTGACATGTATTGTTTCGAGTCTGGGCTCCTTTCGCGCACTCTCGCAGGATCTATCTATTTTTGAGAGAGCTACCGGGGCGAAGTTGAATCCGGAAAAGACAAAGGGCCTTCGTCTTGGTAGCTGGAGATACAGAGATTTACCATTCGGTGCGTCGTGGTCGGATCAGAATATCAAAATTAATGGTATATGGTTCGGCTACGATGCACCTTGTGATGTCACCTGGAACGAGAGGGCTGAGGTATTTCAGAGCAGACTCGAAACCTTTGGCACCCGCTGGCTTTCGATCTTGGGGAAAGTCACTGTTATTAATCGTTTCGTTTCGCCCATCTTGTGGTACCCGGGAGCGGTGTACCCTATTCCGCGTCGCGTCCTGGTGCGGTTGGAGAGGGCGATTTTTTCATTCATATGGTCTGGTGGTACAGAGCTGGCCAAGAGGGCGGTATTGTACCAAAAACTGGAGAAGAGGGGACTAGGGGTGGTTCATCTGGGAAGTAAGTTAACTTGTTTGTTATTTAAGCAATTGTTTGTAGCGGTAACTGACCCAGGGTTGCCTTGTTCATATTTTGTACGTTTTTGGGGTGGGTTGCACTTGCGTCGATGGGTTCCGGCGCTGTTTAGCAACAGAGAACCGCATAGAAGCACACCAAGCAGAGTGGTGCGTGTCATTTGCTCTGCTCTTATTGAGTTGCCCCCTGTTGACCTGTCACGGCCAGCCCTCGTTCTCAGTTTCTTTGCGGGAATAGGGCCTTGAATGCAATTTTTGTACAGGGACGTCATCCTGTCGAAGTATGGCGTTCGGTGCATTCAAGGCTGAATGGTTGCAGGCTCCGTGATCTTGCGTGGAGAATTGCACACGGTGCCTTGGTGACCAATCTGAAAAGGTATCACTGGCGATTGGGTGATGGACTGTGCCCGAGGACCGGCTGTGACAGCTTAGAAAGTACTGCCCATGTTTTTTGGGCATTGCCCCTTTGTTTTGAACTTGTGGGAGTGGTTTCAGTCCTGGACCGACCGTTCCTGGTCGGTAGGACAGGGCTTTGTTTTATATGGATTAGATCCTCCAGTTTGTTCTGTTGCTGTGTTGCAGCGTATTATTTATGTTTGTTCTGTTCTAAAAAAACTTATTTGGAGGAATAGCTGTGATATTGCTTTTAGGGGGTCCCTGGAGGCGGTGAAGTCTGACATTCGCCTTCAAGTTGAAGGCGATTTTCGCCGTTTATCTGGGGCTGCCTTTTTTGGACGGTGGTATGCTGGGTAAGGCTGTTTTGTTTCGCTGCGTGCTGGTCGTCCTTTTGTGGTTTTTTGAATGTTTCAGTGGGTGGTTGGGCGTTTTGTCTGTACAGGTCGGTGGGCGTATGTACTTTTTTCTTTTGGCTCGCTTGACCTGAGTTTCGTTTGTAGGAATGGGGTGGTTTGGTAGTGCCGTTTGGCCGTGACGTTTTGTATCCCGTTCGACGGGTCACGTAAAAAGCACTTATTGTAGAATATGTTCTACCGTTGAATTCTTTTAAATTTATTTGCAGTGATGACACCATTCTAGAAGCAAGGATGCAGGAGAAGTTGGGGCAATATCATTTGTTGCGAGAGGAGGAGAAAATCCACGTTGTTGTTAGGCGGAGGAAAATTCTCAAATGTGCAGCAGATGCAATAAATTCCCAAGCAGGGTTTTCATTTTTTAAGGATCCAGTCATTTGTTTTTCTGGGGAGGAGGCAGTTGACCTTGGAGGTCCAAGAAGAGAGTTTTTTACGTGAGTAACTTGTGTTAGACTAAATTGGCTATATACCAATAGATTAAGACAATGTGCAGAAGTCTATCTATTTGTCTGTCAATAAATGAAATGGGCTACTTCACATGAACCACTTGAAGTGTGAAAATCAGACTTTGTCAAGTTTTCACACCTGTACTGTTGCGTGATTTTTTATTCCTTGCAGAATCTATGCATTCATGATGGTGTGTTTATATGTGTGGGTGTTGCTCCATGCAGGGGTAGCGCCAAGCCCCAAATTTAGTGGGTCCGAACTCATTTTTTGGACACCTTAAAAATTGCTACCTCTGATTTTAAGGGACTAATATCCAGGACTAATATTAAGGGGTCCGAGTTCAACAGTCAATTTGCCATTTTCCCAACGATGAGAGGCTACTATTCACTAACCCAGTAGGCCAGTAAGCGGAAGTTCAATGAAAGTCGTTCCAGGGTAACATTTAATTTCTGTCTAACGGGGGCTCTTTTCAATTTTTTTCAGAAAAAAAAAAGCCCCCGTGGAAGAGGGCTTGGGCCGATTTTCACCCACTGAGGGCTCTTTCCAAATTCGGAGATGTCATGCCAAAAAATTAACATCTACAATATGAGAGGAGGCGTAAACAAAAATGGGGACCAAAACGGAGATATGCACTTTTTCCGGCAGTATAGGAAATTTCAAAATACTCGGACGCACCATAGTTATTATACTACCCCTGGTTAGGCAGCAACGCGGTTCTGCAGAATATGTTGGAAGTCTCAGTTTTTGCAGTCACGTGACATTGACCGTGCACAAGCGCTGAGCCGAGCAGCTAGCCTAGCGAAGTCTGCGATAACTGTGTATTGATGCTACCATACAGTAGTTACTATCTGTAATTCTACGAAGAACGCAGTATAGAGGCTGTTTCGTCGAATAAAAATGTACGTTGACTATTTAGGGCCGTACCAACTCATCCTCTGCCACGATGGTTTAACGATCAATTTATGGATGGACTAAGACTTGTAGGAAAAATAGGCATAGACGTAAAAAAAGACACTAATGGTAGCAAGCCCTGTAGGCTGTAGTATGAGCTACAAATACAATAGGCCTAGTAAGTGAATGTAAGGTATAATGTACCCCTTTGGCGAGATACAACACTATACAGTAGCCCGTAGTCTGGCCTACAACTTGTACTATTGTACTGCCTACAACGAAACGATACAGCCTACAAATTAGGCCGTAATCTATAAATAAATAATACCCATTAAGGGAAAATACAACACTACAACGAAACGAATATACTAAAAGTAACACAGCCTACAAGTACAAGACTAGCATTTGCACTGTAGGAGTATGAGGTAATGTTTGGCCTAACGTTACTCATTAGTGCTAACTGTGTAAAAACAGTGAAGTGTTTGTCAATAATTAAACATACAAGTCATGTAAATTCAGTAATTGATTGAGCGTTGTCGTTGGGGGAAACCTGGTATAGTATAGGCTGTAGCAGAGCGGGAACTGCATTGGATTACACAAGGGACTTTGGTTACTGACTCAGTGACTGTGTAAAGCCTACTGTGCTTGCACAAGTTCTCACAGCCTTTTCTTTCGGTTTACCAGTAATGCCCACCTGATTAAAGAATACTTAAATATTCAATGAATGAGTAGAGTACAGTAGAAACTTAGGAAATATGGGTCATGGTAATGTATGGCAGGCTAATATGATTTAGTAACCTAGGTCTCCCCCCCCCCTCACCCCACCAAAAAGAAAAAGGTGTGTACGTATAAACCTACCAGTAACATGCTCAGTCAGTTCTGGACATTTAAGAATTGTAATTATTACAAAGATGAACAAAGTTAGCTCCTAACCATGCATGTCCTATTTGTTATGTTATTTTTTTATTAGATAATATACTGTATTGGAAGTTTCCTTCCAGTTTTTGTTTATTATGAAGAAGGTATATGTTTTGTACCTTATAGTAATATTGTCAATTTAAAGTACGTTGGCCTATATTTTAACATGTCTTCAAACATTTTTGTAACATTTGTCTTTCTTTCCTGTCAAAGATGCCGGGTGATAACTGTGCAATCGTTGGTTGTGGGACAAGTAGGAGATCAAAAGGGATTGGAATATTTAAGCTTCCAGCTGCAAAAGATGAGGAATACAAGAAATGGCGTGTTCTGCATGGCTGAATGAAATCACCAAAAGCCGAGGCTTTCAAGGAGCAAATTAGAAGAGTGTGTATACCTGTCAGAAACATTTCCTTCCTGGGAATTTTACAAAAGCTGAACAAAGTGGTATGTTTATTTCCAGACAAACATTGGAAGGATTTCAAATAACAACATATTCTTTGATAAAGGCCACCAAGTTCCTTCTTACAGAGGGCATGGAATTTGTATTTGCAGAGCGCTTCTGTCGGGACCCTTTGGAGGAATATTTTGGAGTTCAACGCCAGCTTGGGAGGAGAAATGATAACCCTGATTTGTGCGTTTTTGGGTATAATGATAATTCTATTAGGATTCAAAGGACAATTTCTTGCAATACACGTCGTTATGATCACAAGAGGTCACATGGGAGAATGTTGTGGATGAGCAAGTGCCGAAAAGACAGTATAAGAGAGTACTCTTTTAAGCATGTTTATGATGAATGATCAGAATATGCTTAGGATAAAAGGGCAGAATGCTTATGGCAAACTGTCACTACTGATTTATTGAGGGGAAACCTTTCAGCTTAGTATGCCTCAAATACCAATTGAAGCCAACTATTTGTTTTATAGGAAACACTATAGTGAAGATCAAGGCATATACATTTAAAAATTATGTTCCACGGCTAGGACAGCCAATATCACAGCTTACTGTACTTATTCCAACCCCCATTTCAGTAGTATGACATCCATACTAGCGGGCTATGAGATTTTAACTCCATGATTTGCCCACTTGTGTGATCTTGTTTGGAAAGATTTTATGTGCTGAAGTTAATATTGCTGCTTGCTTTTCAGAGCTAAGAATTTCAGTAAAGGACAGTGCCTTAAGTTTCATTAACAATGGTATATATGGAAACTACATTCAAGAACAGAATTATGATGAAAACATTTTTATTGTGATACTGCATGTAAATGTTTTGTAATTGCCCTTTAAATAAAATAAGAAAATTATAAGTACTTCGTATTGAAACTTATTTCTTCACAGTCTAAAGTATACAATGGTAAAGGGATGAGGATTGTTAGCAGTGGCATATATCTAGACCTTGACTTCAGAGGGTGCAAGACTAATGATCAATGGTATTGAAAACAGGGGTGCCAAGTTTGTTACGTTGTGCTTAAGGAAGACCCCATACTGCTAGTCGCTCCTTGTCAGCCATCCTTTACCATGAACATGTTAACCAAAGTTAAAAATGATTGAGTAACATCAGCATTGTTTGTTTGTTTCAAATGCTTTCAAAATCCCCTCCCTTTCCAGCTATTGTACTCAACTCTGATTCTTTGCATAAGTTGTTTTCTTTTGAACAGTTATCTGAAAGGTCCATCAGAAGATAATGTGATGTATTTGTAAGAGCTTATTAATAACTAGCTTAACAGCAAATGACTTTCTATTGCAAAGGAAATATAAACAAACAAAAAACAAAAGGTGATAAAGGTCATTCAAAAAGTTACTGGTGTATCTTCAAAAAATTTCAATGTGCTTACTCTTTCAAAATAATGAATAAAACTCAAATTACCTATATTAAGGCCTTTGTGCTTAAGCTCCTTTTCTGAGTTGAGGCATTATTTCATGAATTTTAATAATATCTGTTTTTGTCAATAAAACCAAAACATGATATACAAAGACATCTCCATGGCCCTTAACTTTTATTACAGTATTTTTTTTGTAGTTTTTATACTTATACTGGAGTAGTTCGACTACAAAATAATTGACCTAAGTTTCTATAAAATGATTTGAATAGTACTGTAGCAGTCACATGTTACAAGCACATTGCTGTAGGTCTCCTAATCTTTTGGAGCATCACTAGATCTTTTCAGTTCCCTTCTCAAACCCTTCTTTTTGGACATTTGCTGCCTCCTTTTATATTTCTGCACAAAGTCACGAGTGAATGAAAAAGCTGTAACTCTAAAATATAAAATACTATGCAAAATGCATTTTGAGAGTTCATCTTCTATGTTGAGGTCGCAGTCAATGCATAAAGTATTGAAGTTGCTTAAAACAGTTTCATGTGTAATAGTTTTATTCAGAATGGATTCGGTATCAATTCGATGCATTCCTGTTGGAGTACAAAGCCTGAAATTTTTTTCACCAACAACCAGTATCCCATAGACACATGCTTTAACCGACCATAAACCACCACGATTCAGTGCTGTCACCAGAGATCCTTCATCAACTTTTTTTCGTTTAGTTTACGAGCTTCTTGAAACCCGCTCTGAATATTTTGATCTGATTCTATTAAATCTAAGACTAGGTTCATATCATGCCCAAATAGAAAGAGAACATCGTTCGATGAAGCCATCTCTTCGTCTTCCGTAGATAGTGCTAGTGTATTTAATCAGTAAAAGTTCGGCAGCTGAACCAGCTAACATCGATTGTGTGCACGGTCAAGGTCACGTGACACACTTTTTGCACAGTTCAACATAGCTGACAGGCGCCCGTACGCGCTGCATTGTTGCTCGCGGTGCTGCCTAACCAGGGGTAGTATAATAACTATGGACGCACTGAGAAGAGGCTATTTTTTTTTCACGCGTCCACAGCGTCATCAGTGCGTCCTGGACGAACAGACGCACAAAAACGCGACCCCTGGCTCCATGCAAGCACCATACATGGACAATGCCTTGGTGGAATGAGTTCAAACTTGGTGTGTAGGTTCCCCAATCCCCATAATAAGTACAAGATCCCTAAAGGTCATTTGAGAGGGGTCAAAAACTGAAAGCCTTGTAACCACCATAACTTATCAGTGTGGAAATGAACCTACTGATTCTGCTACATGTTACAAGTCATTTGATTGTAATAGGGGTAAAATGTTGGAAACTTTGAAACCAGCAAGCCCAAGTTGTGGCAACCTGACAGAACTTTAATATTGACACCTATTTTGCTTTTACATGGCAATGAATCACAACCTTGTTGTTTTTCTATATTCTATAATTTCTATATTCTAAAAAGAATTGTCAGTGAGCTGAGTGAAATTGAACATGATTTGTGCAAATATAAGAGATCAAAAGTTATTTGCAGTCAATGGGGGGTTAAACAATAGGAATCTCATAGTCACATTTCTCAGCAGTGTTTACTTGAAATTTGGAATTGGGCAATAAAACAGGCTTAAAGTAACCCGCTGAAATTTTGGGTTTTCATCCTCACCAACACCCCCCCCCCCCACACACACACTTTTCAGTTTGTGTTCATACTTGGTCCTGCATTCAATCAATTGTGAAATAATGATACATTATCTCTCATCAGGATAGCCACACAGCAATTATCACATCTGGGAATCTTTGAGGGCAAGACTGGCAAGCTATACTTCACCCATGATATTTGTTGTTTTACAAAAGGGCCTTTATGGACTTGCTGGTGAAATAATTGCATGGAGTATTCGTCATGGCGGTCCTGGTTTCCCTATGCTACACCCCTGGCTCTATTCTATGATGTGTGACAATAAACCAAGTGAGGAATTCTCCACTGAAGATGTTACTGATCCAGTTGTGATGGGTCACTTGCAGAAGGTAATAGCTGAATGGGCTCTTCGTTGTAATGGGTTAGAATCAGTGTAAGAATCATCTTGTAATCATATAGGGTATTTGTGTTTATCTAATTTTTAGCTCATACCAGCATGCTGGTGTGAGCTTTTGTAATGGGTGTGGGGTCTGAAAGTGGGGAGGGGAAATTCCCTCCTATGTTCAGCAGAACACATTTGGGGATCTTTGTGAAAGTTGTAAGCAATGATCGTTGCATGGAAAACAAATTGCACTGGAAATACCGAAAAGAGCCCCTCAAATAGTCCAAAATTGATATCTCCCCCATAAGAATTGCCGTGTGGTACTAGGCTAATTCTATGGTACAACCGATGTGGTTTTTGCTGGTGTGAGCTATTGTTACAGTGCGGCGTCTATCACTCTATCCGTGAACAATTGCTCATCAAATTGATCGTCTGCATTCATCCCAATCACCTGTACGGTTACAGATTCTTTGTAATCAGTGTCATAGGCCGGATGGTCTAACATGCTTTGATTGTCTCACCTATGTATGTGGATATGTTCAATAATAATGTAGAAATTATCTTGGGACCTCTACATTTTTAGTTTTTCACTTTAAAGAGATCGCCCTATATTTAATCATCACTACACACCTTCAGTCCAATACTAGTTTTTTGCTGAATTGTATAAACTTAAATACCAACAAGGTTAACTGAAGAGTCATGTTTATTGGCATTGCAGATAGAAAACTCTCCATCAGAAGCCTTGCTGGAAGACACCATAACTATGGTTGGTGACTGGGCTGCCAACAACGGATGCCCTGCTATATACAGCATGTGAATGGCAAACAAGGAGGATATTCTAAAGACCCTTTTCAAACAACACATCTATTACAGGTATATTTGCTAGTATTTAGCTCATACCAGGCTTACGTGACCAACCACTCCGTTTTATTTATCTATCCTCCTATCAGTGTACAGTCTGTTAACTCTTTCTGAAAAAATCATATATTGACGGATAATTAGAAAAACACTAATTGCCCACAATAGGCACATTAGGTTGTGAAATGGTACATTGCCACTCCATTCTACCGGTAGCGTATTTTTTTTTCCAGGACGGACGTGGGTTTCAGGAATGTACAAATTTGAAAGTGGGTTAGGGATTTAAGTTTTATGAAAATGAAGGACTGTCGTTCATAATCTGGAGTCAAAACTAGGAAAAAAGATTCACAACATGTTTTTTGAAAAAGCGTCACATGTTTGGAATCCAGGGATTTGATTGGCCGATGCCCACGTTCGTCCTGGGGAAAAAAAAATACGTCTACCGGTAGACCATTTATAGGTAATACTGATGCATGACAGATGAAGAGATTACAACTTTGTGTGATAAGGGTTTCATTTGCCAACTAAGCCATATATGATCTTCTGGTAGTGCAAATGTGTAATTGCACTTGTAATGGGGAGGTCTAAGGGTGCTATTATAAATAAATGGTGCTATGTATTACAACTTTAACTGTATTTATGTACAACATTTTTCAATGTTTTAAAAGGAACATAGTAGTCGCTCCAAAGCAACGTCCAATACACTGAGTAAGAAATCATGTATGAAGTGTTATATATTTATGACAACGTATGGATATTCTGTGTCTTGCTTATATTGATTGGTTGAAAATGACATACTTTTGACAGTTAGTACTCCTTTGTAATGTGTATTGGGGCAACTTTATTTTCTACATATTGATAAACTGTTGTTTGTCGATTTTTTTTTTTTTTGCACCCCCAAAATCGTCATTGTGGATTTTTTTCTCTCATGTTAGATGCAAGTCTGAAATAGATGACCTTAAGCGAGGTCTCGACAGTGTTGGGAAGTTATGGAGTATGATCCATGAAGACCCTGCACCATTCACTGTAACAATAGCTCACACCAGCATGCTGGTATGAGCTAAAAATGCTCCATTAACTTTAAAGTTAAAAGAGCATATGAAAGTGAGCTACACTAAGGAAGCAAGTTGAGGAATTCAGTGATTGTACAGATGAATAGGACTTAGGCAGCAAGAGGCAGTTGCCAATCTTAAGAAAAGATACTCACCAATTGTCTTTTCAACTGACTCCTTCATGGTCTTTGTTTTAAACAACATAGGTAGATCACCAACATCTGTTCCTCTTTCCGGGGTCTTGCTGGGGTACTGAAAAGTCAGAATGAATATCAAGCATTGTTATCAGGGAAGGACACTCAATCATGAAGAAGTAACCCCAGGCATCCCACATTACACAACGTAAGCCATCCAATATTACCATACCACACCACCACAATATACAGTATTGTATTCTTGATACATCAATAACTTGTCCTCACTGTAATGCATAGACGCGTCATTAAATTTTATGTTAAACCACAGAACATCAATTTACCATGTGCGTAATTATCACATATGCCATATCTCCATCATCAACTGCACAAAAGTCTGAATGCAACCTACAATAACATTGGCCATGGAGTTATCACAATTTTGGAGTAATATTTGGACTGGGTAGGAATTTCCTTTTATCTCTGGTACTATGAACAGTTTTCATTTTTCATCAAAAGCAACTCTCAGGACTCGAGTATACCCACAAAATACAACATTGCTGCCACCCAGCCAGACACCTGTTTGTTTTGTTAATGAATGGCATACATTCTTGGCACAACAGGTTCCTGTTGTTTTCAGCAGAAAAGAATGAAATTTAAAATTTAAGATCAAACCTAGCTCTTATGCTGAAGATAAGAAAGACATTGCAATGCACTACCACAGAGGACTTGCCTGTGATGTATGACAGGTGATACCCCAATTTCAGGTATGTCATTCCCTGAAATGTCCCACTCAAAAGCTGATGACTGATTGGCAGTGACTTCCATTTCCTGGTAGACTTGTGCCTCCATTTCAACCAATGGTGCAGACCCCACCATCTGATTAAACTTGGCTGCAAACTTTGTACATCTTTGATGAATGGTCGTAACTCGTGTCTCCAGCATTCCACACCAAAAAATTTGCATCAAAGGCAGTTGCCGTATCACCACCTTTGAAGAAAACCTACAGAGAAACATGGGTGACATGTATGAATTTTAGAAATAATCTCTACCTTTGTGACAATGTGCACCATACATGGGTAAAAGAAATGCTGACATGTGAGAAAAGTTTGTACAGACGAAATTGATGGGGTTCAAGTTTGTATCAATTCATATAACAAGTTTACCTTGATGTACTGTACTTCAAACGGATGAAGGGACTGCTACTTCAAATTTGAATCGGTATTTCTCTTCCAATATCAGCAATTTAAATAAATGTGTGCATAGTAGCTTTGTGTCCTTCCAAATTCCCCCAAAACTAGTGTTTGAACCAGGTCGAAATTTCAGAAGTGCAGATACCCGACTGGACTGAGCGGTCGGGTTTTTCGCCTCCCAATTCGTTTATCTGCTTGTGATATCTAAAAGTGTAAGTAACCATGTGTATAGCGGTGTTGTATTGACCAACCATACAAGTACAGTACATGCACATCCAAATCCACACCGATCCATTTCAAAAATACAAATCAAGTTTTAAAATGATTGACAAAACTATGCGATCTTCAAGCAAAGGTAGCAACGTTTGTAAAACGCACACAAATCGACCGAACATCACCAATGAACTATACTCACTATTCCCCATGAAAACAATGTTATCAGTAATTATACCTGCAGCTACTACTAGAATTGCGTATATTTCAGGATAAAACTTTACAGATTGAGCGTGATTTTCATGGTTTTATAGTACCCAAATACCACAAGTAGTACTGTACTTCAAGTGGAATAGCCAGGGGCCAACGGCACTCGAAACGTTATGTGTTGAGTAACAAATTACTGTAAACTACCACTGTACCAGAGCCTGTACTCTAGGCTAGGCCTCCCACTAACTTCAGTTAGTACCAGGCCTTAGCAGTAGTATAGTAATTGGCATAAGCCTTAGGCCCTGTAGGCCCTATAACTAACGTAGTTTTCACGAAAACAGCATCAATCACGAGGGCCTCTTCCATCAATTAATTCTAAGCTAGACCTTCTTTTAAATTTCCACACCTTTACACTTTCCGATTAGCCTACAGCTTTATTGATAAATAACCCTAGCATCTACCTTTTTCACGTCCTTGGCCTCTTTAAATTGACCAGCGATATATAGCCAGTAGAGTACAGATCTGTGACCATTGCCCCGTAGAAGTGAAAAACGAATAGCTCTGAGCTAGTAAAGAAAGGACCGTGACCATTACATATAATCATTAGTTTAGTTTAGTAGAAAAAAAAAGGATCAGGAGGGACACTTAAGTTCCATCAAGGACCCTATAGAGAGAGGGGGAAGAAACTGAAGACACAAATACTCAGACCCGATTACGATGCTTAAAGTGCTTGTCCAAAGCATTCCTAAACCCATTCACACTACTTGCAAGTACAACTATTTCAGGCAAACCATTTCACTCATCACAACCCTTTTAGAAAAAAAGTTATGCCGGATATTAGTCCTACTATGCGACTTTTGGAGTTTAAGACAATGACCTCTGGTACAACTACTGTTACCAAACATGAAAAAGTCGGTAAAGGAAAAATTTTCGAAACCATACATAATCTTGAAAACCTGGATCAAGTCCCCACGTAACCTCCTAAGCTCCAGTGCGGTGAGATTCAACAGTTGTAACCGCCTATAATAAGGAACCCTCTTTAAGGAGCTAATCATCCTAGTAGCCCTCCTCTCGACCTTTTCAAGTACTTCCTTATCCTTAGCAAAATAAGGGTTCCAAGCCTGCACAGCATACTCCAGATGAGGCCTAACCAACTGCTTATAAAGCCTAACTACGATGTCCTCTTTCAGAAAACTGAAGTTCCACTTGATCATACCTAACACCCTATTGCCTCTTTTAGCAGCTTCAAGACGATGTTTACAAGGTTGCAGAGATGAGTCAATACCTAGGTCTCTTTCAACAGAGACCTCCTGTAACTCCACACCATTAAGATTGGTAGTAGTAACCAAAAGTGCATTACCTTGCATTTATCAATATTCAAAAGCATTTGCCGCCACTGAGACCATGAAAAAATCTTTTCCAAATCCGCTTGATATTTATCTTAATCGCTTTTGGAAGAGACCTCAGAATACAGTTGTGTCATCAGCAAACTTCTTAGATGTACACAAAATATCTCTGTCGATGTCATTTATATAGGCAACAAACAACAAGGGACCTAATACAGACCATTGTGGAACCCCACTAGTAACGTTCTGCCAAGAAGCACAGCCTTTAATTACCACCCTCTGTTCCCTATTACCAAACCAATTCCCGATCCAAGACAGTAAATTCCCATTGACACCCATGCTCTTCAGCCTAAGTAAAAGACGCTGGCGGGGAACTTTATCAAAGGCCTTCTGGAAATCCAGGAACACAACATCTTCAGACTTCTGCCTATTTAGTGAGCTTGTTACATCTTCCATAAACTGAAGGATATTAGTAAGACAAGACCTTTTTTGACAAAAGCCATGTTGAGACTCTCTGATCAAAGACTGACTGCTGAAGTGACAGACCATAGACTTTTGAACGATAGACTCCATGACCTTACAAACTACACTAGTGAGACTAACGGGCCTGTATTTACAGGGCTTGAACTTATCACCCTTCTCAAAAATTGGGGTAACATTAGCACATCTCCAGTCCCTAGGAACATAACCTTCATCCATCAATTTACTAAAAACCAACGAGAGTGGAACGCAGAAATGGTGTGACAACCTCATCCGAAAATAAGACCGTAACCAGGTTAGGCCTATCACTGCCCCCCGGAAAATCTGGAATACTACTCATATCTTCCCTTGTGAAAACCGTCACAAAATAGTTCTTCAAAAGATCTACTATCCTTAATTTTTAGGGCAATGCTTTTTTCGAAATTCAATTTTGCATCAGAGACTAAGCATTCTTCCTTTAGCTGATGAACTTTGTTACTCATCCAGTGAGGCATACTGCTGTTACGACGACGATTCTTTCCACGGAACATGATTTTCCATAATGACCTTTAATTTATCAGTAAAACAAATCCAAGACTGGGAAGCACTCATATCTCTAAACACATTAATCCAATCTGTACCCTTTAGTAAAGTTTCAATTGCCTCTGTATCTGATCTCGAAAAATCAGGGACTCTTTCCTTGCTAACAGAATTTACGACTTTGCAAACAACATCAAAAGCTAGTATATCATGATCACTAGTTCCTAGACCCGTGAAATCAACAACATTGCTTGGATTAGAACTCTTGCACAACATGTAGAAAATTACTACCCTTCCTACTACTAGAACCATCTATCCAATTAATTTCAGGAAAATTCAAGTCGCCCATTATAACATGACCTTTAGCAGCCTTTCAAATTGAATCAAACAGCACATCCTTATCATCGCTGCTGTTAGGAGAGCGGTAAACAACACCCACAGTTGGCTTTCGTGGAGTGCGGACGTGTTTTCGCTCTCGCTCATCATCTGTTACAGCTGTTATTGTACTGTGCTGGTGGGTGTGATAGCTTGTGTTCGTGTGTTTTCCTCAGTTCGTATATCGTTTGTTGTTTCACTATCCTGTCTTTTGTTTGTTTTGTGTTACTCCCCTGTGGCCTAGCCACCTTCGGTATCATGGCATCGCGCCGTGATTCTCGGATAGTTAAGTTGTCGTTCACCGGTGAACAAGCTGTTCCACCGGTGCAAGTTTTTAGTATTTTGAAGAGCAAGGGTGTTGTTGTGCCTGGAGAGGTTGATGCTTTGCAAGCTCTCCAGGGTCGTAATACGTACGATTTACGTTTTACCAGTGACGTGGCCCGTCAGAAAGGTGTCACGTTGCTGAGTAACGTCGAGGGGATGACAGTTACTCCATACGAGCGATCCGTATGGGTAACTATCATCCACGTAGGACTAGACGCTGGTGTGCTGGGGAGGGGTTTTTCGTTTCGCTGCGTGCGGGTCGTCCTTCTGTACGTTTTTGAATGTTTCAGTGGGGGGGGGGTTGGGCGTTTTGTCTCTGCAGGTCGGCGGGCGCATGTTTTTTTGGCTCGCTAGACCTTAGTTTCGTTTGTCAGAATGGGATGGTTCGGTAGTGCCGTTTGGCCGTGACGTTTTGTATCCCGCATGGCGGGTCACGTAAAAAACCACGTAGGACTAGAGGTGCGGCAGGAACTTGTCGTAACGGTTTTGGGTCGGTTCGGGGCTGTCAAGGCTGCCAAAATGTGCTCCTATGCACAAGCCCCTGGGGTGTTGAACGGGCACCGACAGGTTCGGATCGACCTGAAACAGGACATTCCCTCCTTCCTGTTTATAGCAGGGCATAAAGCCCACGTGCGGTATCCCGGTCAGCCCCGTACCTGCTTCAGGTGTGGGGAGACCGGGCACGAAGCCAAGGGCTGCCCAAACAAGAAATGTGGGCGCTGCCTTCGTCTTGGGCATGATAGCACCGCTTGCCCAAACGAGGTTGTGTGCTCACTATGTGGGAAGGAGGGACATGTCTTTCGAGCTTGTCCCTCCTCTTATGTCTCTAGGACTAAGAGTGGGGGTAAGTCAAGTTCCGACGCACCTACTACTTCACGAGAGGAGGGGGAATCTGGTGGGATTTTACCCTCCCCTGCACCTGGTTCACCCTCCCCCGTCGTTGCAGACCCCAACCCCGTGCCCGCACCGAGAAAGTCTCCACCAGCTTCCCCCATCAACTCGTCCAGTTCCGTCCCCAGTCCGCCGCCGGTATCGCCAGATCCGGAGGCTTTGTCTGACGGAGAATCGGTGGTCATCGATTCTCCGGAGGTTCTGTCTGACAGCGACTCCGGTGAATCGGTGATCAGCGAGCCGAAACGTGCCACTGGGACGAGCTGGTACGACGAAATGGGGGAACCCTCTCTTAAAAGGTCGGCTTCAAGTGACGACTCGGACGACGATATGTCGTCAAGGGCGCGCTTGAAGCTTACGGAATCGTCGTCTTCGTAGTTTTGCCCCACTGCCCTCTCATGGCCCATACACTTTCAGTTGCCACTTTGAACGTGAATGGCATGAGGGATCATCGCAAGCGCAGTCGCATTTTCCAATATTGTAAATCAATGGAGGTCGACTGCGTTTGCCTGCAAGAAACACATATTTTGGAAGAAGATGTCCCTCTATGGGCTTATGAGTGGGGTGGTGAGCTGCATGCTTCGTTTGGTTCGTCTTCATCCTGTGGCACTGTCATCCTTCTGTCAGCTCGTCAGGCGGGTTGTGCCACTAGGGTGGAGACGGATCACGAGGGCCGATTGGTTTGCATTCTATTCAAGTATCCACAGGGTAACATCTCCCTCTGCAATGTGTATGCTCCCAATCGGCCTTCTGCTAGACGAGATTTTTTTAACACGCTGCCTTCCTTTGTTCCTGGTAGTGCGCCGTGTGTCATGGTCGGAGACTTTAACTGTGTCCCAGACTCGGGTCTTGACAGACTCGGAACTTCTGTGTCTGCAAGTCCCGACGCTGGGATCACAGAATTGGACAGATTCACTTCGGCACACCTTTTAGCCGATGTCTGGAGGCATATGCACCCGTGTAGTACGGTATATACGTGGGTGAGGCCTAACGGAGAAGATGCCTCCAGGATAGATCGAGTGTATGCGCCCGTAAGTTTTACATTTTCGGGTTGCGAGACGCTCAGCTGTCCGCTCTCTGACCATGACACTGTAGTAGCACGTTTTGTTTTGCCTTCCATTTTCCCCATCGGGCGGGGCCTATGGAAGCTTAACTGTCGGATTCTTGGCGAGGCAGATTTCCGCCAGGGTTTCGAGACCAGGTACAAAGGATGGCAAACATTGAAGCCGGCCTTTGCTTCTACATCCCAATGGTGGGATGAGGTCAAGTTGCGCATCAAACGCTACGCAATTCAGTATTGCGTGACCCGCGCACGGCGTCGAAGAGAAAAATTCTCCAAGCTGTGCGCGGAGGTGAAGTTTGGCGACCCTTCGGCAGTCATCGCTTTGCAGACTTATCTCGATGAAAAGTACCACGGTGCCCGCGTCAGGGCCCGTGTCGAAGCGGTGGAAGCCGAGGAGCGCCCTTCACTGAGGTTTTACCAGTCCGTTAGCTCATCGGCAGGTGACAGACGCGTCCCGTCTGTACGCGCTACTGATGGGACCGTGGTTAGTGACCCTCACGGCATTGTCCGCGTATATAAAGAGTACTATTCGAGTTTGTTTACGCGTGGCAATGTCGACTTGTCGGCACAGGCTGATTTATTGAGGGGAATCTCAAAAACCGTTCCCCACGATGTCAATGATATTTTGGGGGGCGAAATAACCACTGTTGAGCTTTGGAAGGCGCTTTCGAAGATGAAGAATGGCAAGTCCCCGGGTTCGGACGGGCTTCCGAGGGAGTTCTACCGAACCTTCTGGGCAATAATAGGACCCGACATCAGAGCCGTCTTCGAGGACGCCTTCCAAAACGGACTGTTAAACCAAAGTCAACGTCTGGGCATGATTACTTTGCTGCCCAAGTCTGGGGACCCATTGGATCCCCGTAACAAGCGTCCGATCACCTTGTTAAATGTGGACTACAAGTTGCTGGCTAAGGCTTTGTGCAACCGCCTTGCACTGGCTATGCCGCATCTTGTGGGTGATCTCCAGACTTGTGCAGTGAAGGGTCATTGCATCCAGCAGAACTTGTGGTCGATGCGCGACTTGACCGACTTTGTTATTGAGCGTGATCTGCCATGTGCATTGGTGTCTCTGGACCAGCAGAAGGCCTTTGACATGGTGGATCGCGGTTTTTTAATGAATGTATTGGAGACGTTTCAGTTGCACCCAAATTTTCCTAAATGGATTTCTGTTTTGTATCAGGAAAGTTTCAGTTCTGTTATCGTAAATGGGTTTTGTTCGGAGGTTTTTAACGTAGAGAGGGGGGTGCGCCAGGGGTGCCCTCTGTCTCCATTACTTTATGTTTTGTTTAGCGAGTCCCTCTCTCGTCTTTTGGAAAGGGACTCCAGACTTGTTCCATTCGTTGTGCCAGGGGGTGCCAAAGTGAAATGCGCTCAATATGCAGATGACGTGACATGTGTTGTTTCGAGTCTGGGCTCCTTTCGCGCACTCTCGCAGGATTTATCTATTTTTGAGAGAGCTACCGGGGCGAAGTTGAATCCAGAAAAGACAAAGGGCCTTCGTCTTGGTAGCTGGAGATACAGAGACTTACCATTCGGTGCGTCGTGGTCGGATCAGAATATCAAAATTAATGGTATATGGTTCGGCTACGATGCACCTGGTGATGTCACCTGGAGCGAGAGGGCTGAGGTATTTGAGAGCAGGCTCGAAACCTTTGGCACCCGCTGGCTTTCGATCCTAGGGAAAGTCACTGTTATTAATCGTTTCGTTTCGCCCATCTTGTGGTACCCGGGCGCGGTGTATCCAATTCCGCGTCGCGTCCTAGTGCGGTTGGAGAGAGCGATATTTTCATTTATTTGGTCGGGTGGTACAGAGCTTGTCAAAAGGGCGGTAATGTACCAAAAACTGGAGAAGGGTGGGTTAGGGGTGGTTCATCTGGGAAGTAAGTTAACTTGTTTGTTATTTAAGCAGTTGTTTGTAGCGGTAACTGACCCAGGGTTGCCTTGTTCATATTTTGTACGTTTTTGGGGCGGTTTGCACCTGCGTCGATGGGTCCCGGCGCTGTTTAGCAACAGAGAACCGCATAGTAGTACTCCAAACAGGGTGGTGCGTGTCATTTGCTCCGCTCTTATTGAGTTGCCCCCTGTTGACCTGTCACGGCCGGCCGTCGTTCTCAATTCCTTGCGGGATAGGGCCTTGAATGCAATTTTTGTACAGGGACGTCATCCTGTCGAAGTATGGCGTTCGGTGCATTCAAGGCTGAATGGTTGCAGGCTCCGTGATCTTGCATGGAGAATTGCACACGGTGCCTTGGTGACCAATCTGAAAAGGTATCACTGGCGATTGGGTGATGGACTGTGCCCGAGGACCGGCTGTGACAGCTTAGAGAGTACTGCCCATGTTTTTTGGCATTGCCCCTTTGTTTTGAACTTGTGGGAGTGGTTTCAGTCCTGGACCGACCGTTTAACGGGAGACCGTTCCTGGTCGGTAGGACAGGGTTTTGTCTTGTATGGATTAGATCCTCCAGTTTGTTCCGTTGCTGTGTTGCAGCGTATTATTTATGTTTGTTCTGTTGTAAAAAAACTTATTTGGAGGAATAGATGTGATGTTGTTTTTAGGGGGAAATTTGCCAGTTGGCAGGCAGTCCTGGAGGCGGTGAAGTCTGACATTCGCCTTCAGGTTGAAGGCGATTTTCGCCGTTTATCTAGGGCTGCCTTTTTTGGACGGTGGTGTGCTGGGGAAGGGTGTTTTGTTTCGCTGCGTGCTGGTCGTCCTTTTGTAGTTTTTTAATATTTCAGTGGGGGGTTGGGCGTTTTGTCTCTGCAGGTCGGTGAGCGTATGTACTTTTTTTGGCTTGCTTGACCTGAGGTTCGTTTGTAAGAATGGGATGGTTTGGTAGTGCCGTTTGGCCGTGACGTTTTGTATCCCGTATGACGGGTCACGTAAAAAGCACCACACCCACAGTGATAAACGTCCCGTGTGCTTTTTACGTGGTAAGAAAACGGACACGGACCAAAGGTCAACAAAAACAATCCCAGTCTGCAAAACAACAACTGAAACACATCAATCTCTCACTAACGCAGCGTTCAACGTGCCGCGAAAAGGACACGGACCCAAAGGCCAACAGAAGCAAAAGAAATAAAACACTACAAACCGGCCCCCAAAAGCCAACCCCAAACCACAAACAGTAAAAAGAAAAGCGACCAATATTATAACACAGTGATAACGTCCCTGGACCTCTTGGAGTTGTTTGTGGACAGCTCGCACCAGACAGAATTAACAAAAGCCCCTTGCAACTGAGATTTCTGAACACTTACAATGTCATCCCTAACATACAGTAAAACTCCCCCACCAACCCCATTACGAGTATCCCTTCTGTCCTGACGATACACAACATACCCCGGGTGAGAAACCTCAGCACTATCAATGTCCTCCCTTAACCAAGATTCGGTGATACCAAACACATCCGTTTGAGATCCTCAAGAAGCACAGTAAATTCAGCGAATTTTTTTTCCAATACTTCTAGCATTGGTAAAGACAATCTTCAGCTTATCCCTGAAACTATGTACCTTAGCATGCCTCCTAAAGTTAGAACTATGACTATCACTTTTCTTGCTTTCAAAACTCCTATAATCGCCTCCACTAGGAACATAATCCTTATCCAATTTTGTTCCTGACCTCATAGCCCCCCAGTTTAGTTTAAACATAGCTGTTCAGCATCCTACCAAACAACGAGGCCCCAGTATTAGCTAAGTGCAAACCATCCCTGGCGAACAAGTGAAGCCGAAGTTAGCACACAGACTATACAATAGACCATTTAAAGTTACAATCTTTTCCGACGGAACCTTGTTGTGAAATCTTGGCAACAAACTACATATGACAACTTTACCCCGAGTTGATGCTAGTCGACACATCAACTCGTGGTACCAAGACTGAATAATGTTTTGTGACTCCTATACACCGAACGATAGGATACACTGACACTACAGACCTAAAACCACGGACAGAACTGAAAGAAGACAAAAACAGCTCAGACTGAACACAACAACATGCAGAATGAAAGTTACAGACAATAATAACGAATACACTCAGGCACAGAAAAACCCGCGAACACGGAAAAACGATAGTCACGATTAGCAGCTTAGGCTCAACATAGACTATACACTAAACGATAGGATACACTGACGCTACAGACCTAAAAACACGGACAGCACTGACACAAGACAAAAACAGCACAGATTGAACACAAAAACATGCAGAATGACAGGAACAGACAAAAAATAACTCCAAATAACCAACTAAACGAATCACAAGGTGTTTTGGTGAAAAAAAAAATCCCAGAAATTCCAATCATTAACGAATTGCAAGAGCTCCGAAAAAGTGCGTGTGTACGTTTGTGGTTTGGAGTTGGCTTTTTGGGGCTGGTTTGTGTAGCGTTATTGTTTTGGTTCTGTTGGCCTTCTGTTGGATTTCTGTTTGTGGGTTTTCAGTTGGGTTTATGGTGGTTGTTAAACAGACTGGAATTGTTTTTGCTTTTGTTGACCTTTGGTCCGTGTCGGTTTTGTTCTTTGCACGTAAAAAGCACACGTGTGTCGCTTCAACGACCAATACGCTTCGTTAGTAGTCAGCTAACATAAAAATGTATGCTGTTACGTTAGGTAAAGATTCTTAAACTGTTTTTATTACCATCCTGAAAATGTACCTCCCTACGACATTCAGATTTCTTTGATAGCTTATACTTATAGATGCTCTGCTTCTCAAAAATATTTAATTAGTGCATCAGTAGTATAGAGGGCCCCGGATCGCACCGGTGCAATCCTAATTTTGGATGTATCTTGATGGTTCCCGGACAATTCCCCCCTGGACGATTTCCCCCCGGACGATTCCCCCTCGGACAATTGCCCCCCGGACAATTCCCACCCGGACAATCCCCTTCCTCGGAAATTTCGACGATTGATTGACAGCCGATGTAGGCGGGGTTAAGGCTATTATTCCAGTAAAAATGAGGGTGTGCAACAAGAGATTTCAGTTTTGGTTTCGATGACAATCTAACCTATGCATTCATGCGGGCGGAGAGTGTGTATGCGTGTGTGTTGGGGGGGGGGTGTAACGCCTCGCTTTTAAATACGATATCTCACGAAGTGAAGCTTTGACCAATCTAATATTGGTGTATATGAGTAACACCATTGGGTAGAAGAACCCTTTTGTTTTGTGGGTAGGTCAAAGATCATTTTGAGTCACCAGGGGCCTAATAGTAAAAACCTTGTAAAGACGATATCTCAAGGATGTAAGCTTAAACCAATATCATATTTAAGTTCGTGAGTAGGGGACCACATTTAGGAGCAAAAGCCTCTAGTTTAATGTGGAGGTCAAAGGTCATTTGGGTTCACCAGGGGTCAAATAGTGTAAACCTTGTAAACACGATATCTCAAGAAGGGAATGTTGAACGAATCTCATATTTAGTATGTAGTTGTTACACGTTCAGTACATTTTTTTATTGAGATCAAAGGTCATTTTCAGTCGCCAGACGCCAAGTTGTGGAAACCTTGTTTATAAGCTACAGTATCTCCCACCGACCAGCCTATCAGATAACATGTGCGTTACGCCTCGTACGAATAGGGGGCTATTGGCATTGGAAATGAGCTTATGGGCATCCGTAGAATCTAAAACTCACAAACTGTAAACTCCAACATACTTGCATTTGCTTAAACCTGCCGCTTGGAAGCCTTACTTTGCGTGCAAAAGGTGTACCATTACTTTAAATAATTCAGACAACAGAGGATAGTTGTAGCCTTCCTGGATTACAAGCTGGGATAGGGGACCAAATGGAATATTTTTGCCACTGACTAGAGACTTGATCAGCCACCCTCCCAATTTCTTCAACACCCCCGATGAATTCCAAGTTTCGTCTTTTCTTGCTGGCCATAATAAGGGTCAACAATTTGGTAACAGAACTGAAAGTTTGTGGACAAAAGCCGAAGCTATGCCTCATATTACTGACTTGTGAATTAGGATACAATGTTTTATTGACATGTCAGGTAGGCCTTTCTATTCTGTGCAAAAAATATATTCTGTAAGAAATATATATATGCTGAACAAAGTACGGAGCTCTGTAAGTTCCAGCTGAGATGTTGGTATTTCAGTAACTTCAGTGAACAGCTTATTCATTATATTGGCAATAAGTGTGCAAGTACAATGCACTTTCTTGCTCAGAACCGAAATGCAGTTCTAAGTTAGTGGTTTTGCGACATCTCATTGCATATGATATTACGACGATACGATCAACAGCATAGCCTACTGTATCTAGCCGGCTTAAAAGTCCCATTAACATATCATATAACCAGGGAGCTGTTAGAGTAGCAGCTCCCTGGTATAACATAGGTAACATATACGTATAGCAGCAGTACTGTAATCATTGCGTCCAGATATAGCGCTTTAGTAGGATAGTTGGTAGTGTGATGTTAACGTTAGACTACTCTAAACAGCATACTTATTACTTACACTAGGCTAAGACTTAGCATATATTCCACTATTTGCTTTTCTCTAACCACAGTCTTTCAATAATTTGTTGCACTTCTGCAAGGACTCTATACATCAACGGAAAGAAAGTGGATGTGAAGAAAACAGCAATATGATGAATAAGCTGGTCACTGAAGTTACTGAACAACAAAACATCTCAGTTGGCACTTACAGAGCACCGTACTTTGTTTAGCATATATATTTTTCTTACAGAATATATTTTTGCACAGAATAGAACTTTGTTATTAGAGAAAATATTTCCTACAAAGAATAAAAATTTATTTTTGTACAGACAAAAAATATTTTTCGGTCAGAGAATTCACATACTTTTTGAAAAGGATATATATATTTCTTCACAGAATACCTTTTTTTTCTCTTAGAGAATAAATATATTCTTGGCAGAGAAAAAATATTTTTTGTGTTAGAGAATATATATTTTGGACAGAATATTTACTATAAGAGAATATATATTTTTGCACAGAATACATATTTGTTATTAAGTAAATACTTTCTGTACGCGTGGAGAATATATAAATATATACTTGAAGGGAATAAATATAATTTTCAGGGAATATATATGTGTAAACAAATGTCTAAAATGTATTTTTGAAGTTAACCATGTTTGTATTTCGCAATTACAGCATATATATTTTGTATGTATATATTCCGCTTTCTCGCGCCATAGCAATTGCCCGGGGGAAATTGTCCGGGGGAAATTGTCCGGGGGGGGGGGGAATAGTCCGGGGTGAAATTGTCCGGGAAGGTTATTGACCGGGGGGGAATTGTCTGGGGTGGGAACTGTCCGGGGTGGGAATTGTCTGGGTGGGAATTGTCCAGGGGGGAGTTGTCCGGTCACCATATCTTGATTGCCATAATAGATGTATATGGAACGCCAAAAGGACCACGGTGACATGTACTACTACTAATTTGACACGTACTACTACTAATTCCAAGTGTACTACATCTAAAATGTCGCGTAATACTTCTAATTCGAAGTGTACTACATCTTCAATGTCACGTACTACTACTAATTCGGAGTGTACCACATCTAAAATGTCGCGTACTACTACTAATTCAAAGTGTACTACATCTAACATGTCGCGTACTACTACTAATTCGAAGTGTACTACATCTAAAATGTCACGTACCACTACTAATTCGAAGTGTACTACATCTAAATTCACGTACTACTACTGATGTCAATACCACTACCTCTAAAACGGGAGCTACTACTACTAAATTGGAGAGATGGCGCTATGCTCAATCTGTGTGCCGAAGTACGCAAACTTTTCGACGACTTTGACCCAATGACTACACGCGAGAAATCCATCTGCGTAATCTATGTAATGGTCGCAAATTGGAGAAAATACGCACGTATTTGCTGCGGTAGCCTGTAGTACTACGCATATTTGCTGAGCCGTAAATCAAGACAGTCAGTTCTCTTTTTGACGACACTTGCATAAATAAATTGTAGGCACAAATGTCAATTTAAATATAAGCGTCACATTAGTTTAGTCTAGACTACTTTAGATTAGTTTAGATTGTTAGTTTAGAGACCCAAGGATCAGGAAGCCTTACACTGCAGTAGCTTATTTGAGACCATATCCGTGTTACATCGTGGATGAGCACCGGCTTATTCAAGCCTTCTCTTTTCGATAAGTGTTCAGAGGATAACGAGGCAGGGGTGTGAATTCCCTCCCATTCCTGCTCACGGGACCGCAATTTAACGCCCCCATCCGACGGGCGAGAGTGTACCCCCAGCATCTGACCACTTTCTCAAATACGGAGGCCAAGGTACCCAATCGACATCACTGCACACTGTACCCATGTAGGCTCTAAAATCATGTAGGGGATATTTTAAGACATTTCTTGTCTAACAAACCGAGAAAATGTAGGCATTTGCTAGATCCTACCTAATTTAGCCCTTCACTGTCATTTGTCAAAAGCAAATAGGACTAGCCATTAGGCCTATAAGCTATACTTAAGTTAATATAATACGTATGCTGTATTGGCCTCAAATCTGCCAGATATCCAAATATGGTCACCTTTGGTCAACATTCTTAAACTGTTTTTATTACCTTGGAGCAAATTTACCTCACTGGAATATTTAGTCATCTTGGGTGTTCCATTTACTTGGCTAGGTATAGCTGAAGGTAGACCTGTTAGTTCAATCCATATTTTCAATTTATTAGTTGTCATTTATATGAGCCTGAAAGGGTATTATTTCTTTTCCATTACAGTTTAACATGGAGAGCATATTACGTCGCCTCGGATTGCAAAGTGTTGAAGATGTAATCAGAAAATTCAGATGTGAAAATGTAAGTTTGTTATACATGTGTTTGACGCTAAACACGGATCGAGTTGCTATTTCCGAAAATATGTGCACTTTAAATGTTGTTTTTGTTGTAATTTATGCCACTATTTTCCTCTATACAAGGGTCACTGAAATTAGCACTAACCCTAATTATGCACCCTTTTCTTTTTCTTCATTGAAATAGATCACGCCAGATTTGGTTCAAGAACTTACCCCTCAACAATTGCATCAGTTAGGAATAAACTCCATCGGAAAGCAGGCGTTACTGAGAGCTAGGTGCAGAAATTTCAGACAGTTTCAAGCATCATCAAGTTCTGCTTCAGGTACGGTAATGAAAATTGCCTGACATTGAGACACTCTCACTCCTAACACTACATTTTCAGTTCATTTAAAGTTATGTGGTCATTAATTCAAGGCAACTTTTTTCTTTTTTGGAAAATACAAGTTATTGAAAACAGTAATTGGTATTCACCAGTTTTTATAATTGCTTTTGTGTAGTTAATGACATATTTGTAATCTTTGCCACATCACCCAAACATCGTTGTCATTGTAACTGTTTTATCAGTATATGGGCCTATTAGTTTAATTTTTAATCATAGTTTCATTGTGGACCTGCCAGGCAATACAAAATCGCAGTCAGTCAATTATACAATACTGTTTAGTTTTAGCGCGTGAAAAATCTGACTGATTCTACTGAAAATGGGAGAAACTGCCCTGCTAGAATAAAACATATGTTTGAAACTTCAAACTCTGAATCATACTTTAAAAAAATCTAAGGTACGTTTGCAATCTCACATATCATTAATCAAAATTTGAAATATATCACAGAGTTCAAGATAACCATCATGAAAAAGAAAGAAACCTTTTTTGTGTGTGTGTGTGAGTGGTGAATGTCAAAATAATTCATATTCTATATTCTACATTTTTTCATAGCTGCTGAAGAACGTTCCTCTTTGTTCCGTGGTTGGACCTCATGGAAAAAGCGAAAAAAGGGGTGGGAGGCAATTGAGCATTACGTTCTGTTGTCTTTCTGAAGTGATCTTTGTAAGTAGTTGTAGGCCCTAATAGTATTTGTATTATGTTTGTAAAAATACTTGGCGAATATATATGTTTGCAAAGAACTAGCTGTCTCATGAGTCATGGCACACTATAGGCTGCAGGTTTCAGGGTGTGTACAAAATTAAGATCTAAGACCTACTGTAGGACCTGCAAAACTAGGACCCTATTTTGCCACAAATCTGTCTTGCCAACAATTTGCCTTTAGGCGTCGGGTCCAAAGGCTGGTGGTTTTATCGTTTTGTAGCCCCTTAGAGGCCTCAGGGCCTAGTTTTCATCCATTCGGCTTGAGTTTCATCGATGGACAAAAAACAAGAAAAAAGTAATGGGAATTAGCGGGGAAAGGGGTCAACCCTCGATCGCTCAACAAGGACCTGCTTGTGAGGTTTCAGAGAACAAAAATAAAACATTTTCGGTCAGATCTGGTCAGTCGAGCACATACGGACTCATTAGCTTATTTACTATTTCTGCAGTATAGCCTAGGCTATTGACTGGCAAAAAAAGCAGTGCATCCACACCCAGCTTAAATGCCACTGTTCCATCTGTCAAGTTAAGATTGATATAAGGAAATATTTTTGAAACACTTATCAGTCCTTGTTTTGTTTGTTTTTCTCCTTCTTTCTTAGAGGTGCCAATGTAGGAATATGTGCTTGTTACACCCCCTGTATATGCCACTGCTACTATATAGCCTCATTGTAGTGGTTACATGAGCAAGTATTGCCGAGCAGGGTAATTTGGTTAACCATATGGTATAGCTCACTGTCTTTCTGCAGGTCTATAGGATCCCATTATAATCATTAATCACAAGGACATGAAACCATTCTGGAATGTGTCGTCTGTCATTTCCTGTTTAAATCTACCACCTTATAATGACCAAGGAGTTACAACAACTCCCTGGTATGACCATGAAACAATTATATGCCTCATGGTATATGCATTTAGTAAGATGCTATTGTTATGACCTCTTCATTCCAAAATCCTCAGACTTTATATACTGTATAGTCATTACCACAATATGCTGATATGCCAGGGGGAATGTTTGTCACATTCCCGTTAACTTTATCTGAGAATATTTGTTGTTGATAGACTGATGAAATTTTGTGCAACATTATGGGTATGTTTTGAAGTGAATTTATTATTCAAATTCTGCACAAATAATGGGCTTAAAACCTTCAGCAGTGCGGCTGACGGGTATTGTGGGCCGTAAACATAGTAATAACCTACGAAAGCAATGATCACAGGAGATGCGATGAAGTCGAAAAGGATGTGTGACACTCTTGAAAATGGTTATGGATGGAAAAAAACTATTGGGAAAAACTTGGTTCTCAGGCAATAGTGTACATCTTGTTGGTCATTCTTAAGCACGAGAAGTGCCATTTCCAGTGATCTGGGGGGCTATCAAAACCAGACATTTTCTTGGCGTCTGTACCCAGCAAATGTGCCCCCAATATTTGAAACAAAACGCCTGTATATATATATATATATATATATATGTTCAAAGTATCGAGAGTATTTCGAGATCCGGCTTTGGGAATCACAAATGATTTCATCATGTTTGATCTCTAGAGTAAGGCAAAATATGTCACCAAAAACAGAACTAGTATTGTTCAATACAGGTGACAAAAGCCTACAGTGAAATTACGACCTTCCTTACCGGTTTCAAACCTCTGGACATACAATCAACGTCCATAGCCTAGTGGTTAGGGTGTCCGCGTACAGAGCGGAAGGCCCGTGGTTCGAATCCCGGTGGAGGCTGAGTTTTTTCACTGTTCTTGATTTTCCAACTCATTACGATTTTCATTTATATATATATATATACACATATAATATAACACCTGAGATATATATATATATATAACATATATATATGTGTGCATATATATATCTCAGGTGTTATATTATGAAGCAAATTTATGAGTTGATTCATGTGTGGTATATACAAATCCAATATTTTATGCAGTGTGTCATCAATACAAAATTACTGTTGCATGATTTGATTTTGAATTTATTACATAATGGGATGCATCTGGTTTCATTTTAAATAGCTGTCTTTCTTCTGGCTTTAGTTCATTGGAGTTTTTAACAAAAATAGAATAAAGAACAAAGAATGATAATTGTTTTGATTTCAGAAAAAACACCGTCCAATATGGCTAAGACCTTCTTAGGTGAGGCTGGATTGGGTGAAAAGAAAGTTATTCTCAGCTCTGATGATGGTCCTCATGAGGTATTGGAGAAGGTGTTACTGGCCTATCCAAAACTAAAAGATGGTGGTGGCTTCGAATACCTCAAAGCTAATACTCTCAAGAAAGTGCTTGAGGCAATTCCTTATCCAGCTGGAGGATTTGGAGCACAGCAAATTAAATCAATTTGCGGAAAGGCACGAGTCTACTTAAGACCAATCCAACGGGACCTCAATCTTGAAAAAGTGGATGTGAGTAAACAGTATTGATATTAGCTGAAGTGAGACAGATTCTATAACATGTTTGTGTATAATGTAATCATCATAGTGGAATATTTGAAATTGAAACACATGTTCTGTTTATTGTCTAACACCATTTTGCAATTTGTAATACTTGAGCCCAGATGAGTCAAGACTCTTTGACCCGGAATTGTCTAACTATCCGGGTCCCTGGGCTCTCGAATTTGATTTGATTTATTTGTTTTATCACATGAATATATACATTGTGAAAGGAAGTCTTCTAAAAAGCCTACTGTATATTGGCTTAACAAAGTAGAAGACTCCCTGAAAAAGGGAAATAAAAAGAAAAGGAAATGAAAATATTACAGTTCACAAATTAATATAATGAAAATATTACAGTTAAAGAACTGACCCATGTTTGAATAAGGATGGATCAAATGGTTTCATTAACAATATTATCAGTGCTCGACTTGTTCCAATTATCAAATGTGAGTTATGCATGTTTTCTGTAGCTAAAGTGGTTAAGCAGTAACTATAGGTGTATCATTACATTGTTCGCCATCCCCATACCAATTCATATTAGCCCCTTTCTTCTTCCTCTTCCAAGATTGAACAAGAGAAAATTAAAATTAATAGGGAGTAATTTCTGTATGTTCACAGTATCATACATATAACATTCATGAGCTGATATAGGAAACAGACTGCATACTGCAGTCTTATAAGTTTAATTGAGAATAAAATGTGTAAGGAAATATGCAATATGGCTTGATAACGATTTAAGAATATATGGTCAAAATTTAAAAGAGTAAAAACAGCAGGAAATGACGAGGCCCAAAAAAACCCGGATGCACAGAAAAAGTGAATTGTAAATGTAAAGGGCTATTAGGAAAGTCAGGAGACACATAAATTTTTAGAGTAGTTCAATGCTCAGGGTGTGAGGTATTGATGAAGATTGGAGAAGAGAATTGTTAAAATATGAGTGAAGTGTAAGTAAGGACACTGTGACTGAGCGTGTTGTCCCAAATGTAGTGAAGAAGTTCATGTTAAAATATGATGACACTACAAGTAAGGATATGTAGACTAACAGTATTGTCCCAAATGTACAGAAGAAGAGCATATTAAAATGATGATATATGCAGGGACACTATGACTGACAGTAGTGTCCCTAAATGCTCTGAAGTTGCACATTGATTCAAAATGATGTAAGTCCATATCAAGACTGAAAAATTGATGTATGCTACTTGTCAGTTACAAAATTGATCACTAATTGACATCAGAACAACATGACTAATGACTGAACTGATAGCCATCAATATTTCCAGCTGCTCTTTCACAAGCTTTAGAGTTATATACTGTTGAGTTGCACCAGTGCTTTTAAACTCACTCTGCTATGTTCAAGTAAACAATACACACTAAAATGTACATACACAATTATGTTATATCTGGGTCACACCCCAAACAGGATGAATTCATTAAAGAGTCATTGTGACTTAAATTGAGAAGCAATATGTTAAGTCAGCGGATGGCATGGGAATTAGGGGAAGAGGCATGGGCCTTACCAAATAGTTTAATATTTAACATTTTCAACCAATTGGTCCTAAAAAATGTGTTATTTATTTCACTTAACAGACACCAGCAGCAGATGTGAATCATCTTCAAGAGAAGTGCTTGCTCTGCCACCAACTTTTTCCGCAAACAGACTTGCGGAAGCATGTGATATCATGCAAAAGTGATAGGTATTTTGTTTTTTTCAAAATTTGCATAGCAAATTAATGAGTCTGAAGGATAAAAGGTATGTTTAAAAAAAAAAAGAAGGAAGAAAAGGATGTCTTTGTATTTTTCAAATGATGACCATTAATACATCTTTTTAAGATTTCCATTTAGGGTCTTTAATTGCAGTCTATTGGCATATTTCTCTGAATATTTTTTTTTTCTTCATCTCATGAACCGTTCGAGTTTTGTCCTGACTTTTACAGATAGTCTCTGACATATCGTCATGATTTTACCAATAGTATTTACTAACAGACAGACTGAATCTTGGAGGCTTACAAGTAGTTTGTGATATTTTTTTGATTATCATCCTTACAAATATGCCACATTTTCAAATATGGTCACCCTTGGTCAAAATTCTTCAAATGTTTTTATTACCACCTTGGAGGAAATTTAAACTCACCATAACATTCAGTTATCTTGTGTGTTCATTTTCAACGTCTCAGAACAATATGGAGAGTAACGACCTCCATGAATGTACTTTATGAAAACTTCTAGTAATTATTGGGGCTTATACAGACTACCTTGAAATTTGACCAAAGAAATATAATAAGTTCTATTCTTCACTCTTCTAGTTCCTCTTCACCAGCATCTGTGTCAGCAACCCCTAGTAGAAATTGAAGTAGGTTCTACTAGGGCCTACTATGTTTAACTGGTTTTTAACTGTGTTTAACTGGGTCTTACTGGGTTCCAACTGGGCTATGCTGTACATGAGCTAGGTTCAACTGGGTTTACACAATGTTCAACTGGGTTTGTTCAGGCCCAACTGAATTTGAACTATGTTTGAACTGGTCCAGCTGGGCTTCAACTAGGTTTCACTGGTTTTTGCACTAGCCCAACTGGGTTTGAACTATGTTGACTGGTGAACTTGCCCTGTTGAACTAGGTTTCACTGGTTTTGCACTGGCCCAACTGGGTGTGAACTATGTTGGCTGGTGAACTGACCCAGCTGGGGTTTAACTAGGTTTCACTGGTTTGCACAGGCCCAACTGGGTTTCAACTGTGTTTTGTGGTGAACTTGCCCTGTTGTGATTGAACTAGGTTTCACACTGGCCCAACTGGGTTTAAACTATGTTGACTGGTGAAATTTCCCTGTTGGGTTTGAACTAGGTTTCACATTGGCCCAACTGGGTTTGGACTGTTGACTGGTGAACTTGCCCGGCTGGGTTGAACTAGGTTTCACTGGTTTTGCACTGGCCCAACTGGGTTTAGACTGTTGACTTGTGAACCTGCCTAGCTGGGGTTGAACAAGGGTTCACTGGTTTTGCACAGGTTTGAAGTAGGCTGTTGGTTTTTACAGATTTTTAATGAAGAAGATATACAACTAAAACTAGGATAGAATGGCTTTATGTTAATAACAGGAACCAATTAATTGACAGTATATACAGGTAGCTAGTGACATTTCCCAATGCCAATGCCCTGGTCCTCATCTAAGAACTTGTAATGATGTTTTACCAATAAAATACTGATAGTTATTTACCTCCCACATAAAAGGATACAAAATAAACAAAACACACAGTGCATTCAATTTATAATATAGTTTGATTCTTTATCATGCAAAATCGTTGATATGATGTTTTATTTATTTTCACATTGTAATATCTTAATAAGTTGAAAAAAGTAATACTCCATGTTCAAACTGTATCGCATGAAGTAGGATAGATTGGCTTAATGGTAAGATGAGGAACCAGTTAATTCACCGATCAACTTATATATGTATACAGTATATGCAGGTAGTGACATATTCCAATGCCCTAGTTCTAATCTAAGAACTTGTAATAAAGTACTGATAGTTACCTCCCCCATGAAATGATAAAAAATAATATAAACAAAACACAGTGTATATAGCTTATAATATAGATTTATTCTATATTATATAATATATAATCATTGATATAATGTACTATATATTTGCACATTGTTATATCATAATACAGTGTAAGATGGAAAAAGTAATATTCCATGTCCAAACTATATATTGCATGAAGTATAAAGATTTAGGTTTAACAATGAAAGGCTGCAGCATCAGGCACCCCTAAATGAATTATCCCCATGACTTTCATGGTTGAGTGAAACCCTGTAGATTGCAACTTTCTAGCTGAACAGCTGTCATTGCACTGCACTGACCATAGGTAAAATATGTACAGTAACTCTTTCTGGCCCAAAACATGTAGAACATGTGAACAAAAGCCTGCTCATGGATTGTTCTACCCAGGGTTTCATTAGACATAAAAAAAGAAGGCGAAGGCCCCCATTTTATTGTGTGTGTTAGCATGTGTATTGTATATGGTTGATATAATTAATGGTTGCTAACTCTCTGTTCTTAATCATAAGTAACAATGTTGTTAAGTTCACATAATTAAATGAATTAGTGCTGTGTACCTATCTTTGTGAAATATATATGTGCAATACTATAAAGCCACATAGCTGGCTGGGAAACATATGAAACTCCTCTCGCCAACATCAACTAAAAAACAACTTCCACACAGTTCAGTTGCTGCAATTGCTGAGACATTTTCAGAAAGATGTGCACACAACTTTATGTGGAAAACATCAGTATTGTTTTGTGGGTCTTGAAAACCATTATCTGGGACAAAGTACATCATTGTATACAAAATAATGCATTCATTTTGTATACATAACACTTTTTGGATCCTTCCAACCTGTCCATTTGACAAGTAAAACATTGTGCAGTTGCGCCGTGTAGCTTTGGTGTATTGCTGTGAATGGGGTCTACCCGATGTTCACGGGGTTCAATGTTCCCAGGGTTCGATATTCCCCGTTTTCGTGTTATTTCAATGGCTTACGATGAATACGAGGTTCGTTGTTCCCAGGGTTCGATGTTCCCAAGGTTCGTTGTTCCCAGGGTTCGATGTTCCCAAGGTTCGATGTTCCCAGGGTTCTATGTTCCCAGGGTCCAATGTTCCCAGGGTCCAATGTTCCCAGGGTTCAATGTTCCCAGGGTCCAATGTTCCCAGGGCTCGATGTTCCCAGGGCTCGATGTTCCCATGGTTCGATGTTCCCATGGTTCGATGTTCCCAGGGTCTGAGCCTGTCCCCGAGCACGGTCGGGCAGCAGCAAAGCGGACCCTCTTAATTCTCGACCTCGTGGAACTCTGGACTCTCAGGTCAACACTTCTGTGCGGCTCTTACTGAACAACGTCCCTTCGGGTGATTTTTGAAAAAAAAAGGGACATCAAACCCTGGGAACATCGGACCCTGGGAACATTGGACCCTGGGAACAAAGAACCTTGGGAACAATGGACCCTGGGAACATCGAACCCTGGGGCCTGGGAACATTGGACCCTGGGAACATCGAGCCATGGGAACATTGGACCCTGGGAACATTGACATAGCCCCCTGTAAATGATATATGATACCATCTTTACCCAAACGCTTATATACCACTGCTTCATTTACTACTTCAAGTTCATTGACAAGTAAAGCATTTTGCTCAGGATTACTTAATAGCTGAACAGAGCCTGCGCCATATAATTCCACTGAATCCATCAATTCTGTTGGCTTGAGCTTTCGCGGAGAAAGCATTTCCTTACAGAAGGCTTTGATTCTGTCGGATACCATATAATTTGCTCCAAACAATGGCCCCTTTTTTGGACGCTGGTGTGCTGGGGAGGGGTTTTTCGTTTCGCTGCGTGCGGGTCGTCCTTTTGTAGTTTTTGGAATGTTTCAGTGGGGGGTTGGGCGTTTTGTCTCTGCGGGTCGGCGGGCGTATGTTTTTTTTTTGGGCTCGCTTGACCGGAGTTTCGTTTGTCAGAATGGGATGGTTCGGTAGTGCCGTTTGGCCGTGACGTTTTGTATCCCGCACGGCGGGTCACGTAAAAAGCACCCCTATTGCCCTTTAAGACATTCTTGATTTCTCCATTTGCTGTTTCAAAAGGGAAACATGAATGCGTCCAAAGAGGTCCCCACATTTTGACAGTTTTTGCAAGATGGACTAATGAGTGGACATTGGAAGTCATTGCTTTTTCCCCATGAAGAAACTGCATATGACCTACAAAATTAAACAATAAAATATCAGCTGTATTGATGAAGCGAACCGCGGATGGCGGGGGAAATTACCGAATTTAGGGTTCTTCGCTTCGCTTCGCTAAGTGATCAATGAGGAGGCAAGAGTGTTCTTGCGTTGAAACAACGACTGACTTTTTATTACAAACTCTATGAAAATGATAATGAAAATATACAAATGAACAATATACAATGGCTCAATAAGTCATGACAATATAAAATGGCTTTATATACTCAAATGGCTGAAAGGACTCTTTACTCTTATTTAAAACTAGCCTGACTCGGGGAAAAACCTATACTCAATCTATGAAATATTCACAGAACCTGTGCTCCAACTGTGAAATACCAATTACAGAACTCTATCTGTACCATAAATACTAAATCCACGTAATGTAAAGTGAACATTATGAAATAATTTGCATAAATAATAATAAACGTTTGCCAACAGGCGAGGAATTTAACACCTTCGTAATGGCCAGCCTAGGGCAACACTTGCCGCTGCAACTCATTATAGGCTTTTCCACCGTACGGTTCCTAGACAGCAGGAATTTCTACCTCCTGAACCCACAAACTCTCAAGAGACTTGGCACTCCATAGCTGTCCATAAAGGCTAAGATTAGAAGGACAAGCTCTGAGACAACTCTATAGTGACCAACAGTAACAATCATGTTCAAGATACAAAATACAAATACGTATACGCTCTTTACACTGCGAGCAGTACAATACAGAAATATGGGTACAATAAATAATCTCTCAATACAACTCAACTGTCAATACAGTACAATACACGTAACTATTAATAACTCTCTGGATACTAAAACTCAACCTAACCGTTACTGTCACTCTACAGTATACTAAAATCCAACCTAACCGGTACTGTCACTCTACAGTATAAAGGTACACAATACTACTAGCACCCATGTGCTTAACAATACACAACCACTGATCTACACCGTGTACACAACACACGCTATAAACTCATAGGACCAAGGGAACATGGGGGATCAGAGTTGGCTTTCGTGGAGTGCAGACGTGTTTTCGCTCTCGCTCTCCATCTGATACAGCTACTTCTTACCTTACTGTATTGTACTGTGCTATACTTCCCGCCAGGCGGGTGTGTGCGTTTTTCGTATATAGTTATCGTATATCGTTTTAAGTTTATACCTGTCTTTAGTTTGTTTTTGTTACTCCTATGTGGCCTAGCCACCTTCGGTATCATGGCATCGCGCCGTGATTCTAAAATTGTTAAGTTGACCTTCACCGGTGAACAAGCGGTTCCACCGGTGCAAGTTTTTAGTATTTTAAAGAGTAAGGGTGTTGTTGTGCCTGGAGAGGTTGATGCTTTACAAGCTCTCCAGGGTCGTAATACGTATGATCTACGTTTTACCAGTGACGTGACCCGGCAGAAGGGTGTCACGTTGCTGAGTGGGGTTGAAGGTTTGACAGTTACTCCATACGAACGTTCCGTATGGGTAACTGTCATCCACGTAGGATTAGAGGTGCGTCAAGAACTTGTCGCAACTGTTTTAGGTCGGTTCGGGGCTGTCAAGGCTATTAAAATGTGCTCCTACGCACAGGCCCCTGGGGTGTTCAACGGGCACCGACAGGTTCGGATCGACCTCAAGCAGGACATTCCCTCCTTCCTTTTTATTGCCGGGCATAAAGCTCACGTGCGTTACCCCGGTCAGCCCCGTACCTGCTTCAGGTGTGGGGAGACCGGGCACGAAGCCAAGGGCTGCCCAAATAAAAAGTCTGGGCGCTGCCTTCGTCTTGGGCATGATACCTCTGCTTGCCCAAGCGAAGTCGTGTGCTCACTCTGTGGGAAGGAGGGACATGTCTTTCGCGCTTGTCCCTCCTCTTATGTCTTTATGACAAAGAGTGGGGGTCAAGCAAAGGCGCCAAGTTCTGGCGCACTTACTGCCCCGGAGGAAGCTCCACGCAAGGAGGGGGAAACGGGTGAGGATTCACTCTCCGCACCTCCTTCACCCTCCCCCGTAGTTGCAGACCCCAACCCCGTGCCCGCACCGAGAAAGTCTCCACCAGCTTCCCCCATCAACCCCGTGCCCGCACCGTCTCCACCACACAGCGAAGCGGACACGGGGTCTCCACCAGCTTCCCCCATCAACCCGTCCAGTTCCGTCCCCAGTCCGCCGCCGGTATCGCCAGATCCGGAGACTCTGTCCGACGGCGACTCCGGGGACTCGGTGGTCATCGGGTCTCCGGAGGCTCTGTCTGACAGCGACTCCGGGGGCTCGGTGATCGTCGAGCCAAAACGTGCCACTGGGACGAGCTGGTACGACGAGATGGGGGAACCCTCTCTAAAAAGGTCGGCCTCAAGTGACGACTCGGGCGACGATATGTCGTCTAGAGCGCGCTTGAAGCTTACAGAATCGTCGTCGGCGTAGTTTTGCCCCATTGCCCTCTCATGGCCCATACATTTTCAGTTGCCACTTTGAACGTGAATGGCATGAGGGATCATCGCAAGCGCAGTCGCATTTTCCAATATTGTATTTCAATGGAGGTCGACTGCGTTTGCCTGCAAGAAACACATATTTTGGAAGAAGATGTCCCTCTATGGGCTTATGAGTGGGGTGGTGGGCTGCATGCTTCGTTTGGTTCGTCTTCATCCTGTGGCACTGTCATCCTTCTGTCACCTCGTCAGGCGGGTTGTGCCACTAGGGTGGAGACGGATCACGAGGGCCGATTGGTTTGCATTCTTTTCAAGTATCCACAGGGTAACATCTCCCTCTGCAATGTGTATGCTCCCAATCGGCCTTCTGCTAGACGAGAATTTTTTAACACGCTGCCTTCCTTTGTTCCTGGTAGTGCACCATGTGTCATGGTCGGAGACTTTAACTGTGTCCCAGACTCGGGTCTTGACAGACTCGGGGCTTCTGTGTCTGCTAGTCCTGACGCTGGGATCACAGAATTGGACAGATTCACTTCGGCACACCTTTTAGCCGATGTCTGGAGGCATATGCACCCGTGTAGTACTGTGTATACGTGGGTGAGGCCTAACGGAGAAGATGCCTCCAGGATAGATCGAGTGTATGCGCCCGTAAGTTTTACATTTTCGGGTTGCGAGACGCTCAGCTGTCCGCTCTCTGACCATGACACTGTGGTAGCACGTTTTGTTTTGCCTTCCATTTTCCCCATCGGGCGGGGCCTATGGAAGCTTAACTGTCGGATTCTTGGCGAGGCAGAGTTCCGCCAGGGTTTCGAGACCAGGTACAAAGGATGGCAAACATTGAAGCCGGCCTTTGCTTCTACATCCCAATGGTGGGATGATGTCAAGTTGCGCATCAAACGCTACGCAATTCAGTATTGCGTGACCCGCGCACGGCGTCGAAGAGAAAAAATTCTCGAAGCTGTGCGCGGAGGTGAAGTTTGGCGACCCTTCGGCTGTCATCGCTTTGCAGACTTATCTCGATGAAAAGTACCACGGTGCCCACGTCAGGGCCCGTGTCGAAGCGGTGGAAGCCGAGGAGCGCCCTTCACTGAGGTTTTACCAGTCCGTTAGCTCATCGGCAGGTGACAGACGCGTCCCGTCTGTGCGCGCTACTGATGGGACCGTGGTTAGTGACCCTCACGGCATTGTCCGCGTATATAAAGAGTATTATTCGAGTTTGTTTACGCGTGGCAATGTCGACTTGTCGGCACAGGCTGATTTATTGAGGGGAATCTCAAAAACCGTTCCCCACGATGTCAATGATATTTTGGGGGGCGGAATAACCACTGTTGAGCTTTGGAAGGCGCTTTCGAAGATGAAGAATGGCAAGTCCCCGGGTTCGGACGGGCTTCCGAGGGAGTTCTACCGAACCTTCTGGGCAATAATAGGACCCGACCTCAGAGCCGTCTTCGAGGACGCCTTCCAAAACGGACTGTTAAACCAAAGTCAACGTATGGGCATGATTACTTTGCTGCCCAAGTCTGGGGACCCCTTGGATCCCCGTAACAAGCGTCCGATCACCTTGTTAAATGTGGACTACAAGTTGCTGGCTAAGGCTTTGTGCAACCGCCTTGCACTGGCTATGCCGCATCTTTTTGGTGATCTCCAGACTTGTGCAGTGAAGGGTCATTGCATCCAGCAGAACTTGTGGTTGATGCGCGACTTCACCGACTTTGTTATTGAGCGTGATCTGCCATGTGCATTGGTGTCTCTGGACCAGCAGAAGGCCTTTGACATGGTGGATCGCGGTTTTTTAATGAATGTATTGGAGACGTTTCAGTTGCACCCAAATTTTCCTAAATGGATTTCTGTTTTGTATGAAGAAAGTTTCAGTTCTGTTACCGTAAATGGGTTTTGTTCGGAGGTTAACGTAGAGAGGGGGGTGCACCAGGGGTGCCCTCTGTCTCCATTACTTTATGTTTTGTTTAGCGAGTCCCTCTCTCGTCTTTTGGAAAGGGACTCCAGACTTGTTCCATTCGTTGTGCCAGGGGGTGCCAAAGTGAAATGCGCTCAATATGCAGATGACGTGACATGTGTTGTTTCGAGTCTGGGCTCCTTTCGCGCACTCTCGCAGGATTTATCTATTTTTGAGAGAGCTACCGGGGCGATGTTGAATCCAGAAAAGACAAAGGGCCTTCGTCTTGGTAGCTGGAGATACAGAGACTTACCATTCGGTGCGTCGTGGTCGGATCAGAATATCAAAATTAATGGTATATGGTTCGGCTACGATGCACCTGGTGATGTCACCTGGAGCGAGAGGGCTGAGGTATTTGAGAGCAGGCTCGAAACCTTTGGCACCCGCTGGCTTTCGATCCTAGGGAAAGTCACCGTAGTTAATCGTTTTGTTTCGCCCATCTTGTGGTACCCGGGCGCGGTGTATCCAATTCCGCGTCGCGTCCTAGTGCGGTTGGAGAGAGCGATATTTTCATTTATTTGGTCGGGTGGTACAGAGCTTGTCAAAAGGGCGGTAATGTACCAAAAACTGGAGAAGGGTGGGTTAGGGGTGGTTCATCTGGGAAGTAAGTTAACTTGTTTGTTATTTAAGCAGTTGTTTGTAGCGGTAACTGACCCAGGGTTGCCTTGTTCATATTTTGTACGTTTTTGGGGCGGTTTGCACCTGCGTCGATGGGTCCCGGCGCTGTTTAGCAACAGAGAACCGCATAGTAGTACTCCAAACAGGGTGGTGCGTGTCATTTGCTCCGCTCTGATTGAGTTGCCCCCTGTTGACCTATCACAGCCGGCCCTCGTTCATAGTTCGTTGCGGGATAGGGCCTTGAATGCAATTTTTGTACAGGGACGTCATCCTGTCGAAGTATGGCGTTCGGTGCATTCAAGGCTGAATGGTTGCAGGCTCCGTGACCTTGCATGGAGAATTGCACACGGTGCCTTGGTGACCAATCTGAAAAGGTATCACTGGCGATTGGGTGATGGACTGTGCCCGAGGACCGGCTGTGACAGCTTAGAGAGTACTGCCCATGTTTTTTGGCATTGCCCCTTTGTTTTGAACTTGTGGGAGTGGTTTCAGTCCTGGACCGACCGTTTAACGGGAGACCGTTCCTGGTCGGTAGGACAGGGTTTTGTTTTGTATGGATTAGATCCCCCAGTTTGTTCCGTTGCTGTGTTGCAGCGTATTATTTATGTTTGTTCTGTTGTAAAAAAGCTTATTTGGAGGAATAGATGTGATGTTGTTTTTAGGGGGAAATTTGCCACTTGGCAGGCAGTCCTGGAGGCGGTGAAGTCTGACATTCGCCTTCAGGTTGAAGGCGACTTTCGCCGTTTATCTAGGGCTGCCTTTTTTGGACGGTGGTGTGCTGGGGAAGGGTGTTTTGTTTCGCTGCGTGCTGGTCGTCCTTTTGTAGTTTTTTAATATTTCAGTGGGGGGTTGGGCGTTTTGTCTCTGCAGGTCGGTGAGCGTATGTACTTTTTTTGGCTCGCTTGACCTGAGGTTCGTTTGTAAGAATGGGATGGTTTGGTAGTGCCGTTTGGCCGTGACGTTTTTGTATCCCGTATGACGGGTCACGTAAAAAGCACTCATAGGACCAAGGTCCAAATACAACCTAACATACGTACTCTGTACGGTCAAGTACAACCTAGCCAGAGGAGCAACAATTACAACTACGATTCCATCAACTTACAATAAGGGTACGTACGGCATTTAAACAATAATAATATGTATGACTTAAACTCTTACTACACTGAAGTCACTTCGCTCGCGATAAAGAAGAAGAAGACTCTTCGCTCGCGGTACAGGAAGCTCTCCACGCTCGCGGACATCGAAAATAAGGACATCGAGACTATTTTAATATTGTGACGAGCCCGGCTCCGATAGTAAAACTATATCGGGACTCGCGATAGAAAGGTACTGGGATATCTTGATGCCGTATTTATGCTTCTTCAGGAGATGTCTCGAACGGAAGAAAACAATGAGTTCACAGAAAAACAATTTGACAAGATCGGATTTGATTAATGATTCGGTATAATTTCTTCTCTGTCGATTCTCTTTACAAATAAAACTAAATTACAATGATTTGACTCGACTTGACTCCGTCAATTAAACAATTAGAGGGAGTGATGAACTTTCGGCGGAGTGATAAAACTTTCGGCCCCATGCCCTTTTAAACCTTACTTCTATAAAATCTCACTGCGCACAATCAGTAGGCAGCCAATAACCTGACCATCCTGTATTAACTTAACGATATAAAAATAAGTGCGCTGGCACTGATCTGCCCTGATTGGTTGGGAGTTTGGAAGTCCATCCCCTTTCTTATGGAAACTTCCATACCACGTGAGAGAACCTTCTTGAATGTTCCACAGACATAATGGAATCTATTTTGGGAAAAGGCCCTGTACCAAGATTCAATAAGATAGTTAAAAACTTCTCGTGGGAAAACTGAATCCATGACCTAGATAAATACATAAGAGGCCTGTAAGGTGTCTCGATGGAGTGTTTCGGTAACATCAAAGAGATGGTATCACTATTTCATAACACTATCTCTCGCCAGCCAGCTCGCTATATACTGTAGTAGGTCCGCCATCTTGGAAACCAATGACTTCGAGCCAGAAGCCAACCATTCAAAAACCTGAGGCATCCTGCCTCTGAGAAGGGTGACATCTCCTCACGGACTCCAGATAGTAAAGATATGGATATTCTCTGGGCTATTGACGACCCAAGATTAATTACATATGACCAAAATAGTAAGGGGTTTACGAGGCGAGCCCCGGAGATCTGCAGGGACGATGTTCGCCATACAACACCGTGTACAGAAGTGAAGAAAACATGTGGAAACAACTAACGCTACAAACTGGCTATTCCGACATATTACATAATACATGTAAATACAACGGGTGCACACAACAAAATTTCACTTCACTACATTGACATCTTCTGGACTAAGGGACTTAAGTAAGATGTAGCAACCCTCAACAAGTGCGTAGAAGTGTCTCAAATACTGCTCTGGTAAAACACCATGCAAGCATGGGATGGAAAAATAAAATAACCAGTTGTACCACTCAATGGCTTTCCAGTGTTTCCTTTCTGTAATTGGTCGTGGCATACGAGACACAAATGATGGAACCTTAATTGATTTGAGAATTTTATGAAGCCTATTCAAAACATTTGGTTGACCAATATAATAGACACTGTTTGCTGGGCTACTAAACCAAAGTTCAGCAAGTTGTCTTGCTACACCAAGGAGAAGGCAGTGCATGAAATCAGGAGGGAAACCCCAGACTAATGGAAACTTTGGCAAATTTATTACAGGTGTTGGACCTTTAACACCACGTATGATGTGACCTTCATCTAAAGCCTTCATCATGTCTTCCAGCACTTCATCATCACATCGCTCAGCATGATCACAAACATCAACAGGGTACTTGACCACCCTCTCTACACTGTAAAAACACTTGAGTCATTTTTTGACCCAAATTTGACCCAGCAACTTAGTGGAATCTCCACCAGCCCAGGTTTGGGTCAATTTGACCAAGGATCTGTGTCATTTGACATCTGACCTAAAACTGGGTTATTTTGACCCATACGCTACTTTGACCCATATGCTACTTTGACCCAGCTTTTGACCCAGTGGTTAGTGCAATCTCCACCAGCCCAGCAGATTGGGTCAAAAAAATTGACCACGTAAATGGGTCAAAGCTGAATTTACATTTGCAGTTGCAGGAAGTCTATAAAAGAAATGACATAAGACTTCGATTCCTAAAGATAAATTAATTTATTCAAATCACAAAGTGGTGTTACAATGAAAGCATGCAATTTCTTCTAGTTCACATATAATTATCGATATTCGTTTTGTTTTATTCCAACTAGAACATCATAGTAACAGTAAAAATCAGAGTAATGTGATACCCATAAAACTAAACAAACAATGAACACAAGAACATAGGCTAAGGCTAATGTACCAATTGAGAATCATTGGAAATTAAGCAATGTTCCTAAAAATCCTGACATACTTAACTGAAAACAAACTGATCATTTATTCATGTGCGCAAACTTTAGTTCACTGAGGAATATGTTCTGTACTACTTGAAGGACTTTAATTGTTGATCTCACAGCTAGGTTTGCTGCAGTGTTTGTAGTCGAGACTGGAGCATGCACTCACTCTCTACTTGTATCCTTAGTCACTGTAGTAATTTGATTATTAGCTAGCATTTCTAATTGTTTTTAAAGAATATAAATAAACAACATTCCATAGTTATCAATTGTATAAAATGTTAGGTATACAAAGAAGACATGTAGTACATAAATGGTGGCTGTAAGAAATCAAATATTTTGGAAAGCTCAATGTTTGGTGGGGGCTTTGTCATGGTCAAAAGTCAAAGACAATATCAAACATATTTTGCAGTGGGTTGGTGGGGCAAGACAAACCCTATGGCCAGCTGCCAATTAATAAAATCTTGCAAGCATACCCCAAAGGTGATAATTTCCTCAGTAGTTCTTGTACCAAAACAGCATTAGATTTAAATGAGGCAAAGCTTGTTTATAACATACAGTACAAGACTTATAATCACTGAAAAGTCATCAATAAATGGAAACACTGTGAATGAATATTTTTGCACCACCAATATGTTACAATATGTATTAAATTTTCAGCTGCTCAGGCAAAAAATGTACATCGGTCATGCTGTTGGCTAGTTGTGCACATATGATGTATGGAAGAACACTAGTTTTGCACCACTGTTTGTGAGGCAGTTCTGCTTCTTTTGTCCCTCTAAACTTAACGATAACAAATACCAAATGAAACTAAAACCCTTGTTCAAGGTAATATAACATGCAAACATAAATAGCAAACAACTTTGTCACATTATGTAAATTAGAAAAACCTCATGTAATCATCCCATCATGTTAATGACCATCAACTAAGTGTTAACCTAATGTTGCACTGCCCAAGGTTTACAGGAGATATGTTCATATCCCTTATATGTGTTTTGAGAAAATTATACGCTAAAAGGTTACAATGTATAAAAAACCAAATAAATCATATTAAACACTACTTTTGACAAAGTTGTTAACATACCTTTTTATCTCTTACTGACTACGTAAAAAAGCACGCAGGCTTCTTACTGAAGGGGATGTCGAAACCTTTCCTTTCCCTTCACTAACCTTAATGAGGAATTTGTGTATAAATTCCCAGGTTGTTTGACACTGGCAGGGGTAGGCTATGTCAAACAAGTACAATGATTTGAAACATATCAAAAGCTGCAATCAAATCTGTTGCTGGCAGAGCAACCCCTTCGATGATCACAAATGACTGAGTCGGATACCTTCTATCACCAAATGCAAGGACGAATGGCTGCTTTTGAGTTCAATCTTGCTTAAGCTCATCTTCCATGAATTGAGGAAGATTGGTCCCAACCTTTGGAAGAAAGAAAATAAATTGCTGCTTTCAATGCACACTTAATTCTGTTGTCACTAGTTGAAATAATTAGCAAATCTTTTCACTTGAATCATTACCATAGCAGATTTAAGATTCTGTTGACCTCAAATGACCTTGGACCTCCATGAAAAAAATAGAGGGATCATCTACTCACAAAGGGCTACCTACATACTAAGTTTAAGGTTCAAGCAACTTAACTTGGCAACTGACTGTTATAAGTGAAAAATCATCATGACATTTTATGCGATTTAATTACATACCAGTAGGAATGACTGAGGATGTAGGAATATCAGTTACTTAGCCTACACAGTTAAAAGAAATTGACCCATATCCCTTACTGAGTATATTGTATGTAGACTGTTCAAGATAATGGTATTAGTACCTTTTGGATCTGTTTTTATGTTGAACTTTACAGGTGTAGGCTTCTTTACTTCTTTCGGTGTTGCTTCTTGTTTCTTAAAGGCATGGGATCGTTTTCGGGCAATCTTTCCTCAAGATAGTCTGTAGCATAGCCTGTAGCAGGATGTTTCCCATGGGCTTTTGTGTACCATGCTACCTATAGTCCACAGATAAAAATAGGACATATATAGTTAACTTCAATTGTTCAATTACACCGACTATAGTCTTGGCAAAGACTGTTTGTTGAAGTATATCATATTTCACTGCAGTGGCATAACCCAGTAGGGGAAAAGCCCCCAATTGGTCACCCCCATTCGCCCCAAATTGACATACATATTAAAAGTAAATTAGTAAGATAGAAATGATGAACCATTTTACATCTTGTCCACCCCTTAAATACAAGAATTTTATCCCTCCCCTTACACCCCTTCCCCATATCTTGTCCCCCTCCCCTTGCACAGACTCCTTGCTACCCTTCAGCTCTCCCCCACCCCCACTAAAAAGTCTGATTATGCTACTGTTTTACTACATTTAATAGCACTGTTAACTCTCTGTTCAGCAAGATAGCTATTAACAAGTAACATTATACTAGTCTTAGCCTCTAACGTTATATTTAGTTAAACTTACGTCGTGAGGTTAGGCCTATGCTTTATCAAAGACCAAACGTTAGGTCTAACATTACAGCTATCTATGTATCACTATCAGTATCACTATCACTGTATCAGGGTAATTATGGGCTTGTCTGAACCACGGCGCTCGCAGCACTAATAACATGTTACTTAGGCCTAGCCTATCATCATATCTACAATGGCATACTATAATATAGTATTTAACTAATTAACGTTGCGAGCGCCTGTGGCCTGAACTAGTCAGCATACTTTGGCGTATATTTACCTTTGAATATTGGTATTTACATTGGCAAACCCAGTCATCAAGGATGAACTAATAAACGTGTCCATTTTCAGAGCCCATCAAAGTTTTTGATTCAACTTAGACTGCCTTCTTGGTCCTGAATTTACGTTTGATTTGTAGATTTGTGTGACGGTGTTCAGCTGTCGTCTACGAAAGGCGTCATGCAAAAACGCTGATAGTGGTCACATGACATAACTTATCCAATGAGAAAAGTCTTTGAGAGTGACCCAGTGCAAAAAGTCAAACTTTCATCGAGCTATTTCACAATTTCAAACAATCTTGCGTAATAACTCAACCAATACGACCCATTTCTGGGTACAGTATGGCTGACTCAGCAGATGGGTCACACAAAATGACCCAGGTGTTTTTACAGTGTACTGCTCGCCCTGGATGATAACATAAACCACAGCCCATGTATCCATTAAACTGCAGGCGGTTTTGCAAAGCCGCCCTGGCAGGGGCATCAGCACAACAACAAATTCCGTAGAATTTGCTTCTAATTATTTCACCCTAATTTTCCCACTGAACACCATCATCAGCCAAAATTCTTGCTTCTCTTACAAACTTTTCTAAAAACATATTCATACGAGGCCCTTTTTGGCCGAACCATACTGCAGCAAGCAGTCAATTTTTCATTCTTAAACTTGGTGGAAGCTCATTAATCATGATATAGATAGGCCAAAGGGAGTAACTTGCAGACTTGAACACTGGCATTCCATGTGTATTAAAAGTGTATGTGAAGTTATTTGGAAAATTATGTACTTCTTCAAGATTTTTGTAAATTTCACCATCAAAAATATCTTCCAAATTTCCGTCCTGTTTCTTATGTCTGTTGTACCTATAAGCCAGATTCACTGTTATGTCCTCCCTTTCAAGTAAAGTCTTTATCTGATGCTTCAGACTAGATGTAATGAAAAAGTTACTATTTTGCATGTTTCCAACATTGCAATCTCTCTGACAATGTGGGCAAGAGACAACACCTACATTTATGCCTTGCCAGGTTCTAACAAAGCTCAAACAATAACTGCAATAAAAATGAAATGATAAATTCAAAAAATTGCTTTTAAATAACTCCTCAAATATATATTTTGATGCTGGTATAACAAGTCTTCCTAATATGCTACTAATAATATGCAGAAGATCCACCATGGCAGCTGTAGACAGACAATGCCGCATCACAAAAGTCATGACCATCAGGATTACCTCAGCCTTTGTTACTTGTGGTCCCTGGAAAAGTGGTTCATTCAGTGTCTCATCTGCCTGGAATGCTGCTTCATCATCTGCTGGGACATCACTATCTGTTTCCAGAACAATTCCCTTCAGAAGCAGATGAAGAACCCTGAAAAATATACAAGTATGGCAATTGATATAAGGCCAAGCGAATGTGGCACAGAGTACAACACTGCAAAAATAATTAAAATTAGCCGCTTCATTTTTTTTTAAAATCACCACGGTAGCAATCTTACTTTCATTATCCTGCATGAGGAACAATTTTTTTCTGCACCCAAACCCAATGATCCTTGACATGGGACACTTAGTTGTAATGCCTACAGGATATATGTATGCCTATTTACAGGTAATTACGAATACAAGTCACTTATAATGAAGTTCACCGCAAATTAGTTCGCTGCAGGTAGAGTTCCCTCACAGGTAAAGATCATCACAGGCAATGTTTGCTGCACCTACACGAAAGTAGGGTATCATTTTGGCATTCCAACGGGCGAAAATAAAAATCATTTTGGCATTCTAACGGCCGAAAATAAAAATATGTCATTTTGTAAATTTTTGTTTGGTGAGGCAATTTAGTTGATTTCAAGGGGAAATAAATGTCTAAAAGCCTTTTCATGTGAAATAAGTTACATGGCAGGTCCTAAGCATAACACTTGGGTCTGGACCTAATAAATATTGGAGAATTCGGACCTACAGTATCAATATCATATTGATTAAGTTTTCTTACCATTTCACCGTAACTGCTATGGACATCATCGTTAGGTCTACCATCTTCACTGGAACAGTTGAAATCTCTGGACCAATTGTTTTGTAATTGTCCCTTCTTGAGAGTCTTGCTGCCTTTTTTAGAACGATTCAGGGCCCTCCGAGGAATGGTTGGTTCTTCATCACTAGAATTTTGAGGTTCTAAGTAACCTTTATATTTTTTCTTAGGTCTAACAGAAACATTGTTCCTATTCCTTTCTCGATTTGGATCCATTTGTCTAGGGCCTACAGCGATATCCAAGATTCGAACTTGTCAATATTTCTTGTGCATACCGAGACCAGCCTAGCCTAGAATTAGGCTAGTATGAGTCCAACGAAGTTCGTTAGGTACATTTAATGGACGCCTGTACGTAAAAAATATGCACGGTGTATAAAGACTTTCCGTACTACCGGCTAGGCTAGGGTTACACGTTTAGCAGTATCAATGTATATACATATACAGTATCGTACCAATGTCCAAACAATGTCAATACGACGCAACAAAACCGTATTACAGTTCAATAAAAGTATAGATAAATGTTGTATTTACATAACTGCACGTAGATGAGATAACTTCTCGAAGAAAGTAGCAAAATAATAAACCTATAGCCGACCAGGCAAGAATCGCAATTCAGATGAAAAATACACAAGACTGCTTTTATTTTAGGCGTAATTGTATCGGGAATGTTATTATCAAAGTTCGTAAGCAGTAACCGTATCGTAATATATTGAAACTGCTAAATTAGCCAATTTATGAGGGGGGGGGGGGAAATAAATCTTGGTCATATTTATCACAGTTTTGATTGAACGATTAAACTATTGTACCGTATTAAATAAAAATAAAATACGTTTACTGTTCATGAAATTTAAAAATTAATTATGTTATACTTTTTTCGGCGATTTGAACAATTGGTAGGCAAAATGCCTTCCTAGTGCAGAATGGTATGATCCGACTGAATTGCACTTTGACATTAGTTTTGCGTTAGCGCTAAATTTATAAATTCCGAAACCGCAAACCCACGTTAATAGAAGCCTCGCAGAATCGCATTTGTAACAGATTTTATCAACAATTTCAAATTATTACCGCGGCTGAGTTTCCTTCTTTGTGATCTTTATATTATTGACACATACTTGTAACGTTATAATTGATTTTACACGTGCTTTTTAACATAAAGATTTTAATTGAACTGAAACTTGATAGTGGCCTAGGACTATTGTATAAGCTAGTCCTAACAAACCTGTTTCCACTAACGTTAGACATAACTTTTTATATCACTAGTTGCCTAGCTTATTGGGGCCTAGCTTAGTTAATAAGGCATAATGGCAATTTCTTATGCATACATTAGGTATCTTAAAGATCAGGAACGTGAAATTGTGAATGTAAATCACATTAAGAACTTTCACCCGGAGCATGAACTAGACTTTATACCGAACAAAGCATATATGGTACAATGGCTGGCAATTGACAGCGACGATGAAACAGAGATGGATTCCAACTTACAGGACCAGGACTCATGGTACAAGGCACAAATTTTATTGTTGACAGGTAAGTTATATTTGTACTTGTTCAAACTGTTGGCTAGTCTATATGCATATAGGCTATTGTGTCCAATGCAATTTACATAGTATAATTAACTGTTCTTAGTTTGCCTTTTTTTGTTTGTGCACCTACACTAGTTAATCCATATCACCATAGCTGAACACCAGATAGTAACAGCCTCGGTCAACACAGCATAATTAGCTTAACATATAAAGAGTGTTGACAAGTAAAGAGGCTTTAACTAAAACGGTAAACCACACAGGGAATATGTTTGTGGATAAACATTTTGTCGCTTAACTTATGCATGTTTGAACAATGTACTTTAACCAGTACATTTTGGAATTTAATTGAAGAAGGCAGGTGGAGGGGAGGGGTGTGGGTGTTAAAAGCAGGGGGTAAATAATAGCTAGAGAACTACTGGGTGGATATTTAGGTTTTATTTTTCCAAATTCCTCCCTCCATCCCCCCCCCCCCCTCCGATATGACATCCCTGCTTACCATTTGATCCATCTTACACACTAAATAGTCACATTCTTTGTTTTTTGTTTACAGCTTCAAGAAAGGAGCTAGAGAAGAAGTTAGAAGGCACACGTGTCAAAGTGTCCAAAGTCTTTGACACATCAGTGGAGGACTCCTCTGAAGATGAAAGTGCTTCGTCATCTTTACGACAGGAAATGTTACATTCAGGGAAAGCAAGGGTAAATATTTTATTGTTCAATGTCTTCTTTATGAGACGCTACAAATAAGTACATTCTCTTTGTCCACATTTGCAAATGCTATTACAGTTGGTGGGATTAGAAGTGATTTCATAGTTCAACATTTATTGTTTTGCCTATAATTAATATTTGAAGGTTTTACCAACTAGTAAGCTGCTAAAGCCCAATGATTCATTTATCCCCAGGAATCACACAACGTAAGGTAACCCACTTAGTTCCATTCCCTGTACAAGTTTAATCAATCAAATTCGGAGATTTGCCAGAACCATGTTTTGCATAACTTGGTTAAAAAAGTCTTCTATGCATTATCTTTGTACATTATTTTGCCCAACCCCTAGCTGTACCTGTATGGAAGTTCAAATGGGACTTTAATCTGTTTTAGATGTTTGTTAATAAATAACAGATATGAACTTATAGAAAGAAGTGTCTGATAAGTAAATGCAGATTGGTGGCCCACTGTGTGCTTACCAAAAGTTTACATGTACACTCTCATGGTCTTTAATATTCACAACACTGCCTAAAATACAAATTGTATGTGTTAATATAGAGTGATAGATATGTGAATGTGCTGTTCGAAGTACTATTAAAAAAGGCGTAAACAATATTTTGGTCTTTGGTCTACCACATTTATCACACAATCAAAATATATTTTATTTAAAACAATGGCACTTGATGGGAACATTTGAAATTATTATTATCCACATGTAGAAATATTATATATATGCTATTAACACTTGTTATCAAAATTATCAAGTTGATTTAGCTGATAAATTATAATTTGGAATCCATTATGTTTTTTTAGAAGGAGAAAAAAAGGAACAACAAAAAGCTAAGAGCAGCTCTCTTAAGAAATTGCTGTCAAAACGGCTTGAGTGCCGAAAAAGGAGTGCTGTTTTTGGAGACGAACCAGAAATGAAGAGGAAATGCCATGGTCTGGAGATGAAAAACCAAGAGCTGATGACAAGAAACAAGGAACTGGGGGCAAAGATGAAAGAAGTGCAGGATTTGAACATCCGACTGCAGAGAGCACTGTTGGAAAAACTGAGCTGCCCACATTGTGAAAAGAAAGGTAGTATTGCTTTATTAATTTGTAAGTTGTCACTTATTTAACAAGCATTTTGTAATTGTACCTAACAAGGTTACATGTACATAGCCTATGTATACCATATCTGTGCAAATCAGTTTGAGTTGGCTTTCGTGGAGTGCAGACGTGTTTCGCTCTCGCTCTCCATCTGATACAGCTACTTTCTTACCTTACCTTACTGTACTGTGCTATACTTCCCGCCAGGCGGGTGTGTGCGTTTGTCGTATATAGTTATCGTATATCGTTTTAAGTTTAAACCTGTCTTTATAGTTTGTCTTTGTTACTCCTCTGTGGCCTAGCCACCTTCGGTATCATGGCATCGCGCCGTGATTCTAAAATTGTTAAGTTGACCTTCACCGGTGAACAAGCGGTTCCACCGGTGCAAGTTTTTAGTATTTTAAAGAGTAAGGGTGTTGTTGTGCCTGGAGAGGTTGATGCTTTACAAGCTCTCCAGGGTCGTAATACGTATGATCTACGTTTTACCAGTGACGTGACCCGGCAGAAGGGTGTCACGTTGCTGAGTGGGGTTGAAGGTTTCACAGTTACTCCATACGAACGTTCCGTATGGGGCTATGTCAATGTTCCCAGGGTCCATTGTTCCCAGGGTTCGATGTTCCCAGGGTTTGATGTCCCTTTTTTTCTTCAAAAATCACCCGAAGGGACGTTGTTCAGTAAGAGCCGCACAGAAGTGTTGACAGCCACTCAGTGGCCTCACAATTGGTGCTTTCAGGGGAGGGGTCTAGTAACTCGCCGTGCGGCCCCTGAGGCTGAACAACCGGGTGCTCGGACCAGGCGCATACCGAGAGATTTGTCTGGGGGCTCGTAGACGCAAAATGGTGCTTGTAGAAAAACAGCAGTAAAATTTCCACTGAACACTCATAATCTTGTTTGTCACTTGGTCATGTTGTTTTGCCCCTCCCTGTAGCTATCTTACTGGCCCGGACTGCATGTTTGTTCGCTCATCCCATCCCAGCAACACACAATCTTTTTGAAAATCCACACTGTACCCTAAGTTTCTGAAAACGAAAATTCGGGAATGGATCGACCGAATTCGGGCAAAGAATAGGTGAAATTTGTACAGAGATACAGCAAAATTGAAAAGTTTGCCCGAATTGTCGACTGAGTGCCCGAATTTCAAATGTGCAAAAGTTTCGCGCTACTCGCTCAAAGTGATTTACGGTTTGCTTTATACACATGAACTGCTATAAAATGCTAGTAGCTTTCGGGAGAAACTTTCTGCCTCCTTGAACTGAAAGGGTCCCGTACGCCTATGTTCATCTCCGCCCGAATTTACCAAGTCTTTGCCCGAATGTTCGTCGTTTTCAATCCGAATTCTCGATCTCAACATTTTTTGGAGGCAGCCCCCCCCCTTCCCCCGCCTCGTACGCCTGTGACGGAGATTACAAGGACTAATATACTACTTATGGGCAAAACCACCATTGTCAACGTAGGCCTACAGTAGTTGGCAAGGAATTCATATAAGCCTCTGATGCTTGCTTACACCATACCGCTCAATTCAATTTGAGTAGCCTATATATACCGTACTCTTGCCGCCACTTGACGTCATTTTCCATCTCTTTTCTTTGTCCTTTTGTCTTTTCCTCTATATTCTCGTAATGGCTACCTTCCATTTGCGCCCTTTGTATAGTGAGGGGCGATCGCCCCTCCCATCCACCCTTTTGTTACGCCACCGACACCACTATCAGCTCCGATAGTCAGATTAGACCATGCAGAAACGCGTAGAATTCACCCTCAGCGTCGTTAGTAGGCCCTTAACCGTAGTGCAATGTTTCAATATCGATCCTCTATTCTCACGTAAAACAACAAATGCTATATACTACTACAGTGAAAAATGTGGAGGGGCGGAAGTATTATTCCGCCCCCCCCCCCGCTTCGCAAGTCAGAAAACCCCTTTTTCATCTCCCAGAGAAAAAAAAAATCTCATTTTGAGCACCAAATTGCATCTAAGGCCAGGTGAAAATACAAAATTAAGTTTACAAAATGAGTGGGTGTTGAAGTGTGCTATATTGCACCAAATTGCATCTGAGGCCACCTGGAAATGCCAAAAAAAATCCCAATTCTTGGGGGGAAAATCGTCCACAAAAAGAGAAATTCCCCCTCCTCCTACCCCATCAAAACATTTTTGGCCGAATCGCTACCTCAGTGAAACGGAACATTTATTACTCTCCTGGATTTCAGGACTTTTACTGCATTTCGTCGAATGCTAAAGGGGTAATTTTTTTTACATTCCAAATTAACTAAACTGACATTCCAGTTACCATGATTTGAATGTACTGTTGCATTCCAATTGTCCAGCAACACTAAAAGTTAAGCTTTCCGTCATATTGATGATGTATCCATTGTCTCGTGTAAGTTCCCGTAACTTTTAGACCTTTGACATGGGAAATACTCGATTGCGCAATGCACCGCTCGGACACCTACTGTACTAATTGACTTGCACGCCCTATGTTGTTATAGCGGTCGATTAGGTCCGTATGTTTTGCGTTACTGTTCGATTCGTAATACAAGGGAGTATCGTAACGCCGACCGAATTCTATTCAGTCAAGTCGGAACACAGAGTCACGAAAAATCAGCCAAAGAGTTCAAGTAATGTCTAAATACTTTGTTAAAATGAAAACACTTTATCTTGTTACATACGGTTAATGAAGTACATCAATTAATCCTCCAATCAATGATGATTCGCTTTAAGATGAGTTAAATGGTAGCAATAAATCTTTGGGCATAATACATGGCTTAACTCATTTACAACTCTATTGGAAGTAAAGCAGTACCAAAAGAAATACAAGTGTAGACCAAACCTCGCAGCCTCTGACAATAACTCGCAATATGCGAGCGAACCCTAAACGTCTTAATTCCTACGAGCTGATCTGTTTCCCGCTACTTGTGATCTGTGCTGTATCTCGCAAATCAGTGCGAGCTGGGCTGTTTCTCGCAAATAGTGCAAGCTGTACTGAAACCTAGGTATAATTCGGGTCTTAAATACACATATTCACAAAATAGGGAGATGGTCGAGCTTCAGCCTTAGGTTACCTTTCAGTACTTTTACGTCAATCTTTCTCAATATACCGAATTAAATTATGAGCTAGAATAATGCTCCAGCCTTGTAAATTTTAGGGTAACACCACAAGTAATTCTGGGTGTATCTAAAACGAAGACCTCTAAAACGAAAATCGAAGACAGAAGACTGGTGAAATCTCTAAAACGAAGACATCTAAAACGAAGACCGAAGATAGAAGACTGGAAAAATCGAAAACAAATAAAGAAGTCTTCGTTTTTCGATCTTCGTTTTCGAGAATCGCAATATAGGCAAATCTCGAAAAGGAAGACCAAATAACGAAGACCTGCAATAATAATCATTTAAAACAGATACAATCGTCATGAAACTCTCCGAGTAGATCATACAATGTTTAATGGCCGTGTCAGCCCTGGGGACGGGGGAGTGGGGATTAATAAACCATCGGTTACGTGGTAAGGAGCAAATTCATGTAAGCTTATGGGCATCCGTACAACTGTGATCTCTTTCCGCTTTTTCAAAATTAGCCATTGAGTTAATTTGTCAGGTTTCCTGATCTCTTTTTCTTCATATTGTCTGTCTCATCTTCATTGAGAAATGAACATTTAAGAAGTATTTCACCAATAGTTGCAGATACAAAAGGAATTAAGCTTGAAATATCGAAGTCTTCGTTTTTCGATCTTCGTTTTCGAGATTTGAAGTATAGGCAAATCTGGAAAAGGAAGACCGAATAACGAACACCTGCAATAATAATCATTTAAAACACATACAATGGTCATGAAACTCTCCGAGTAGATCATACAAGGTTTTATAAATTGAAAAGATTCCAAATTTGAGTTAAAATGTTGAATTGGAAGCCACCCGACATGTAAGTTGTAATACATAAGCCCTTGCGGGCTTCTCCCACATTTGTGGTCGCTTAAGCGTCGTTAAAATAACTGCTGATTATTATTATTATTAATGGCCGTGTCAGCCCTGGGGACAGGGGTTGGGGATTAATAAACCATTAGTTTGTGGTAAGGAGCATTGCATTAAAGCTTATGAGCATCCGTACAACTGTAATCTATTACGGCTTTTTCAAAATTAAGGCCACCATTGACTTTATTTGTCAGGTTTCCTGATCTTTTTTTTTCATATTGTCTGTCTCATCTTCTTTGGAAAATCAACGTCTAAGAAGCATTCTACCAATCGTTGCAGATACGAGTAGAATTTAGCTTGAAATATCGAAGTCTTCGTTATTCGGTCTTCCTTTTCGAGATTTGCCTATACTGCGAATCTCGAAAACGAAGACTTCTATATTTGTTTTCGATTTTTCCAGTCTTCTATCTTCGGTCTTCGTTTTAGATGTCTTCGTTTTAGAGATTTCACCAGTCTTCTGTCTTCGATCTTCGTTTTAGAGGTCTTCGTTTTAGACACTAATTACGGCATCTTTAGTATTATATTTGGTCTAGATAGACAGATAAACAAATATACTAACGTTGATTGGTTCACTTCACTGACACGGTCGATCTAACATTGACGGATACTAACGGCCTCTTACGAACAATAATCTAACCCTTTTATACCAAGTAGCTTGAATAGCTGAACTCGGTGACCCTCTTTTATGTTTTTGATGTATGCCGAAGCGCGCGCACGCAGGAAGCGGCTTCCTTTTTGTTTTGGAAAACTGTCTACACTGCTGGGAAAACACGGTGAGCTTCCTTAGATCTAAAGAGAAAAGGGTTTTAAAGGTCTGGGGCCCGAGACGGGGAAATCGAAATAAGAATAGTAAACAGCCCGAGCTCAATACAGAACGAAACAAATTAACAGAAAGAAATCTGCTAGACTTATACGTCAAATTTCTGTAACAGTATAGCCAAGACTGGAGAGTTCCCGAGCTCTGTTTGTATAATCTGCACTTTGTTATTTCCAATTATTCTTGTTTGAGTTCTGTATGTCCTTAACATGGATGAAGCAAAGATAGTGCAGGGTGAACGCGGTGGTCGTATTCTAGCCTCAGGGGGCTTCCGATACCAACTTCATCACCGGAAGCAGCTCGAAATGACTTGGCGATGTTGGCGACGCCCGTGCCATTCGAAGCTTTTCACCAATACATTTGACAAAGCTGCCGAAAACCCAGATATTCAAATTCGAGTAAGAGAAGAACACAATCACCCACCAGACGACGACGTCATAGACAGGAGAAGTTTCGTCGACCGTTGTAGGGCCGAACTTGATAGGAACCCAACTATTTCGATCAAGAGAGTATAAGAAAGCGAGATTGCCAATGAGCAACGGCGAGTCGCTCGTCAAGGAGGCGGTGATCGCCCGCAAGTGCCTCAATTCCAAAGCGTACGCTCTCAGCTTCATAGATCACGTAGTAGTATGATTCCTGAAATACCAGATTCAATTGATGATGTCGATATCAACGGTCAATGGGCTGAAACTTGGAATAACGAACAGTTCCTCGTGCACCAAGACAATGATTGGGGACTAGCTATATTTGCTACAGAAGATAATCTAAGGGTGCTGCGACGATGTCGGCATTTTTTCATGGACGCAACGTTTCGGACAAGTTTTCAACATCATCGGTATATATAAAGGCCATACTTTATGCCTTGCTACAGCATTGATGACCAATCGTACCGTGGCCGATTACAGAAGAGTCCTCTTCGTCATTCGTAGAGAAGTGAGGCGGGTTTCTCGGCATAGATGGCGCCCTACTAACATGACCTGTGACTTCGAGCAAGCCATCATATCAGCAGTCGGAACCGAATTTCCAAACATAGAAATTGGCGGGTGTTATTTTCATTTTACGAATAACATGTGGAAGCATGTTCAGGATCTTGGTCTGGCCAGAGCCTATCGGTAAGATGAGCAATTGAAGAAGGTGATAAGGAAATTGATGGCGCTGGGATATTTGCCTAGGGCTCTGGTGAGAATGAATTTCGACTTGCTAAGAAGAAGAAACTCGACCGCTCGCTTAATGCATCTGTATCCGGCCCTTGCCGACTTCTTCGACTATGTGTCAAACAATTATATCAACGGGCAATATCCTATCACCCTTTGGAACGTATACGATCGTGACATGGAAACACGTACAAACAACCGAGTTGAAAGTGAGTTTCATTTGTAATCATACTTAGACGAAGAATAGTTCCCGATGCCAGTGTCCCCGTTTTGTGCCCCACAGCTTTTAATGAGGGAAACTCTGCACCCCCCCAATGGGGGGTGCAGAGTTTAAACGGTTAACCGTTTAACCGGCCGCAAATGCACTATCCGTTTAGAAAATCACAAAACGTATAAACGGAAATATTTTCGACAAATTTCCAATATATTTTAAACATGAAATTATTTAAAAATATGTAAAAAACTGAGTAATGTACTGCAAACTATCAATATAAAACAGAAAACGATGTTTTAGGCATGAATAATGTGCTCAATATAATTATAGTACTAGGCCAATAGTCATGAACTCATGATAGTGTCGTCATTTCGTTTTCTCAGTTTACATTTGCGACATATCACCCGTGTACATCGATCAATGGCATGGTGAAATCCCGTGTGAAAGTATGTTGACCCCAAAAGACGCAAATGGTCGTTCTATAAAGTACCGTAATAACATTAACAACACAAGGCCAGTTTGCTCTCTCAGGTCCGCACGTGTACAGCCATTTGTTCACACTCATGGTAATATACTGTGCATGTATTGCGGGCGATATTAGCTTTTTACCGTCACGATAAATAGTTCAAAAATTATCGATAACATAATTTTTCCCCTAACATAATTAGCGTAAATGTCGAGCTTTGAGTGGACGGAGAAAGAGAGATATATGGAGGGGACATTCAAAGAGAATATCTGAAAAACCTTACGATATTTTCACAAATATTGATGCTTAGAAAAGTGCTTCCTCACAATCAACGAGCCGCCCCATAATTCGCTCCGCTTACGTAAAACTTTGGTCACAGAACATAAGTACGTCATTGACATTCGAACTTGCCCAAGTTCATCGCACCATGGGAACGACACAACACATTGAACATGATGTTACATTTTCTCGCCATCTGGACGCAGGGTGTAAATATTGGTGTAATATGCAAATTATGAATGGTACTTTGCTGAGCGGTTAAAACTGAACCTATATTGCGACACAAATTTTGGGAAGCTGTTGTAGAAATAACTTTTGTATCAAATGTAAAGTACTGTGTGGCACGTGACGTCGCCGAAATCGGACGCTGCTCAAACCAGTTTCAACTTGATTTTTACAATCCATCGCACAACACGTGCGTGCGTAATTGTTTTCTTAACATGACTTTTAATGAGTAAGCAGGAAAGGCGGGTAAAATTTGTTAAGTTAGGCGAGTTTTTGTTTCAAATCTTGTGATAGAGAAATATATTGTTTTTTCAAAAGTTACGATGTTGCCGAAGGCCGAGTTATACCAATTCAGTGATCTGAACTTCTGAAGACCACGAATACTGATCATGTGTGTTATTCTTTTCAGCAATCATTACACGAAATGTTCGCTATATTATTGTGCCTAATTAGTAATTAAGATACGTGGATTGTCGTCTTGTTGCCTGAATTGCTACCTTAAAAACCTTAATTATTGTACTCATAATGTCCTATTTTCATTAAAAGTCGAGTGACGGTGCGTCGAAAAAGCCGCGATCGGAAAACGGCGTTCAAACGTTTAACCGGACCCTTACCCCCATGCACCTCTCACTGGATAGGCTATATGGACATATTGATCGAGGCGAGTTTTAAACACATCGTTTGAAATAATCAGTTGGGGCTGGCCTGCAAGTTTGTGATAGACTAGAAATTGGACAAAATTTCGTATTTCTTTATTTAAGCAAGCTCGCCAAGCTATCGAATTTCTGATTAGCCGATCGACCGATAGTTGGGCTCTCAATATACGACCTATTTATCACTCAGCTTTTCCAGATGCCCATTCCCCTACCCCAGCCTTCTACGAATTAACAGGGACAATGTTGTTTTGGCTAAACACTTAGGAGCAACTAGATTAACAGGCAGTACATAGTCCAAAAAAAAAAAATCGAAAACCGCACAGACTGCAGACCCATTGTTCGGTTAGGGATCTGGCCATAGGCGCGGAGGCGTCGGAACCGCTACGGCAGGTACGACAGCTGACGTACCACTTTTCAGCAAATATGGAAAAATACAAATATATCTTGGGGGTATAATTCTTAGATCCCCATTTCGACTGTGTCACTTCACATTCGGCCGTACCACGCGCCTGAATAGCATATTCGTACGAGGAGGATGTGTCGAAATGCTTCTATCGTTGGAAGCTGGAGTGTCGGGAAGGGGCTAAGACAAAAAGTGATGGCTACTTCTGGGGGGAAAAGGAGGAGGGGTGACGCCGGAGTAGCCCGACCCGCGCCTGGAAGTGTAATATTCCACTCTTCCAGGGCCCTTCGGAGAGGTCAAAGATTTATATACTGCGTTTGTCTAGTTCATATGAAGCCGGAAGATATGTGGCGGGCGAAGCGAACAGAAAATTTCAGCTGCAAAATGGGAAATTGCGCTTATAAGGGTGGAAATGGATAAACCGTATGAGTCACAGACCCACGTTGGGGTGGGTATGGTTAAGCTAACATGAGTTCGCGATGCACCCAGCCCCCCCCCCCCCTGGTTTGTGCGCAGCGCACACGAATTTTTCGTGAAAAATAGCGTACCGGATTGCTGAAAAAGACACTTGACAAGCTCTACAAGTGTTTTCTAAACAACAGGAGCAACATAGCCACAGGGACGCGACCTTTCGTGCTCCAGCTGCGACCAAATGAAATAACTGCAAATGAAAACATCCAAAATAGTTTTGACGCTTTTTGCTTCTACTAAGGAAGGAGAGGCCAACTTGCTGTCCCTCGGCAGGAGGGCGTGGGGGGGGGGTTAGCTGCCCGCTGTCCTCGTGGGTCCGGCACCCTTGTTGTGAACAACTATACAACGGATAATTTTGAGAGATAATCGAGACGTCGAGCAGCTGGTGAGAAAGTAGCATCCGGACAAAAGGGGTGCGGCAGTGGTAGGCCACACGCCCACCAGAGGTTGTCTAAGCAAGACGCCTCGGTACATGAAGAGCTGTATTGGTATTGGAGAGCGTGGTGACCTAGTACTCTTGGGCAAGGTATTCATCTCAGCGAATTGCTTCTCTCCACCCATATGCTAATTGGGAACCTGTAAGAAACCTTAGTATACCGTGCGCCTTTGGGCTGCTATATAGCCTACTCTCAGGTTTTGTTGGAGTGCGTGCCTGGTTCCAATGATCAGGGGTAATGACTGTGTGAAGTGTTCGATGGTGAATTGCGGGGTAAAGCGCTATATAAGAATAATTATTCATCATTAACATTATTATTATACTCATTAACATCCATTGCTCATATATAGGAGTTAACAAAGTAGTATGATCAGAATATTACACGAACTTTGTTAAAACCTATATTGAACTTACTCTGCATACATCGTGGGAACGTGAAAAGGCGAATAGCCGAGGAGTAGCTTATTCCACCTCATGTCTCGAGTCTTGAAAAATCCACTGCGTAGTTGGCAAACATGCTCATATCAAAGTCATGCGTATGACCCTATGATAGTTTCCCTCGTACTATTTCTTGATTACAGGTTATCACCGTCAGTTCAACGATGGAATGATAGTGAGGCACCCATCCCTTTGGCCCTTCATCAGACAGTTGAAGGATGTACAGAGCCGCGTTGAAGCAAAAATTGACGCTGCAGATCGTGGTGAAGAGCCACCACGACGTAAGAGGAAGTGGCGCATTCTCGAACGTCGCCTTCGCCGACTAAAGGCACAGTATCAAAACGGCAACAGGCCACTGCAGGATTACTGGCGAGCAGTCACCTACTGTGTTGGCGATTTCATTTGAAATTTGGCAGGCAGCGACACATTACGGTACATTCGACTGGTGTAAATGTGTTTACTAAGTCTTCTTTTCGACTGATTAAACGAGATCCCAACCGAACAAGAACTATAGATCTCACTGTTATGTAGAATTCGAAAAACTCAGCCCAAACAGGACGCGTATATACGACTCTTGTGACTTATTTTATAGTTATTATATGGCTAGGTGGACGATGTACAGCAACTCACTCTGTTGGTTATTCCGTTTTATCGAGGCTGTTGTTTTCTTTTTTCAGTTAGCAGCTCTGCATGATTTCCGTTAACGTTTAATTATAATGATAAGCAATCACATGTATTGTTATTTCATTGCGTTCGTAAACGTGATCCAAGTCAAAACGCCCTACGTGATAGAAAAGCATCATATATTAATAGTGTCTATGTGTGTAAAAATGTGCAGTAACTCACTCAACCCTTTGGACCTTCATAAGACCGTTGAACAGCCTATTGAAAGATGTCCAGAGCGTCGATCGGGGTGTAGCGCCACCACGCCGAAAGAGGAAGTGGCTCATCCTCGAACGACGCCTTAATTCCAGGCATTAAGCGCAGTGTCAAAACGGTAACGGGCCACTACATGTGATTGCTGGCGAGTAGATTCCTACTGTGTTGACGTTTTTTAGTCGGCAAGCAGTGACATATTACCAGTACATTCGGCTGGTGTGATTTTGTTTCTAACTGTCTCTCCGACAGATTAAACGTGATCCTAACTGCCTAGGAACGAAAAACAATTACGAGTTCACTGAGCACTATAGGGCATAGAATTCAAAATAGTTATCCCAAACAGGACGCATGATGTCATTAATTTGATAGTTATTAAAAAAAATGCTACGTTGACAATGTAGAGCAACTCACTCTGTTCATTATTTTCGTGTTTACTATGCGTTTTGTGTTGTATGCAGTTACTGCTTTAATTTCCGTTAAGTGGGTCTAATTCTAATGATAAACAATCACGATCATTGCCATTTCGTTGCATTCGAAAAACGTGATCCGAGTCAAATTGTCCTATGTGGTAAGCCTAATTTGATAATAGTGTTATGTTTGTAAAAATGTGCAGTAACCTGCTGCGTTCACCCTGTTTTTGAAATGTACATGCGAAATACTACTTTGTCTACCAGTATACTCTCTTCACTTAAGCCTACTTAAGTTGAGTGTCACTAACTGTGTTATCCTTTAGATAATTCAAACGTTACAAATATGACAAATAGTATTATAGCAGTATATAGGAGCATCCTGAGAGTCCGGAGTTCCACGAGGCCGAGAATTAAGAGGGTCCGCTTTGGTGCTGCCCGACCGTGCTCGGGGACAGGCTCAGACCCTGGGAACATCGAACCATGGGAATATCGAACCCTGGGAACATCGGACCCTGGGAACATTGGACCCTGGGAACATAGAACCCCGGGAACATTGAACCCTGGGAACATAGAACCCTGGGAACAGAACCCTGGGAACATCGAACCCTGGGAACATCGATATTTCTGGGAACATCGAACCCTGGGAACAACGAACCTTGGGAACATCGAACCCTGGGAACAACGAACCTCGTATTCATCGTCAGCCATTGAAATAACACGAAAACGGGGAATATCGAACCCTGGGAACATTGAACCCCGGGAACATCGGGTAGAACCCTTCCGTATGGGTAACTGTCATCCACGTAGGATTCGAGGTGCGTCAAGAACTTGTCGCAACTGTTTTAGGTCGGTTCGGGGCTGTCAAGGCTATTCAAATGTGCTCCTACGCACAGGCCCCTGGGGTGTTCAACGGGCACCGACAGGTTCGGATCGACCTCCCTCCTTCCTTTTTATTGCCGGGCATAAAGCTCACGTGCGTTACCCCGGTCAGCCCTGTACCTGCTTCAGGTGTGGGGAGACCGGGCACGAAGCCAAGGGCTGCCCAAATAAAAAGTGTGGGCGCTGCCTTCGTCTTGGGCATGATACCTCTGCTTGCCCAAGCGAAGTCGTGTGCTCACTCTGTGGGAAGGAGGGACATGTCTTTCGCGCTTGTCCCTCCTCTTATGTCTTTATGACAAAGAGTGGGGGTCAAGCAAAGGCGCCAAGTTCTGGCGCACCTACTGACCCGGAGGAAGCTCCACGCAAGGAGGGGGAAACGGGTGAGGATTCACTCTCCGCACCTCCTTCACCCTCCCCCGTAGTTGCAGACCCCAACCCCGTGCCCGCACCGAGAAAGTCTCCACCAGCTTCCCCCATCAACCTCGTGCCCGCACCGTCTCCACCACACAGCGAAGCGGACACGGGGTCTCCACCAGCTTCCCCCATCAACCCGTCCAGTTCCGTCCCCAGTCCGCCGCCGGTATCGCCAGATCCGGAGACTGTCTGACGACGACTCGGTCGTCCTGTCTCCGGAGGCTATGTCTGACAGCGACTCCGGAGGCTCGGTGATCGTCGAGCCGAAACGTGCCACTGGGACGAGCTGGTACGACGAGATGGGGGAACCCTCACTGAAAAGGTCGGCCTCAAGTGACGACTCCGACGACGATACGTCGTCTAGAGCGCGCTTGAAGCTTACAGAATCGACGTCGGCGTAGTTTTGCCCCATTGCCCTCTCATGGCCCATACATTTTCAGTTGCCACCTTGAACGTCAATGGCATAAAGGATCATCGCAAGCGCAGTCGCATTTTCCAATATTGTATTTCAATGGAAGTCGACTGCGTTTGCCTACAAGAAACACATATTTTGGAAGATGTCCCTCTATGGGCCTATGAGTGGGGTGGTGGGCTGCATGCTTCGTTTGGTTCGTCTTCATCCTGTGGCACTGTCATCCTCCTGTCACCTCGTCAGGCGGGTTGTGCCACTAGGGTGGAGACGGATCACGAGGGCCGATTGGTTTGCATTCTTTTCAAGTATCCACACGGTAACATCTCCCTTTGCAATGTGTATGCTCCCAATCGGCCTTCTGCTAGACGAGATTTTTTTTAACACACTGCCTTCCTTTGTTCCTGGTAGTGCTCCATGTGTCATGGTCGGAGACTTTAACTGTGTCCCAGACTCGGGTCTTGACAGACTCGGGGCTTCTGTGTCTGCTAGTCCCGACGCTGGGATCACAGAATTGGACAGATTCACTTCCGCACACCTTTTAGCCGATGTCTGGAGGCGTATACACCCGTGTAGTACGGTGTATACGTGGGTGAGGCCTAACGGAGAAGATGCCTCCAGGATAGATCGAGTGTATGCGCCCGTAAGTTTTAAATTTTCGGGTTGCGAGACGCTCAGCTGTCCGCTCTCTGACCATGACACTGTGGTAGCACATTTTGTTTTGCCTTCCATTTTCCCGATCGGGCGGGGCCTATGGAAGCTTAACTGTCGGATTCTTGGCGAGGCAGAATTCCGCCAAGGTTTCGAGACCAGGTACAAAGGATGGCAAACATTGAAGCCGGCCTTTGCTTCTACATCCCAGTGGTGGGATAATATCAAGTTGCGCATCAAACGCTACGCAATTCAGTATTGCGTGACCCGCGCACGGCGTCGAAGAGAAAAATTCTCGAAGCTGTGCGCGGAGCTGAAGTTTGGCGACCCTTCGGCAGTCATCGCTTTGCAGACGTATCTCGATGAAAAGTACCACGGTGCCCGCGTCAGGGCCCGTGTCGAAGCGGTGGAAGCCGAGGCGCGCCCTTCACTGAGGTTTTACCAGTCCGTTATGTCATCGGCGGGTGACAGACGCGTCCCGTCTGTGCGCGCTACCGATGGGACCGTGGTCAGTGACCCTCACGGCATTGTCCGCGTATATAAAGAGTATTATTCGAGTTTGTTTACGCGTGGCAATGTCGACTTGTCGGCACAGTCTGATTTATTGAGGGGAATCTCAAAAACCGTTCCCCACGATGTCAATGATATTTTGGGGGGCAGAATAACCACTGTTGAGCTTTGGAAGGCGCTTTCGAAGATGAAGAATGGCAAGTCCCCGGGTTCGGACGGGCTTCCGAGGGAGTTCTACCGAACCTTCTGGGCAATAATAGGACCCGACATCAGAGCCGTCTTCGAGGACGCCTTCCAAAACGGACTGTTGAACCAAAGTCAACGTCTGGGCATGATTACTTTGCTGCCAAAGTCTGGGGACCCCTTGGATCCCCATAACAAGCGTCCGATCACCTTGTTAAATGTGGACTACAAGTTGCTGGCTAAGGCTTTGTGCAACCGCCTTGCACTGGCTATGCCGCATCTTGTTGGTGATCTCCAGACTTGTGCAGTGAAGGGTCATTGCATCCAGCAGAACTTGTGGTTGATGCGCGACTTGACCGACTTTGTTATTGAGCGTGATCTGCCATGTGCATTGGTGTCTCTGGACCAGCAGAAGGCCTTTGACATGGTGGATCGCGGTTTTTTAATGAATGTATTGGAGACGTTTCAGTTGCACCCAAATTTTCGTAAATGGATTTCTGTTTTGTATGAACAAAGTTTCAGTTCTGTTATCGTAAATGGGTTTTCTTCGGATGTTTTTAACGTAGAGAGGGGGGTGCGCCAGGGGTGCCCTCTGTCTCCATTACTTTATGTTTTGTTTAGCGAGTCCCTCTCTCGTCTTTTGGAAAGGGACTCCAAACTTGTTCCATTCGTTGTGCCAGGGGGTGCCAAAGTGAAATGCGCTCAATATGCAGATGACGTGACATGTATTGTTTCGAGTCTCGGCTCCTTTCGCGCACTCTCGCAGGATCTATCTATTTTTGAGAGAGCTACCGGGGCGAAGTTTAATCCAGAAAAGACAAAGGGCCTTCGTCTTGGTAGCTGGAGATACAGAGACTTACCATTCGGTGCGTCGTGGTCGGATCAGAATATCAAAATTAATGGTATATGGTTCGGCTACGATGCACCTTGTGATGTCACCTGGAACAAGAGGGCTGAGGTATTTCAGAGCAGACTCGAAACCTTTGGCACCCGCTGGCTTTCGATCTTGGGGAAAGTCACTGTTATTAATCGTTTCGTTTCGCCCATCTTGTGGTACCCGGGCGCGGTGTACCCTATTCCGCGTCGAGTCCTGGTACGGTTGGAGAGGGCGATATTTTCATTCATATGGTCTGGGGGTACAGAGCTTGGCAAGAGGGCGGTATTGTACCAAAAACTGGAGAAGGGGGGACCTAGGGGTGGTTAATCTGGGAAGTAAATTGACCTTTTTGTTATTTAAGCAGTTGTTTGTAGCGGTAACTGACCCAGGGCTGCCTTGTTCATATTTTGTACGTTTTTGGGGCGGTTTGCACCTGCGTCGATGGGTCCCGGCGCTGTTTAGCAACAGAGAACCGCATAGTAGTACTCCAAACAGGGTGGTGCGTGTCATCTGCTCCGCTCTGATTGAGTTGCCCCCTGTTGACCTGTCACAGCCGGCCCTCGTTCACAGTTCGTTGAGGGATAAGGCCTTGAATGCAACTTTTGTCCAGGGACGTCATTCTGCCGAAGTATGGCGTTCGGTGCATTCAAAGCTGAATGGTTACAGGCTCCGTGATCTTGCATGGAGAGTTGCACTCGGTGCCTTGGTGACCAACCTAAAAAGATATCATTGGCGATTGGGTGATGGACTGTGCCCTAGGACCGGCTGTGACAGCTTAGAGAGTACTGCTCATGTTTTTTGGCATTGTTACTTTGTAGTAAACTTATGGGAGTGGTTCCAGACCTGGACCGACCGTGTTAAGGGAGACCGTTCATGGTCGGTAGGGCAGGGCTTTATTTTATATGGGGTAGACCCTCCAGTTTGTTCGGTAGCTGTGTTGCACCGCATCATTTTTGTTTGCTCTATTGTAAAAAAACATGTTTGGCGGAATAGGTGTAATTTGGTTTTTAGGGGGAAATTTGCCAGTTGGCAGGCAGTTCTGGAGGCGGTGAAGTCCGACATTCGCCTTCAGATTGAAGGCGATTTTCGGCGTTTATCTGGGGCTGCCTTTTTTGGACGCTGGTGTGCTGGAGAGGGGTTTTTCGTTTCGCTGCGTGCGGGTCGTCCTTCTGTACGTTTTTGAATGTTTCAGTGGGGGGGGGGGGGGTTGGGCGTTTTGTCTCTGCAGGTCGGCGGGCGTAGGTTTTTTTGGCTCGCTAGACCTTAGTTTCGTTTGTCAGAATGGGATGGTTCGGTAGTGCCGTTTGGCCGTGACGTTTTGTATCCCGCATGGCGGGTCACGTAAAAAGCAATAACAGGTTTCCAATTTAAGATGTCACCATCAAAAGAGGCTCCGAGATATTTCAAAATTTACGCAATTGCCTTCATCGTTGTTTCAAACATGGAGTGTCCTATTGGCATAATGATATACTTTGCGAAAGTTATTAGTGAAGTATACAGCATACACGTTTATGCTACAAATGTGAGGATGCCCTACACTGAACATTATGAACATTAAACTATCGATCTAATTTCAAGTAAGGCTTCATTTGTACATAACACCATGATCAGCACCCATAAATCTATTCAAATATCAATTAAATATAAATATTTTTTTTATCATTTTCCTTATCAGATGTCAAGGATCCACCAAATTCCAAGGAAGTACCAACCAGGCACACTACCATTGCACCATCTTCACCCGAAATTGTCCCTGAAGAGGAAACTTGTGGGATGGAAAGAAGTGATGGCCCCTCTAAGTACAAAACCACTGGTGATAAGGTAATGCAAAAATGTTCAAGCAACATTAAGGCAGAATGTAACACTTGAGGCAATTATTCTTCCTCTGGAAAAAAGTGATCATATACTCTATAACTATTGTTAGAGTTTGAAAGGCTTACAAACAAAGTATGCTTGTGCACGTCAGTATGGTCAGTGAGTCAGATAACTACACCAAACAATCACAATCAAACTAGGGCTGTGTATTTCCGGTGTACTTATATGCCTTGTAGCAACAAATGCAGTGGTAAGATAGCACTAGTTGCGTGGTTTAATTGTCGGCCCGCACTTCATGCAATCTAGCATTTTACGAACATAATTCTTATGTAATTTCGGGTGATTTTATTTCAAAGCAAATATAAAATCAATATCAAATGACAATGCACAAGGTTTTTTTCTCCAAAGCTCAGCCTATTTTGTTTCATGTTTTTTTGCAGGTTTGGTTACCAGTGAAGACATGGGAGATGCTTCAACTGCAAAATAAAAATTGTTTTTGTCAAGAATCTGGCCGTGGCAATTTGGGGGTCTGACAAACTAAAAGACAAGTCCGTCGATGGGAAAGCTTGCAACCGCTTTAAAGGGAATGCTGCGAAGCCACCTCTAAGCCCAGTGAAGTTGGACACTATGAAAGGTAAGTGAAAACGGTTAGTCACATGGGAGTTATATTATATATTCAAGCAATCTGGGAGTCATTTGTTGGTAAATAAATGTTGTGGTACACTACGTGCCAAACTGTGTCGGTCCACCCCCACTGACCATTGTTTAGCTACAACCCTGCCAATACTTATCATAAAATAAGAGGTTTTGAACTTAAATACCCACTCTCTTTATTTTTGGCTAGGCAAAACACTAAATGCAATTTTGAGCAAGTGGGCATGAGTCAAAATGCCAACCAGCAACCTGCCATACATACACATATATATATGTGCAACATCTCAAATATTCCATTTCAAATCTGGTGCATAAATAATATTATAGAAATAAACAAACATGTGGTTATCCTAGCTAGCTTGATGATAATAAATGTAAAGGTGGATGTTATCCATTATGCACTAACATAATTTCTTTGTTGTATAAAGCAATGATAACTTTAGTGAAAAATGAACAATAATATTGCACTGTTTTTGAACCATGAGTTAAACAAGCAATAAAAATGTTGATACATGTATGTCTAACATGTACTGAGATGCATTACTTGCCAACATAGTGGCACTCTGCTTAGTGTAAATATCTACTCTGGCAGCCCTGGGACCCACATCTCACTAATCCAAACTTGGGAGCTATGATGTATGTATTACATATATATATGTATATATATATATATATATATTATAGAGAAATATAAGTTTATGTTTGTACTAGTACAAACATAAACTTTTATTTCTCTATCGTATACATATGTTTACAGTTGTAAACCTTTTTCATTAGTCAATCATGAACATCTGGTTGACACCATCTGTTTTTTCTTTCCTTTTGTAGCATGCTATGAAGATCGGTTGGAGAGGCAGAACCTTTCTAAGGAGGAATTTGCCATCGAGCAAAAGCAGTTTAAAACATTTATAACAGAAAAAATAATGGATTTGAACAGGACACAAAGGAAAAAGGACCAATAAAAACAAAGTCTGACATGCTAGAATATCTAGGGAGGGGAGGGGAGGGATGGATGTTTTATCTTCTTTTGAGATGTTCACCTTGCCACGATGGTGTGCTTTAACTTAAATTATATATACATTTGCTTTTGGGACCAGAGTATATTATTCTTAAATATCTTGTAAAAAACTGTTACACTCCATTCATATTTTTAATCTTTAAGTACCTTTTTTCAAATTCACACTATAGGGTTATTTATTTCATAACTCATACTTCAGATTCCTGCATGTTTCACCTTGCCTATTTTTGAATTTTTATTTCACCTTGCCGTTTATTTTATTTGTATTTCTTAAATAAGTTATCAACTTTCTCACAATGTCATGTCTTTCTCACTTATGTATTTCATAACTTATACTTGCTCAGATTCCTGCCAGTATATTTCACCTTGCCTTTTATGTTACTTGTATTTTTTAAATAGGTTTCAACAAATTTTACTCTTCAATGTCATGTTTTTTTAAATTGTAGTAGGTTTCACATTTTCTTAATATATTTAGTTCTACAAACAACATATGTTGGCATCCTTCTATTCATGAATTTAAGCTTATCTATTCAATTGTCATATGTAATACTGAGCTCTTTTACCAAATAACCTTTAAATTTAAACCCTTAGGGGGATCCCAACCGGGTCGAGTATTGGACCAGTTGAGAATCCCAGTTCAACCTATTTAAAAATATTAGTAGTAAAACATAGTTGACCCAGTTGAACCCAGTAAAACATAGTTGACCCAGTAAAACATAGTTGAACCAGTTGGACCCAGTAAAACATAGTTGACCCAGTGAAACAGTTGAACCAGTTGGACCCAGTTAAACATAGTTGAACCAGTTGGACCCAGTAAAACATAGTTGAACCAGTTGGGAACCCCAGTTCAACCTACTTCAAATTTGGGCCAATTTCCGTATAGAAAATTCAAGTTGAACCCAGTTCAAAAATTCAAGTGGAATTTCCACCAGGGACAGCTTCATTGTCAATGCCATCCTTTGCACTAACTACCTCTACAGCCAAATCTCAGTGAGTTTTGTACTATTTAATTGAGATACATAATTTTATACATCCGCAACTGGTGCAACAGTTTAATTGGAAACACCATTTTCTCATAGTGAGATACTATACCTTGGAATACTTACCCCAAATCTTCTGGGGAGATCAATACAAAAAATCAATATCTTTTCTTTATTAACATTCCTTCTTTGAATGTAAAGCTTCAAAACAATACATTAATATGGTTGTAAACTTGCAAGAATTTGCAGTAAAATCCCAAGGAGGGAAGCTTTTACTTTTATGTTTGACATGTGGATGCACTATGATTAGAAGATGTGCAATATTGTTTTTTTGTACAGTTGAAAGGACATTTAAGGTCAGCAAAGCTGTTGCCTAAACTTCTAATAGACATAATGTCTCAAGAAGGGTAGTTGCAAGTTTTGTTAATGTATCTATGAGCTTATGGAGGTGCTAGGATGTTTGAGATCTATCATATGGCTAACTTTAATATTTAAATTTGACTTAACAGTGGAGGAAACCAGGTGCCAGGGCCATCCACATCTTCATCAGTGACTTCTTTGAATTCTGCTGATGAGTAAGTATTACATAGATGCAATTACTGTTGAATGTTCCTTGGATGTTGATTAGTTTGAAGTTTATGTGATTTTTGTTGAATTATTTGCTAAAAATATGATGGAGAGTGAAGATGCATGTTTGGTGAAATTAAGAAGGCAGGCAATGTATGTATCATACATAAGTGACTGACATTCTGGAACAAGGGCAGAAGGGTCAAAGCTTTTGTCTTCAGAACTTCAAATAAAATTGTGAAATAATCCAATTACTCAACCATGTCAGTCATTTTGACTTATCTGTGAAATTTCCTCATGCTCTAATTCATGTGAATTGGATTTTGAGTTTGAGACTGTTGTTTGGTTCCCATATGTCTGAATATAAGGATCCTTTGTATTGTCATTGGTATGTAGGCTAGTGTGCAATAACTCAATGCAGAGATGTTTGATTCAGGCATGTCATAATGGACAAAAAGTTCCTACACCCCAAAAGCATGCTTGGGCCCTGGAAAGTAGCAAAACTCAAAAACATGAAATTGTCTTGGCCTTCAATAATATTGTGGCAATAACCTTTAAAGTGGCCATGACACGAAAATTTCAAAGTCCTATATTTTTGGGATCCATCAAAGAATGTTCTCTAGAACATGTATCAACCAATCTGCCAGTTTAAAACTTGATTTTTCAAGTAGAAAATTGAGAATGAATTTACCCTTTTCGGCGTTTGAAACTTTGTTTACTCGAAAATTTTCCGATTCGCATGACGTCATGTGACGTCACGTTTTGAACACATTTGTTGTCGCTGCTTTACGATCCTCCGAACATACCATTCACGTACACAGCAGACAAGTACACATACCACTAGTAGTTACTAAACAAAACACCGATCACAAGTGCGATATCAAATCAAAATTTCCTGTGAAATGGCGGATTCAGAACCAATTGCGGCAACCGAAGTTCAAAGTGATAATGGTTCTTCACTAGGCAGTGAAATTGGGCTATAATTAGAGTGCCCTTTCTCATATTCGAAGCAGAGAGTGAAGGCGATGATCATTCCAATATTGAACCGAACGTTGAGGGTGGAGCGGAGGTGTTAGAACCGTATCAGTTCGAGCCTGTTAAACGAGCCGAAATTGAAGCTCCACAACATATCGAAGAAGACATCCGTTCGAAACCATTGCAAGGAACATACAACGTGGTAAGAATTTATTAACGAAGCATTTAAAAACAAAATCCAGTCCATTTTGTGCATGTGTTGTTGGAATTCGCGGAACACCCTAAACCGTATTGTGCGTTGTGTTACGGTAACTTACAACCCATATGTAGAGTGTGTAGTACTAGTAGGGTAGGTTGCATACTGAAAGTTTGGCTCGGGGATGTAAGTTGCATTATGCAGCCATGCTAGGTAGGCATATGTGTTATTTCATACTCTTTATTACTTGGCTAGTACTTTGGCCTGGAGTTTTGCAAATCAATTTTCTGAAACAAAAGAATGTTTCATGATACACGGAAGGTGTAAAATCACAACAAATGTAATCATAACTGTACATTGTATGCCTGCTTGTTATTGTGGACATCATGGCCAACATTAATACATTTTGAACTTTAATAAATTTTTTCCCAGGCAGTACAGATGCATAGCCTACGGTCAACAGGTTCAATGATACTTGGGGTTCCTAGCAAGACACGTCAGGGTTGTGCTACCATCATGTGCAGTCCAAAGGATCAGAAGTGATTTTCCAGCCAATGGTCATTACACTGGATTCAAGTTGCCAGGAGAAAACTCATTGTATAGGAAGCCTTGGTTGAGAAATTCCTCCAGAAACACCTTTTCTAAACTACGATTGTGTTGGATTATCAATCCGTCAGGGTTCCCTCAGTGTTGATATATTGAAATTCAAGACTTTTAATTCAGGATGAAAAGGTTATTTTCCAGACCCAACATCAACAATGAAAGAAAAGGCATGTTTTGAAGCATTTGGACACAAGTATTGGCGTGACCGTGATGTCATATAATATGTGCATAAGGGAACGGACATTGACCTTTTTAGGGGCATTTACCTCCCAGACGTTTGATTCGTACCTTTAATCTGGAAGCCAAAATATCCAAATTTTGTTCAATGATTTAACACTTGAACTATGTTGTGTGAATTTTTGGCTCTGTGACTTTAAAATAAATCGCTTTGAGATTTAATTAAACACCCTTTGGAATAAAATCTTTTTACCTACCTAGTATTTTGACCCATCCCCATTACCCCCACTCCCTCCACAACATAAAAAATGGTTTTCCTGGAATAGGAATAAGAAATTATTGCTATAACTAACTGATCCAGCATATTCCAGAAATAAATTGGGGCACTGAGATTTGTTCACAAGAAGATGTAACCCATCGCTTCTGAAGCTAACCTCATAGCTTATTAGAATACAATAGAGCAATGAAGGGGGTGTTAATTTAGATGATACAGTAAAATCTCTTCGTCTATTGCGACTTCAGTGTAGTAACGCTAATACTATAGTACTACTAGTGCTCAGCGCGCTTCCTCCTAAGGATCGCCACTTGCCCCATTGGAGGTTTCCTGTTCCCCGATCTGGTCTTCAGAGTAGTTTTTTGTGGATTACTTGACAGAAGAATGACTCTTTTATGTCGAACCGTTAAAGTCCATTTGTTTTATTTCATAACAAAAAGGAGGGATCGTAGTATGCTTCCGTGAAGTGTTCGCTTCATTCGGAGCTGCATACTGGCTAGGCCCAGTGAAATCGGCGCTGGTGTTGTGCACTAACTTGGTTATAATCGCCGTGTTTTTTTCGTCCTTCAGCCATGGATGAAGGCTAATTGCATGGGTAATGATATTTATGCAGCCCTCAACAACACAACGGTCCGGCATTTCTCTCGGATAGTTTACAACAGTTGTAAAAAAAACGAAATTACTAACGATATAGCGTAATACAGTGGTTGTTCTATCAGTGTAAATGTGCGTGTACTGTATATGGAACGGTATGATCGTCGCGCATCCGATACATGCCTGGGCTTTGCACGTGTGTTCCTAACATGACGTCATCATTGTCTTGTTGTGAAATCGCATTCTCAGATATCTATTTTCGAATGCGAATATTAAAACGTTAATTACTAATTAGTCCTTGAGGTTTTCAAGGTGTTGAGGATAGTTTTGAACATAGATTTTCTCATAGATTCAGAGGAAGTTACTCTCGATGAGTTGGATTTTTCGTGTCATGGCCTCTTTAATATAGTGGCAGTATAACCTTGTATGCATGGTTCCAAGGGTGTTTACAAGTATTAATTAGCCTGAATGCGCCAAATGTGTGCAACAACAAGTATACATCTTTAGAATTTATTAAACCTCCACACATCTGTACAAGCGATAAGAAGTGCATGTTACAATACACTATTAAAAGGATTAAAAATTGTACAAAAGTTAGTAATTGCAAAACAGAAATGGTACAAACAGCATATTAAACGAAAATTAAACCATCTTTTTTTTAAATTGTTTAAACAATGGTTGTCAAAATCTGTGGGCTTATTGAGGGGCTGGGATGATTGAGATCTATCATATGTCTAATTTGAATAGTTCAATTTGACTTAACAGTGGAGGAAACCAGATGCCAGGGCCATCCACATCAGAGGTTTCTTGGAATTCTGCTGACAAGTAAGTATTATATAGATGCAATTACTATTGAACATTCCTTGTCCAAATAGGAGTAAATTAAACTGCCAATTAATACCTGTGATTGAAAGTATAATATGTTTGAATACTAGTTAATGGAGACCCTGATGAATCTTCAGTGCACTGGTCTAGATGTACAGAGTCTAAGGTAATCAGACATATCACTGTCCTTTGTTCAAGTTCATATTGTAATCACAAAATAACAAACATAACATCATGCATTGCAGCACCAGAGCATCGATGCTGTTGATGGATTATCGATCAAGACAGAATATATTGATTTTTTGTCTTTCAATGTGTGTACATGTAGTGATCATATGTCAATTAAGCTTGTTTCATTTGTGCTGTGGAATTAATATCATGGCAGCTATGAACCAAGTAACATGCATCTTATAAGATAAGTCATGAGGGGATGACGCTGACACTTATGTGATTATTAATCATGGTGAGTGTGGCTTAATAAACTGTTGAATTGCTAATGATGTCCATAAAGTAAGGACACCCATATAAGATATGATAGGAGTTTTTGGGTAGGGAAACGTAAGGGGGGGTGGGGGGTTAGTCTGCACTGAAAGTTTGTATGGTATGGTCATTTTGCTACAAAACATATCAGATTTGCCTAATTTCCTTCCAGAATACTTACTCTCACACAGAAACAATTTCCCCAAAATGCCCTAGCCGAAGCGCAAAGTATGTACTCAGCCCAACCTCCCCCCCCCCCGCACCCCCTTGAAAAGGATTTTTCAATTTGCATTGAGAGAGTTTTAGAATTCTACTGTGACTATGAATACTAATAACATGTTGTAGAGCTCTTCGTTAAGGCAAGAAGTCCAAAAATGGTTGATTGGTCCATGTTCAGTAAAAGGAAATGAATGAACTAACAAATAGTGATATATGACTAAGGAAATGGAAATGTAGGTCATTTCACAAATCAATTGAGCTTAATTGGCATCATTGTACATTGGACGTTTTACTCATTGATTAGGGAAAAACAAATCGGACGTAGCAAGACCCCAATGTTACAAACTTATTTTAAAGATTTGTTCAGATGGTATTTTGGAAGCCCATGCAGTTAACTGTTGTAAAAGCAATATCCTTTGTCTAAAAGTGAATAGTTAGGAAATTTGTCATGGTTCATTTATCCTAGATATTTGTCAGATTACATCAGCATAATGGAGCCCATCGAAGATGATGAAAGTGATGAGGACATAAAAGCTGTAATGGAAGAAAGTCTGAGGGACCTAGACAGTACAAGGTAAAGTTTATTGTTCAGTAGTTGAATAACAATGCCATCTAATTATTTTGCAAGATTTCAGACCATGTAGATGGAAGTAATACTTGGTACATAAAATCATATTATAGCTGGTGAAAGAAAAAGTCATGTAATGTGGTACAATGGTTTATGCACACATTTTAGGCTATTTGAATAGCTTCGGTTGCAGTATGGTTTAAAGTCTTCCTTGTATGCAACTACTTTGAAGCTTTGTTAACATTGTTTTCACATGTCCACAGTGACAATGTAGCCATGGAGGCTAAAATGCAACAAGTAATTGAAAGGTTCCAAGTAAAGAAGGAAACGTCTGAGAAATTGACTGTTGTGATACGTAGGAAGAAGATTCTAAGGAGTGCCACAGAGGTGGTCAAGCAGAGTGGATTTTCCTTCCTAAATGAACCTGTAATTCATTTCTCTAAAGAGGATGCAGTGGACCTCGGCGGACCGAAAAGGGAGTTTTTTACGGATGTTTTTGTCTTACACTCTTAATATTTCTGCCAATATGCTGCAGGATATCGGCTTAATTCAATTATTTTTCTTGACATTGTTATATAAAAGGTTTAGATTCTCTTAGTTGTTACTATTCTCTATCTTCCCTGTGGAGGGGAAAGAGACTATAAAACATAAAGAAAATGTACAAGAAAGTATATCATATTACGAAGGATACAAGCAAGCATAAAGTTCAATACAAAAAACTTGTCTTCGGGAAATCACAAATATCACCAAAATAATAGGTAAAAAATAAATGAATAAGGAAAAAAGGCCTGAAAGGAAAGAGGACAATAGCGACAACAAAATAGCCAACTGAAAAAATAGCAAAAGCATGCCAACAACATTGACAGGAAAAAAGAAATGGCAGTGGATGAGCTCGATCAGGTTTGATATGAATTTATTATTACTAATGTGTTAGATTATGAATAAATATACTTTCATCTTGTGGAGGATTGAATGGGCATATGCCATAATTACCTTTTTCGCAACATATTCAATGATCTTCCATGCAACACAAAATCATATATGTTTTTCATTGTAGCTGTATGTATGCATTAATAGTTTATATTCTACAAGCCTTATTTACATATTCAACTACCCGTCTAGAAGAATGTACACCTGTCTATTTTTCCATATTAAACTACTTACACAGCAGTTATCAAACCTGGGTGTCTTTGAGAGGAAGGAGGGCCGTTTATACTTTTCTCATGACATAAGTCTCCTAGAGAAGGGAAAGTACAAACTGGCGGGGAGTGTTGTTGCTTGGAGTATACTCCATGGCGGACCAGGTTTCTCGAGGCTTCACCCAACTCTGTATGACATGATGGTTGGCAGAAAGACAGAGGAAGACATACAGATCGATGATGTGATTGACGGAGATGTGTCGTCTCGGTTGAACATGGTAATACATGGTGTATGGTTTTAATTGAGTTATTAACCACTGATCATGATACAATGTACTCTAATGCCAATTAATTTGCTGCTATATGAAAAATAATTAATTGACATGCTGTATTAGGGAAACAAAGGATATCTACATAAACAATGATGGCGCTTCGCCTAGATAACATGATTCCTTTTTGGAGTTCTCTTTCCACTACTAAACATTGCTTTCAAATAATCCTGGAGAGGGATCCACTAACCCCCCCCCCCCCCTCCTTGACAGTTTCAGACACTAAATATGCCCCTTGTATTATACAACATATACAACTTAATTGTGAATATTTGTTATTAAAAACTTCAATTTCAGATTAAAAATGCCACCTCTGATCGCATGGTTGCAGATGCAATTGCAACAATGGGTGACTGGGCTGCCAACAACGGATGCAGTGGTATCTATACGATGACACTGGAGACAAAGGAAGACAAAATACGTATCCTCCTCAAACAGCATTTGTTTTACAGGTATGACGGTCTAAGCTGTGTACATTCAACTTATAGCCAGAGAAATCACATACTTGTATACATGTAAACCATGTACAGGATAGTCTTTTGGGGATTTTTTAAAAACCCAGTGATTTCATTTCAGCATATAGGAGACCCCACGTTTCAGAAATTTCACCATTGAAGTCTGATTACATTTGTTTGCTTGAAACAATTCACCAGTCTCTGTTTTAAAATTAGGGATGAGGAACGCCTTTTGGCCAAAGAACAATTAAGTAGCGATGGAAAACCAAAAGTTTTTCTGGTGTAAAGTGTTTTGAGAATGTCTCAAACTTTGTAATAAATTGTATCCTATATCAACGAAGTTTTTTGTTCTTATAATTATGATCTGTATGTCCACAGATGCAAAGCAGAAATAGATCAGTTTCAGCAAGGGTTGGAAGCTGTTGGTGGATTTTGGGGGATGGTTGCGGAAGACCCTGGACCTCTCCGTTCTTTATTTACATCTTATTCCAAAGTATTAAAATTCTTGGATCTCAAGAAGTTGTTTAGGCCAAATTGGTCTGAGGGAACTCTGGACTTGGAACAGCAGGAAGATTCGATATACTGTTTGAACAATTCCTGATGAGATGCGAAGGTACAAACTCGTTAGACCATAATGTTCAACATATGCCATAAACACATACAAATGTACATTAGTCACGCAAAAACATGCACAACTATCATAACGGATATCCCTACCATTCTTTCCAAACATAAAAAAGTTACCAATGTTTGGGAAAGGTTACTGCATCAATTAAAATAATCTAAGTATAATTTTTCATGGAGCATGTAATTTTTTTCACACCAGAGAGCTGCTACCGTAGGTTCCCTGATACACAAGTAATTGACCATTCTAATATAGCCTGAGTACATGCACTCTTCACTAATTTGCTGCACTGAAAAAAATAAATGCAAAACGCTAAATGATAAAATGCATGTAAATTAAATCCCACACAGGTAGTAACAAGCATGGGGTGGGGGGGGGGGGCTTCTTAAACTGTTAAACATGGAATGCAACATTAAATTTTAAAAATGTAGCAATATATTAACAACTTTTAAATAAGTTTAACATTGGCTAAAATTACCTTCATTTTTAATTGAAGACAGGAGATGCTGGGCTGAATCCCATAAACTTTATGCGTAATGCATGGGGAAAGGTGGATTAACTTGTGCTTGAAAAAAATGCATTTTGATTTGAAATGTATTACAAATGTTTATTCCTTTATATACACAGCTGGACAATGTGGTACAGATGTCATTCACGACGATGGAAGCACGTCACATGCCATTATCGGACTGCATCACATCCTGCGATTCTGCACTGGTGCTGATGCAATTCCCCCCAATGGATTCACCAAGCGCATTGATGTGCATTTTTTTACTGCCTCAGAGGGGAAAAAATTCAAGGCATATCCAACAGCACACACGTGTGGCCTTGAACTACACCTCCCACGTGGGATAAATGATATCGACCACATTGCAGATCTCATGGTTGAAGCTATTCTTTGTTCCCCTGGTTTTGGGAAAATTTGAATGCTCTCAGCATTTTATACATAAGTTCAAATCCTCTTGTATTTCTTAGTGATATACCATGTTGTTTTCTATTTATACTCTTAGTACTTTTAAATTGCAGATAAGAAAAAAACTGTTCAAAAAAGTTGCACCAAGGTGCACCTTTTGTTCCATGAGGGGCATAGGCGTACGAGGCGGGGGGGGGGCACACTGCCCCCCAAATTTTCAGAGGACAAGAAAATTCGGGCAAAAGTCCTGAAAAATCCGGGCAGCCTAAGAGGAGAGATTTTTTTGGGTCTCCTCTTAGGCTGGCTGAATTTTTCAGGACTTTTGCCCTAATTTCTTGTCCTCTGCAAATATATATATATACATATATATATATATGTAAATATGCAGTAGCTTGCCTGAATCTTTTTCAAATTTTTGCCCAACAATTCCATGATTTCCTTTATTTATTTATCATCATGATGCCCGAATATTTCCGTGTAACACCACCGTAAGCTCAGCTCATCTGGGCAGCTACCACGCTTTTTGCACGATCATTTTTTTTTCTAACTAGTCAATTGTATACCTGGACCAAGGGCGGCGGAACCGGGGGCACGTGCCCCCCAATTTTCCTCAGGTTAAAAATGTGCCTTTTTTCTACATAAAAATTTAGGTGCCTCAGGTTAGCAAGAGGCCAGGGAACCAGAATGAACACTTGGGAAGGGCCGTTTCCGGCCATCTGAGAGGTTTGAACCAGAATGAAAACATTTCATGGTTCCTTGCTGCTGTTCATTAGTTCCATTCATAGGGAAATTTCTAACAAAGCCCTAATACAACAACAGTAATTTATGCTCACAAACTTTTCTTGCCAAAGTAATGCTAAGCCCTGATATCAATTGCAACACACATCAGTGTGTGAAGACTATCTACCATTATCATCATACCAAGTTTGACGAAATTCCGACTAGTAATAGTAGCCAAGTAATTGCAATTTGGAGTATTTCACGTTTGACCCCATGAACTCATTAATATTCATGAAATGAGCACCAACATCAACAGGGATAATCTACTTACTATGGGCCACCCACTCACCAAGTATGGCAATGATTGGTCATTCCCTCGTTGAGTTATTGTGCATACAAACTTTTCATAACGAAATAATGCTAGCCCCCCCCTTAAAAACATGCATGATATCAATTGCAACACACATCAGTGTGTGGAGACTATCTACCAATATCATCATACCAAGTTTGACGAAATTCCAATAAATAGTAGCTAAGTTATTGCAACTTGGGAGTTTTTGACGTTTGACCTGTGACCTCATTAATATTATTTAACTTTGAACTCGTATAACTTCGCACACGAAGGTCACATTGGGGTCAACATATTGACATTTATGATCAGAAGGCACCTTTGACATCTGAAAATAGCATCGAAACTGTAAAAATCCCCAAAACACGAAACGGTCACCAGAGGTCAAATTGAGGTCAAGGGTCACCCAGATGCGGGTTGACAAATGGATTACATTGAAGCAACTCCCAACCTTAACGGACAGTTCGTTCTCAAGTTATCACAAAAATACTAGTTTTTTATCATTAATTGACCTTTGGTGACCTCGGATCACATGACCGTTAAGTTTGAAAATATTCCCCTATACCATTTGCAACTTGTCCCAAAATATCAACCATGTCACACCTTGGAACTGAGAGTTATTGCATTCAATGTTTGAAAATTAACTTTGACCTCGTATAACTCCGCACACAAAGGTCACACGGGGGTCAACCCATTGACATTTATGATCAGAAGGTACCTTTGACATCTGAAAATAGCATCGAAACTGTAAAAATCCCCAAAACATGAAAAGGTCACCAGAGGTCAAATTGAGGTCAAGGGTCACCCAGATGTGGGTCGACAATTGGATTAAATTGAAGCAACTCCCAACCCTAACGGACAATTCGTTCTCAAGTTATCGCAAAAATACTAGTTTTTTATCATTAATTGACCTTTGGTGACCTCGGATCACATGACCGTTAAGTTTGAAAATATTCCCCTATACCATTTGCAACTTGTCCCAAAATATCAACCATGTCACACCTTGGAACTGAGAGTTATTGCATTCAATGTGTGAATATTAACTTTGATCTCGTATAACTCCGCACACGAAGGTCACACGGGGGTCAACCCATTGACATTTATGATCAGAAGGTACCTTTGACATCTGAAAATAGCATCGAAACTGTAAAAATCCCCAAAACATGAAAAGGTCACCAGAGGTCAAATTGAGGTCAAGGGTCACCCAGATGTGGGTCGACAATTGGATTAAATTGAAGCAACTCCCAACCCTAACGGACAATTCGTTCTCAAGTTATCGCAAAAATACTAGTTTTTTATCATTAATTGACCTTTGGTGACCTCGGATCACATGACCGTTAAGTTTGAAAATATTCCCCTATACCATTTGCAACTTGTCCCAAAATATCAACCGTGTCACACCTTGGAACTGGGAATTATTGCACTAAATGTCTGAAATTTTACTTTGACCTCATAAAACTTCACACACAAAGGTCACCTGGGGTAAACCTATTGACATTTTTGATCGGAAGGTACCTTTGATATCCAAATCTAGCATCAAAACCAAACATTTTCTTTTTCGCCCGTTTTCTCCCAAACTAAGCACATTTTCTCTAATGTGACCTTTGACCTTGGTTTCAAATGTAGTTTGATCTGCTGATTCCAAAAATCAACACGATAAGTCTGTACAGCCATCCTAGCTCTGACCGAAAACTTTGACCCCATATAAGTTCGCACACAAAGGTCACACGGGGGTCAAACCTATCCATATTTATGATCGGAAGGTACCTTTGACATCTGAAAATAGCATCGAAACTGTAAAAATCCCCAAAACATGAAAAGGTCACCAAAGGTCAAATTGAGGTCAAGGGTCACCCAGATGTGGGTCGACAATTGGATTACACTGAAGCAACTCCCAACCCTAACGGACAATTCGTTCTCAAGTTATCGCAAAAATACTAGTTTTTTAACATTAATTGACCTTTGGTGACCTCAGATCACATGACCGTTAAGTTTCAAAATATTGCCCTAACCAGTTCACAACTTGTCCCAAAATATCAACCTTGTCGCACATTGGCACTGGGAGTTATTGCAGTTTTAGTATTTTGGGTTTTTGGACCATAACTGACCTTTGGTGACCTTTGTGGGCACCAAAAACAATAGGGTTCATCTACTCACTATGGGCCACCCACCCACCAAGTTTGATCATGATCAGTCAATCCCTTGTTGAGTTATCGTGCATACAAGCTTAAGCGTCACACACATACGCGCATGGCTATATTTTTGAGGACTTAAACAAAGCACCTCCTTTCGAGGACCACTACTTAGCAGTGTTTGTACATGACATACCTGTAGAACGCTGTCCATTATGTATGCCCGATACTGAAGACCTATTGCAAAGCTTGAAATATTACAGGAAAAGTCGTTACATTTTTACTATTTTTTCGAGGACAGTCAAACACTTCTCTACTTGTGAAGTCTTTTCGAGGTCTTGCTATTGCTACCAGGTCAAATTATACTACAGAGGACATAACCTACCACCATCATTTGGTCCAATTGTAGTCTCGGCAACTCTGTCATCGTACCTTGAATTTGTAAAATTTCAACGGCGGTGCTCGTGTTCAACTAGAACAACTGTATTTGTAAACAAACACTTGTCATTGTAGTGTGTGGCGAAAGTCAAACTCAGTTAGTTGGCTAGGCTATATTGTGCAATGTTTATGAACAGTTCTCTTGCCAGCATATGCCTGCAATATAAACGAAGAAATGATGACTAAAACCATCAGAACTAAGCTGTCATTCACGAATCATGTCTATTTCGGACGTGACAGAGGATACACAGAGTATTGGTCAAATTTAACATCTTAATGTTACCCTCGCTTAGTTAGCAAAAATTTAAGAGCATACGGAACATCCGAAGGCCTAAAGGACGATTAATCTAACGAATACACGTAGGTCTATATTCTATCATTGCAATTGTCACTACCTCCGGTCTATTTAAAACTGCTTGGTCGACTTCCTGGCCCTGGTTTTTCATCATCCTAAACACGTAATATATGCCATACACGGCCATATAGAATATAATAATGCCATGCCACAATAATAATTTTACAAGTGACTATGTTGCGAAAGCTGAAGTAGTACAGATCAGTGGCGGATCCAGGATTTCGCCGAAGGGGGGGGCCCCAGATGGGAAATGCATAATCGTCGTCCTGGGGGAGGGGTCTAAGGGGAGTGGGTGCCCCCCTCCCCCTTTGGAAAATTTCACAAAATATGGAGGTCCTCGGTGCAATCTGGTGCTACTTTTCGTGAAAGTTATGGAGTAAAATTTATTTCCAATATATCATGTATTCATGGTTTGCCGGGCATATATTTGCAATTTCGAGCAATGAGCTGGGATTTACGTCTTTGGGGAGGAGGTGGTGATGCAAACTACTTTTTACCAGGCTACTCCAGGCCATTTCATCTTGGATGCCCCATTCCAGATGGACACTATTAATGCAGTCAGAGTGCCCCTCTAACCTTCACTTTATCAGAATGATGGTGTACTCTTTTTGCAAATTTATTTTACAAAAAATTACACGCACAGTGGCGTAGCTAGGATTTTTTGAATGGGGGGCCATGGGGGGCTGTTCTTTCTTGTGAGGGGGGGCCGGAGGTTACTATCTAAGCGGAGCGCCACCTTGATTGGCGCGGAGCGTACAGAGAAAATGTGAAATTTCAGCACCCCCAGATCGCAGGAGATGGCACCTGTGAGGCAAAATAGCAACCAAAAAGATGTGCAACTTTGGTGGCAGAAATGCCAAAAAATTTTTTCTCTTTCATCCTGACTGGCCTTGCCAACTCCGCCAGACTTTTAAACTTGAGGGAAGTTGGCATCATTTGTCGTTTCAAGCTGTCAAGGCCTTTCTCCCAACTCAAACCCCTGTGGGCTACCGGTAGGTTTGCAGGATATGCCCACATGTGGACTTAAATAGCATTAGAGGAAGGGGATGGAAGACTAACACGCATCGATGTTTCGGTAATGGTCCACATTGGTGGCTCGGTGCTAATTAGGCCATTTATTGGGTTTTTGTGTCAATCGATGACCGATAACATGTATTGGTATGTAAATTTCTTCTTCATATATCTAGCAACACTCTAAAAACAAATGAGTGGATTTCATTCCATTGGAGTGATCACTAGGCGCACTTCAAATTAAGAGTGAAATTTAACTCTATTGGAGTTAACCCTCACTCCTAATATGAGTGACTATAACTCTATTAGGAGTTAAGATTTACTCCAATGGAGTGGAAATTCACTCTTATACCGGAATGTGCTCAGTGATCACTCTCATGGAGTGAAATTCAGCTATGTTTTTATCAGTACAGTACAGTGCATATCATCATAGACGTACGAACGTACTACGTACGTTCGTATATCAGACGCACTCTATACCCACGATACGTTACGGTCCTGGAGAGGAGAAACTATTTCCACTCATCATTTTTTAAAGGCGATACAGTAGTGAGTATTGAACAGGCACAGCCGCATGTTTGCAGGAATTTCAGAATTCCCAATATTTTATATCTCTACCAATAGTGTTTCGACAGTTTCGTGGGCATAAAAAAAAGTTTTTGTGGAATATTCAATGACATATCAGGGGCGGATGCAGGATTTGTGACAGGGGGGGTCTGACTGGTCCAGCCGCGCCTGAACGTAAGACTATCTAAGCGGAGCGCCATCATCGGTTGGCGCGGAGCGTACAAGAAAATTTTTGGCTTTACAAACCCCCCAGATGGCCGGAAACGGCACTTCCCGAGTATTCTAAGCAGCATGTACCTAGCCTGAAAATATGGATCTCATGTCTGCAATTTCTCAATTAGCGATAAAAAAACAATCTATGATATTACATATCAGATGAGTTGAGATGATACAAAAATCATAATGCCTTTAGCCCCCAATCCCCTCTGATGCAGGGCCGGATCCAGGATTCTGGAAGGGTGAGGGGTTTGCTCATGAAAAATTCGTTAGCGCATCCTAGCAGCCTACCGCTCTGTAACCTCACCAGTGAAAAAAATTCCAACACCACCTTAATTTTGAAACTTTTCGGTCTGAAAATTGAGATCGTTAGGCATTTTTGGCACGTGTAGCACGCGTGCACACTATAGTTCATTTGACGGAAAAGACACACCTGGATGACTTGTGAGGATAACCGCTTTTCTGACGTCCTACATGTTTAACATTGGCGTTTAATTTAATTATTTTTTCTCTCTTTTTTTCTCTCTCTTTTTCTTTCTCTCTATTTTTTTTGGCTAAGAGCAGGGGGTTCCGGACCCCCTGGACCCCCCTCTGGATCCGCGCCTGCATATATTCTTTTGACTCGAGGCAATATATGAAAACCTGATACCTCGGCTCAGTACAAACGGAGCCAATCTTTTGATAGATTGTTGCGCTAGGAGGAAGCACTGAACATATTTTCAGCAGATATCGATATCGCGCAGCACAACAAGGTTCGTGGTATATGGTCGCAATCGTCGCATCGACCATTGCCATGCCATGCTGTGATCATTCTCATGATTACTACAGATATTGTATTTTCTTATTCTGCCGGATGCAGACGAGATAATTGTGTAACTCTATTTCCCAAATTATTGAACAAAAATATAAGTGAATCGCACTTATTTTTATTTTTTTACAACATTTTTTTTTACCCCATTCCCAGTGGGGGCCTCGGCCCCTCAGGCGCACCGTAGCTACGCCACTGATCACGCATGGGGCCCTTTCCCTCGAACGCGGTAAAAAAATATCAGGATTTTCAAAACGGGGGGGGCCCGGGCCCCCCCCTGGATCCGCCCCTGCAGATAATACGATTAACAATTTTGCAGGATGTCGTTAACTGCGTTCAAATGTTACCTGTCTTGTTCAATTCGAGAATAACGAACCAAAGTAGAGAATTTTAAGTTTTGAAGAAGCTACGCGATGAGATTTATGTTATTTACGTGTGCAGAATTAACTGTTCACCACCACAATTCATTGCAAATCCAAGTCTGGATTTTTCCTGCACAGCCAACCTGTGAATTTGACAATGCAATGAAGAGTGTATGTTCAGCTGGCATTCATCAGCCAGCCATGAAGATGATGGAGAGGACTAGTAACACCAATTTTGTAGTGCGCATGCGTACTACAATAATAAGTACAGGGAAGTGGGAGGGGGGTTAACATGGTCAATGAACTGGTACCTTCAGGTAATTAGCTGACGCGCAAAGTGGGCTGCATTAAGCATGGATCAACAAGTTCACACATAGGCCTATTGGGAGCCAAACATACCGTGTAAGGAGAGTAGTGAATTGCCCTGGTACGACAATTCTTGCTCGCTTTGCAGTTAATTTTTTTTTGTTCCATAGTGATACAATAATACCAACAAAATTCATTGCACTACTTTTAGAGAAAGACTGTATCCTGAGAAAAGTTGCATGATTCTTTAAAAGGGCATATAAATGATCCACATGATAATTCAAGATATTTCACAAATAGTGGAATGTTAATTGAGTTCTGGAATGACATTTGTTGAATACAGAGAAAAGAATAAGGAAGAAATGAAAAAAAAAAACAATTGTGAGATAAACACCTTTTATAGTTTCTGCACAGCAGCCAATAAACAACAAAACTAAATCAAACCAATAAACAGAAAACTATGGATAAGAATCTTGATGTGTGACCAAATATTCTCTTTGTGCTCTTCACTCCGAGATCAGTGACTTTGACTATTCCACTACCATAGCAAATACAGCTACATTAACTAACAACAATCATTGGACTATTTTTTTGGAAAATTGAATTTTATGCCTCTGTCTACTTCAAAGCAAGTATATTTCAACAGCAAAATGCACTTGGTAATTATGAACACTAGAAGAAAAAAATGAATAAATAAATAAATAAAAAATAATAAATAAATAAATAAATAATAAATAAATAAATAAATAAATAAATAAATAAATAATAAAAAAAATATAAAAAAATATGAACACTAGGAGGCGGACACATGACCATTCAGAGCACAATGCTAAGGGCAGAACCCACAAATCTGTATGATCTACAGAACTACCAGGCTTTTAATGGTTTAAAGGTCATGGTCGTCTGATGGCAGGTAGTATAACTATCAAAGAATTTGACAAAATATGACAAAGTACATTGCCATTACTGTAATACAAAGATCATGTTTATCGATGGAAGTGTTATACTTTTACACTGTTTGTGTTCATTAAGGTTTTCCTTAATCTGCTCTCATTATACTGTTATATCTAAATTTCTGATTGCTAATGGCAGTTAGAACAAATCCTCAGCCTGCATATACTGATTTTCTTTTGTAAGGGATTGGATTAGAGTAAGTTAGTTGACAGTCTTGAATATGATGATAACAATAAACTTCACTCACACTTTTGCTGTGCATAAGTAAATGTAGAGAATCAACAGAAGACCTTGAGCTCAGATAAACAATTACTGCAGTACTGACAAAATGTAAGCATGCATGAAGGTGAAATGTAGTCTGTCCGTTTAATTTGAAATTCAACTGCATATGTTGATTACAATTGTTTTCAGACTGATTTTCTCTACTAGAGATTTTTTCCTGAGTTTTTCGGGGGAATTGCCCATCACCCCCATGCATGTACATAACTAGGATCACAAGTTTTACTAAGGTAGACTTCGTGTAAGTAAGTTGGACCGACGTTTCAATCCTAGCAGGATCTTCTTCATTGTGTCATTTAGCCTCTGAAGATCCTGCTAGGATCATAAGTTCTGGCAGACTTACTTTTACACATTTTCTTACACCGGCTCAAGTGTTAGTGGATATGCAGTTTGCTGACGGTTTTTTTAATGTTTTATTTTAAGTTACACTTTGGCAGTTTGGGGCATAACAAATCACTGGTGGTGGCGCAACATTCTGCCTATATTTAGCTCTGTGGTGACAAATGCCACTGTTGGCATATTATAAAGTAGGTTGCTTTACTTTAGACCATAATATCAAGCATATACCATGGGACTATATCTGGGAAACCCGGGTCCGTAAAATGTACAGTACTAGCTAAACACAGTAACAGTATGTTCACTATTATGAAGTATTAAATAACACTGACAATTAATGACATAGCCTACAAGGTATAGCATACTGTATCATTGTGTATGTTGTAATTTTTCCTGCAGTAGGCTAATTACGCACATGTGTAACTACTGTATAAGGATACCGTATACACGAAACATTAAAGGCAGCCTAAGGGAAAGAAATGCCCTTTTAATAAGCTTCATCAAACAGTCCTACATCACAGTTAAACTCAGTTTCCGATTGTCCAAGGAAGTCAAGTTACAACAAGATGGAATATTCTTCTACCACGCTTTGCTACCATGTTTCTAGATGTTTCACAAAGCAACTTCATATGAATGCACAGAAGTAAGTTCTCAACCGTTGTATTTATGAAACTTCATTCGTTCCAATGAATTACAAACTTAAGTTAAGAAAAGAAAGATAAAATGATGTCCGAAAATATGCAAAAAGAACACAGCATTAGGTCATCATGTAACAACAGTTTAAATTTTGAACAGATCATATTTACAGTAATTACAGTTATTAAGTAAGGAATATATCAGGAGTTAAGTTACATACTAGTATACCTGTGGCGCTGGGTTAGTGCAACATCGAAGAGAAAATTAAGTTGATTTCCGTCGTTTTTGTATTATGTTATAGACTTTAAATTTGATACTGGTCCAATCTCTATTTTTCAGAAGTGGATACTCCTTCTGAAACATCTGACATTTCAGTTTTCCAGGGACTTTCATTAGTCTGATATCTGTTTTGAAATATTCCTTAACTCTGGCTGATTCATCTTCACTCCAAAAATTTCTTCCACCTGTAAAAAGTAAAAAACATTAATCAATCCTTCTTTAAGTGCTATTTTTTTTTCGTTTTTTTTGGCCCTATCAGCCCCCTCAGACACACCCCCTTCACTTACAAATGACTTTGTGAAAAAACAAAAACTGAAAAAGCTTGATATTATTTAGTTTTAGGGTGTGAAGACTCGCGCACAAAGAAACGTCTCATGCCTGTAACCTGACCTAGTTTCGAATGAGGTGTAACAGAAGTGTTAGACATGCACTACCATAGATCCCAACAAATTACACACACAGCTTGTTACTGTCGGTAATTAGACACTATAGTGTACAGTCAATACATACAACTACAGTCAATACCCACAACACAGTGTACATAGCAGCGTGGACATCTCAGGTCTAGATAAAAGATAACAAGGGATGACGTTTCATTACTGTCTGCATTTTGTAGCGACAAGAAGAAAACGTCATTTGCAAGCAACGGAAAGTTAACTTTTCAGAGCGCGGTTTGTGGCGAGTCTTAAATGCCTTTAAGATGGGGGAGTGTGGGGGAGAGGGCGCATGGCACTGTGAATCCCCAGTTCTACTTATACAAAAATGTAGGAGAACATGTCAGTGCTTCCAAGAAGAGCACCTTGAATTGTATTATTTGAATATGTGGCACAAGCATTATTTTCCCACTCTGAGTTTACTCATTTAAACATAAAATTTGACATCTCTACCAATATTTTTAAAATATACTATTCTTCCTCTAAATCCTAACTATGATATAAAATGTGAACAAAGAAGAGGAGCAATTAATAAATATTGTCCTAAAAAAACATAAACTGCATATTTTTCTAAGCACTAAAGGAAACACGATGCGCACTGTTTGAACCAGGTTTTCCACATATTTACCAGGTTTTGTTCAATTTTTTTTAAGAAAGTAACTTTAGGAGAAGTCTTCTTTTTAAAACAGACATACCTTTTTTCTTCTTGTTGAGTTTTTGGGGCTTCTTAGCCTCATCACCACTATCTGAACTGCAATCTGTATGCACATGTGAAAAGATATACAATTTGTTATATTGCTTATCTTTACTATGTTTGTTTCCTATGTCAACCATTTTTGCTTCTTTTATATCAAACACTGTGATCCAAATGCATAAAAGAGATGAGTGACAAAATTACAATTAAAAAACAATCCTAACAACACAATATACTTATAGACATTTCCAAGTTTGTTTTCTTGCATAAAATATGGAGCTACACTTATCTAAATTTCCAGATGGTTCAAAGGAGTTATCTCATAGGAAAGCTCAATTGAGATGGTAGCACATTGCAAGTCGATTGTCTATGATCTAAGTGCTTTTTCGATCAGAGGCAGCAGACATGGATTTACTTTAATGAGTGGGTGCAACATCAGAGTAATTTCACACACAAATACCCAACATGATTTGAACATAATGTGGGCAGCACATAGATGTGGAAATGGAAATGTCAACGTCCCTTTACTCTTCTGTAAATGTACTCTTCAAAGAATTGTTCCTAAAGCACACCAGAATGCTTTCCTTAAAACCACAGAAATACTGTCAATAGATGACTTACAGGGTTTCATAACTCCAAACCCTGGGCTTGCCCTCAACAGGTAAATATCATGGGTGACAGAGAAAATGCCTGTATGTGGTAGTTGTTGATTTTGAAAATGGAATAGTTGCAATAATACCATGATCAGAGTGTTAGTCATTTAATGCTGTTACATATTGGCATGTAAAACCAGCAACATTTTCCTCATGCAATACAACTTTGTAAAAAGCTTGTTCCTTTCAAAAACAAACATACGTTTTCTCTTCTTGGTCACTTGGGGTTCCATTGTTTCATCACTGCCCTCGTTATCATCAGAGCTGCAATCTGGAAGTAAAAACAAAAAGATGTACCAATGTTTTGGTAGTTATTTTTACTCCAGTTCTAACAGTTACTCATTTTTATTGCTGATGCAAGCATACTTTTTCCTTAAAAGGGAAAATATTATCTGAATGTGAAAAGAGATGGGTGACTATGAGAAACATCAGTGAAACAAGCACGGTTGTAAGGAAATTAGTATGACAGTTCTTTTCTAAACAGGTGTTCAAAGGAAAAGATAACTGAAGTGTATGCAGCAATGCTTAAAATCACAAGTAGATAAGGTCACAATTTAATATATGATGTTAACTTGTCATAGTGAAGTACAACATGACTTTATCTGACTATAAAGTACCCCTTAATTAATCCAACGGATCTACATTAAAGCAAAAGCTCTAAAACCTCTGAAAAACATGAGACTTGAATGAAAGAAAAATTATTTTACGTGCATGGAGAGGAATAGCTTTCAATAATCAATTTAAATTCTCAGAAATTTTCTAAAAAACTTCTTTCCTTATCGTTGGAATAAAGAGACTATAAAATCAACCTACTACAATTAGCTTCAACTGATGTGTGAAGATATAAAACAGCACTGTTGATCACCACACACTTTAAATACATGTCTGGCCTGCGTTCACTGTTTAATACACACTTCTGAATATGAAATGTTCTTGACCACAACAATGTGCAGAAATAGTTCACTGAATTCTGGTACCATCAGAATATGTTGAAATTCCCCACTTGATAAGTCACATGATGTTTAAACGTTAAGCCTATTGTGATTTTGGCTTACCATCCAATGAGAGCTCCATATCATCCAGAGCCTGATTTGGCTGGGGCATGTTTCCCTTCTCCATGGCAAACAGTATTTTGGCTACTTTAGTCATCTGAAGGGTGTCCTCTGGTAATCTATAGTACTCCCTGTGAACTCTGATATCATGGCCAAGAAAGTTTGCCAATATGTCCATCTCATTTCTTTTGAGGCAAAAGAGTTGTGACACTGTCCCAATTTGCTTCCTTAGTTTTGTTGATGTCAATGCTGAGGGGTTCTTGGCGCCACACTGAGCTGCAAGTTTCCTTAAGCAATCATGTCCTCGCAAGGAAGCTAACGAGTCAACGTTTGGTTGGGCAAACAAGTACACATTTTCCTTGCTCACACCTACAGCCTCTCTGGTTTTCACAAGAATATCCACACATTGCCCTGTTTCTAGTGTAAAGAGTACTGGTACTTTCCGCCCCCGTTTTCCTCGAACTTCAACTCTTTTCAATCGTTCACACAGATTTTTCTCCCACTTGGAAAGCCCATCAAAGATGTCAGTGTTGACGTGTCTTTCGATGTGTTGGTAGTCACTAAGAGACATTCGCTCTGCCTCTCCACTTCTCCTTCGGTTGAATAAGATCACTTTTGCAAGGGTTGCTTCAGCTAATTGATACCATGCTAATCTGTCTGGAGATTGCTGCATTCGTTGTGATGCATCTGCCATAATAGAGGATAGGTGGCGATGTAGCAAACAGACGTCATCAGTCAATGGTAGTATTGTTGGTTTGTTAAATTTGTTCCTGTAGAGAGTTGTCAGAGCATGTGAGGACACATTGTTAGCCCATTCCAGACAACACAGATCGTGGAATCTTTCTGCACGTTCCTTCATGGCATTGTCAGCCAATTTTATGCCATTCGATCTACATATCTCTGCACATCTCTTTAGAGAATGACCAAGTTTCAATGCCAAAGAAGGTGTTTGGTATTGTCGCTTTGCACCATCATATCCAGCACACTGTCGAACACTTCGGACTACATTGTCATACTGCTGGGGAGAAATGCATTCTTCCAGGCAGGAGATGTCAGGATGTGCTACTTGCATGACTTTGAGGAACCTTCCAAGTTCTCTCATCTTCTGACTGATATACTGACGGGATTCAGTGGCAGCTTTTTCATGAAGCTTTTGCCCAATGGTAAGGATAAGACGGTCGTTTCTACAAATGAGACTGATATCATCATTTACCATGGTACCTAGAATCTGCCGAAAAGAATCTTCAACTGGCATTGCAACAGGCAAGAGAAGAGCACATCTAGACTGGTGCCTAGTTCCCCTTTTCCTCTTCTTTACTTGTGCAGCACAGTTTTTGACATGTTTCCACATTTTAGATTTCATATAGTACCCAAAGCACTGATCACATGGAATGTAGGTATCTGATGGCACATTATACTGTGGTCGCTTGCTTGGTATCAGATAACCTCTTTGCTCTCGAATAACTTCTATATTGTGGGCGTGATTTCCTTTATTTCGAAGTAGATTTAGCAAATTCTTTCTTTGTTTTGACTTCTTATCAAATGACATGACTTCTTGTACGTCCTTCTCACTACCATGATTGGAGAAGAGATGTCTGGGCAGTTTGGCATATGATTCCATACAATACGGACAGTAGTGTCTTTTGTCCCATTTCCTTTGACCGCTAGTATTATTAGTAGTTGACACTCTTGCCCCATGGCACCTTGCAGAATGCTTCTTTGATTTTCTCTTTTGTGAGGCTGAAACAGAAGATGAAACAATTGATTCTTGAATGTGGAATGGTTGCGCTTCAGCTGTTGTGGGTTCTTCTTCACATGCAGATTCACTGCTCCTTTCAGATCCACTTTCATGAAAACTGCTAACACTTTCATTGCTGTTGTGTCCCCAGTCTTCATCACTGCTGTTGTCTGAATCACCTTCAGGCAAGCCACTGTTATATGTCTCACACAGACGATTTGGAAGTCTTTCCTCATCAACAATCTTTATTCCTCCTCCCGTGTGACAGTTGTTGGGGTCTCTGTCATCATCGCAGCTGTCTTCTGAATCACTTTCATCACATTCAGGCAAGCCACTGTTCTTAAAAAAACGCAGAGGATAGGGAACTTTTCTTGTACTCTTTGAATTACCCTGAAGAGCGGCACCATGTTTTATGACATTTGTTTTGTCACTGCTGTTTGATGTTAGCCCTCTTTCCTGGTGACAGATTTCAGGCAAGCCACTGTTATCTGTGCTATACAGTGTATTTGTTGTGTTTTCTCCTTTCCTTCATGGGCGGCGATCCGTACTTCCGAGTGGGGGGGGGGGGGGGATATGACCTTGTTGACTATCTAAGCGTAGCGCCACCATGAGTTGGCGCGAAGCGTACAAGAAAATTTGGGGATTTACAAACCCTCTAGATGGCCGGAAACGGCACTTGCCGAGGTTTCCAAGCGGCATATACCCAACTTTATAATAGGGATTTCATGTCCGAAATATCTCATAATCAGGATCCAAAATACTTTTTTTTAATTTCGGGTGTTATTTTGGGAAAATTGCCCCTGTCAATCTTGTTTCAGGCGCTACGTTAGAATGTTCGAGAGCTCTTTATATTATTCGATGAAGAAAATGGCCTCATGCAGGCTATTATATAGGCCTATACACATGCAATACACAATTACACATAGTTACATTCCTAGGTACCGATTGCTAGGGCATCCAGGTGAAACGTACGTGTATTAACAGGGGCGTCGGAAGCTATTTGGGATTGGTATGGAAGATCAGAGTGTGGCCATCTACCATAATTATCGGGGGGGTGGGGGACGTTTGGAAGGTCAAACTACGCTACGCGCCACCATTGGTTGGCGCGTAGCGTAATGGAGAAAATTTTGAAAAAATGCCTCCCAGATTGCAGGAAATGGCACTTCCCGAGCTTTTCTTCTGTGCATTCTCCCTTGTCTGTTTTTGTACCCGATTAATCTTCTGAAACACATTTTGAAGTATGTTTTCATTTTGGTTCTTTATTTTTTGCCTTTTTTTTCTTCTTAGTGCTACTTTTTTCTCCTTTTTTTTTGCGCCGTGAATATTGGTCCGGCGAACCCTAATTAAGCATTACCCTGGTAACATGAGATTCTCAGCTGTTCGAGGGAACATGTACGTGTGTAGGCCTACTATAGGGCCTATATGAATACTATGAGGGTGCATATATGTACTATATCAATACCGTGGGCGCAATAATACATTTTGTTGTTATAGGGCCAATGAAGCCTACAGTCAACTATTCTTGCTTTATAAAGACGGTTTATTTGAAAAGATCGCACTGCGTTTATGGTATAGGCGAGAAATGAAGCTAAAAAGAGCCGTACATTCACGATGATGCATAAATGAAGGCATGAAAATATTCTTATTCCTGGCATTTGGTGGGGGGGATATGGTGTATTACATCCCCTCCACCCATTTTCATGGGGGGGATATATCCCCCCATCCCCCCCAGGATCGCCGCCCATGCTTTCCTTACATTACCAAGTTGAGCTGATTTTCTGATCTTTGTTGTGTCAGTCTGGCTGGTTAAAACCCTTTTTTCTCTTTCCTTGTGATAGCTGTCTTCATCACTGCTGTTGTCTGAATCACCTTCAGGCAAGCCACTGTTATATGTCTCACACAGACGATTTGGAAGTCTTTCCTCATCAACAATCTTTATTCCTCCTCCCGTGTGACAGTTGTTGGGGTCTCTGTCATCATCGCAGCTGTCTTCTGAATCACTTTCATCACATTCAGGCAAGCCACTGTTCTTAATAAAACGCAGAGGATAGGGAACTTTTCTTGTACTCTTTGAATTACCCTGAAGAGCGGCACCATGTTTTATGACATTTGTTTTGTCACTGCTGTTTGATGTTAGAACTCTTTCCTGGTGACAGATTTCAGGTTCCCAGTCTTCATCCCTGCTGTTGTTCTCGGAATCACTTTCATCAACTTCGGGCAAGCCACTGTTATCTGTGCTACACAGTGTATTTGTTGTGTTTTCTCCTTTCCTTACATTACCAAGTCGAGCTGATTTTCTGATCTTTGTTGTGTCAGTCTGGCTGGTTAAAACCCTTTTTTCTCTTTCCTTGTGATAGCTGTCTTCATCACTGCTGTTGTCTGAATCACCTCCATCACCGGGCAGGTAACCGTTATCCATGCTATGTAGAGTATTGGGAATTCTCTTCTCATTCCTTGCATTACTAAGATGAGCTGATTTTACGATCTTTGTTGTGTCAGTCTGGCCTGATGAAAACTATTCCTCTTTCCTTGTGACAGATGTTGGGGTCCCGGTTTTTGACCAAGCTGTTGTCTGATTCAACTTCAGGCAATCCACTGCTATCAATCCCAAGTAGGGTATCGGGAACCCTCATCTCATTCCTTGAAGTACTGTGAAGAACTGGATATCCAATGTTTGTTGTGTCAGTGGTGTCTGTGCTGCTGGATGAAATATTAACCCCTCTTTCATTATGACATATGTTGAAATCATGTTCTTTGTCATTGCTCCTCTTATCTGAAGCACTATCATTTTGTCCAGCCGACTTATCACTATTCATCTCATGTAGATTTCTTTGAACTTTGCTTTCATATGTTGGCTTATCAGTTATACATGTAACTCCCACTTCACAATCATTAGTAGAACAATTCAGCCTATTTCCATCACTTTGGTTAGGGTTTGTTTCACGCACCTTTGTTGCTGTAGTTTGTTGAGTTGAAGAACCATCATCTCCCATTGTGGATTTACTTCTGTTAATTCCACATTGACTATTGGGAACAATTTCCTTATTTGTGGGCCTAACCTCATAAGTTGTTTTGTTCAAATTTGTTGCTTCGCTGCATCTGGTAGGATACTTCAATCCTCCTGCAATCTTCTGCACTTTAGCACTTGATTTTCTATTGAAGCTCCTGTGGTCTCCATCTCTGCCATCTCCTTCAAGCATATGTCTCTCTCCATCTAGATTTGCTGCAGTGCAATTACACTTCAATTGTTCACTTAAATCATCTATTACTTTGGTAATCGTGTCTATGTACACATCCATTGATGCAGCCTCATCATCATGTACGATGCTGTGGGATACTCCTCCCTCAGCTCTTTGGACTCTGCTGGCTTCAGTGTGTTCCATATGGAGCATCTTCAATAGAATAGGAAATAGAAAAATATGACTGAAATTAATTTAACTCATAAAAGTTCTATTAGCAAAACCACTTTCTTTTTCCTACACCTGGAGGTTGAGTAGCAAGTGCATTGACATGCACATATTTATGGAATTTCTCCAGTATCAATAATGAATTTTTATCAGAGCTATACCTAGGCTTCTACTTACAGCTCACTGTCAAACTGGCAGTGTTTTTTACTGGTAACTACTGCTCTTTTGAGAATCAGTTCACATTCCCCTTAAGCACTACTCAAATACACAACAACTGCACTGGGAAAAACTAAAAATATTGAACCATATTGCATCTATCGGCTTAATTTCCAAAAGAAATTCCCCTCCCCTTAGACCCATCCGTCAGGTTCAAGTCACTCCTATATTCAGATATACACAACTAGCACTGGTACATTTCCCTAAAATTGTGCACAATGTTCCATCCATCCAGCTACATATTATGAAAGGGAAGGGAAAGCCATGCCTCCTGCAGAAACCTCACCCAGATTCACTGATTTGTTCAGACACTAGGTTTAAAACTACAGCAGCAATGCTCATGAATCTTCATAACCTTTGTAAGTAATGTCTTGAGGGTTTAGGCTAATGTCTTAAACAATGCCAATATACTGCCAATATTTTAGATGAAGCTAAGCTGTCCTTTTCTTGAGCAAGTTATATGCTATTAAGCAAGCATGAGTCTTTGGGTGAGTAACAGTAAATGTTAAAGGTCTTTAGTAGGTGGCCAATCCTTAATCCTATGCTGCCAACTGTATGTTTGTATATTCTTTCATTCAAGAATACAATATTACATAATTTTGGGGTATAATTAATTCATAGCAAAGGACAAAAACTCATTCTGAGCAAACAAATTATGAATGGGTTCCAAAGTAGTGTTCTATTAAAAAAGCACACCAACATTTTTTTTCTGAAATAGATAATTCAATACAAAAGAAAACATAAGTTGTCTTTCTGCCTTTTCTTTTCGGACGATCAAAAGTTAATTTGGCAATCCAATTTTCAAAAAGAAGGTTGTCTGAAGGACAACTCACAATTTTTGTTAATTATAGGGCCTGCAGATAATTCTGAGTGTAAGGTCTATACAGGTGAATTTTAACACACATAATGTCAACAAATATTTATTCCTGATAAGTATGATGCAAATTGCCAAGATGGGTCTTAAAGTACTCAATTTGTCACCTACAGTAACACCGTCAGATAATTTTTTGTCAGCTTTGCAGAGATTCAGTATGTCGACAAGATCACTTTGATGAATAAGAAAGTGTATGAAAACATTTATGACTAGTAACATTTAGCATATAGTAAGGGGAAAATCAATACATCCATTAAGTCTTTTTTTTGGGCAATGCATGCTCCTCCCATTTATTATCCAGCTGCATATGACAACTCAAATGAGTTGTCATTCCAGGTTTGGACTCAGGTGCCAATGGCTCAAACTTATCTCTGACTTAATCGCATGGTCTGGTTTGGACTCAAACTTGTACTGGACTTGGACTAGCTAGAATCAGACTTTAATTCTTATCTACTGGACTCTACTACAACACTGACATTACATAATGAGCATTATTTAGGTGCATAAATTAGAAGATTTTTTTTTTTTTTGGGGGGGGGTCTTTCCAATATGCACTTATAACAGACATATACTAATTCTCATGGTTGAGAAACTTGGCTATGCCCATTTCTTTCCCAGAAAAATGTCTTTAGAAGATTCAGTTTATAGCCAACATGGATCTTACCTTGCTGTTTGCTTTCACTACAATACCTTTTAGTGATCACTTACAACACCAATACATGACTCCTCACACACTCCTTGAATTGGCAAGTTAGGTGTAGTGTTCTGAGGTTCCTTCATATACAATTTACAAAGGTTGTACTTTTGGTCTAGTCTACACACACTAACTCTCAACTGGCACATAGTGGTACTAACCTGTTTTCTCCATGGCAGATCTGGCACTCCATAGTCATAACGTATTTCATCGTTCTCCTCTATTGAATCACATGCAAACAGGCAAAGGTGGGGCTTTCCATCTACAAGTACGACTTGCATTTTGGCATTGGGCTCATCGGAATCATTAACCATCCTGCCTGCTCTGTTTGGGTGATTTGTGGCATCAACACTATCAAATATAGTTTCAAGAGAAAAGACAAGAATTATACACAATAAATGTTAAGGAATTGCAAATCAGAGATGCATGATTCAAGTTGCCTATCCTGACTGACACTCGACAATATTACAAGCTTTCTCCACAATAAACTATGTCATGTACTGAGAGTGCAATATTTCACTTAGCCAAACTACGTGCTCAGCTCGGACTCTATTTAAGAAACTGCAACAGGCCTAGACAATTGTTCTGAATCCTAGCTGGATCTTCATCAAAGACAGAATTACAAACATAAAAATAGCAATAATCAATGCAATGAGTAGTTCCTTGCTAAATTGATCATTGGCATACTTGAAGTCCTTAAGAAAGATTGAACATGTCAGCATATGTAAAGAAGCCCTAATTTGAAGCTGTTTAAGTGACCTCGTGACAGGTCCCACCGTATTCATGCTAGTTTAATATGTGCACCAACAATGACAGGGTTCTTCTATTCACTATATAGCATCTGCAGGTGACTGCAGGTGTCATTTCCTCAATGAGTTATAGCATACCTGTGAGCCACACTTTATTTATCAATCAAATCTATCATACATCAGCACAGATTTGTTATCTCTCAACAACATCATGACAATATTTAGAACAATGTACTTCACAGTACTTGTGGATGCAAAGTTATAGCAACTTGTATATTTTCAGGTTAAACCTTGAATGACATCAGTCATTCCTTAGTTACTATGACCTAAGCTATATGATGCAAAATTAATTTATGCTATGTAGATATGTACACACATGAACCAAATTTGGCACATTAACCCAAACCTATTATCACACAACAACATCAGACCTAGTTTCAGCTTGTACATGTGCAAGTTGTGGAATAAACAGGTGTCTTCAATAGTGTTCAGAGCTTTAGTTATCTTAGAAGGGTTGGGCTGAGATGTATATTTTCTAGATATGAGGATGTCTCACTCCACATACTTGCAGTATAAATGGATTCTGTAAACTGCATACTCAAGTCATTATGAGTTTTTATTTTTCAACATAATTCTACACTGTGTTGCTGAATGAGTAGTCCTTAGAAGGTGAAACATGCTTTGTGCTGCATAGTTTAGTACTATGTCCCTGTACTTGTCCGTTTTGACGTTCCCCAATTTCTGAGTCAGTGTGCAAGGAGCAGGAATGATTTTCTTTAGGCCATTATTAAAGTCAGACACTCGTATTGTCACGAATAAACACTAAATGCCCTACTCTTTTCACCCTAATGGACATCTGCAGGTTGCAACTATTAGTTGTAAAACAAGATAATGTATACCAATTGTGTCGATGGCAGACCATCCCAGATGATGGCAGACCAACTCAAGTTCCTTTGGTTTTTTTTGGTGTATATCCCAAACAATCAGTTTCTGCTTCAGGTATCTACATGATTTAAGGGTGGCACCCAGATGCATGAGTTGTGGGCCCCCAATGCTTTACTGTTATTTTCTTCCCCTGAGCATGTGTTGCTTAGCTTTCACAATTGTGTTGTCATAAGAAAAAAGGAATTCTGACCCAATTTCAACTTTCTAAAATATTGATACACCACTTTATTGCCCATATTATGTCCCCTCAGAATTAAAGGTTATGGCTAGCATCAGAACGCACTATTATTTATACATGGTTATTGCCCTAATTCCTACCAGTAAATTTCTTAAAATATGAGATCTCAACATACAAAATGTTTGATGAAGCTTACATCGCTCCATATTATTTGGCAAAAATCTTCTTTGAAAGCTATGTAGCAACTGAAGGTGGCACTCCACTTAGATAGTGAACAGGAACAGGTCAATTCCTAAAAATTCATCACCCACCAACCCCCCCCCCCCCTCGCCTCCCCTCTCATTGCAAGATCTTGCATACAGGCCTGTCATACAAGTAATTCACCCTTGTTATTCAATAATTTATAGTGAAACAATGCAAAATATATCTAGTAGGATGACCATCACTTTGAAGTTGTTGCAAGTTCAGACAAAATAGCGTAAAACAGATAACGTATATATATTACTAATCCGGTATAATTGTTACTTAGTGTTTGACTGATTATACCGTAATCGGCAATTAACTTTTTTACTGATTAGTTCACAAGGACGGGATTGGCAATCCTTTATCGAGAATGTGGTAAAGGAACTTCAGCTGCATAGTGTCTTTTATATCACCCTGCTCGTGGTGTAGGCTTCATCTTGTTACTTTGAAATTGTACTGTAGCCTCAAGTTTGCTATGTAGGGCTTAGGGCTAGGCACATATACATACAATGCAAGGCTCCCTCCACAACACTCCTCTGTGATGTATTGCAGAACATGTGCTCATTGTAAGTGGTTGCACTGCATCCTAATGTACAAAGTTTATACATGAATACCAAAATAAATCATACAGAGGTACACACTGCTAAATGATTAAATTAAATCCCTCCACTTCTGGATTAAAGGGGTATGAAACAAACATATAATAATTTTATTTTGTCCTGATGCAGTTTGAAGTAAACTAGTGATTTTTAATGAATACAATCATGGTAGTTTCAGAAAAGTAACAACTGGGTTTGTATAATCGGTAGGAATATAGATTTTTGCTGATGTCGATTATTCACAGACTGCCTGATAATCGGTCCGATGCCGATTGTCAGCCAAACACTAAATGTTACATATTAAGTTGAAATGCGCACGTACTTACCATTTTGTACTTCCATTGTGTTTAAAAAAAAGAAACGACCCCTTTTCTGGAGGATAATTCTTCTCTCTTTCTCTTCCTTCACGTGCACTTATTAGCTCTCCACTGTATTCTAGTAAGAAGCTTCCCTTTCGGACATCTTTAGCTACAAAGACGCCAGATCCTACAAGTTAAAAACAAAGATATGGCGAAATCGTTACAAATGTAGTGCTCTAAACTCATAATACTGCAGTCAAACTCAATTGCTAACATAATCCTAAATTCTGGTGTATTAATAGAGATGATTTGTGCTTATACAATCGTGAATCTATCCTGGGACCATGCAGCTGACCACAAGGGATGTGCACTACTGTACTCATGACAATGAAGGTAATTATGGGAGGATACTTGAGCTGCCTGAGCAAGATAATATTCTTCATTTTTAGTTTGATAAAGCAGGCCTACTCAATTCAAAGTACAGCTGCAGCTATGAAAAACTTCACAGCAGACAGTCAAGGTCCATGTATGCAAAAAATCATCTACAATAAGAAGTTGGTTGGAAAATTAATTCCCTCACATTGTCATCAAATTTAATTTAACTTAATTGCAACATATAAGGCCCAGAGGGAAGGAAGTTGAACTTTTATTGCATAGAGAACTGTGCACCTTGTGAACCTGTTTGAAAAGCATGCTTTCCATCCTGAATAGCGACTGTAGGTAAAGGAGTGGTGTTTGATATGTACCTTTAATCTGTCACACCTGCAAAATAAATACATACCTATGAAATCGTTTATAAATATGACAGAAAAACCATCATTATCCTTGCCGGCCCGGCATGCCCTCTCAGCGTCTTCACGAGGGGTGCTACTAAGCCCCTGTCGCTGAATTGAACTTCTCGTCAGTGGCATTAGTAAAACTGTGAATGAAGGAGAAATGGATTGATTGCTTGGAAAATTATCCATTTCAAGCATTAACCAATATTCAAATCAATTCAATATTTACAATATTTATATTAAGGACCTTTAACCATTTAGGTCTGTATTTCATTCCGCTAAGTTTTTTATCTTTTTTTTTATGTTGCTCAGCAGAAGAGTCGGCTGGCCATTCCAGGCTTGCAACCAAATATATTCCAAAATATTTATCGTGATCCTGTAACAACTCTGTTTTTGCCACAAATTTCGCATGTTCTGCTACTTGCTGGCTGTGATAGCCAAAGACCACTGATCAGCCAGTCCTGCACACTCGAATCAACAGCTAAAATTAGTAAACGATGGTATGCCTACAATATTTAATTAGCCTCTGGATAGCCCAAGGCCTAAGTTACCCCCTGGCGCTGACAATGACATTAGGCCAAGCTTACAACTTGCATATCGCGCACTGCGACGCCTAGTAGTATAGTTATAGTAGTAATCTACTAAGTACTAACACTATTTAAGTGTCTGACTCTGAGTAGGCCTACCGAGGTAAGTATACGCTAAAGCTTAACTTAGCATCGAATAATAATAAGTGTTGGAAAATCGTTACTTTGGTGCAAAGTTTGAATTTTTATGATTCACAGATCGAAAAATACCTCTAAATCAGTATGGCTAGATATGACCAACAAACTTCACTTGCAAATGCCGTACCTGATTACGTAGTAAAAACTTTCTATGACAGTGCCATGGCGGTAAGGCAGTCGAGGGGTGAAAGCTTGAGTATATTGTACAGTTCAATTGTATATAAAACTGGTATACGCAGTGAAACATTACGCAAGCATATGCATCATGCTCTATCTGCATGATATTATGCACTATGAATGAATTGAATTGTTCAAGTTGCCAAATGGCGCGAAAATTATTTAAATCCATAGCCAGCTTTTCGAATGTTTTTCACTTGTCAGATATGACGGGATATTGTCTGCATTACATCAAAGGTTTTAGTGGCCCACTAGAGAACGTTTGTCATTTAATATTCCTAAGCTAGGTACCCTCCAAGCAAGCATCTTCAAGGTCCCGTTTACCCTACCCACAGAAAGAAATGGTGGAAAATGGTTAATTTGCCTTTTCGTTAGGTGATAAATAGGCCTTCTTTATTTTTTATGAATTAACTGTACGTGCATATACGCTTTCGAAGCGGGGTGGGAGAGGATATGGGACTGAACTTGCACAGAAGAAAAAATACTATATGGGGTACTATACTTTTTTTATTTTTTTTTATTTTCTGATTTCAAAGGAATGAATAAAGAAGTGTACAGGGGTCAGGAGCCGGGTGGGGGGGTGGCACGTGCCCCCACTATTTTCCAAATAGCAAATGTGCCCTACTGGCAAATAAAATGTGCCCCTTTGATGAAGAACTGTCTGTTGGATATCTTAAGCCTTTGTTAATTTTAATATTTTATTTTAATTATTGTGCACCATATAATAGTATTGATAGCATACTACACATCATATATCTCTAAGTGACACACTCTTTTTGGAAGCTTCCTACCCCCCCCCCCTGGATGTGTAGATATAACTGCTCTTACGAAGAAAACCTGCAACTGACATTGTTTAAATAGGCATGTTTTTAAGACGCGACCCAACTGTCGTTGAAGTAACCTGTTAACCGCAAAAGCTTACAGTACGTAGGCCTACGTGATATCTACGTTAGTCTGCTATATTTGAGTGTTAAACTAAACCTATAGGCAGGCTACTATGTAACAACTGCGACGAGTGAGTTGAAAGAAAAATGTCGGACACTTATAGCCAATTAGTATAGTCCTAAAATGTGACTTACGTATACTTGAAATTCGGTCAAACAATTAAGACCAAATTACTGTCTTTACGATTGCAAAGATCCAATGACAAACAGCCCGGCAGTCCCCCGTAACACTCGAAGAATAATCGCTACTGGAGATAAAGTAAAAATGCTCGATACCGACGAAACAAGTTAGCAGAGTTAACTTTTGAGTTAAAGAGACGTTTCGCGAATAACCACCGTCACCTCCTCATTTGATCTGCTTATTTCTCCGTCTTCAAGACTGTTCATAATATCCCTGGTCATACAAGTATTAGTATTGTCACCAGTTCTTGTTACATATGGCCCAGTTGTGTTGAAAATCGCAGAGTATCCTTCTCGCTGGATGGATTCCAAATCACACAATAACTTAATTACAATTAAAGCAAGCACAAGAGAAACTATTAACAAAGCCACAAGTACATAATACACAACGGACGACATCTCGCTTCAGTCCCATTTCTTTTTTCACTTGCAAAGACTGTCTAGGCTATGGACCATCTACAACGAACTGAATGCGACAAAAACATGAAGTATAAAGACTTGGTTAGCTGGTTGGGCTGTGTTACTTCGAACCAAAGCAGTAGACTACGTTTATTTAACACACATTGAGATGATTGTGTGCAAGGGCGTAAGAACCGGGGGGCTGGGGGCACCAGCCCCCCCAGTGAAAAATATGGGGGCGGAAGTATCATTCCGCCCCCCCCCCGCTTCGCAAGTCAGAAGGCCCCTTTTTCATTTCCAAATGTGAAAAAAAATCTCATTTGGAGCACGAAATTGCATCTAAGTCCAGGTGAAAATGCAAAATTATTTACAAAATGGAGTGGGTGTTGACTGAGTGTGCTATTTTGCACCAAATTGCATCTGAGGCCACCTGGAAATGCAAAGAAAATCCAAAGGGGAGGGGAACACCCTCTCCCCTTAGACCCCTCCCCCAGGCCGGCCATCAGTCTTCAGCCCCCCCCCCACTCAAAAGTACCTTCCTACGCCACTGATTGTGTGGCTACATTAATTTATAGAATAAAAAGGCGGGCGATTATCATAATATTATGCATGCATGGCTTCAGTATGATAGAATAAAGAATGGGAAGATTTATCGTGTTAACACCTTAACTCAATGGTCTACACGCTACTTTCATTAATAATCATATTTATCTGTCTTTTTGTTCTTCCTTTATATCCGCGATAAATCCTCTTTCGTCCGAATAGAATAAAATTTTAGCCTTTTACACCTTTCCTCTACAATAGGTCCCCTTCATGTGTGTTACGTCCCCTTCCTCTGACTGGCAGAGCGGGCAATACATGCATGCATCGAGTGCTAATTGACAGAGTTAAAACTTGAAAGATTCATCGTTTTAACAGCTCAACACAATGGTTAATAAAACTGAGTAAAGGATAGGAACTGACATCTTATAAACATCAAGATACGAATGACTATTCATTCGAGGACCTCAGTGATTTCTTCTTAAAATGTAAAAAAAAAACACCAGGTTACTAATTTATTACTTGAGAAGCAGACACTGAACTCATATACGGTATCATTACATTGAAGATCGATATGCACAACAGCAATGAGAGTATGGAATCACGTTGTGCATCGTCAGACATGTATATACATTCAGGGTTCCCTCTCCCACCCCCCCCCCCCTCCAATGCAAACCTTGAGTATACAGGCATTAGATTGCAAGCATATACCATAGCAAGTAGGTGAACGTTGCTCAACATGTGACAATAGAAAGATGTTCTGTGGTAAGTTACCCGATGAACTATCACAAATCAAGTATTGTCTTGATTGACTTATGAAGTCAAAAAACTACACAGGTTAAGATATTTTAAATTGATTAAGTAATTTCTGAATTTAATGAAAGTTCCTTCATAAGTGATTAAGAAATTTCTACACGCCACTTTGATTGCAACGATACATCGCTCTTGTGTTCTTATCCGCGAAAATCCTCTTTCGCCTGACAAGAACCAAATTTTAGCCTATACACCTTTCCTTACAATAGGTCCTCACCATTAGTTTATACTTTACATGTGTGTTACGTCCCGTTCTTCTTTACGGAAAAGCGGGCAATGTTTATTATATGCATGGAGTGCATATTGTCAGAATAAAGACTGACATCTTATACACATTTAGACTAGATACGGATGACTATTCCATCGAGGACCCAAAGTGACCCCAAATATGTCACTAGTTTTTCCTTCTTTCAACCCTAATTAGGACATTGTGGACACTCGGGACCTAAAAATTGCCAATTGGGACCTGAGGTCCTATAACATCAAAATTGATGCCCCACCCCCCCCCCAATGAAAAAATTATAATAGGTGCGCCTAGGCGCGTGGAGTATGCCAAAGTGAGAAAAAAATCATATACAAGTTGACCGGAAGTGACCAAAAAATTATGTTATGTTATATATGTTATATTGGGCATTTCCAGGTCCCGAGTGTTCATTTTTTGGGGTCTATCTTCAAAAGTGGGGGATCGAGGGGTGCGATATTTGGTCAAAGGGCTGAACTGATGTCACGGTACACCCACCCATACTTCCGGTCAGTTTGGGTCACATTACTATTTATCAGAGCCAAAAAATGCAAATGACTTGGTATACTACCTTACTGCTTCAGTTTGGAAAATGACTCCCCATAGGGTTAAGGTCGAAAATCGTAATCTTTGACCTTTGACCTCCAAATTTCTTGTGGATGTTTAGGGTCGATAGGGCACTAACATATCGAAAGGACAAGTATATATCACTACCGGTTCATGTGTTATAGGGGGTCAAAGGTCAAAAATGTCGTTCCTTCCAGAAATGGTCAAAAATCGTGAGAGTGGCCGATTTCCACGAAACTTGCAACGATGACGTGTGACGTCATAAGGAACAGTCACGTGAAAATTTCGGCCATGAGGTCATCGGGTCAATGGTCAAGCAGAGGTGAAAAATTTAATTCATAAAAAATCTTTTTTTTTTTATTGGATATGATAAGTCGGACCACCGAAAATGGTCAAAAGGGTTTTTTTTTTTTACCTTAGGTCATACCAATCTAAGATGGCTGCCACCCAAAGTTAACCCCAAAGTTAGCTTGGGGTTAGCATATTCGTTTCCTGTGTGTACACGATATGGTGTTTCGGGACATAAATTGGTGTCGGGATGTAACTCGATGGGTACTATTACGTGATCATCTTAAACTTGTTTCAAGTCGTTTACTTCCGGAATGAGGGCGCTTTAAAGTTTTACCTAGTGGTGCGTTTCTGAGACCGGAGGAAGAAGTTATCGACCTGTAACTTACACTGAAGACTCATCACTTTAGGTTGTACAAAATGAGTGCCGTTTTTGGGGCTATTTTTTCTGACCGGAAGTGACGTTATAAAACGCAATATCATCGATTATTACAAAAATCGATCATCGATTGCCTTATAAATAGTAGCAAAAATAATTCAAGACATCTTCTATTGATTCTGTGAGTTTCAATTTTTTTCATAAATATTACATAAAATGGCGGCTTTTAATAAATATTCATAAGAAAGTATTAAAAAATATTTTAAAAATCAGTCAAAGATCGGAAGCAGATCAAACGGCGTTTATATAATCTCTTCTTATTAGTGTTAACTAAATCTGGAATTTCAGGCAAATCAGGTGAACTTCATATTGCCGCCGAAAAATAACGTCATAAAATTCGAACTCAGATGACGTCATAAATTCGAACTCGCGCAAACTACATGAAAATATTGTTCCCAATAGTTTCGGACATGCTGAATCCATTGGTGCTATTTAAGAAGTGATCTGATGTTTCGTTGCTGAGATATGGGTACAAACATGTGAAAAAGAGGGTCGATGTGACGTCACGCTTCATCAGCAGCAGGGACCCGGTGGGAACGGGACTTCCGGTAATAAAAGAACACAGAAGGTGCTCTCCATCGATTTTAACTTTGTCTGATTTCAATTCGATCTAAGGTGGTAAAAAAACTAATCAAATGTTGCCGTCGTCGCAGGCGTCCTTGTTTAGGGTTATTTTAAATACTACCGGTGAAAAACACCTATTTTTGGGGGGGCATCCAAAACGTATAGACTATAACCCCTTCCCGAAAATTAATGCTACCGTATGGGTTGTCTACACGTAGCTACGATTCTTGTCTTTTACATTGCAAAAATTCAGCCCTGTCACGTACTTTCAGTGGAAAGGAAGGGGTACCCAACAGTGGTACTTTTTTTAACTTTTCAAGACAAAAACACCTATTTTTGGCGGAAATAGAAATCATATAGACGAAAAGCCTTTCCCAGTCAGATAATTACACGAAATTGGTGTATAACAAAAACAGGGGTGTCTTCTACTCCACGTCTACTTGAGATGTCGATGAGTACTTCAGAGAGGACAGGAGGGGGGGTGGAAAGAGGGGTTTTTCAAAATTTTGCACTTAGGCCTATATAAAGAACACGTATGTTTACAGGAGCTTTTGGGACCCCGTATTTTCAAAACGGAAGCAGATATGGACATGGGAGTTGCAGATTTGGGCTCCTGGGCATCGATTAACCCATGTGACGTCATTTGAGCCAATTTTGGCAAAAAATATTTTTTTTAGGTGAAAATACTTTTTGTCGCAAAGACGGTAAATGTGTATCTTTTCTGGTAGTTTGCGACACGCTGATCATGAATCAGAAGTTTATTATTGAATTGGGTGTTGTGTGGGGCAGTGAGAGGCAAAACATCTAGGGAGGGGGCAGGGGCCCGAGTGGGGTGTCTCCAAAAAGAAACAAATCACATCTAATTTGGTGCTACTATGGGCGCTGATTATGAATCTGAGATTATTTTGGCGGTTCGGAGGCGTGGTGGGTGGTGGTGGCATGAAATGCCTTCCGGGCGTTCCATGGCGCAAGCTACGGAGACTTTTTGGCTGACTGTTTGGACTTTTTAGGTTAAGACCTACAAGTTTCATTCTTTTTTGGAAAGGGGACACCCTAGCGGTGGTACCCTGAAAAGATGGCTGCAATTGGATCACCCAAGTAACCATGGTAACGCTCCAAAGTAGAAGGGTCGGGATTTTCACGTACATACCGGGGTAGTAACACTAATTATTATGACCTTTTCGGATTTTTTTTTCAAAATGACCTCACTATCACCACGGGAAAGAAACACACCTAGACGTTCTATCCTATTCTGGAAAGCGGACACCCTAGCGGTGGTGCCCTGAAACGATGGGGGTAATCAGACTGAACCAGTAACCATGGTAACGCTCCAAAGTATAAAAGTCGGTATTTCCACTTATATAGTAATTTAGTGTAAGCAAATAGGTTAATGAATTTTCCATAATTAACCGAATATGCAAATGAACTGAAATTTATATGACGTCATCGGTATGATGTAAAGGACCAGAAAAAAGTTTGCAGAAGCCCCCCCAAGATTTTCATGGGGGTTGGGGGTCCCCACCCCTAAATTCCCCCCCCTCCAATTTTCACCAAACTGGCGCAAATTTGTCGGTGCTGGTGTATCCAATATGATCAATTTCGATCCCCCACCCCCGGGGAAGCATTTTTTTAAAACATTTTGTAAAGTCCTGACTGTCGTTTTTCATTAGGTCACGATTGTCTACTTTAGGTCCTGATTGTCCACTTTTAGGTCCCGAGTGTCCACTTTCAGGTCCCGACTGTCCATTTTCAGGTCCCGACTGTCCATTTCAAAGTCCCGACTGTTCGAATGTCTGAACCTGCGATTAGTTCTATTCCGCTTAACAAAATCAAATTTTAGGCTAAACACCTTTCCTTTACAATAGGTCCTCACTAATATTATTTTAAACTCTTCATGTGTGTTACGTCCCTTGGAGAGCTGTGAAATATTATGCATGCATGGAGTGCATATTCACAGAGTAAAACGGTTTATAATTTTAACAGCTAAACTTAATAGTCAATAAAACCCAGAAAAAGATGGGAAATGACATCAGACACACATCTAGATACGGATGACTATAATTTCGAGGAACCAAAGTGACCGAAACTAAATCACTCTTTTTGTTCTTTCCTTAAACCTACGATAAGTACTATCGCTTAACAAAATCAAATTGTAGCCTATATGCACATTTCCTTTACAATAGGTCCTCACTAATATATTACATGTATGTTATGTCCCTTCTTCTGCCTGGAAGAGCTGTGAATATTTATAACATGCATGCATGGAGTGCATATTGACAGAGTAAAGACTAAAACGGTTTATTGTTTTAACAGCTCAACAGCTCGAAAAAAAGTTCAAATTTAGCCTATACACCTTTCCTTTACAATAGGTCCTCACTAATATATTATCATCTTGTACTCTGCATGTGTGTTATGTCCCTTCTTCTGCCTGGAAGAGCTGTAAGTATTTATAATATGTAAGAATGGAGTGCATATTGACAGAGTAAAGACTAAAACGGTTTATCGTTTTAACAGCTCAACAGCTCAAAAAAAAAAAAAATTAGCCTATACAACTTTCCTTTACAATAGGTCCTCACTAATATATGATTATCTTGTACTCTGCATGTGTGTTATGTCCCTTCTTCTGCATGGAAGAGCTGTGAATATTTATAATATGCATGCATGGGTGCATATTGACATAATAAAGACTAGAAAGATTCATCGTTATAACAAGTCAATTCAATAGCAAATAAAACTGAGTAAAAAAAAGGAACTGACATCTTATACACAATTTAGATACAGATGACTATTCATTCGGGGACCCAAAGTGACCCAAACTATATCACCTTTTTTTGTTCCTTCCTTGAACCTACGATTAGTCCTATTACGCTTAACAAAATCAAATTTAGCCTTTACACATTTCTTTTACAATAGGTCCTCACTAATATATTTTTATCTTATACTCTACGTGTGTGTTATGTCCCTTCTTCTGCCTGGAAGAGCTGTGAATATTTATTATATGTAAGAATTGAGTGCATATTGACAGAGTAAAGACTAAAACGGTTTATCCTTTTAACAGATCAACTCAGTAGTAAATAAAACTGGGTAAAAGATAGGAACTTACATCAGATACACATCTAGATACGGATGACTATTCATACGAGGACCCAAAGTGACCCAAAATGCTATTTTTCTTCTTACCTTAAGCCCGCCATAAGTCCTATTTCGCTCAACAAGAATCAAAGTTTACCATACACATTTCGTTTACAATAGGTCCTCAATAATATATTAGTATTATTGTTTACTCTTCATGTGTGTTTTAGAAAGGTTTGCCCACATGGAATGCACATTGATGGAATAAAGAGCACAAAGATCATTAATAAAAACGGATTAGGAAGGATTAAATGACATCCTATACACATCTACATACGTATGACTATTCATTCCAGGACCTTATATATGTAAGAAGCATAGAAAGATTAATCGTCTCAATTACTCAACTCCAAAATTGCAAAAGCTAATTACAAAATTAAAAACGGCTTATATGTACGGACTGCAATTGCTGACATTGCTCAACAACATTGTCCAACATACATTGAGATTTCTACATGTACATAACAACTCATACCACTCCTCGTATAACGTGTCACAGTTGGTCGCACACCCTCTTACAGAGGACATAACTGTCACTCACAACATACAAAATATAAACACAAAATAGAGGGCGCTATACAGATAACACCTATAGTGTGTGAATAATCCGGCGAAAGTGTGCGAGGCTGTCACACAGATTTTCAATATTACTGCATTCTTGAGGACTTTCTTAAAACTTTCATTTTTGGTCCCTCGGGGCCCTCGGGGCTGTTTAATGATAAATTCCTCTGAGGACGTGTGTTTAGGTCCTCGCTTGTCTTGAAGTCCTCGCAGTGAAGGTGTGTTGTCAAATGCGAGTCCTCTGAAGTATACTAGGGCAAACGCACACATACACACACACACACGCCAACCTGAATACATAGGTTCCTTTGCTTTCAGCAAGGAACCAAAAACCAACAATTTTCTAGTACGCTTCGCGCCAAACGATGGTGATGCTCCGCTCAGATAGTCGTGCATACAACTTTGCAAATCCTGGCTAAGCCTGTGACTTTTAATGAAATTCTGTGGGTCAAACTCAAAGCTATTTCGAATGTAAAAAAATTGTTAAGATATTAACAAGAAAAAACTCTTATTTGGAAGATTCCTACATTAGCAACTAGCATGATTTCACCTCATTTTGTTTCAAAAGAAAACTTGTTCCTTGTTTCCCAATTTGCACATTGGATATTGCAGTGCTGGTATGCATATTTAGGGGTGGGGGGGCGTTGATGGAGTGATGTGTATACGCAAATAAGATAATACAATAAGAGTTATAAAGGGTACTAAATATTAGGCTGCATCAGTCCAATCGAATTTCTGCAAAGTGTCCTTTGATGTCGGTGCCCCCCCCCCCCCAGATTAAAAGTGCTTCAGCCGCCCTTGACCTGGACATCCCCAACATGAGTGTATATAAGAAACATTTTCTTTTTCATGGATGGCGGTGGGGGGGGGGGAGTGTCTACAAGCCTAGAAGTACAGGTTTATCATATTCTTTGTCAGACAAATTGCAGTCTCACCCGACACAGCGACATTATCCCACCTACGAATCGTTGAACAATGTATGTTTTTCTGGAGGTAGCTGAGTACTGTGTTCAAATAATAAATAAGGTAACTAAATAGGACCTTACAAAATATATTGTCCCATTTTTCCCCTTCAAAGTGATGTTACCATTTTTTCTTGTAAATTTCTAAAACGTGAGATAATAAAGTAAAGAATGTTTACATGCAACTTGCAAGGCCTGAGAAGTGCCGTTTCCGGCAATCTGAGAGGCATTGTTTGCCAAAAGATTTATTGTACGCTACGCGCCAACCGATGGTGGTGCTCCGCTTAGATAGTGTCACGGGAACTTTCGGGCACAAAAAGTTCTGCCCCCCAAACTGAAATGGTCCCGTACGCCTATGATGAGGGGTCATCATTTTGGTAACTTCTCAAGATTGTCATGGGGGCACATATGACTTTAGACACACTCCTGTGACACACTCCTGTGTCTAACATGTGGTGCTAACCTGCTGAGGTCCACTTTCAAAAATGTTGTGCCCTCCCACATAGAATATCCTGAAAATGTGATAGGTGTATAGGAAAATTTCTTCCTATGCATCTAAGGGTGCAAGTTTACAATTTTTTTGGTGTGCAAACAAAGAATATGATGAAAGTATTAACAGTAAAGTAATTCCTTTTTATCTTGGAAATGTCCATGAAATACCACTATTCCTTACCTACAGATGCATATCACCACCTTCCTTGTATAAATAAACATGTTTATTTCAATACAGTGCTGCTGTACCAATTTTTTTTTTTTTTTTTTTGGGGGGGGGGTGTTCATCGGAAGGGGAATATTGATTAAAAAGGGAACATTCATAGACATAACATTCATAGTCCTGTAGGAGCCGCACAAACTCACACAATCTTTATGTGCTTCCACACCATAGGTCCAATTTATAAACAAAACACTGCTACGTCATGAAGAGGGAATTGATTGGTAAAAGGGGAAGGAATCTAATGACAAATCAACACTTGCATGCATGGCGATGACCTCACTGCTAAAAGTGACAAATGAGAGCTAAAACAAATATGTGTCTACTGACATTCACAACTAAGACCAGAACCAGTTGTTAGCATGTGTTATTCTGCGAAATTTACAGTGCAAGGAACAAGACAAGATAGTGAAATACTATAAATACAATAAAAAATTGGCATGAGAAACTTTCTGCCTTGCGAAGTCAATCAAAGAATTTATAAAGGGCATTCTGAGGGACCTGGAAATTAAAGAGCAAGAGATCGGCACTGTGTTATAAATCTAGACACATTTTTGCATGACACCATGCATACATGATCAGTACCAAACACTAATAATAACTTCAATATCACTAGTTTTTTTGGGGCCCAGATTCAGCATGACTGATAGCAAAATGTTTACACTATAAATTGTTACCTATTTGATACATGTGGAACAAATCTGATGATGTTCACTGACAATAGATTTCTAAAACAGAGATACCACAAAGTCTCTAACAGCCCTAAAATATGCCGTTCTTTCACTCTTGTTTTGGAGATTTTCAAATCTGTTGAACTGTCCTTCAAGTTCTCTGCTCTGTTCAGCTGAAAGGTGAATTGTCTGTGGAACATTCACCTGGTGGTCTTCATGTTCACCACCCTCAATATCTTCAACTCCATATTGAACAGTCTCATCCTGTATAAAAGAAAAAAATTAAATCTTATCTGATCACCCGATATGCTGAAAGTCCAATTATGGGTTTGTTCAGTAACCATATCAACATGTTTTCATATCATATATTGCTATTGAAAAATTGCACTGGATTAAAGGTTTGTGGACATGTAACAGATTCATCTCAAACTCTTGAAAATGAAAATCAAGTGTAAAAGAACAAACTCCTGCCCTATCAAGTGAAAAAACCTTGTATTGACAATAAATGCATTGGAATGAACAATATATGAAACGAAGGAGTTTAGACTTAAAGGAGATATGTGACGTGGAAAGTTGTATATCGAAACGTGGGTTACTAATACCAGGGAGGTGTTATTTAAATAACACCTCCCTGTTAATACCATGGATCGAGAAGGAGCTGCAGGCTAAACTATGCTCTTTGAAATTAACATGTAGCCGACAATAATCCTGTCTTTCACTCAGAAGTATGTATGCAATGTAACTTAATCCAATTTAATGTTATTAGCATATATTTAAACACAACTTTGCAGGCTGCTACAAGATTGATTGAAGACATGTTGTCCATGCAGGTGTTTGTGAAACTCTTAAGAAGATGGATTATAAAAGTTCACAGTACACTCAATCGATAAAATGTGACAGTTGCAGCTCCTTGCTAATACCAACACATTGCAGCTGTTGCTAGTTTGTAGCACTGTATGATAATTTTATTCGCTGATATAGCTAGGACAAAAAGTGGAAAACAACATTTATTTTTGTTTTGATCATCACTTCGTTTTGAATCGCAAGTGCATGGTACGTCTATTTCATTCTTCAACGCAAAATGCCAGTACGATCACTTCACTTTCATTTTCTACACCTTTTACTGTGTGGTAGTATGAATACGTACTGAGCAGGTGTCAGTCCTTGTCGTATAGGCTCAAGTTATATGCCTTTTGTGTGATGTGCTAGTAGCACTCTCTGAACCGGGAAGGGCTACATGGTTCGGTCATTTTACACTGCGTCGTTTACTGAAATGTTGTTTTTAGGTGTCTACAGACCTTTCTAACCAGTTTGCACTCACATCAGTCCTGCACATAAATTCACTCAGTCGGAATTGTCACATTAGCATCTTGTCTGGAAAACTAATATGGTATGAAATCTATGCAGACGAAAGCCCCTGGCAAACTTTGTCCAGTCAGACGTTAAATACGAAACGTAGCAGATTTAGTCCAGCCAGAAACCTTGCACAGCTCAAGCCAATAGTGTCGGGTGACGGTCTGCACAGTTGGACCAAATATGTTGTAACACTGGTAGTATATGTTGTGGGTCATAAACATTAGCTGCATGTATGGTTTTCAACCTTGTTCTTGTGACCGCAATTGGACGCACTTTTTTCTTGGTCACAGCTACACTAAACTAAACATATATGTTTTAAATCATGCTAGTTTTAATGAAAGGTAAATAAGTGTGAATGATAATATTTAACTGGTTGCACTCTTATGCTGGTTTCTGAAATTGATACACAACAAGAAAAAGGTTGCATGGGAGATCCAGTGCATTGGAATACGTACTGGTTTTGTATTTCTTACATGTGCAAAACTGCGTATATATCAATCTCGTTTTCACACATATTGATATGCCAACTCAATTTATATTGAACTTGATGTTACCTAATTGTACAAATTAATGAAGCAATCAACTGACTCACATCGTTAAGATAATCGATTGGATAGCCATTATTGGAAGCACTCGTCCACAACTGCAGTGGTGTTTGGTTTCCAGCAGTTCTGATTTTGTGATGAATGTAAGTTTCTCTAAAAGCCTTAAGGTGTTTATTTATAATTGGCTGGAACACATAGTGCAGGGAGAATAGGTCCACATCGCTGCAGCAATCCAACATCCCTTCATCCTCCATGTTATGAAACAAGTCATAGTAGACACTCAAGCATGACTGTACAAAGAAAAGGTATTCGGGATTGGTTATAAACTGCACACATATTAATGTTGTCAAATTTACAATACATCTCATATTACATGAATTATTTCAACAGTAGAGCTTATTGTATTGTTGCAATCTAGTACAATTTCCTCCAAGGTGGTAAGAAAAACAGTATAAGAATTTGAACCAAAGGTGACCATATTTTAAAATCTGGCATATTTGGGGCCAATACAGCATACCTTTGACGCGTTGGAAATGCCATTTCCTGCAACGTGCGAGACGTTTTAATTCTTCTGCAGAATTTATCTACCCATGCAAATTTGAAAATACCACGGCTGGAGTAGGTAACTGCCAGCAGGTATCTCTAAGTATTGTTCAGACAAATAAAACAATCTCAGTTTTATTAATTGACATCGCATTCACCTTGAAAACATCTCGCCAAAGTCGTTCAATCCTCTGGTTGTGAACTGACTTTCCAACAATAAAGCTTCCCCTCCCTGGGCCTCTGAGAGGATGTGCTAACATGAAATCGCAGACTTTAATGTTTTCACCACCCTTGTCAGACCGGACTCTCTCAGGCAAACCATACTCATCTACAGCGTCGTGAAAAGCTTTCAAGACAGTAGAAACTTTGTTGTCGGTTGAACACACTAAAAAAACAGGTATTCGGCTGTACCCATCTATACCACCATGAATGAGAAATCGCCACCTGTAATTTAATCAAATGGAAGCATAAATTAAATGTTTAGACTTGGTTAATACTGCAATTTCTACAGGCATGTAATTTGGAAAATTGAATAATGGAGTAACATTTTTTGCAGTATATTGTGTGCATATACATGAATGTGTAACCCAGATGATTGCAACATGTTATTTTAGCAGTGCATATTGTACATGAATATACTTGATGTCCTGCTTGGTATAATACTTTGGATTGGCTGTGATGAATATGTATTACCAATATTTATTTTGTAAAGGTTGGCAGAGCGAAATCACTGGAATGAAAACCATTACCATGTTACATCATCAGTGCTTATTAGGTGCAATAGTCCCATACCAGGTACATACATTTTCTATATACTGCATATATGATTATTGATACCTTTATGGTAAGGATCTGTTAATTAAAGGAAAGTACAGGTGAAACAGGGCTACATGAATGTCCTGTCAGTAGTCTTCGGATTAATGTCACGCTAAATACTTAGGTCAAACAGTGAGAAGATGACATTTGTTGTTTTGAGTGCCAAGCACTGAAAATTCAAATCAATTTATTTCATTTAACAATTGAGGTCAAATGGGGTTACTTATTGAAAGGGTGGTTCTACTTCACCTTATTGATAATGACATGGGATCACTCAAACTTGTGACTTAACAATGGTGCCTAATTTGCATTTAGTTCAAAATGTGATAGACACAACTACTTTGGGACAGTGTGGGGAATGGGTGTGCTGCGAGAATCCTCTTTATACCACCTTACTTTCAATGTAAACCAACCTTATAAGCTTATGATTGCCATCAATATGCCATAGTGCATTTGGCCCTGCTACACTATATTCCCTCCTTTTCAGTGCGGTTTTCCTCCGCATTTCAACACCTGGAGAGAAGTTTAAAATGGTAGATAATGCCACAATATGAACAGATATTCCACAGTACTATATTATTGATATTGACATTTGACAGGCCTAATTGAAATAAGCCTCAAAAAGGGCATGGCAAAAGTCGGTAGTTTCTAGTGGAGAAGGGCATCATGGCAAATGGGAAGGGTATGGGGGTATGGTGGCAAAAAAGAATCGGAGAAAGGGCAAGATGGCATTTTTCGTCTAAAGAAAAAGTGTTATGGGGCACCAATTGCAAAGGGCATGGTGGCAAATTTTAGCCATCGGTTGGGTGTCTTTTTCAGGGGCATTGTGGCAAACATGGAGAGCACAGTGGCTTTTTGCCATCGGTGCCACCGGTTATGTCAAGCCCTGGCAGTAAATTATCATTAAAAAAAATATAGGATATATGACACATTCATTCTGTCATTGTTATATATTCATCTAGCAGCAGGCCCCATCTAGAGGGAGGTGAGCTATAGGACATCATATGTCCAGCCCTGTGACCATTTTTTCCCTTTTGTTTACTCTGTTAAGTCACATTGCCTTAAAAGAGCAATCCCTTTCACTCAGTTCTGCTTTTTTACATATTTACATTCATTCTATGACATATAGGTCTATCTTCACTGTATTTGGTGATATTAAAGCATGATATGATATGAAATAAACTAATTTGTTTCTCCTAGCCTTTTCATAATTTGTTTGCAGGATTTTTTCGCATTGTTTGAGGGGCCTGTAGGATTGGTGTGCATGAGGTTCCTTCATCAAACCTTCAATTTAATCATCTTACGTCTTATTTAAGCCTTTATCGGTGTATAACCTCTTTCCAAATTCTAATAAATCAATTAAAGAAACCTTGAGGGTCTACTCTTCTGATTGCCTGACGAATCCTTTCTCTGGGAATACAAATTCCTTTGCTTTCCAATGCACCTGACACCATTTTTTCCCCATGCGTTGGACTCTGTAGTAGTATTTCCGATACCATGTCATCTAGTTGTGCATCTGCATTAAAATAATGATGAAGAAACATATTCTTCAATACTCTGTTGATTCAAATTACTATTTTACAGTTTATACCTTTAAGGTCTGTGGCAAAAAGAAAATAGCATATAGTAAGGCACAGCTGGGGAATCAAAAGCATTCTTGACATTTCAATGATGGGGAAATTGCTGCTTGTGAATAATAGTGTGTATAACAATATCAAGAGTTAAAAACTGAAGCTATATTAAGCACGTTCTTGGGGATCGATGGTTCCACCTGCTGGGGCTTCGAAATTTTGTTGCTTTGCTACCACTGGATTTTATTTTTGTGATGCCCAATGGTCGCAGACAATGGTGTTTAAAGTATTAGTAATGTATAGGCAAGGAGAACGGGAACATTTCTACAGGAAGCCTGATACTCCTAGTCCTACGCATACTAAGCTCTGCATACACACATAACTGTGCCAAATCTAAATTAAAACGGTAACTTATGTTTGGGTTCTTAAGTTATGCTCGGAATTAATCCATGACCTAGTACTTTATTACGCCTATATCCAGGCCATTTGTAGAACACCTAAAATGCATACGTTACCAGACCTGTATATAATTTAAAGAAGTAACAGTTTTGGAATATCATTTAAATTAGAGAATAGGCCTAGCCGAAGCCTGGCCTAGCATGTAGAAATAGCCTAGAAATCGTAACTTTACCACATTAACAGTAGCACCTCACCAGTCTTTTCTGAATTTAAGTCTTTCTTTCTCAGCTGTAAATCACGTCTTCTCCTCTTCACAGTATTTTCACTGACACTCAACATTTCTGCCATTTGTCGATTTTTGAAACCCATCTTCACATATTCCTCCACTTTTTCATCTATTTCATATGACATTTTGAACATTTAATTGTGTTATGATCTTATGCAGGTGTATTTCTCGCGTGTAGTCATTGGGTCAAAGTCGTCGAAAAGTTTGCGTACTTCGGCACACAGATTGAGCATAGCGCCATCTCTCCAATTTAGTAGTAGTAGCTGCCGTTTTAGAGGTAGTGACAGAGCCTTATATACAGAGAGTTACGACAACTGAAATTTGGGCGCCATTTTGGGGCCAAATGGGCAACATACAGTATGTGTGGGAATGGGCATTCAAGGTGGATAGGGGAATTTTTCGATGGCATTGTAGAAGTGTGAGCGGGATTCTGGGTTTTATTTTTGTTGTGGTGCTTTTATGCGCCGAGGCTGTGTAAGTAGGGCGTCGAGTGTCGAACGGGAGGGGAGGGATTGGCTGCGCTCAAGTTCAAGGGGATGAGGTTGGCACATTTGGAAGTCCAAATTCAACAGTTGATATTCTGGTACGGTAAAATTGTATTATGACTGGTAATATATCATATTGTAACACATATTGCACAGTTGCGGAATAATGTACATTCTTCCATTGTTGCCATGGTAACCAAACAAAGCCTGTGATTGGTAAAAATTGGGATGAACTGTAACTTGAGCTAGCAATGGCTGATGAAGTTGATATTTGAACATGTGACTGGTACTGACATGGTGCACAGAATCATGAAGCTAGGTCTTTGAAAATTGCTTGGTATGGTAACTAAATGGACCAATCACATTTTGTCTGTGTTCAAAATTTAGAGCGCAGGGTTAAAGGTGACATGTGGGGCAGGGGAGGGGGATTGTTTCGGGGTATCACAATTGGTCTCGTCGGTCAGATATGCCACGTCGGGGAAAAAATGAATGAATCCCTCCCTCTCCTCCAGGTTCAGAGAACGTGGTCGGTTCCTGGAGTACGCTGGCATCAGTCAGATGGGGGCCTGTAGGAGGGAAATATTGATGCTGAATTTTATTCAGTGATAGGCCCCGCAACTTTAATATATATACACCAGGAAACTAACCGGTAGTTCGAGTGTGGAGGGGGGGGGGAATTTTTAGTTGCACATTACCCAAAATAGCTATGAATACTGTACATTTAGATTGGAACACTCCCAGAACAGTATGACATTTAGGCAGGCATGGGGGGAGGGGGGTTGCCTCTACCCACCAGCCAGGTCGGTCAGAATAAATTCTCAGTGACAGACGTCATAGAAGATGAAATTTGCTGCAGTTACTCTTCTGACCTTGGTTTTGAAAAAGAGGAGTGGGTGGGCAGTTCTATAAGTGTTATACCGTGGCAGTTGGAAGAAGGTTCATAAGGCTTCATCACAGAAGCCTAGGCTGAATATTTCTCACTCAGCCACTGTCACAATGTGGGTATGACCTAATTTTATTTCAAATGTATGAAATACGAATCATAAATTGCAGCTGACAGGACTTTACCACCATAATATGACCCAAACTGGGTGCTGTAAGGAATTTACACTAATCTGGAACTCACATCGCAAACATATGGTATATGTAAGTATGATATTTCAGCGTTATGAGAACTAAGCTGCTGCTGGAATTTGAAAAGATCTACTTCAGAATATTTTTGTATGAGAGTCAGGCTTTTATCTACGAATTTTATGTCTAATAACTTGAAAAAGCTGCATCTATATACTATAGGATCCAAAAAGTCCGAAATTCTTCAAAATACCAATTGTGCCTCTATTACTAGGCATGGGCTTCTATTATTAATGGATAAGGTAATCGTGACCAGACAACACCCCGGACAACCCCCGCCCCCAACAGAAGCATAAATGTTGCCAGAAGTCGAAAATTAGAGTCGTTTTTTGAGGGGGGATTGCCGGGGGGGGGGAGTTGCCCGCCAACCACGGTAAAATGATAGGCCTAGGCTCAGTCAAATTGAATTTCCTGGGTTATGTCCTCTTTTGCTTGGAACTGCCTGGTTGTAAGAATATGAATTAGGATCTGTATACCGTACCTATGTATGACATGGACAAACATGATTCCTGAGCCTAATTAGGCCTATGGTTTCCAGTTGACTCTGTTATTTTTACCTGCTATCCTCTAACAGGACACAATGTTCTAGGAAATATTTTTACCTAGCCTACAGTGATATTTTAGTAACCTAATTTTTCCATATTATTTCATAGAAGATAGTGGAGTTCTGGACCAGTTCAATTCAAATCATCAAGTGCAAAGCAGAATGATTAATCATTTCAATGGTCTGCCAGATCGCCACCCAAATTTTCCTAAATAATAATCCAAACAAGCTCATGACTCAATGGAGCCAAGCAGTTTTTCATTAGGGGGCTAGGCTAGCCCTTGGTGCTTTGTATTGCACACTGTGCTTCGTAGATCCCCGATTTGTCTTGCCACGCTGGAGCCTTCAATTTAAGGAATATACTCACTAAACTTTGCAGAGATATTTTTATGCACATCCCAACATCGCAACTCTCTTCATCAGAACTTGTTAAAAATAGACCATTTTCATGCCTGAAATTTATGCTCTGTTTTCTGTGTTGTTAACTATGTGTGTATGTACGTACACTGCACAGTGCACCATACATAGCTGTAAGGACTGTGTGGTGTAACCCACAGTCCTGGTTATGGACTAGGCTAGGCCTAGTGATACGAATCTTAGTTCATTGTACTAGGCCTAGGTGAAGTACTCACATCGCAAAGTTTGTGATTGGAGTTCGCCTTCCACTGAAGCCTGTTTACTTTCGCCTCCCATGTTTTCCTCCGATCTGGGTTTGTTGGGAATCTGAACAGCTTTCACCCATTTTCGGGACGATTCGAACAGCCCCACGCTGAACAGCCAGGCATTCTGTGATGGCAGCGCAGATGTTGACTGCTCGAACGTACGTTGTTGTCGATCGCCAGAATTAGTTGGCCCAAAATGAGGCCATGAGGTCACGTGATCGAAAATTCCCGGACCCGAGTTGTCGCAACTCTCTGTATATAAGGCTCTGGGTAGTGGTATTGACATCAGTAGTAGTACGTGAATTTAGTAGTAGTACATGTTAAATTAGTAGTGGTACGTGACATTTTAGATGTAGTACACTTTGAATTAGTAGTAGTACGCGACATTTTAGATGTGCTACACTCCGAATTAGTAGTACGTGACATTCAAGATGTAGTACACTTCGAATTAGAAGTATTACGCGACATTTTAGATGTAGTACACTTTGAATTAGTAGTAGTACGCGACATTTTAGATGTAGTACACTTTGAATTAGTAGTAGTACGCGACATTTTAGATGTAGTACACTCCGAATTAGTAGTAGTACATGTCAAATTAGTAGTAGTACATGTGAAACTAGTAGTGGTACATGTCACTGTGGTCCTTTTGGCGTTCCATAGATGTACCCCCTAAGATGGCACCCGTGTTGTAACCCCGGAAAGATGTATTCCCTGTAACTGAGATGTAGCCATCAATGATCGCACCCATGCAATCCCAATTTGTTATCAGTTAAGAATTTCTGTCATGATCGCCCACCAGTACGGTACATATATGAGATCGCACGATAGTACATTAAGCAGGTTTATTTGAAATCATATTCTTCCGAGTTTTCAGCAATGAGAGGTATATTAGTATAGGCCCACACTTTTGGTATATTAATAGAATTTTGATATCCGAATCGATTAAGACTTGTTCAATATACTATAATATAGCTACTGATATATATTCGTGAAGTGAACGAATGTGAAATTCTTTGTCTCCTATAACTCGGTCAACGCGTGTGGGGATTTGAACGTTTTAAGTAGGAGCAACATTTTCCATTATATTTCATTAACCACCATATTATTGGAAACTTTTTAGTGATATTCCGGTAAGATTAATTGAGGGGGAGGAAGAAGGTCTAAGTCTTTAAATTGATTAAAGGCAATATGCCATCCTGTTCAACAAAAGCCTGCATGAAATTTCCACGTACAGAATGGTCACTTGAAAACCGGTAACGAATAAAAGGGGGGAAAGTGACCAGAATGTTTCCTCTTTAATCCTAGTTACTTTAGTGATAATCTTCGCGCAGGCATAGGCTATTGCATTAAAACGATCAGCATACTTATTTTAGGTCGCTGAATTTTTATCTGTATGTTTAATGGTACTCGACAACATGGATAACGAATAAGCCTTCGCTCATTAAGAAAATAATAATTATGACTGGTAGGAGGATGTATAAAGTTATACCCATTGTGTTCATGATCACAACGAGACCAGCGTATATTTAGTATCCTGGACACGCCTTATGTATAACAAAGAGGTCGTTAGTTTATGAACTGAAAGAGATTGATCAAATTCAACGGCTATTTTTAGGGCCACTGAATAATCCGGAAAGAGCGAGCCTTTCTCCGTTAAACATGCATTCTGTGTCTGTGTCTATTTTGTATTAATTTGTTTTTACCCGTTTTCGTAACGTGCATATTCACTAAGGATAAATCTCCCAAAAAAAGGATGTCTCCACTTGGACGGTCTAGTTTTATTTACGGTTAGTAGGCGCATATATTTAGGGAGATTAGATAGGAGCTTCATTTCGTCATGACAGACTGGTAATGTCATGAGGGTAAAAGTGCATTGTTTAGATCACACCCTTAACTGTGATGAGCACGCGAGCACAAAATGAGTGACTCAAAGAGCAAAGAGCAAATGAGTGACTCAAAGAGCACACCGTCAGCAAAACATAGTCGTTTAGATGAGCAACTGAGCACGTGCTCATATCAGAATAGGCCAAAAAAAAAACAAACAAACAAAACGGATGTCGCTTTGTTTTGGGAAATATTCTCGAAGGAAGTGATCGCCATTTATTCCTTAGTTTACCAATTCCTCGTCTCCCAGAAGCGCTCCAAATTTAACAAATGGAAACAATTTTTGTGTTGGCTGATCCATGATCGCCGCCCATGCCCGTGAGAAGTGCTGACTTGGTGAAGAAAAAGCTATGCCGTTTGAACACATGGGCAAAAAAGCGAAAGTAGCGATAACAAAATGATTATTTCCCACGTTAATTGTGACTGTATTTGAAATGATTAGTATTATTCATTTTTTCCAAACTACCTATCAGATCATGAGGCAAATTTATCCTGGTGGACCTTTTAGCGAAACTGATTGCATTACTTAAGAAGTTCACATGGAGTCCCATAATCTCTGTTCACTACATTTATGTTAACTTTCCGAACTTTATTACAGGCTTAGAAAAGAATTTTCAAAAATTGCCATTTTTTCATGGAAAATTTACTGACCTTGGCAAAGGTACCGGGTTGCACTTACTCTGGGACTACGTATGTATAACATTGTTGAACGATGGCAGCGTTGATGGCACATTTGGTTTATTAGTTATCAGCCAGTAATTACTTAACTGTTTCGATTGACTGAATATGAACAAGTAACAAGCATTTACCAAGCAGTCAACATAAGCCCTATTTCTCGTAGGCCCTACAAGAAATTCAGTTGCTCACACTGTTCTCATTCAAGTCGCTGAGTTATGTTCCAAAATGAGTCAATGGCAGTCTGCTTGCACGCTTTCGCGCGGTCGGGTTGCTTGGCCAGCACCATCAGGTCACTGGGACATGCTCGTCCGCAACGAATTCTTCACAAACTTTAACGCCGAAAAGCTGCGCTCGCATGAGCAGGAAGTGACTGGCAGGGTGAGAATTAGCTGGTAGGAATGTGTCGAACATTCCCTTCTCCAACATGTGGAGAAAAATGCCTTGCATATCTGCAAGTATTGCGTCATCTACGGTGTCATCTTGTTCGAGAGTCCTGCAGAATAATCGGTTCTTGTAGATTATATCCATCTGCAGGTCCTTTGGATAAAACTACTGTAAACGAATTACCAACGCCTCCTTCTCAACGACAGGGCGAACAAGCTATTCCGTTGCCGACAGAAGTGGCACCGCATGCGAGCTGAATCTTGTCGCTAAGGCAGTAGTGAAACGATCTGTGGCATCGAAATACACCTCGATCTTCAACCGATCTTTGTCCGAGATCTGTGCCTCGTTACGCCACATCTCATCCAGTTGTCGGGAAACATTTCGTCGACGGCACCGGCTTTCATTGTATTCGACACCGATCGATTCAACGACTGGTGACGCTTTGCCCCTGTAAGTGTGGAACTGCTGATCGGTACGCATGGACATTAGAGACTGTACCTGTGAGGCTGTAGCAGCTATGACAAAATTTTATGACACCTTTGACAAAATGGAGGGGGGGCTGTGCCCCCCGAGCCCCAATGGGCGCGACGCCACTGCATGGACGGCCAGCTAAGGTCAAACAATCTCTGAAAATCATTTGCCGCTTTCTCTTGTACATTGACGTAAATGTACACCCAAGGGAGCCAACTCATCCATATTTTTCTGAAAAATCATTTTTTTGTATCACAAAATAATCTTTCACATATTTGACAGTGCCAATCACTGTGGGAAGAATGTTGATTTTCTTACAACTATAAATTTAACATTTTATCAAAATGAGCATTAAATTGAGGTAACGTGAAAATCGCCCCTTAACAAAACTTTAGAAATATCCAAATGAATTTGAATATCAACATTAATGAATTTGTTTTCAAAGAATTTCCAAATTCTCTGAAGAAAATTACAGTGATAAAACATGTTCTATTATTTCGAGATTAAGCAGGCAAAAAGTGCACATATTTGATGCAACACTACCAATCTTTTGCAAATAATAATTTGTCGGGATGATTCTATGAAGAATACGATACTGAAACCAGCGAATGTAAATATCACTACTAGAGTTAAAAGGGACTGTAGAATACAAGGCCCAATCCGCACTAGTGACTAAACGATTCTGTCCATTTGAGGTAATATTTATGTAGAGTACTAGTTGTTAAATAAAAGACACAGTTCAAGATATTGATTTGCAGTTTAAGACAGTACGGTGTACTCGTTTTACTTATAACTTGGACGCCATATTTACTAACTGATTATGGCACGCCAAGTGTGTAATATATGTTTAGGACTATGGAACGCGAAGTGTATTACATGTTTATTACGACACTACAATTTACACGGGCGGTATTAAGAATACAGGAAATGATTGTAGACATATTTACAATCAAAACTACCCATATTCATTACAGGCATCTGTAATACTTCGCAGCCTGGTTTTTACAGACCGAATAAGGCCATGTTATTCCCATTGGTATTGATGGGATACTTGTCAATAAAGTGAATGAAAGGAAGAAAATGTCCGTTTTCATCAATCAAGTCACCAATGAAAAGTACGCCATGCAGCGCCCAATGACAAAAACAACCGGGAAATCCCCTATCGTCACCAGGGAGATATTCCAAATTGGCAGACTACAGATAAGCGAACCATCCACATGAGGTGAATTAAAAAATTATTCAGGTATAACCAAGTGGAGTACAAAACATCTTTCCAGAATGGATTGTCAACACGTCGGCTAACGAGATTAAGCCAACAATCACACATTCTTATAAAAATCTGCAACGTTAATCCCATACTTCTATAGAAGAATACACCTAGACATGGTGACTGGATTACGAAGAAATCTTTCAAATGTAGACACCTTTAAAGCGGTACAGTGTTAAGCAAAATCCACCATTCTCAACCCTCCCTCGGGGTATGACTGGCAAATCTGATAACGACTAATCTTATGCGGCTTTTTCTTCCAAATGAAATTGAAAAGCAAGGCACTAACGCCAGAAATAAAAACTTCTGTTGGCCTTGGGAGCGAAAGAATAAAATAATTGAAACAGGGAAGGATAAGAGATTGAACAACAGCAACTCTATCCGACAGTCAAGTTTAGCCGAAATAGTGATGATAATATTCAACTTTATGAATGCGTTATTATAATTTCTGGGCCCGATCAGTTCTAGCTTAGTATTGAAAATAATCCCAAGCAAAACGGGACCACCTCTCCAGACTGTGAAAATACAGCGTGGACTCTTTCAATGATCCTATACTAACCAGTAAAGATTTTTTCAACTTGAGATTCAAGCCAGAGATGGAACGAAATTTTTTAATTTCATTGACGAGGCTGCAAAAAGAAACCTCATCTGGGTGAATGAAAAAGGTGGTATCAGGTGGTACTGCGCCAACTTACATTCCCTGTCACCGATAGTTATACCACAAATACTCTTGTCATTGCATACCAGTTGATTTAAAAGTTCAGCACAAAGAATAAAGAGATAGGGAGACAGGGAGACCTAAGGGAAAACCCCGCGTGACAAAGCCGTTCACTATAAATCGAGGTCGTGGCTTCATCATAAAAAGCATCAAACCAACGGAGAATAGAAGGACCAAAGTTGAACAAACTAAGAACCTGTCTAATAAAACAGAGAGAAACACTGTCAAAAGCTTCTTCAAAATCGATTGCAAATACAAAATCTGGGCTAGGGTCCTCAAGGTTAAACACTATGTCATAGATAGTACGAATGCTATCTATGTATCTACCCTTAATGAAGCCACTCTGATCCGGGGAAATGAAGTCGCAAATAAACTTTCTGACACGATTAGCTATACAAGAAGAGGCAATCTTATAAGAAACATTCAGTAATGAAATTTGCCGCCCAATTACGAATCCAAAAATGTCCAATTTCATTGCAGAAAAATTAATAGAATTCCACTGTGAACCCATCAGATCCTGGTAATTTATTTTTCATATTTTTTAAATTGTCATATACCTCTACATAATCCAAGGGGCCTTCCAAGTTAATCATAACAATAGAAGAAAGCTGTTGAGATTACAGTGACTAAAGAGGTTTTGTGAGCTAGCATCATCCAAAGTATTATCGTTACTACTATAGAAATCCTTATCAAAATTATATACCTCATCCTGTATACCTCCACTGTCACTTACATCTTTTACCTTGATGATTATTAATTTTACAAATTAGTCTAATACAAATTAATCTATTGACATAATTACGTTTTCCCCAATAAAGAAAGGATTTTTAGGTTTTTTTTCCCCATCTTCAACCCACTGCATTCGAGATCTCACTAAATTACCCTTAAATCGTTTATCTCTCAACTCCTGAAGATCTTTTCCTAATGTATACAAATAATGACCCAGACTAATGTCACGTGAATAAGCCCTTTCAACTCGTTAAATTTCTCTCAAAAGATATTCATAAAGATATTCTTTTTGAATGACGAATAAGAAATAGTTTTGCCCCTAATATTCATGAGCAATGTTTAAAAAAACAGTTCATGAGTAATATTGCATTAGACCTCATTTTTGGGAATATCCAACAGCTCATCACAATTATAAAGAATACAGGCATATTGAAACACTGTGTCATCTATTACTGTTTTACCACACTACTATACTGATCATCCATCAGTTATGAGTTGTTGAATTTCCAAAACCCTGTTCCCGTAACAATCGGATTAATTCTTAAAGAAGCATTTACCATCGAGTGATCAGTTCTATAATTGAAAAGCAATTGAAAAACCCCGAAGACACCAAGAAATAATCCAATCGACTTTGTTTCAACGGAGTTTTTTGGTCTCCAAGTATGCCTCTTAACACCCGGATGGGAAGTCCGCCACACATCAAAGATATTATAATCATTCATTAAATTGAGAATAGCATGGCGTGACTGGGGGATATTGACGTCCAGGTAATTGCACCAATCGAGAACAACCCCCCGGGAGTTACTACAAAACCTGGGGCAATGAAACACTTAAAGATCCCCATTGTTGGGAAATATCATCCAACATTAATTAGCGAGTCCCAATGAATATCATGAAGACAATAAACATGGCTACCATTACGCTTCATTGGGTCATGTAGTCCTCTACAATTCATAGATGAAATTGTCAGTTCCCCTGCCATTCGTTTAAAGTCTCAATATCATCCATTGGATAATAATCCATCTGTCGACAGAACCTTCCAAGAGCATTTTGAAAATAAATACTTACAGAAATATCCATCACACAAACAGCAGCACGAGATATCTCGGAAAACTCGTAGCAGAACTGATATTATCCGTATATCGAATCAGTTTGTAACCCTCTGCATAGTTCCATTCTCCATTAAAACCGTAATATAAGGTGGTAACGACCAAGGGATGTAGGCATGCTTCACGCCGGCCCTGTGGTGTATGACAGGAAGTTGCTCCCCCAGCGATTTTCGGGTATCTCGAATAGAAACGGATACGTCGTCATAAACAGAAATCTTTCCGCCCCGGTAGCGTTTTGTTTTCCCAGGACGAACGTGGGTTTCAGGTTTTCAGGAATTTACAAATTCGTTTGAAATCAGAGTTATGGTTTAGAAAGTGCTTTAAGGATACAGTTTCTAGGAAATTGCAGGATTTGGGGTGAAAAGTAGGAAAAAAGATTCAGAACATGTTTTTGCAAAAAGCGTCACATGTTTGGAATCCAGGGATTTGATTGGCCGATGCCCACGTTCGTGCTGGGAAAAAAATTACGCGCCCCGGTATCGCTGGTCTTTCAGTTTGGAAGGGGCCGCTCTCAAAACCTGATCCCGATCTTGAGCTCGCACAAAACCAACATGAATTGGACTTGGTTTACCATCTGCCCGACTCCCATCTATCCGTCTACCAGTGCGGTGGACCCGTTCCAACTCGAAATCCCCAGCTTCCATCACCGTAGAGAGTATATCTTTAATTAAATGCTCCGTAGATTCTTCAGGAGCTTCTGGAACTGTATGGAAGATTAGATTATTCCGTCTAGTACATAGTCCTGTACATGTTCCATATAGTATTGGATGACGCCCTACGTTGAGCCAATATAGAAACAGAGTATAGGCTTAGGCTGAATAGTATTACGTGATGGCAACTCTCTAGGATTGTAGCCGGTAGTTTTTCCATCGAACCGAAACTTAAAAATTAACGGAACAAATCAGTCCAGGAAGCAGGAAGGCAACTCCTCAAAAACGTAAAACGCGACAGTTCAACGGAGATACAAATCAATGAAATCTGAATACAAACGAGAGAACGGTCTCTTCACGTGCTTTACTCGAAGGCCGCCATCTTTTCTTTGTTTGAAGACTTGATAGATTCAGCACCAAGAATTTCAGCCATTTTTTTTAGCCCATGGCCCATTTTTCTTGCTAAAGAAGGTATTTCAAATTCTTGCAAGTCATCTATGAAAACAAAAAACGCTTTAACCCCCTCAATGACAACATCAAAGAACTTTGGGTTAATGAGATCCTTTGCTGACTTTACTTCAGGGTTCATCTGCATTGTTGCCTTTAGAAGTCGCCCAGTTCCCTTATTTTTTGGCAAATATATTGGTTGCCCTGTTTTAAGTAGCCGGCACCAGTTTACGTAGTACATGCCAAATAGGCAAAGAATAGCATCTTACCTGATTAATGCTGTTAGTTCATCAATGCACATGTTGGCCAGAAAATCTTTGTCTTTGAGAAGCACACTTATGAACGGGGTTTGCTGCATTTTGGTGCTGCGTATTTCTTCGGAGCTTACTTTTAGCACAGGTTTTTCGATGTCGCCATAAATGTCTCCTTTGCATAATAACCTAGGCAAGATGGACATGGGACAAATTCAGATTGATCTCTGGAAGTACTTGCCTCAGGTCTTTTTTACACTAGCAAATCACCTTCTCCCTTTTCCTAAAATACTATAATGGTGTGCATGCTCACTTTTTTGGGCGAATTTCAGCTATGATTTCGCTTCTCTGTTTAAATAGTTTGGGAAGCAAAGAGGCCTTTTAGGCTAAAGGTTGGTCACTGTGCTTATTTTCTAAATGTGGGGGCAATGTGGTAACTAATTTTTGGGGAAAACAAACAACTGTTTCCTGTTCCATTTTCTCTTCAATGTCTACACATCTCATGAATTGGATCATCCTCTTCATCTTCATCATTACTTGAATCATTACTTCATTGTCAGAATCTTGACTGTAGTCAGGATGAACATCTTCAACTTCTGAATCTGATGAACTACTTTGCACCTCAATGTGCGGGTTCAAATAAGCAAGAGTCTTCAGCCGATTCTTAAAGAAAGAAATTTTATGTACAAGAACATAAGTCAAAAAACAAGTATGGTGATAGTAACAATGCTCTGAAAGTCAATGCATCTCACCTCCCTCCCCGGTGATACCACTCACAGGGAACACAATGAACTATCTATGCCAACTTGAAGCAAAGCAGTTTAATATTGATGCAGTCAATTACTGTCTATGAGGTAATATAATGATGTTATTTGAAGGGAACTGAATTTCAAAAGACCAGCAGTTACCAGTTAAAAACTCTGCAAAGGCCACTTTTGACAGTGAGTTGTATGCGGAAGCTTAGTTACCTGATGTTTCATAACCGATACAAGAACAATTTGTAAGATATGTGCAGGTGGATCCGCTTCCTGCTACTCAATCTCCGATAGTTGGAAATGGACAACGGTTTTGCTAGCAGAAATGAAATGCTTGAAATTGAGGCCACTTGCCCTTTAAGCAAATGTTCCTATACATGGACAAAAACAGAGCAATGTACAGACACTGAGGAAAATTGTAACTTCCATAACTGCAAGTTAGTTGCAAATAGTCGGCTATCATGTTGAAATAATATAATATGTGTGGGAACCTTTAATTAAGAATTGGAACATGGGAACATGTTTCTACCGATAGACTATGATAGCTGTCATGTTGCTTTGTGCTCAAGAGGATCGTTTTTATTATCTGGGATGTATGTCTGAGTCAGCCATTGGTTACAGGGGAAAAAATTACAAAATAACCAAGTAAACTTACCGGTGGTTGACTGACTTTTTAGAATTTGAAATATATTTTCTATGGCGTTATGTTGTAGCAACAATTGTCATCTACGTATTTTTGGAACTGTAAAAGATTGCACAACGAGTATTATCAAAAGTGGAAAGAAAAAGTAAATGGAGATATGGTGGCAAAACTACCAAGTGTTCTTGCAAGCCTGGTTGAAGAGCGTTAGATCCACTTAAAAACTGCTGTAAATGACTGAAACTGCTAAAAAGTCTTGAATTTTGAATCATAAAGAGCTAGCTAACTGTGACTTGAAGCAATAACCAGGATAAGAAAACCTTACAGTAACCCATTTTCCCCCAAAAGAGCTTTTCTTCATTTTTTCCTGTATGAGGGTAGCAGCATTTGAGTGTAAAACAATTTTTGCAATCTGGTATATGTTTATAGCCCTCTACTTTGACATATTTCTTATTTCATCCTTTTGAAGAATATCGCTAAGTTCCGTTGCTAATCATGAGTCTTCCATGTATCCTCACACTATATAATGCTAACTTTTGTGTTATAATGTGGACCACATATTTGCTTTAAGAGAAAGTTAGTGGGAATTGGAGGAACCTGCCCATCAATGTGGTATAGTGGCAGTGAGGACGTCACTTGTCCTCAAAGTGTGTTATAAGCAATGATACATCAATTGGTTTAGACCTATATTTCTATCACACAAATGTCTTTTTTAACAGTTTTAGACACAATCATCTGTGCCACAAGAAATATAAGTAACAAGTCCTATTTGATGTATGTGATGCAACTGTGTGTATCTTTCCAACAAGAGCTGTAAGTATCGTCATATCAAGCTTGACAGCTCGTTCCTGAAGGTTTTAGTTTCCATTCTACAACTAAACACATCTTTCAGTGTATATCTATCTCGTTTAAGAAATAAAAGTTATACACACACAAATATTGCAGCATTAATTTTTTTCATCACAAAAGTTGCTAGCAGGGTGTGGATAAATTATCATCCCCCTTCAGACCTTCACGGGGTAGACATTTTTGGGTCTCATCACAGTGTCTTTTTAACTTGGTATGCTTTTGAAAAATGGGAAAATGTCTACTGAGAATGACAAGAACAATTCAGTTGCAATGTATACCAGAATGAACAACTGCAGTAAAATTACTTCCATAACTGAGACTGAAGGAATCATCACTGTAGGGCGTTGAGATTCATTTTGTGCTTCTTCCTGTGAGCCTTCAGGACTGCACTGCAACCTAGAAATAAAAAGACATTTGTGAGTTGTTCAATGAATAATTCCACTAGGATAAGTACTTATCCTAAATTGTGTGATTCTGGCCCGCGGGGGGGGGGGGGTTGTGGTTCTATTCATTTCATCCTTCTTCAAAATGTCACGGTAAGTAACAGATCGAATCTTACATCACTGGTCCACATAGGTGTTGAGACATACTAGTACAGTAGTTGCTTGTATTTAAACTTAATGTAGAAATATTTGTTGCACAAGAGATGCAGTGACATAATGCATACGGGTATGTTCTTATATTTGTCCCGTAAAGGCCTTTAGTTATCATAATTGAAGGTTCACACAACTAACATAAGATGCTTATCTGGCCCACAAGAGCTGCAGAAACTGATTATACAGTATATGTTGTTAGATTTCTGTCCCACAAAGGGCTTTGCTTAACAATGATGTACACACACCTAAAATGATTTCTCCCACAAGAGCTGAGAGTAACATTTGTTTGCATGTAGTTATGTCTGTCCCACAAAGGTCTTTACTCAAAGGTGTATACACAACTGTGTATATCTGGCAACAAGAGCTGTAAGTATCGTCATATGAAGCTTCATAGTTCTCGTTTCCATTCTACAACAAAACACACCTTTAAGTGTTTATCTATCTCGTTTAACATATACAAGATATACATAGATACACATTAATTCTTTGGTGGAGTTAGTTTTGTGTACAGTTATGAAACGCCATCATAGACTTGGGGAGAACGGTGTGGATCCAACTTTCACCTTCTTCTAGGCTCCTTAAAATTATACGAGTATACATGTTTCTGTTTCATTGCATCATGTTATTTGGACTGTCATCATTCCTGTAATTATAGAACTGCCATATACTTATTGCTCAATATTTCTTTTGTAGGTCTTCAAATTTATATATAGGTGTACTGTACATATCTGATAGCGCACAATGTGTGGCCTGCTAGAGATGGATGTTCACCGTGTTCATGAACACCAGCTGTGAATTGGTTTGGCAGCCTTTCAGATTCATCTGCATTGATTGATTCCTGTGTAGTCTTAAACTGTCCCTAGGGGCAGATAATAAATGGTTTTGTTACAATTTTTTTATAGTGGGTAACCATGTAGAACTGTACTATTGTCATTTAAACTACTATACAATGACAAGTCTAGTGCTTCAATGATAACAAACCATAATGGACTTTTCACACTTGAGGAATTCTGAATAATATACCAGTCGGAGACGGCATTCTTTGTGTTGCAAAATTATATTCATTAAACAAATAACTTACTTTTCTTTCTTCATGGTAGGCTCTTTACACCTTTATGAAGTGTCAGTTCTGTGTAAGGTGCAATATCCTTCTTGGCGAACAAGCACCGATGTGGAATATCATTGACCGGGACAATGATTTAATTTGGTGACACATGGTCGTCATTCACAATTTTTCCTACACCATTTGCTTCTGTTGCATCCACACTGTGAAAATTAATAATTTGAGTGAAAATTGTTGAAAACATATTAAATTCTGATACACTATTAAATTTTAATATAACAAAACACACCATCACTGCATTTGGTCGACCACATGCAGTCATGGTGTGAAATTTTCCGCAAGGATAATGGCATACAAGTGAGGTGGTAACTTACAAGTATATACAGTATGTCTGTGTTGTTAATCTATATTTACATTTATATTAACAACACAGGCGCGAAATTCCCCTGAAAAGATATTTTAACCCTCTCAACCAACCACAACAGAAATTTTATAGCCTAATTACCCGTCCTTTGTTTGAGTATAGAAGCTTATGAATACCCACACAAGTAAACTATGGGAGCCTGTAACAGTCCAAAAATTGGGTCCAAAAAAATGGGCCCGAAAAAAATTGGGTCACAAAACAATGGGTCCGAAAAAAATGAGTCCAAACAATTTGTCGGAACATAGAGACGTCGGAACATAGGGATGTAACCGATTGGACATATAGGCGCGGTTAAAACAATGTGGGTGGGCCTTAACGTTCATTCAGACGCGAGCTGGATGAAGAAATACATAAGTGTTAACGCACCTGTCATATACGAATATTTAGTGCTTTTTACGTGACCCGTCGTACGGGATACAAAACGTCACGGCCAAACGGCACTACCGAACCATCCCATTCTTACAAACGAAACTCAGGTCAAGCGAGCCAAAAAAGTACATACGCCCACCGACCTGCAGAGACAATACGCCCAACATTCAAACAACTACAAAAGAACGACCAGCACGCAGCGAAACAAAACACCCTTCCCCAGCACACCACCGTCCAAAAAAGGCCGGCCAAGATAAACGGCGAAAATCGCCTTCAACCTGAAGGCGAATGTCAGACTTCACCGCCTCCAGGACTGCCTGCCAACCGGCAAATTTCCCCCTAAAAACAACATCACATCTATTCCTGCAAATAATTGTTTTACAACAGAATAAACATAAATAATACGCTGCAACACAGCAACGGAACAAACTTGGATGATCTAATCCGTATAAAACAAAACCCTGTCCTACCGACCAGGAACGGTCTCCCGTTAAACAGTCGGTCAAGGACTGAAACCACTCCCACAAGTTCAAAACCAAAGGGGCAATGCCAAAAAACATGGGCAGTACTCTCTAAGCTGTCACAGCCGGTCCTCGGGGACAGTCCATCACCCAATCGCCAGTGGTACCTTTCAGATTGGTCACCAAGGCACCGTGTGCAATTCTCCATGCAAGATCACGGAGCCTGCAACCATTCAGCCTTGAATGCAGCGAACGCCATACTTCGACAGGATGACGTCCCTGATAAAACAATATTTTTCTCATTTCCTTGGTCTCTTTTCCTCACATAAAAAACGAAAAGGTCAAATCCAATGCACATGGATATGAAATACGCCACTACATCACATAATCTTCAAGCCCCCTTGGCCTTCGAATGTTACGCTTTCGTCGCATGGCTGGAGGTTGTCGAGGACTGCTCTCTTGTTGAGGTGAGATGCTGGGAATGGATGGTGGTACATCTACACCAGTTGTAGTCAGTGTATCTGTGTCGGTATTATCTGCCTTGTTAGGGATGTCTTCACTGTTTTCTGTGACTTGCTCTGCCTCGCTAAGGTCAGGTCTGATATGCTGCTGATTACGTGTGAGCAACCTCCCCTCTGGGCTCTGGAGAACGTAAGATCGTTCACCTCCAGCTCTGGCAACAACTGTAGCAGGCTTCCACAATCTTGTGCCTGGACCCAAAATTCTGGACTTCTGCCCATTGGATAGTGTAGGCAATTCTGATCTTCTGGCATGTTGGTCAAAATAGTACTTCTGAACATTCTGTCTCTGCTGCAGCTGGTTGTATATATGGTCTACAGCTACGTTGGTATTGCCCAGCAAGCAAGCCGGCGGGCCGCCGTAGATTTGGCAGTCGGCGGACCGCGGGCGTAAACGCCGCCGGGCCACCGGCGGCTCAAAGAAGGCCCGCCGGCGGCTGGCCGACGGCAAATCAGCAGCCCTGGGGTGGCACGCCGCTGGACCGCCCGCAATTCGAGGCTCGTCCACAGTCGTATACTGAGTGTATTGTCGGTGGTATGCCGATGTCTTTCAATTATTTTTTTCTTCCATTTATACTTTATATTTATACTGAGACCCCGCTGTAATAGTCAAATAGATTATTTTCAAAAATTGTGACGGTTGATGAAATATGGAATTCGCATTACATTTCCAGCTGGAAACTAGTCACTGCATGTGTGTAGATTTTGTGGGACGTTTAAGTGGGACATTTTCGAAAAGTTTTATTAACTGAATATCCGGAAACACTGTAGGGGACAACAAAACTTTTAGAAGTTTGTATTCCAGATATAACGACAGTTAAGTGAAAGCAAAATTTTAATAAAAACATAAGACAAGGAGCATTGAAATAACATTGTGACAGTTTATGAATTTAATGCATTTTCCTTGTTTTAGCCATTTATGAACAATTAACTTTAATTATTTGATAAAGCAAAAGAGTGAAGCAAATTTATTAAAACACTTGCCATCATAATATCTAATGAAGACGCCCACAGTGCGCCGAAATAGAAACAGTGTAGAAAGGAACAATACGCTCGACGTTCCCTCCATGTTTTGCTTAATTATACTGTGGGACCATCACAAAGCTGTTTCAACAAGAATAAAGCAAATTCAGTACATTATATGTTGACTTTGCAACCGGATTGATACGATATGAGAAAACATGTTTTTACAAACGGAACGTTTCACCCTCCCTCCCGGCCACCACTTATTTGGTAATACAGGGACACGAATTTTGTATTTTTTATACCAGGGCATTAATATCAGGGACTTTGGAGAACTTGAACCCTTTGCTCGGAATATCATGATCATTCCGTACCTCGCATTGTTGGCCTTTACATCTCATTATGAGCTAGAGTTTCGTTAAATACACATGTAATTAAACAATACTACGACTACGACTGAAGAGTATTTCTCTTCAGGGAAAACTCAGTATGACAACCAAATATTCTTACAAAAAGTATCACAGGGGAGAGATACAGTATATGATACAGATTCTGCATATCGTAACAATTAAACTGCACAAATTGAGATTTCAATTGCATGAAGTGAATCCATGGCTGTAACTGACGTGAGGAACATAGCAGATTCTGCAATACAAGAAAATTATGAAGAGTGTAACAATGTAAGGGTAACAGTTTAATATATCTGCAGAAATAAAAGCCATGTATACATGGCTTTTATTTTCCCCCTCTCTATCAGAGGCTCCTTTAAAGAATTTTACAAATTCCCTTTGTATTTCCACTGCAGTGGAGTTGGAAGTTGGTTGGTTCTTCCTTATAGCTTCTACAGTTAAAACAATTAAGAAAGTCAAAAAGAAACTTTTAGTTCCTTACATTGAAAGAACATGCAGGTAAGTTCTTCATAATAATACATCGTGTGTGTGTATATTTTAGAGAAAAGGGAATTTCGTCCTTTTAATATGAACTTCAACCATATAAACCAGCAAATTCCAGGTACTGTAGTTTTCCTGAGTGTGTGAGCCACGAGTTTCGCTCCCCATGTTGCAGCTCCCACGTACCGGAGCAAGCTCGTCAGTTCATTTGCGGGCTTTAGGGTATTCTGTATTGGCCCCAAATTATAGCATATGCTATAATCTTAGTATTGAAGGTGAAGCACATATGAATTTCTTGGCCGTGGATCTGTCCGTTATCAATCGAAAGCGATGCCGGGGACGTTCTCGTTACAATAAAGCAAATAGATACGGGAAAATAGCTTTGCCAAAAGTAAGGCGTACATAATGTAAAGTAAGCAAATATTCAATAAATTGTACGAACTTTCTAAAACTTTTAGAAGGAACAGGTCCTTAAACGCCAACTTCTCCCCTTGTCCTGTCCAATTGATGCACATGGCTACATTATTTTGGATCAATTCCTGCAGCATCCTCCTTACTGCCACGGACAAGATCTGCCCACCTACTGACGACAGTGTCAAAATGTCGAAGAAAACAGTTGTGAATCTTTGAGTCTTCATGGAAGCCAGAATTTTCTGAGGACTGCGTTATGCTCCAACTAGCTCCAACTTGACGTTTTTTCCAGCATGCTTATTTTACACCAGAAACGTGCACGAGACAGTGAGTGACACAATCTACCATAAATCAATAGCTTATTCCACATCCTGTATTCGTGTAAAGTAATAATGCTCCAAATTATATCGTGAACTGTCCAACTTTGTCTATACGTACAACGACAACAACTACTTCTATGACTTCGCAAGAACAATGCAAGAAGTCATGCCGTTACTATCGAGTAACGAATACTTTACTGTGCAGGCACTACAATTTTCAAGGTTCTACAGTACCATTGATAAGGTATGTATTACTGTAGTATAGGTTTTTCAATAGTATAGTACGTGTAAGGTTCGGTAAATGACTAGGCTAATGTAGCTCAATTGAAAAGGTTAACTAAATCAGACCTGTCAACCTGTTTCAGCCCAAAATAGGGAGAATAACATTTTTCATGGCCAAAAAATAGGGAGCACAAGGGGAAAATCGGCAGGTTCGTCATTTTCAACTGAAATGATATAAATACTCCTAAATAAGTATAGGCCCCTAGTCTACTTATGCAATACAGTGAGAGAATCTTCCAATCAGTGTTTCTTGTTGTAGTTTACAGCAGCTGACTTCGCTTTCTACAGGGTTTCTTTAGTAGCCTTCCATTTGAAACAGGGAACAGTGGACTCTGGGTACTGTAACTTCATGGCTAGTATGCTAGATAGAGTCCCATCAAGCTTGAGACTTAACCGATTGTCTGTCTTGTTCTAGGAAATTGTTGGCTATTTTCAGAAATGTTGCAAGTGATGAAACATTAAAAAACCGGGAGAATAGAATATGAAACCGGGAGATGCGGGTAAAAACCGGGAGTCTCCCGCTAAAACCGGGAGAGTTGACGAGTCTGCTAAATATTTCATAATTTACGCACCCTCGTTATTTGCTAAGCTATTTTAGTAAGTGGTGAGTTCTTATTTCATACAGTACAACCTATTTATCTATATATAGTGTATGTATTTTTCCTTCTTACATAGGACAAAGTATGGGCAATTACCAAACGTTTCTCCACATTAACATCAGTCCGGGCAAGTTCATCCAGAGCTGTCAGAAGTGGAACAGATGAAAGGGGCAAGTTTACATCATCTGGCAGTTCCTCCAAATCCAAATGGGAGGTCTTAAGGGATTGAATTAAATGGGAATTTGCAACTGTTTGGCGCTTCAGGTCCCTTACTTCAGCTTTTATTTCTGCCAAAATCATAAGGATCTTCTTCTGAGTTGCTGTTAAGAGACAAAATCAGAGAAAGTTTCGTAAAAGCAACATCCGATGTTAAAAGTAGTCACTTTGAAGTGGAAGTGCAATGTGAGAATAGCAGACTGGTACTGTATATACATTGCATTCCTGGCACAGAAGCACAGTAATTAAGAAAAAGAGAGAAATATTTAGCCTTAGTAAACAGTAACTGGAGTAATAGCTTGCACGGTTGCCACATTACCAGTCACCAGTGCATGGTCAGCAGGTCAAACAAATGTGCATTATAGCAGTACTTGAACCTTTACAAATGCAGATCATGTACAATGCTTTGTTTAAATTTACGGTACTACACACCATTAACAATCAAATCTGGGGTTGACATGGGAGATATGTTCCGACTGGACCCTGCTAGTGACTGGGTAGACCCGGTAGAGTGCCTTGCACTTATTGGTGATACGACAGCATGAGGAAAATTTGGCCTCTGTGATTGAGGATTTATATTGGAGGTCAATGCCGTTGTGAGGGGAACCAATGGCTGAATCGGTGGAGGCAGGGTGAAGTTCTCAGCTTCTTCTTCTGTGTCGTCAGAGGAAGACACATACCGGCGATTTTGCCTATGAGTATGAAAAGGAAATAGACATTGAGTAAGTACATCACAGAAATTGCCTTTACCATAACATCCATGTTGAGAGTATTGTGTCTGATTTAAACATATGGGATTTTTATGTCCGATATGATTTAAGCTGATTATAGGTCAATTTAAATATGGAGCTAGAGTTCATAAAATATTACTGAACTTTCTGAGTTTCATACTTGTTAAGTCAGTAAGGATGGCACTTTTGGTTTAAGTTGTTTGAGTGAGACTGTACTGTATGTTCACTGTCAGCATCTCTATGAGAAAGATCAATGATGGTAATTTTGGAATGTACAGTATAACCTGCATTTATTATTGTAGCAGTTTTGCTTGGTATATTTAAATCGAACATTAGCATATTTATATATTGGACACTTACAACTTTCTGCGTTTTGATGGCCTCTCATCTTCATTTTCAGTAGCTAAGTCTGAAGTCTCCTCAGCCCTTGTCAATAATATCATTGCCCGTGCATAGGAACCTGAAGAAATGAAACAATTGAAAAAAATCTTGATAGTGGGCATTTGTGATGAAGTAGTAAACTACTGTACACTATACAGTGGTATGGTCCTATCTGTAAATGAAAGGTTTTAATCTCGTACGTCGTGGAGATGTACAACACTATACAGTGAGATACTGTGGTCTTTGTAGCACCTTGATCCATCAAAGTAACCACAAAGCATAATGTTAATGAAAGAAACATTGTTATTGCATATCATTTTACACTTTCATTTGAATTAATTGTTGTTTACAATACCTGTTGTTGACAGAACCCGAATGGTATGTCTCGTCCAAGATGCTTGCGGGGCTTCCACTGACTTGACTGCCTTCTCAAACCTTGTGGAAGATTTATATGGTGGCCAGAAGCATTCTCTTTTGCCAGTTCTCCATTGCGATGGAATGACTCCTACACCAAGAAAGTTTGAGTATCAGACATGCTGAAAGACAGTAATGATGATAATGAATAGCCATGATCAGGTACGGTACAAATTCAAAAATGGAGGAGTGGCACTACCACAAAGCTTTTCTTCCGAGGAATAAGGACATATTTTTCCAGGATACTTGAGATTGGGGCATACTCTAGTTTCCCACTGAGTAATTTGATCTTGAATATGCCAAGTTTGGTGGAATCCAGTGGATATGTGAAAAAAATTTCTTTGTGACAAAACTTTTCATATAAGATGAACTTGGTGCCATCGCTGACAAAGAAGTTTCTGGCAAGAACAATTTCTTCACCAATTTTAACACAGTTGTCCCCCATAGATATTTTGATAGTGCAATCTGGAAGGTTGAGTACTTTGTATTGTGAGGAAGTTACCATGGTCTCAGGAATCTGTCCACCATTGTGGGGCTACTCAAAAAGTTCTTTGCTTTTAGTAGGAAATGCTACATGGTTTTCAGAAAGACGTCGAATAACTTGTTGTAAGGGGTAATTTGCATTCCTAACCATTCGTTTTATCTGTCCCAAATAACTTTCGAAAGGGAAACAGGATACATTGTCCAATGCACCATATTGTTGTACATCCTCTTTCAAATGCACAAGTCCATGTACATTGTATGTAATCATGTCATTGCCATAGAGAGTTGCATAGTGCTTGATGAAAGTAAAAATTAACTGGTGACCAAGCTGAGAGTAACTGCTACAGTTGATTGGACTCAAATATATAAACATAGCAACAGATAAAAGCCTGAAATTTTCCTAAAATGGCTTTGGAATGATTCTGTAAAGAACAACTGCACCGGTGTACAAAAGAAATTGCCGAAGCTCTGTGGCTTTCCACCGTTCAAACTCATTCAGAGATCGAGGTTGGCGAGCAAATTCACGTGGTAGAGCACCATTCAACGATTGCAATTTTGCAGAAATTTCTCTGATAAGTTGAGGGCTCTGTCTTGTCTTTAGTGGACCTTTCAACCAAAGCTTCACCAGTCTGCGTGTCACTCCCAAACATACTAGGTGCATGTAGTCTAGAGGGAAGTTAGATACCATACCCAATGAAAGTTGGGATAGTGGAGTTTCCCATAGATGATGATTTTCATCTAGCATATTTCTAAATGACTGGTCAGTGCGATGATCTGCTTCTGTTTCTGGGAAAGTTACTTTGTAGCCACTATGACTCTTCATGTTTTTGACCATGGCTCATGCAGGGGCATCACATATGATTGCTGTCATAACCACTGTAAGCTTTTCTCCCTGAACTTGAATACCATTTTGCTCAACATTTTTGTAGTCTGCTACAAATTCATTCCAAAATTCAAAATCAGTTGGTTTCCTTTTCCCATAGTACAAGCCAATCACAAAAGGACACTTTCTCTCACATGTAGTGATCATACCTAATATGGGCCAAAACTGCGAGTTTCAGCTTTTGAATAGAGGTAAACCATCAGTTTACATGCATCGTTATTGTTTTGTATTTACAACTCAGGGACTTTTGTCTTGAGTTCAAATTAGAGGTAATTCCATTCTCAATCCCAACATGGTAATATTGACCCCCTGAGACAATTGCTGTGTCCACTTTGGTTTGCGTGCGTAGTAAAGTTCTAGGGTCTTTTGGAAGGTCAGGATGGTGTCACCTACAAGAGCGGGGTACAATTTAGCGCGTTCGAATGGAGGCTATCCGACCGATATAAAGACACAGTACAATTAAGTAATTCACAAAGACATCCAAGTAATCTTAATAATACAAATTTAATTCATCAAAGTCTCTTCTTTCTTAAATAAATAAATGAATATAATTCTAAGTCAATAATACCATGGATTCTAATATTCTCCTGCTGCAAGCATGGAATTGAGATACTTCACAAAGTTGAAACCATTTACAGGAGTTTAACATGTTTTAGGTGCTCAGACAAAATTTGGTTGTTTTCCAAAACGTATGATTTACTCAATACTAAAGTAGTTTGTTTGCCCCAGAAAAACTACGTAATTACTCATACCTCAATAGTGTTGATTTTACAATACGATATTACCAGTAGTTGAGAACAAGTTTACTTGTGAACACAATATTTAAAGTTCAAAATTCCACGATGTTCCAGTGTCCAATGCTTCTCAGTAAGAGACAGTTCTCGTAACTATAGATGTTACAATCATAAAGTTCTACCGCTCTTCAGTAGTATAAGATGTTACACCAGTCAGTGTGGATTGATTATCCCAGTAAGATGAAAGTCACTCGTTATTCTCGTTGAATCCCAAACGGATATAAAAGTGGCACTGTATTAAATAAGCAAGAACCCAAAACTTTTATATTTTGAATTCCAATTCACAATGCAATATATATATGTATGCTTTCATTTCAACCAATTTTGAGATGATTTTCATATTTCCAAAATAATAACTTCAAGCCGCTAGTAAATGGAATCATTTACTAAAAATTATACATCATTTTGGTCATTGCAAAAGTTGACCTAAATAATTTTATAATTACATTAAACTCATTTCTAACGTAAAAATAACTTTACTTTTATACGCTTGTAGAATAATGTTATGCCACATGTCGTACAACTTCAAAACTAGGCGCGGCACATTAAAATAATATCTTTCATTACGGTAAATTCACTAATTTAACACAATTTATCTCTTTTCATGCATGCTATACTTTCATTACCTAAATGCCATAAATAATGCATACATGGAAATGAATTTCATAGAACAATTACAAACCCTTTTACATTGTTTCTCCCTTACAGCAATATTTAACCAAATAATGTTTACTGTAAATACATGCTTTATGTCAAAGTTTTACTTACAATTATATCACATTTGACGTCCCTTGGTAAGCCCCGTAGTACAGCTGTAGCGATACAGGTCAGCATCCAATACTGCCAACAAACAGCTGCCCTCCTCAGACTCTATCAAGATTCTGGTACCCAGGCGACTTTTCCCAACACAATTCTTGCAAATGATGAAATCCAAATTCACAACATTTTGGCCTCCCGGCTTATATAGGTTTTCATAAGTGAAATAAATCCCATGCCATGTGTTGCAACGGAAAATTAAATCGGGCGCCTTACCAAGAGATATACATATAGAAATCATATGACTCTCACAGCATGGTGTTTTAGCTAAGAGTGATGTGTTTGTTCAGCACTAGCCTATACATGTAATAGCTAGTCCATTGTAAAGAAAATATGTCGCATCTATTAGCGCAGACAATAGGATCACCTGGACATTCCAGCCTTCCCTATTCATACCTGCCCCTATAATGCTGACACATTCCTACTACCTAGTCAGCATCATTATACTAGATCTGTCTGGTTCCCTGGATTAAAAGTTTTAATACACAACAGCTTGTTCATTCATGCAAAAGATGACCAAGCTTATCATTACCAATAGTAAAATACACTGTCCTATCTACTCTAATGTGACAGATGGTCATTTTGAAGAATGACAAGGAGCTCAGAGAGTGAAGCAGGAGAAATATTATACTTTGAGGCCCATTGCCCAAGCTCAATTTTCAGTGTGGAATTTATTTCATCACTTCCATCAATTTCACCATCTGAGTCAGAATATAGTTCATCAACATCTGAGTGAAAGGTCTGGAACAAATCACTGTGAACACCATCAGCAACACCATTTTCAGACAACTGTTCCAGTTTATGCAACTGCTGCAGTTGGCTCCTTTTTTCCTTGATATGTAAAGATTTATCATTGTCCTTCCTGGTGTTATCTATTGGTCCAGAGAAATTATTTTGCCAGCAAGATTCATCTAATATTGTTTGTTTGTAGTTTAACACTTCATCATTGATTTTTCTTCTCTTGGTGCGATATGATTGTGGACCATGATCCATGATGAGCTATCGGGGAGATAAACCAAGTTTGGAACAGTTACAGTACATACAGTACATACAGTTTAGTTTAGTTTTGTAGAAAAAAGGATCAGGAAGGACAATTAAGTCCCCATCAAGGACCCTATTGGAGAGAAGGAACCGATACACAAAAAGGGACACCTGATTACAATGCTTAAAATGCTTGTGTGAAGTTGTTTCAAAAATTTGCCTTGTTTCTGTATTATTTGTTGAAAACCAAATCCCAATTGCAAATTGTTCACCAGTATCCTTCAGTCTATTAGATAAGTAATAAGTGTAATGCATCATATATGTATTTATACCATGTCCATTTTAAATAAGCCTTTCTTCACTATTTTAGCTTCTTTATCTTATGGTTTCGAATGTTAAAATGTATATTTAGTAACAGAAATTCAGTTAAATTATTCGTTAAATAAAGGGGAGTTTTAACTTTACAACCTTTGCAAGCAATACTGTTTCTATGAATGTTATTTTTCAAGGTGTGAGTGCAGGAGGGAACTTTTCACATTAAGGCAAATCCCATTCCACAGTCAAGGTTGGCTGAAAGCGGCTACAAATTACAATCCTTTAACGGGAAAGTCCTACTTCTAGAAGGAAAAAGAGGTGTATGCCTTTTAGGCAATTTGTCCCAATTGTTTTTGAAAAAAAAGCTAACTGTGCTCAGTTGGTTGTATATATATATCTATCTCTATCTATCTATCTCTATCTATCTATCTCTATCTATATATCTCTATCTATCTATCTCTATCTATATATATCTATATATCTATCTATCTCTATCTATATATATATATATATATATATATATATATGCTATTATTTGATACTGGAGAGATATTGTACTTAATTTTGACAAGGCTTATAAAAGCTTCTGTTTAACATTTTATTGATTTAAATTCGCCTCTGTGGGAAGTACAGTGTTCCATGTGATATCATAAAACTTCGAAGTTTCCCAAAAAAATTATGTATAATTTAATTTCACATCACTTATGTATCTTCGACCCCAAATTGTGACATAAAATAAAGTGTTTCAAACCTCGCGATATATTTTTCACTTTCCGTTATTCCTTTGTTCAATTCTTGCAAAATTCAACGAAACTCACACTACTTTATACATATCAGTACACATCCTGATTGCAGCTGATCATTATCATGTCATAAAATGCACAGGTAATTCTTGAAAACGTACGTGATGGTTGGTGTCCAAGTGCGTCACGTACGTTTACTTTGCATGTTCACGTATTGTTTCACTGTCGGAATTCTACCGAGTTCATCTCTATGAGCACACGCTTTATAGATAAACCCTAGTAGTACTTCCACGAAAATTCCCGCAAAGCACGATTAATAATCGATGTCGCAAAATTCAGATCAACTCTCGTGTCCAAATCGTCACGTACGTTAAACGGCACTGTTCTACGACATGCCTTCAGTGAAATTTATTGATAAATCAGCAATCTACGTTCAATCAATCGATGGTAACCCACGCTACACTTACTTGTCCGCTTGAACTATAAAACAACTGTATAGGTGTAACATTGCGTGTGTAGTCCTGGTTTGACTATCGTATCACGTACGTTAAAAATATCTTCGGTGCTAAAAAAAATCCAGTTAAACCACAAGACATGTCATCCATCTGCTTACAATCTTGATGAGGAGAGCAAGGTAAGATATCCATCTTTGTATACTTCCACAAATATGGAAGGATTGTGTTAAAATTTGTCAAAAAATCGTAATTTTTGCTAACACCTTTTCTTGAGTTCTTGCGCACTGATCGTGTCTCTTAATAACGCACGTAAGACAGCTTTATAGTTTTTCAAATAATTTTCAAGAAACTGCCAGAAACTGGCCTAGAATAACGCTAGCCGTTCTAACTGTGCATACATTTTTTTGGAAAAGGGCAGCTTTTTCTTTATAATAAATCGCCAGGTATTCTAAGATAGATTACACTCTCGTCGTTCCGTACGTGATATTAGACACCATTAGCGCAAATGTTTTTCGTGTCCTGTCGTAAATACGTTAAACGCATTTCATTTTTTGTTAGGAATTTGTACATGTTTGAAACATAACTGTTAGCTTTTTCAGTCGTTTGATGTATTATTCACTTAAGCAAGGAACTTTGTAATTTCTGGGCAAAATCATGATAAGTTAATGAATTGCGATGGAAGTTTAGGCCTAGGCTCACGTACGTTATGTCTAGACACCGAAATCGCTTGCATTAATGGTGTCAAACATCACGTACGTAAATTTTTCAAACTATCACCAATTTTCGAGGTAGTGTGGCGAAAAAACTTTTCTCCTCATATAATTTTCAAGTAATCATGTGATTTTGTGTTAACGGTCATCACCTACATAATGAAGTATATCAATTTTAAGATGAAAAGAAGCACCTCTTCACGTACGTTATGCTTAGACAACAGCGTTGTTGTGTCCAAACAAACGAACGTTAAAAAGTTCGTTCATCATCTTCTTGTAACTTAGGGGACAAAACAATTCTAATAAAGCACGGTTATTTTACCATTTTGTATCGTTCTGAATGTTTGAAAGCCCATCAAATTAAGACTACAATTCTAGGGCAGAAGATAGCAGCCTGACAATTAACGTACGTTAGTGAAGACACTTCCGTCTGACCTGTCATTAGATTAGTGTTGGGTCCAGTTAAGCGATGTATATAGCATGTAAACAAACTGCTAGGCTACGTACTTTTCCAAAACGTTTATCGTGAACTGCTCTCGCAGTAACTTATGGTGTTTCAGTGTGACAAATGTACGGCCAAGCACACAAAAGTTGAACTGTTTTTCGCATGGACGTTTTTCAGAAAGAAAGGTGGGATTTTTTTTGGGGGGGGTGGGGTTAAATTTTTTTGGGTAAACCATGACAGCATATTTCTGGTGCAGGTGTGATAATAGTCCTGACTGGATAAAGCCAAGCCCTAAATATTGGAGATAATAAATACGTAGTAGCAAAAGATGTCATATGCAGAGGTTCCTTATCGGTTGTGTTACCTTGCAGTGTTTTTTTCCAAAAGTAAAACAAAATCACTAGTCCTTCTTTACCAAGCTTTTAGAGTAGTTCCTCTTGATGTTTAAGAAGTGTCGCAGTCGTCGGTAGAGAGCTGGTAAAAAAGGGGGGGGGGTGCTAGTATAAATCTGAGCAATGTGGTGATGAGAAACTACTTTTTCTTTATGTAGCCAGACCATTACTGATCCAATACTTGGTAGTCAGTAAACCAGTACTAAGCATATAGAATGTTTCAGCTTCAGGTCATTTGGGTTCATCATAGGTTGAAAGTGTGAAAACAATGTTAGCATGATTTCTTAATAAAGGTAGCTGTGACCAATTGTACACTTTGCATGTTGATGCATTATATTGAGCACATCAATCCTTTGCATTAATTCCCACAGTTACCAAAATGAAACTGCGACCAGGTACAAAGGTTAATCCCCCTTCTCTGTCAGAGGAAATTTTATGTTTACAACCAAAATGTAACAAAACGGGGGCTGAATACCAAAAGGAATACCGACTCAGGTTGAAGGAGTCCAAAGAGAAGAATGATGCCCATCAATACCATGAAAAGATCCGTGCAAAGCTGTGGAGGTTAAATCGCAGTGAGGATGGGAAAACAAATGATCGAGAGTTGAATAGATTGCGAGCAAGAAGGTATAGAGAAAGGAAGAAAGGTGAAGGAAAGAACACGACTAAAGCAACTAAGAAAAAGGTCACAAGGGCTGAGCGACAGATGCAGAAAGAGAAGTGGTGCCTATCAAAGAAAAAGCAAAGAGCACAAATGTCTTCCCAAGCTAAAAGGAGAATGAACGAAAAACGCAGGGCTAAGTATGCAGCCACGAAGGCAGCACTTACACCAGTTGGAAGTTTGACAGTTCCAGCAACCAATGGATTTACCTCATCTACTGCTAAGAGGAAAGCTGTGTCACGATCTTTACGCATTTTGCCAAAAGATCCAGAAAAGTTTGCAGAAGTGGTTAGTGCTTTTGTGAAAAATGCCACCCCAAGGAAGAAGACTGCATTAAAGCAAAGGTTAGTGCTAAGCCCATCACAAAAGAAGAGGCTCGACTTTCTAGCAGAAAATTCTGTGAAGTCTGTGGTCCAAGAGCTAAAGAAGACTCGCACCAAACGGGACTCGCAACTTCGTCATCTCCTACATGTAACCACGGCAATCAAGAATAAAGTAAACAAGCGGACTGCTCACAAACAGCTGGGGTTCAGTTGGAACTATTTGAAGAAGCCACATTTTCCACACTTTCAGAACTTAAGAAAGCACAGGACCGATGCATTTTCTACAACAAAAGCCAAAGTGGCCACAGATTTCTACAATCGTGGAGATATTTCTCGTGAAATGCCAGTTCGTGGCAAGACACCATTAAGAGTAATGGAATGTACAACTGCACAGGCATTCACGATTTTCAAGAGAGAGAACCCGGGATTTCGCATTTCCTTCAGCCATTTCCACAAGCTAAGGCCTGCCAAGACAAAACCAATTTCAAAGACTCAGCTTATGCAATGTCTCTGTGAGTATTGTGTAAACATTTCATTCCTTCTTGAAACTTTCAATAAGAATGCTCTCCACTATGGACATAAAGGTGCTATCATTCATGACAAGTACGCAGCATCTGATCTGACGCTATGCAACTACGTGAACAATGTTCCGAGGAAAGAATGTATTGACAGGACCTGTGAAAAGTGCGGCATTGGTAGAATGGACACCCACGTAGCTTCTCTTCTTGCTGCTCATGGACATGCCCCAGTTGAATGGAAGTCTTGGGAATTAGAAATGAAGGAAAAGGGGAAAAGAATGGGACTGTTAATGAAAAAAGCCTCTCTGTCTGACCTCACTGATGTCCTCAAAGAAAAGCTTGATCCATTTTCTAAACACCTTGTCAACGCTAAATGGCAAGCAATGCAGTTTGACAAATTGAGAAATAATCTCCCTCATTCATGGGTTTTATTTTGCATGGATTATGGCCAGAATTACAACTGCCATTTCCAAGATGAAGCTCAATCTGCTCACTGGTCTTACCAACAAGCTACTATACATCCCATAGTGGCCTATTATCATTGCCCAGATGATCAGTGCTCAGAAGTAACACGAGAGTCTATGGTATTTATTTCTGATGATAGATCTCATGACCATAAGGCTGTGCATCACTTTGTAACCCTAGCGAATGAACACATTTCTCGTCAAGGAGTGCAAATTAATAGAGAGATTCATTTTTCTGATGGAGCTGGTTCTCAATACAAGAACAAAAGCTCTTTCAATGATGCCTCATATGGAGTTAAAGATTACGGATTTCCTGTCGAAAAACATTTCTTTGGTAGCCGGCATGGCAAGGGCCCATGTGATGGAGAGATTGGGGTTCTGAAGAAATGTGCTGCAGTGGCTGTCAAAGGTAGACAAGTCATTATCCGTGATGCCCATGATCTATTCAAGTATGGTCAGAATTTCTTGTCACTTCCCAGAGATGTCCAAGAACATTCACATGCAAAGAGAACCTTCTTCTTTGTGAGGCAAGGAGAAGTTGTAACAGATTTTAGGATGGTTCGTAACAATGACCTGAAGCCGATTCCCCAAACTAGAGCCCTACATTGTTTTATCGGGATAGCACCTAGTGTTGTTACTGCATGTGAAAGAAGCTGTTTTTGTTCAGAATGTACTAGTGGAAAGTATGTCAATTGTAAGGATGCCACCTTTGTTGGAAAGAGAAGTAATTATGCCCTGAAATCTGGTTTGAGTCTGGAAATGGCAGATGGTCAAGAAGCTGATGCAACAAGGTTAGTAAAAGTGAATAAACATATAAGTTTGATTCTTTGAAGTATACCTTCTGTACCATCAAGTGATGATACAACCACACTGTAACTGTACTTACTGTAGGTTTCCTGTCTCTTCTTTTTATTTCACAGCAGTGAAGCCAATGGTCAAACCAAGCCTACCTATACCTATGCGAAAGGCAGTTTTGTTGCGGTTAAACTGTATGGGAAACAGTCATGTAATGTGTACTTGGCAGAGGTAAGAAAAAGGGTACTTTTCAACTACCAGCTGTAAACTTCAAGTGAAATGTAGTCTGCCTATCCAATAAGTTTGAAAAAGGAAATATTTTGGTTAGCAACTATATGTTGTGTGAAAGGGAGTATTAACAGTAATTGTTGAAAACGATGTGAAAACAAAATCTCTTTGCCGGTTAAAACAACTTTGTGTAAAATTATACTCTATAAACAGGGACTACCATGATCTCTTTGTAAGAAACCATTACGTTCTCATATAAATGTAACTTGTGCTCCTTTCTTGTTCAATACTTTAGGTACTTCAAGAATCTGAAGACGACATCCATGTCAATTTTATGAAAAGATGCGGTGACAACCTTTACAATTGGCCAGCCCAAAGAGATGTTTCTTGGGAACCCCGTGAAAATGTGGTATGCCAGATAGATTTTCCTGATCTCGCCAACAAAAGGGAACAGTTTCGCTTTAAGAAGTCACATTTAACCATCATCGAAAACCATCTTCGAGTAGAACCATATCAATTTAAATAAGGAAAATCATATTTCAAGTTTCACCGAGTAAATTTCAAACTATTGTGCAGTTAAACATTGAACCAAATTCTGTTCTCATCCCTTTTGGAGTTACTTAAAGCCATTTTTCTCCCATGTTATTCATTGTTGATCCTTTTTATATGTTCTATTTGATGTCAAACCTGAGGAAACTATTTGTGATTCCTTGTGTGTGATGCCTCGGCTCATAAACACTCTATCTTAGTGAGTAGATGATCCCTATTGTTTTTCAAAGGTCATTTGAGTTCGACAGAGTTGTCTAAAATCGTTTTAAATGCCATATCTCAAGAAGTGAAGTTGGTAAATTCTAAAATTTTTATATATGTAGCCCTTGGCAAGTATTTGATCGCTATTGTTTTTCATAGATGTTAAGATTCCTTGAATCAATTAGAAGTAAATATGAATAAATATGATCACTTAGGAAGTGAAATATGGTTTGAACTTCATCCTTATATGTAAAGGCATGCATTAATCAATATTTCAATACCACTGCACCTCTGGTCATTTCTGGTCAGCAATATGGGATGTTGCAAAATCCAAAGTCCCTTTTCATATTCGGCATGGAATCACTAAGTCATTTAACATTCTGGTTTACGTTTGACTTGTATCTGTAATACTTTAGTACTTCAGAGTAGCAATATAGAGCATCTTTTCGAAAGAATTTGGTGTCCATCATAACAAGCAGTGTGACGGTAGTACTTCAGAGCATCTTGTAATGATAGTTCAGTGTCCATAATAACAGCAGTGAGATGGCAGTACTTCAGAGCATCTTTTCAACATAGTTCAGTGTCCATCATAACAGTAGTGTCATGGTGGTAGTTTGGGTCCATGATAACAGCAGTGTGGTGATATGACTTCAGAGCATGTTCTCATTACAGTTTGGTGTCCAACATAACATCAGTGTGATGATATTACTTCAGAGCATCGTCTAATTTGTATTTTGGTGTCCACCATCACATACGTAACAAGGTCCATGACAGCTTTTTATTATATTTAGGGACAGTTTATTGTGTCATTGAGTAACTTTTGTGAGGGCAAACACCTTCATTGTGCCTTTCAATATGCTATTTAAATCCTGTCTTTGGCAAACTTTTCTTTTTTTCATTATTGTATATGTAGTACATTGTGTTGTTAACGTATGTTATGGTGTCCTATTTTTTTTCATGTTTATTCAAATTGAAGAGGGTACTACAGAAATGACAATTTCTTATTATTTGTTCTTGCTTCAATCTCTTGCTTTCATCATCTTTGATTCTTATGTAAGTCTTCAGAAAATTGAAATTCCAATACTTTTAGGACACCGAGTCACACGCGTTAACATTTCACCTAGTAAGAGTAAATGGTCCAAAATTTTATGTCCATAATTGCTGATGTTTTTCTCTATGTATTCAACTTTGAAATAAAAGTGCCCTAATAACAATCCAATGCTTTTCATTTTTGAGCATCGATGTCACACTTTTGTAACCGAATATTGAATACATGCTTATATATATATATCTATATCTGCATGTTTGGTGAAACATTACTACAGTTTTAGCATATTCACTTGTGTTGAACTGTTTACAGTCAGTTGACGTACTGAGCCCAATAAGTAAAAATAGATGACCATATTTTGGACTATAGCATAACTCGTTTCAACATAGATTACGAATCCAATGGTTCGTTTGACAGAAATGTAGCCGAAATATCGAAGCGTGCTCTGGTCAGTTTCATTTCTTTTCAAAGCAGATCGCATTTTGCACGTACCTTGCGTGCATCTCCCACATTGACGTACTTCAGTGTTGTGCTGGTACCGTGTTAGGCCAGTTTAAAGGTTATTTTTTTACCGAGAACAGTAGTGAATTTTGCATAATCTGTGATACATTCAAACATGCGAGTACGCATTTCGGTTTGACATAGATTAGGCGTACTGAAAGGATACAGTCAACATACGTTGCGGAGAACCGCATAGTAGTACTCCAAACAGGGTGGTGCGTGTCATTTGCTCCGCTCTGATTGAGTTGCCCCCTGTTGACCTGTCACAGCCGGCCCTCGTTCACAGTTCGTTGCGGGATAGGGCCTTGAATGCAATTTTTGTCCAGGGACGTCATTCTGCCGAAGTATGGCGTTCCGTGCATTCAAGGCTGAATGGTTGCAGGCTCCGTGATCTTGCATGGAGAATTGCACACAGTGCCTTGGTGACCAACCTAAAAAGATATCATTGGCGATTGGGTGATGGACTGTGCCCAAGGACCGGCTGTGACAGCTTAGAGAGTACCGCTCATGTTTTTTGGCATTGTTGCTTTGTAGTAAACTTATGGGAGTGGTTCCAGACCTGGACCGACCGTGTTACGGGAGACCGTTCATGGTCGGTAGGGCAGGGCTTTATTTGATATGGGGTACACCCTCCAGTTTGTTCGGTTGCTGTGTTGCACCGCATTATTTTTGTTTGCTGTATTGTGAAAAAAACATGTTTGGCGGAATAGATGTAATGTCCCAGATAGCACAATTATGTTGGGCCAACATTGGTATTTTAGGTTGGAACTTTATTGGTAAAATATATTTTGAAGATTGGGTGCTCGTAGTTTTACGGTTGGCCCAAAACGTTGTCCTAACAATGGGTCAACATTACAACAGCGTTAACCCAACACATTGTTATCACAATGGGCCAATGTTAGACCAACGTTAAGCTCAAACGTTGTTGTTACAATGGGCCAACATATTGGGCCAAAATTGTTCAAAGGTTGTATTTAATGTTGGAGCTTTATTGGTAAAATGTAATTTTGAGGTTGGCTGCTTGTAGTATAACGGTTGGCCCAACACGTCATAACAATGGGCCAACGTTAAATCAATGTTAGTCCAATATGCTGTTGTTACAATGGGCCAACATTGGCCAAAGCTTGTATTTTATGTTGGAACTTTATAGGTAATAGGTAATTTTAAGGTTGGCTGCTTGTGCTTTTTACGTGCTAAGAAACGGACACGGACCAAAGGTCAACAAAACCAAAAACAAACCCAGTCTGTAAAGCAACAACTGAAACCCATCAATCTCCCACTAACGCAGCGTTTAACGTGACGCGAAAAGGGCACGGACCTAAAGGCCAACAGAAGCAAAAGAAATAAAACACTACAAACAGGCCCCAAAAAGCCAACCCCAAACCACAAAGAGAAAAATTAAACCAACCTATAATATGTAACGACCACACAGCCCCCACACCTACCAATTAACTCAAAATTTCATCCGGGGTACGCCGTCCCGATAGTAGACGACGGGCTTGCGCCAGCGTCTACGAAAGGCAGTGTCGGGAAGCCGTGCATGGTCCGCCTCCATGCGCAACTTGATGTCACTCTGCACGAGGGGGACAACATCCTCTGCCCTCCAGACGTCCCCGTCGAAAACTAGGCGGCATCTGCTGTTCCAGATGTGTCTCCTGATGACAGCGGCAAACAACAACAGCAGATCCCTAACCCAGGTTGGGCACACGGGGGGCAACAAACCATACAAAACAAAATCACTACTAATGGCCCACTGTGTGCGACCAATAACACCAATAACGAAGGCGTGAAACCAATCCCACACCAACCGGACAAAGGGACACTCCAGCAAAAGGTGTTGCATAGTCTCGATGGCTTTACAGCCCACACGGGGACAAATCCCATCACCTAATCGCCACCTGACTAGGCGAAAATGGTTAGTGATGAGGACCCCATGTGCAATCCTCCACGCCAAGTCCCTGAGACGGCTATCTAGTGACTTGCAACACACAGACCGCCACACATCTGGAGAGATGGCGGTCCAGCAAGCCGACGGGCACACAGGCGCGAGCATTGAACGAAACAATGATGGGTATAACACAGAGGGGGCCACGTTCAGCAGAACATGTGGCCCACCCTCTTCTTTGATTCTACGAAGAGAGTCACCAATCTGAGTATAGACCCCAGAAGGGCGTGTCGCCTTTGGCCGGTTATTGGAAAAGGATCCGGGCCAGTGGTGTCGAAAAAGAAACCCACCCCAGTACCTAACAAAAAAAGCAAAGGGAAACGAAGGATTTTCAAAAGCAACAAAAACACCTTTCAAGAGGAGAAAGCGCAGTTTAGATGGTAGGTGGACAAAACCAAGCCCACCGCTCAAGGGGGTCTTATACAGAACGGTCCTTTTCGCAAGGTTTGGTTTGCGCTTTCCCCAAATGAAATGATCCTCTCCAGTCGCACCAAGGCATGATCCGGTGCGGCGATCACCGTACCAGGATACCAAAGGAGAGGAACAATAAACCTATTTACAACTGTAACCTTCCCAGGGAGGGAGAGCCACCTGTGACTGAATGTGTCGAGCCTTGCCTCCACCTGATCAGCCTTCTCGGCCCAAGTGGTGGCCTCCGGGGCACCATAACCTAGCCAGATGCCATTTACCTTGATCATGACATCTGACCAAGTAGCATCGAACGGGAGAGATTGGCCGCGCCAACCTCCCAATCGCAGCCCTTTGGTCTTGGACTTGTTCAGTCTGGCACCAGTAGCCTCTTGGAAGGTGGTCAAAACCTTCGATAAAGGCTTCAAGGAGGCGAGGTCCGACACAATACAAGTGACGTCATCGGCATACTGCACGCATTTAACTCTAGCCCCACCCGGTACGTTGAAGGGTCGAAATCCAAAGCATCTGTCCAGCGAGGTACTAAGCGTTTCGCTGAAGAGAACATACAACAACGGGGAGAGGGGACAACCCTGACGGACTCCTCTTCGAACCGGGAAGGGACCAGAAGTTAATCCGTTAACAGTGACAATGCTTGTGACGTCCTTGTATAGTAACGAGACCCAACGAATGTATACGGAGTTCAATCCGAAGGACTGTAAGGTTCTGAACAGGAAGTCGTGATCTACCATGTCAAAGGCCTTTTCCTGGTCCAGTGAGACCAGTGCACATGGCAAATCACGAACTTGATGAGGGACTTCATCGAGTTTATGTTGAATACACTTGCCTCGCACAAGTCTGGAGAGGACCTACAATATCCGGCATCACGTCCGATAAGCGATTTCCTAATGCTTTGGCCAGGATTTTGTAGTCCACATTTAACAGCGTTATTGGACGCCTATTTCTAGGGTCCAAAGGGTCTCCTGACTTTGGGAGGAGAACAATATTTCCAACCCGCTGTGTTTGGCTCATGTAATTCAACTGGAAAGCGGTAGCGAACACATCTCTCAAGTCCCCACCGAGGACCTCCCAGAAGGTCCTATAGAACTCTGCCGGGAGGCCATCGGGACCGGGGGACTTTCCCTTCTTCATCGCTGCTACCGCTGTCCAGAGCTCACCAACGGAGAGATTGGAGCCCAAGCTATCATTTTTACTCTCAGGGGGGGCCTTGTCTATACCAGACAGCAAGTCCTCCTGGAGATCCTCGCTAACAGCAGCCCTGGAGTACAGGTTCGAAAAGAACGACCCAAATACCCCTAGGACTGCCTGCGGGCTCTCCACGACGACCCCACCAGGATGACACACTGCCCTTATTCTGCGGTCAACCACAGACTTGGTGTCGTCCCGGTAAAAACGAATAGTGGGCTTCTCGTCCGCTTCAACAAACTGGATTCTGGCACGCACTCGGGCTCCGTGCAGTTTCTCATCGAGAAACACTCCGAGTGCATGCAGATCAGACGATGAACCATCCCTTGCTCTATTGCACAAGGAATGGATCTCCGTTGGTGAGCTCTCTCAACACAATACCTTATTGCGAACTGCTTGATGAGGGACTTGACCTCGTCCCACCAGACTAACGCATTGGGAAAAGCAGGCTTGAGGGACTGCCATCCTCTGTACTTCTCGACAAATTGCTCCTTGAAGTTTTGCTCTTTAACAATTTCCGTGTTCAGCCGCCAAAGTCCCTTCTCCACATGAAAGGACTCCGGCAGCTGCAAGCGCAAAACAACAGCGTCATGATCAGATAAAGGACATGAAATAATCGAGCACCGAGATCGAGGAAACTTGCGCGGGGCATAAAACCTGTCGAGTCTGGATGAAACTGTTCCATCTGGTTTATGCCACGTACAAGTAACCACCTGGGGATTTTGGGACCTCCAAACATCCACAAGATCTCGGTGCTTGACAAACAAGCCTAGCTCAATCATGCCGGTGGTACAATTGGGGGACTCTTTCCTCGAACGTCTATCTAACGCAGAGTGAGGGACACAGTTAAAGTCCCCCCCAAGGATACAATTTGCCTTACCCGGTACAAAGGATGGCAACACCGTGAAGAAATTTTTCCTACATGCTGGCCGGTTGGGGGCATACACATTGCAAACCACCAACTCACCCCGCGTGAGCCTTAAGTGTATGCACACCACCCGACCTTCATGGTCTTTCTCCACTTTTCCCACACAATGACACAGTTTTGGGGACACCAAAATTACAGTCCCGCAAGATGCCCCTGATCCAAAGGAGGCATAAAGGCCTCCTCCCCACTCCAAGGACCAAAGATGAACATCACTCTCACAAGATATGTGGGTCTCTTGCAAAAGGACCACATCCACTTGGAGCAACTTGCAGAACTGTAAAATCCGTCGCCTTTTTGGGGTACCCCTCATCCCATTCACATTAAGGGTGACGAGGGATAAGGTGTCTGGTGTCATAACCTGCGATGTTTTCCCAATACGGCTCTTTTCAGGCCCTTAGCGGTGTTTCCCCTTTTCCTACGACCTAGCAGACCTCTTAGCTCCTCGTCACAAGGAACAGGAGGTCCACTAGCGACCATCGTGTCCGGTATAGTGGAGGCGACTGCGGGCAGGGTGGAAGGGCCGCTCGAGTCAATGAGATCAGTGGCGTGTTTTGTCTCATCAAACCAATCGGAGGACTCCTTAGCCACAACTACTAAGGCGGAAGCACAGTCCTCCATTGGCGAGTCCGAATCTGGGCCACTTAATGTCTCTTGGGCCGGTTGACTCGAGGGCCGACTAGTGTCACCGATAGCGGGCGTAGCTACCGGTGAACCAGTACAAGCGGCATCCTGCTCCGCATGCCACTCCGCTAATACCATCTCCGCCGTTTTGTCCTGCTCCGCCTTAGTGGGCAGGCTGGCAGTCTCGGCCGGAGCGGCAACTTCCTCCAGGGACGAGGTGGAACACCTCCACCGGGGCGCTAGTGTCGGACACTGGGGCGATGAGAGGAGCATCAGGTGATACGATTTGAAAGGCCGGGACGGGGACCGCTTCAACCACGCCCGTAGCCACTCTCGCGGCGTATGAGCGGTCTGGGCATAAACGAGCGAGATGGCCCGTTTTCCCACACGAGTTACATACGATATCCCCTTTACACTCGGCCAGGGTATGCCAAACCTGTAAACAGCGGCTACACCGCTTGTTCGGGCACAACCTGGCCTCATGCCCTTCCAGCCCACACCTCCAACAAGTGCGAGGCTGGCCCGGGTATGCAACGTGGGCCCTGTGCCCATTAGCCCACAAGGTAGAGGGGATATCGGACTTGAGTTGTAATCTAACTCGTCTGGTCCCGGTCTTTACACCCTTACATTCAAGGAATTCCGGCTCCTCGTAGCCGGTTACTTTCCCAAAACGCCCCAGTGTCCGCACAACAATCTGTTCAGACATGTCCAGAGGGAGATGGAGGACTGTCACCCACACCGAACTGTCGTACGGTGTGACCTTCAGTCCCTCGACTCCCTCCAACACATAGACGCCTCGGACGCGGGCAGCCTCCGAGGTAAAACGAACATCAGAACAATTCATACCCCGGAGAGGTTTACGCTGAAGCGCGTCAACCTCTCAAGGGACTTTTAAACCAACAGAACGCAAAACTGAAAAAACTTGTCCGGGGACGACCTTAGCCTCCCCCGAAAAAATACGATTTTGCTGTCACGGCGAGCCGCCATGACAGCTTGGGGTGTGGCAAAGCCACGCACCTATACAAAAACCAAAACGAAGCAAACCCAAAACACACAAACTACACAAACTGCAAACTAAGGAAAGGCCAACGTAAAAACACAAAGGTGTGGTCAACGAAAAGTGGAGAGCAGCCGAAAACACGTCCGCACTCCACGAGAACTGAACTGAACTCTACCCGTTCGAACTGAACCCGTTCGATGCTACTTGGTCAGATGTCATGATCAGGGTAATCGGCATCTGGCTAGGTTATTGTGCCCCGGAGGCCACCACTTGGGCCGAGAAGGCTGATCAGGTGGAGGCAAGGCTTGACACATTCAATCGGAGGTGACTCTCCCTCCCTGGGAAGGTTACAGTTGTCAATCGTTTTATTTTTCCTCTCCTTTGGTATCCTGGTACGGTGATCGCTGCACCAGATTATTCCTTGGTGCGATTGGAGAGGATCATTTTTTATTTCATTTGGGGAAAGTGCAAACCAAACCTTCTCAAAGGACCGTTCTGTAAAAGACCCCCTTGAGCGGGTGGGCATGGTTTGGTCCACCTACCATCTTAACTGCGCTTTCTCCTTTTGAAAGGTTCTTCTTGCGTTTGAGAATCCCTCGTTTGCCTTTTTTGTTAGGTTCTGGGATGGTTTTCTTTTTCGCCACTACTGGCCCGGATCCTTTTGCAATAACCGGCCAAGGTGACTCACTTTGTAGAATCAAAGAGGAGGGTGGGCCAGATGTTCTGCTTAACGTGGCCCCCTCCAGATGTGTGGTGTTCTGTGTGTTGTAAGTCACTAGTTATTATAGAGGAGGATAGAGGATATATATAGAGGAGGATTGCACATGGGGTCCTCATCACTAACCATTTTCGCCTAGTAAGGTGGCGATTAGGTTATGGGATTTGTCCCTGTGTGGGCTGTAAAGCCATCAGGACTATGCAACACCTTTTGCTGGAGTGTCCCTTCGTCCGGTTGGTGTGGGAATGATGGTTTCACGCCTTCATTATTGGTGTTATTGGTTGTTATTGTTGTTGTTTTAGTTATTAGTGTTATTGGTTGACCTCAGATGACTAGTGATCCGACTTAGCATGTGTTGTTCGCAGAATTGATATGTGTTTATGAAGGGGGGGGGGGGGGGGCTTGTCTATACCAGACAACCAGTCTTCCTGGAGATCCTCGCTAATAGCAGCCCTGGAGTACAGGTTCGAAAAGAACGACCTAAATACCTCAGATGACTTGTGACCCGACTTAGCGTGTGTTCTTCGCACAATTGACGTTGTGTTTATGAAGGGTGCAAAATCGTACAAAATCTCTCAATGAGTCGGTATTCACATCTGGTCTGTTTTCCCTCAAGTTACCCTATTATATAGTTGACTCAATGTAATCAGTCTTACATGGCACTCGTAACTCCCATATAATAACGGGTTTGCGGCAGTGTCTATCCACGGTCGATCACACCTCAAAGTTCCCCAATAAGTCCTAAGTGGCTTCCTGATACCTTTTTAGGTTGGTCACCAAGGCATAGTGTGCAATTCTCCAGGAAAGATCACGGAGCCTGCAAACATTCAGCCTTGAATGCACCGAACGCCATACTTCGTCAGAATGACGTCCCTGTGCAAAAATTGCATTCAAGGCCCTATCCCGCAAGGAACTGTGATCGAGGGCCGTCCGTGACAGGTCAACAGGGGGAACCTCAATGAGAGCGGAGCAAATGACACGCACCACCCTGCTTGGAGTACTACTATGCGGTTCTCTGTTGCTAAACAGCGCCGCAGGTGCAACCCGCCCCAAAAACGTACAAAATATGAACAAGGCAACCCTGGGTCAGTTACCTCTACAAACAATTGCTTAAATAACAAAAAGCTAAATTTACTTCCCAGATGAACCACCCCTAACCGCCCCCCCCCTTCTCCAGTTTTTGGTACATCACCGCCCTTTTGACAAGCTCTGTACCACCCGACCACGTAAATGAAAATATCGCTCTCTCCAACCGCACCAGGACGCGACGCGGAATTGCATACACCGAGCCCGGGTTCCGCAAGATGGGCGAAACAAAACGATTAATAACGGTGACTTTCCCCAAGATCGAAAGTGCCAAATGTTTTGAGCCTGCTCTCAAATACCTCAGCCCTCTCGTTCCAGGTGACATCAGAAGGTGCATCGAAGCCGAGCAATACACCATTAATTTTGATATTCTGATCCAACCACGATCAGAATCTCTGTATCTCCAGCTACCAAGGCGAAGGCCCTGTCTTTTCCGGATTCAATTTCGCCCGGTAGCACTCTCAAAGATGAAACATCATGCGAGAGGGCACGAAAGGAGCCCAGACTCGAAACAACACACGTGACGTCATCTGCATATTGAACGCTTTTCACTTTGGCACCCCCTGGCACAACGAATGGAACAAGTCTCGAGTCCATTTTCAAAAGACGAGAGAGGGACTCGCTAAACAAAACATCATTGCTTTATGTTTTGACAGAGGGCATCCTTGGCGCACCCCCCTCTCCACGTTAAAAAACCTCCGAACAAAACCCATTTACGATAACAGAAGTGAAACTTTCCTGATACAAAACAGAAATCCATTTACGAAAATTTGGGTGCATCTTTAACTTAAACGTCTCCAATACATTAATTAAAAAACCGCGATCCACCATGTGAAAGGCGTTCTGCTGGTCAAGGGAGACCAATGCACATGGCAGATCACATTCAATAACAAAGTCGGTGAAGTCGCGCATCAACCACAAATTCTGCTGGATGCAATGACCATTGACTGCACAAGTCTGGAGATCACCCACAAGATGCGGCATAGCCAGTGCAAGGCGGTTGCACAAAGCCTTAGCCAGGAACTTGTAGTCCACATTTAACAAGGTGATCGGACGCTTGTTATGAGGATCCAAGGGGTCCCCAGACTTGGGCAGCAAAGTAATCATGGCCAGACGTTGACTTTGGTTTAACAGTCCGTTTTGGAAGACGTCTTCGAAGACGGCTGTAATGTCGGGTCCTATTATTGCCCAGAAGGTTCGGTAGAACTCCGTCCGAACCCGGGGACTTGCAATTCTTCATCTTCGGAAGCGCCTTTCAAAGCTCGACATTGGTTATTCCGCCCCCCCCCCCCAAATATCATTGACCTCGTGGGGAACAGTTTTTGAGATTCCCCTCAAAAATCGCCCTGTGCCGACATTGCCACGCGTAAACAAACTCGAATAATAATCTTTATATACGCGGACAATGCCTTGGGACCGTACAGATGGGACGCGATGAGCCAACGGACTGGTAAAACCTCAGTGAAGGGCGCTCATCAGCTTCCACCGCTTCGACACGGGTCCTGACGCGGGCACCGTGGTACTCTTCATCGAGATAAGTCTGCAAAGCGATGACAGCCGAAGGGACGTCAAACTTCACCTCCGCGCACAGCTTCGAGATTTTTTCTCTCCGACACCGTGCGCGGGTCACGCAATACTGAATTGCGTAACGTTTGATGCGCAACTTGACATCATCCCACCATTGGGATGTAGAGGCAAAGGCCGGCTTCAAGGTTTGCCATCCTTTGTACCTTCTTTCGAAACCTTAGCGGATCTCTTCCTCGCCAATTATCTGATAGTTAAGCTTCCATAGGCCCCGCCCGATCGGGAAAATGGAAGGCAAAAACTGCAGACATCGGCTAAAAGGTCTGCCGAAGTAAACCTGTCCAATTCTGTGACCCCAGCGTCAGGACTAGCAGACACAGAAGCCCCGAGTCTGTCAAAACCCGAGTCTGGGACACAGTTAGTCTCCGACCATCACACGTGGTGCACTAACAGGAACAAAGGAAGGCAGCGTGTTAAAAATCTTGTCTAGCAGAAGGCCGATTGGGAGCATACACTGTGCAAAGGGAGATGTTACCCTGTGGATACTTGAATAGAATGTAAACCAATCGGCCCTCGTGATCCGTCTCCACCCTAGTGGCACAACCCGCCTGACGAGGTGACAGAAGGATGACAGTGCCACAGGATAAAGACGGACCAAACGAAGCATGCAGCCCACCACCCCACTCATAAGCCCAAAATGTGTGTTTCTTGCAGGCAAACGCAGTCGACCTCCATTGACTTACAATACCGGAAATGCGACTGCGCTTGCGATGATCCTACATGCCATTCACGTTCAAAGTGGCAACTGAAATTGTATGGGCCGTGAGAGGGCAATGGGGTCAAACTACGCCGACGACGATTCCGTTAGTTTCAAGCGCGCTCTAGACGACATATCATCGTCCGAGTCGTCAAGTAGTTCGCCATCACCATTACAGGTGTGAGATGACCACCAGAGGTGATTGGAAACTGCCTCAAACCAGCGGGCCAACTTCTCACATGACCTACTTTTGTTCGTTGCTAGCAGTTTCTTTTTTAAAGTTTTGGAAAGATGCCAAATATGAAATTGCTGGTCAATATCTGGATGATCCTTCTTCAGAACTGCCCTTTTATAAGTATGTATATCTGTAGCAAGCATATCAATTGCAACCTCTTCACTAGAAAGTTTCTCCAGACAGCGTTGAAACCCAACCTTCTCCATGGCTACGGAACTTGTTGTTTCTGATACCTCAACAAGTTCAGACAACACTACATTATTTGTGTAAGTGTCCATAACAGCATAGGTGGTATAGTTTGCATTCTACCTACATGTGGAGCACAAATCACCGGAAAAATTTTTACCGAAGATATTGTTAGGCCCTAAACATGTAAGGGCCAAATGAAAGGTTAGGGCGAATTTGTAGGAAAAGCCTACTTTTCAGGGATTTCCCAATATTGCCCATAGGTGGTTTTGGCCCTCAAAATCGTAAACAACCCAAAGGAGGTACTAGCAAAGTACCATCGTCACTAATGCTCAACATAGTAGCATACAATTTGTAGGAAAAGAAAGAACTTCAGTGATTATATGAAATTACCTATATGGCTCATACGACACACCCTTTGCCCTGGAATTTCCAAACGATAATGAGCACTACCGAAGCACTATTGTTAAAAACCCTCAACATTGTAACCATACAATCTGTAGGAAAAGTTCATTTTGAGTGTTTCCATAAAAAGGCCCACATGGCCCACAGATGACATCGGATCCAAAATTCATGACCACCCACAGTCTTTATTTCATATTCATTTGACTCGACATTGCAGTATGTATGGGCACTGTTAGCAGGGTCTAAGCCATCAGAAGGGACGTCTGGGTGCGTGTTTCAGCGACGTAATGAGTGTATTCAATCTGACAACCAACAAACATTAGTGCAGCATCTGTTTGGAAAGATACTTCTTTAAAAATACGGCTTGACATCCGCTGCATAGAATACAACGTTTACATGTCTGGTTTAATTACTTTCATTCATATGCATAAGCAATGAAGGGTGGGCAATCTGCAACCAGCTATATCCCTGTAATCAGTGGCGTAGCCACGGGGGGGGGGGGGCACAGGTCGTCGCCTCCACACTTCCATTTTGGGTGTGAGAAAAAAATTAATGTGCGAAAAATATATCATTGGTCTGAATGGTCTCGAATCTCCATAATGACCACTCATGAACGACCCTTCGATTGCGGACCCGTAGTGATTTTTACGTACAAAGAGAACGGACACGGACCAAAGGTCAACAGAACCAAAAAACAATCCCAGTCTGTATAACAACCACTAAAAACCCAACTGAAACCCCACAAACAGAAATCTCTCATTAACCCACATATGTATATAACGTAGCGTTTAACGTCACGTGAAAAGCGCCAACAGAACGAAAACAATAAATCACTACAAACCAGCCCCAAAAAGCCAACTCCAAACCACAAACAGAAATCCCACCAGCCCATATTATGTAACGACCACACTAACCCCCCACGCCGTCCCGATAGTAGACGATAGGCTTGCGCCAGCGTCTACGAAAGGCAATGTCGGGAAGCCGTGCAAGGTCCGCCTCCATGCGTAACCTAATGTCACTTTGCACGAGGGGGACGACAGCCTCGGCCCTCCATCCAAATGTCCCCATCGAAAACTAAGCATCTGCGGACCGGCAGTAGGCTATAGGGCAGTAGGCTATAGTTGCTGAAAAACCTGACGTGACAAAGCGAATAGGCCGAGAAGACAGTAGTTACAGCAGTTGTAGTACAGTAGATCAGTAGTAGTAGTTACAGTACCGTAGTAGTACAGTAGTTTGTAGTTTGCTTTGGTGGAGTGCGGACGTGTTTTCGGCTACTCTCCCCTTTTCGTTGACCACACACTTTGTGTTTTTTACGTTGGCCTTTCAATAGTTTGTAGTTTGTTTAGTGTAGTTTTGGCTTTGTTGCGTGGTTTTTGTTTTTCGTATGTGCGTGGCTTGCCACACCCCTAGCTGTCATGGCGGCTCGCCGTGACAGCAAAATCGTATTCTTGAGTTTTTCGGGGGAGGTTAAGGTCGTCCCCGGACAAGTTTTTTCAGTTTTGCGTTCTGTTGGTTTAAAGGTCCCTGGAGAGGTTGACGCGCTTCAGCGTAAACCTCTCCGGGGTATGAATGTTTTTGATTCACCTCGGAGGCTGCCCGCGTCCGAGGTGTCCATATGTTGGAGGGAGTTGAGGGATTGAAGGTCACACCGTATGACAGTTCGGTGTGGGTGACAGTCCTCCATCTCCCTCTGGACATGTCTGAACAGGTTGTTGTGCGGACACTGGGGCGTTTTGGGAAAGTGGCCGGCTACGAGGAGCCGGAATTCCTTGAATGTAAGGGTGTCAAGACCGAGACTAGACGAGATAGAGTTGAACTCAAGTCCGATATCCCCTCTACCTTGTGGGCTAATGGGCACAGGGCCCACGTTGCATATCCGGGCCAGCCTCGCACTTGTTGGAGATGTGGGCTGGAAGGGCATGAGGCCAGGTTGTGCCCGAACAAGCGGTGTAGCCGCTGTTTACAGGTTGGGCATACCCTGGCCGAGTGTAAAGGGGATATCGTGTGTAACTCGTCTGGGAAAACACTTAAATGGTTTTTAGCTCAACTAGTTCAGCTATTGGCAATGCGTCTGTCTGTGTGGCCGTCTGTCCATCAATAATTGGTCAAAGGTCTGCTGTTAGCAGGTTGTTTGAGAAATCCTCATCAAACTTTGTCAGTTTGTAGCAGATATCAAGATCTTGAGAAAAATGGAGACAGGTGAAAGGTCATTTGGGGTAAAGAGAGGTCAAAAAGTGAAATCACAAAAAAAGCCTTCTCCTAGTGTAAATCTTGGCTTTTCATGAAAGTCATCCATAGTTGTTCAGTATATAATAGGTCATAAAAGTTGTACTTTATATACATGTCAAGTCATTTGGGGTCAAAATGGGTTTTCTTTAATGATTTTCACTATGTGCAACATAGTTCTTGAAAAGCGCCAACATCTGTGCTTCTTCCATCAGTTTGGGTTGCCAGGAAAATGAAAAATATAAGTTAAGTACAAATGGAAAGAACCTTTATAATGGACGGAGAATACTGTGGATATTAACGATATGAACATGACAGTGTGAAGGATTGTATTTAAACATCGTTTCATGTCAAGAAATCAGTAAATGCTTTTCCAGAGCCTTCAGAGATTTATAATAGTTGAGCTGCAATGCCTCGGGACTTTCAACCTGGCTTCACTCCTGGCTTCTGCTTTGTCCACATCTGGTAGCTGTACAGCCCGAGATGTTTGTGACACAAAATTGACACAACATTCTCAACAGAAAGAAACTGATGAAAACATACTTTTGTGGTTACTAAAGAGGAAGATTCCAATGTAAAGATTAGGGGTCCTGAATAAACAAATACCATGTACAGCTTAAAGATTGGACTTACTGTTTCCTACCTGTTCCTGCATATTTTATGAATCAATAATGGATATCACTATCAACTACTGCTTAATTAACAGTACTTGATCTCACCACCCTTAGAAACGCTGGTCAGGCCTAAAAATTCAGTACCCTCTTGCTACATGACTGATAAAGGTATAATTAAGTGGGTCCCACAGTGTGCCTGTACAATCAGCATTCTCTATGTAAGCAATTCATCTTGTCGAAACAAAAAAAGAGTGCATTTTGTGAGCCACCTACCCTTCTGCTGAGGGTACTTACATGGGGTTTAACTGATGGAATATCATTGAATGCTAGACAAGGGAACTTTTTAATCAGTGCTGTAGCTACGTCAGTGTTCTGTGATTTGGTTGGGTATCTGTCAGATCAAAGAAGCAGAAATATTTCAGGAGGAAAGAAAACATCTACATTCATTCAAATAAGTCACTTGAGATACATTTTATATTAAAAAATTTCAGAGCATGCTTTTCAACCACCCTGCACCCGCCAATAACCTCCATCATTAATGATACCATTCGGCATATTCAACTTGTAACACCCCTTCAACAATCATCTATCCCATCAACCCATCCTTTCCTACTACATATTTCAACTTTACCACTGAAAATGGCAGAGGTCATAAACAATGATAACTTTTGGGTATAAGAACTGCATGCATACAGACATTGTCATTTATTGTCAATTTAATTGGTCAGCCATTAACCTATCATCCTTCACAGCTGTATCAGAGGTATGAAATCATTTCTACCCTTGGCACCTAGTTCTGCAATTGGTAATGCCAGTTGTGGACAAAATTTCAGATTATATGGCAAATGACCTCAACAATCTGCATGCATTAGGATCTTCCAAGTCAGGAATATGCAAAGTTGGCATCTATTAGGATCTTTGTGCCCATGCACTGCCCCCAGCACTCCATGTTGAAAAGTTTCATGATAACAAGGCATGCTAGACTGACCTATTGTACAGATAGCTCAAAACGAAGCATATATTCCTAATAGGGTACTTTTCGTTACCTGACATATTCTGTTGTTCCAAGGTCTTTTGCCAGTCAACTGGCATGCTATTCAAATTAAGCAGGCCATGGTTTCAGAGATACTTTGCCCATGCTGTTTTAAAGAGAGAAGTAAACATTAAATAATAGTTATTATCTTTGATATTTACAACAACAAAATGATTCCAAGTAGAACCCCTGTGATCACTATGGTTTATGCAATATGTGTATGTGTGGCATGCGTTTAGTTTAATTTCAGGTAAACCACTCTCTTACAATTAGCACAAAACACACATACATGTTGGGCACAACCTGCTGAGACACTAGGCAACTGGGTACTGAACTTGAAGAATCTACCATATCAGCAATGGCACTTGAAAGAATAGTACTGTCCTCGCCAGATTTAAGCTGTTTCCTTTAATGGGTTGGAACAATGACAGAAACATCTTCTGGGAGATTTTTTTAGCAATTGATACTTCTCACTGCCTGGACCAATAGTCATTGCTGAATGCTTTGGAGAAAGTTATGTCAAAAGTATATTCGCCATATCAAAGCAATGTATAAAGACCCAAGGGCAAAGCTATACCTGGAAAATATGACACCAAACGCTTTTCACATTATGAAAGGTGTGAGACAAGGCGATCCGATCTCTCCAAAACTTCATAGCAGCAATGGAACCTACACTGTCAGTCAAAGGGAATTGAAGTGGATGGTGATTTGCAGATGACATTTTGCTTGTTAGCCACACACCTCAGGAACTGGAGACACTGATTTGTGAGTTGAGTGAAGAAAGAAAAAAAAGGCAGGCTTGAATCTGAAGAATAGAAAAGACAAAAGTAATAGATCACAAGACAACATGATTACAGTTGGTGCCGACATTGGGTAAACTAATATCATTGGAAAATGACACAGTAGGCGTGGGCGAAGTTTCCCATTGTGGGATGAGAGCCTCCAAATGACATTGAAAAGACAACTCTTTAATCAATGTATTATCCCAGTCATGTCTTATGGAGCAGACATGAAAAACTACCAAGAAATTAGAAAAGCTGTGAGTGACAGAGAGAGCAATGGAAAGAATTATGAGGGGTGTAACAAGAAAGGATAAAGTCAGTAACCAGGACTTCCAAGTCATAAAGCAAAAGAAATGGAGTTGGGCAGGGTATTATGGGATGGGCATTAAGCTACATGTGAGGATAACAGATGGACACACGTCGACAGATTGAACACTAAGGGGTTATGTTAGAGGCAGAAATGGATGGATGACATAAGGGAATATGGTGGGGTCACATGGTAGAGAACAGCTCAGGACAGAGTTAAATTGAAAATTGGTGAAGAGGCTTTCTTTCTGCAGTGGAGCGAAATAAGCTTGTATCAGATATTGTTCCGCTGTGCATCAACAGTAGGGGAGACCGGCATGCATTGGGCCATTTTTCACAATATCACCTATAGTTCCCTCGTGAAATACAGTGTTGGCCTCATATTATACAGACCTCATATTATACAGACCGATAGAGCATCGTGTTATGCACATTCACAGGTGTTTGGGACTTGATATCATTTTAACCCTTTCCAGAATTTTGTATCCAATGAAGAAGAAATTTTACCCAATGCACCTCGTATACGGGGTGCAATGGGACGGCCATCCGGTGCTAAGGGACAGACAATGGCAAGGTAAGTTGCGTTTCTTGAGGGTGTTTTTTGACACTGGCCTCCAGATTTTCTGCAATAAATAAGGGAAGTATGTACCACCCCAACGGTGTAACCCCCCTCCCCTACGCGTCATATCAACCCTCCCAAATTTCACTTCTGGCTATGCCCCTGAATCATGCATGGATTTTTAAATTTTTGAAGTTAAAATTTTTTCACTGAACTAACACTGAAAGCTAACTGTTAAGAACACCTTTAATGTAAACATAATAAATGTCATCTTTCCTGGAACAAGTCATCAGTGGATGCTAACTGTTTGTTTTTTGAGGAAGGAACACCTTCAAAGTGAACATAATAAATGTCATTAATCTCAGAAACACAAAATATGACCTTTGTGTTTTCTAAAAATATTCACTCAAGTCAACGCTGAAAGCGAACTGTTTTTCTCTCCGCTTAGATCCTCCTACGCATGTTGGCTTGGGAAGTTGACGAAGAACATCTTCAAAGTAAACATCATGAATGTCGTCTTATTCTGGAAGAACAAATAGTGTCGTTTGTTGCCGGTCTGCAGATTGATATTTCCTGAGAAATTTGACTTCCATGGCATCATCTTCATTTATCTCTTGCAAGATTTCACGTACGTAATATGACGTTCACCTCTTCAAATTGCCCTTTTTTAAGTCACTCCTTGTGAATGGTTCCTCATCTGATTCATCGGTTTCTGGTTCATCACTTACATTGTCTTCGAGTTACAGCATTGCCGACTCATCGTCATCACTTCTGTCACTATCCATTGTTTTCTTTACAGCTTTAAAGCCTACTAGTTTGTGCAACTTCCAACTCAAGTTTCCTTTTCTTGATCGATCCTCTACGGCTTTTCTTATTTTGTCTTTCTAATGCTTCAAGCTTCGATCTGGGATTTAACAGGGGTATCCGTGAGAATTTGTGATTTTCCTTTCTTTCTACCCTCCATGGTTCCCTTTCGGGCACCAGCCTTTGTAAATGGCCTCACATCCTATGCTGAAAAGTGACAACTTGCAGACCCAGTCAAGGTGGTTGTTCTTGGTATTACCGCTGGAGACTCGGTTCGGTTGTCGACGATGGTGGAAGGTTCGCGCTGGATTGTCGATGTTGGCTGGAGGCGCGGCTTGGTTGTCGACAGTCCATGAAGGCGCGGCTTGGTTGTCGACGGTTGCTGGAGGCGCAGCTTGGTTGTCGACGGTGGATGTAGGCGTGATTTGGTTGTCGACGGTGGCGGGAGGTGCGGCTGGGTTGTCGATGTTGGCTGGAGGCGCGGCCTGGTTATCGATGTTAGCTGGAGGCGCAGCTTGGTTGTCGACAAAGGCGGGGGCGCCGCTTGTTTGTCAACAGTGGCGGGAAGTGCTGGCGTCGGATTGTTAGATGGTTTTGCTAATGCTGGATGATTCTGGTGTTCTTCTGTTGTGTTGGGTCTGTCTGTAACAAAGGCTGACAAGAACTCGTCATCTCTAAATATTAATCTGTTGAAGGGTGGATTCCTGCCACTTTAAATCCAGATGTGATGTGATGTGATGACGCTCTTGGATATGCTCATGGAGATAAAAACAGGAGAGAAAGCACTTCCACTGCACCATAAGTAAATCAATTAAGATGCCTCGTGCCCTACTCTCCACTATACCAAAACTATTATATTACAAACCGCCCTTGGCAACTGACCACAACAGGTCTTTGAAGTTCCATCATCGTTTCCGCCTTTTATAAGTGAAAAAGCCACGGCGGTGCAAGGAAGCTTTTGGATTTGCATGAAGGCAAAGTTGAAAGTGTGTGCGCAGTTCACATAGCCCGGGTATATTTCTTCGAAACGGATGTGCAGTTCATCATCGTCGCAAAATATTTGTCCTAAAACAACTCCGAAATCAATTGATATATTCGTTTTGAAATGATAGGCGCGTATTGGGATATGACTTAACTTCATATCACTCTGAAAATATGGTCGTAGAATGCTCGAAATTGCTTTTAAATCGGATCGACTCGGAACATCTTTTCTTGTCAACATCGCTAGGAAGGGCCTACACTACACAGTAACCCATGTAAACACTACACAGTAAACCATGTAGTTGGACATTGGTAGTTGGCTTTCGTGGAGTGCAGACGTGTTTTTCGCTCTTGCTCTCCATCTGATACAGCTACTTTATTACCGTACTATACTGTGCTATACTTCCCGCCAGGCGGGTGTGTGCGCCAGTTCGTATATCGTATATAGTTATCGTATATCGTTTTAAGTTTAAACCTGTCTTTAGTTTGTTTTTGTTACCTCTCTATGGCCTACCCACCTTCGGTATCATGGCATCGCGCCGTGATTCCAAAATTGTTAATTTTTGGGTATTTTAAAGAGTAAGGTGTCGTTGTGCCTGGAGAGGTTGATGCTTTGCAAGCTCTCCAGGGTCGTAATACGTATGATCGGTTACATCTCTATGTTCCGACGTCTCCATGTTCCGACTACAGGCACTCGTAACGTCATGTTGGTGTATAGTATATAAACACGGAGAAGGTAGGACACTCAATTCAAAACAAACGTTGCAAAGTCACCATTTTCAGAAAAAGTTACTCTAATTTGACCAAAACCAGCGTAAGTATTAGCTTGAGTACAAGATAATCACCTGCGGTAAATCTGACTCCAATTAGACCCCTGTAGCACAGATGATTCGTTAATTTGCGGTCAAAATGATGAGTTGTACCGTTATCGCGACAATCCAATTCTGCTCGCCATTTTGAATGACGTCACTGGTTGGTCACGAACGATCCCATTGGAGGAAAGAGGGGTACAGATGACGTAATGAAAAGTTTGAAGTGAGTTAAATAAAAGACAAGAAGCCGAAGGTCAGCCTTTTTTCGTGGTACGTGTTGTCAAGTATTAAGTGAAGTAAATAGGAGACAAGATGCCGAAAGTCAGCCTTTTTTCGTGGTAAGTTTTGTCAAGTATTATGATGGTTGGTTGGGTAAAATGTTCATAATCCAATTCCACTGAATAAGAACAGGTGATTCGTTGTGTGTGTGCATATCGCCTAGGGGCCTAACTAGTATAGTATTATCAGAAAGCATGCACCAGGAAAGCAAAAGAAGCCTGTTGTAATTTATATTTTCTGTACACAGCGTAAAATCCCATGGCTGGTGAAAGTTCGGTTTAACTTGAGAGCTCGAGGGAATATGTGGCGTCTGAATGCAATGCTTCAGAATTCCCATCTGACATTTAGATTCAAAAGCTGCTTCTTCATCATTCCCTTCCAAAAATGAATCGTAATATGAATAAGCCTTAATCCCAAAGGTAGAAAAACCTGCGACTTTGCAGTACGTATTGATACAATGAAGTTTCTCTATGGCATGTGATAAATTTCTCTCGTCGAAAACTTCCTTTGTACTCAATCCTGACAGTGGCATCCTGACAGTGGCAGTGACAATTTCCTGACAGTGGCATCTTTCAGTTCCTGCTCCTCCCCATTAAGGCCCATGCATTGATAGTGAAACGACATTGCACATCCTTCACAGCAAACACAATCTGTCATACATTCCAAGAAGCAGAAACCATATGGCCATTTCAGGGTCTTTGGTTTTTTTGCCTTGCCTTTTTATTTTTTACTGTTAGTAGGCTTCCTCTTATTGGATAATTGGTTGGAAGAACTGCTACAGGATGCTGTCATGTCTGGGTTGGTTGATGAATGTGTGCTGGAAAGTGGTGGTAGCTTGGAGATCTTCTTCATATTGTTTCCTTTTCTGGGCTCTGACATTTTGATCTGCTTGCGGTGGGCTTCTTTCTTCTGAACCTTTATAGATCTTTTGTATTCCCTCCTGAATTGTGCAGACGACATATTGATATGCTTCTGAAAAAGCTCCTGTCTAAGCTCTCTTGCACAATCATGAAACTCACCGTCTGGAAACAGTTTCTGCCATATGCTTGTCAAAGCTGGATCTGACATGATTGTCTCGTACATTTCATCTCTATGGGCTTTGACGGTTTGCTCTGTTTCAAGTTTCCTGACAGTGGCATCTAGCTGACAGAAGAATTGAAATGTCTCATCACTTACATGGCAAAGGCTCTCTCTTAAATTATTTTTCCTCTTGATTTCTGCAAGTGATGGTATGTCGCATGAAGATTCATTATATACTTGCAGCAGTTACTACAAGCATGTTTAGCAGCTCCACTTGTCTGTGTGTGGTGTTTACAAACTCCTTGGCTTTTGGACTGTACAGATGCCTTCTCACTGCCTCTCTCTTCCTGTGCCTCACTGTAGCCACACACCACCCAGCAATATACCGCAACTTAGATCTGCCACCATCAGAGCTGTCAAACACCTTCTGTGCTTCCTGGGCCTCTCTATCTGCAGCATCCTTCATCTGTTTAGTTGCATTTGTAGTAACAACTTCCCGAACTTTGCAAGCAAGGCCAAATGCCAGCCTAGATTGTGTCTTCTCCAAGGTGGTGGTCAGAAAAAGTTGCTGCACATGGCCACGGTAGGCTTCAGATCCCAAGTAGTTGTTGAAGGAGGCATAGAAAGTGGAGCAGTTGTCATTTTTTGAGTTGCCTAGTGGTACAAGTGTTTCAAAGAGGCTTTTAACTGTGTTGTAGATTTTACTCATGAAAGAGTCGGTGATACTGATTCGGGATCTCAGTAAAGTGATTTGGTTGTTAAGGTTTTCCTGCTCCTTTGTTAGGACAATCTTACAGGTCATGGCATCTAGTAAGTCTGTTGTTGGAAAAGGCAATGTGTCACCTGTATCCCCTGTTAGTACCTTCTCGTACATATCCATGAAGTTCAGTACTTCTTCATCACTGTCAGGGTCTTTCTTTGCAGAGGATTTCATCTGATTGAGCCTAGGGAAGAATTACGTTACTTTAGTGTAGAACAAGTTAGATCAGGGATCTCCAGCACAGACGTAACGGTCATACGATCAAGTTACTGCAAGCAGGTCCTTTCATGGGCAGCTACTTCAGGTATTTGTACCTGCTGTAAGAAGCTAGCTTCGCTGAACCTAGGGAAAGATGTGATATTAAATGAAGATGATGACAGCGACATATCCAAGATTTTGGAGAGCTGTTTCCCAAATGCATCACCTGAGATGAAAGTACTTCTGAAGTCACAACATGGTGCCCTTAAAACAAAAAGTCCAAATGGCAGAAAGTGGGACAAGGAAATCATCAGTCTTTGCCTATCGCTTTGGTTGAGGAGCCCACTAGCATACCAGGACTTAAAAGATAGTAATTACTTGATTCTACCATCTGGACGTCATCTTCGAAGATACAAGAACATAGTGAAACAGAGGAGCGGAATACAAGAAGCAGTATTTCATTGGATGTATGAGGCGGCTAATGATGCTCACATAGCTCCTGATGGCAGAGCTGGCTTACTGATCCATGATGAGACAAATTCAGGAAGATCTTGTTATAGAAATGGATGATGGCAAACCAAAATTGATTGGTTGGGTAGATAGTGGTTTTGAGTGCAATAACCTCAGAACATTAAAAAGCATGGCTGTATCTAAGGAACTAGCTACAGAGGTGTTACAAGTTTACTTTCTGGGGTATACAGGATTTCGGTGGCCAATCTGTCACTTTCCAACTTGTGGCGTGAAAGCATCTGAGTTGTATGTGATGCTGTGGGATGTCATTGCAAAGCTACAAGATTGGGGGTTTACAATTGACTGTATTTTGCAGGATGGTGGAGCAGCGAACAGACAATTTATTAATTTACATTTTAGTGATGTACCAACAGATAGTAAGTATCTTGCGGCAAACATTGTAAATCCATCAAGAGTAGTGGCCATGTGCCAGGATTTTTCACATATTGTTAAGAAGATTAGAAATGGCATTATGAAGAGCGGTGATCACCCATCAACACACGTAAACTTCAACTCAATGGAAATTATATTGTATGGCAGCAATGGATAGACGCTGTTAAGTGGGATCGGAAAGTTAACAGCAGACCTATTCATCAGAAGATTTCCGATTCACACTTATTTCCTGATTCTTCTGAGAAGATGAGGAATCACCTGGCAGAGGAAATGCTTGATGCAGATGCTTTAAACCTCCTTAAATGTTACACAGCAAGCTTGATAAATGGAAATGGTCTCGATAGCACAATTGAATTGCTGGAAACAACCAGTAAAATGATTGAAATCTTTAGACATAACCGGCCAATTAAGAATGTACATGATGACAGAATTGCCACTGTGGGTAAAGCCTGCAATTTTTGTCAAGATTGGAGAAACTGTGTTCTGACAAATGTCCACGTCCCTGACAAAGAGAAAAGAAAATGCATCCTCTCACCAGCGTGCTGTGATGACATCGAATCTCTCCTGTTGTCATTTCCAGAAATTTGCCGGATTCATCTGGAGGAATATCCAAATGGATATATTATACCATCTCGTTATAATTCTGATATTATTGAGAACCATTTCTGTCAACAAAGAGGTCTGCATAATGGTAATGCCACACACCCTACATACTCTTCTTATTTGTTCCACAATTGGTTCTATTATTTTAGGTCAGTCACTAAAATCCAGAGGAAGGAAATTAAATGCTGGTATAGCATCTGCAAAACCTTTCAGCTTTTATGTTCATCAACCTCTAGTAAAGAAGATGTAGTATGTATAGTGTGTTTATCTTGAAGTTAGATTTTTACAGATATTTATAATTATTAGTATTACCATTCATATTCAGTAAGCAGTCTGAGTTGACTTTCTCTACATCATAGTTAAGTGCAAATAGTTTCATAGGACGTTCCCCAGGTGGTAGTGGTCTTTCCAAGGATTTCACCATATGCTTTGTTCCATTTGAGCAATCCAGGCCTTGGCTTAGCTCATGAACAGCAGTAATTAATTCCATTAAAAAACATGAGAAAGTGATTTCATCAGTTGCATTTGAATTTATATGAAGCTTATACACAATATGCTAATACTTAAGTTAAGCTCCTATTTCAACTTGATCGATAAGTTTGTTTCGTTAGAAACAGTGAGAGAGTCTCAGCTACTGTTTTATTTTTCAATTTTGATTAAAGTCAACTTGATTACTTTGATTACTATGTACCAAGGTCATATTTAATTACTTTAAGTCAAGTAAATATTTGTAAGCAGATATGATACCTTCAAAAGCTCAAACAAGAGCTGGCAGGAAGGATAAACATTTATATATTTTTGAATTCAAAATGTGTTAATGCCGATCAGTGAAAATGAAACGAGATACTGCATATAGTGTAGACTCCTATAGAACTATATCAGTAATAATGTAATGCCAGTTAAAATTGTGCTTCTTACCTTCATTTTGTCTGTATACTTTGGATAAGACAAACTGGTGAGGATCAAAACTCTTCAGTAAAGTTTCACTCAATATCATGTCACCAGGATCATTGAAGTGATGGTTGGGTACTGGTTTCAACTGAAAAAAATCACCTGCAAGGATCACTTGCATGCCACCAAAAGGGCAGAGATTTTTCACGAACTCTTCTGCCGATGACCTCGATTTGCAGGAACACTTTTCTTGATACGATAGATACCTCATCTATGATAAGGGTATCAGTAGATATGATACCATCTGTAATTCTTTTGTAGTCGATGTTGTTTCGAATCTTATGTATGATTTCATCATCGGTATACCGTCCATCACTAATACCAAAGAAAGCATGCAGGGTTGTCCCTCCTACAGCAACTGCTGCTAGACCAGTTGAAGCAGTCATCTTAACATTTCGGTTCAATCCTGTAAGGGAATGCTGTATGGATTTGATAAGTTCTGTTTTACCAGTTCCAGCTTACCAGTTTACCAGTGAAGCTTGTGCAGTACCATGTAATACAGGGGAATCATGTGGCAATGATGCTGAAAATGTGATTCTCTTTGGAATCTTAACCACTTTCACCATCATTACAGTGTTTTGTTTTGTTTTTGGTCACTCGTGCCTTGTGGTACGGTGTGATAGCGCAAAGTTTGAAAGTTTTGATTACGTCATCTGTACCCGTCTTTCCTCCAATGGGATCGTTCGTGACCAACCAGTGACGTCATTCAAAATGGCGAGAAGAATTGGATTGTCGCGATAACGGTACAACTCATCATTTTGACCGCAAATTAACGAATCATCTGTGCTACAGGGGTCTAATTGGAGTAAGATTTACCGCAGGTGATCATCTTGTACTCAAGCTAATAGTTACGCTGGTTTTGGTCAAATTGGAACGTAACTTTTTCTGAAAATGGTGACTTTGCAACGTTTGTTTTGAATTGAGTGTCCTACCTTCTCCGTGTTTAGATACTATACACCTACATAACGTTACGAGTGCCTGTGGTTCCGACGTCTCCATATTCCGACGTCTCTATTTTTTAACACCAACATGTTTTCGGACCCAAATTTTTTTGGATGAAAGTGATTTTGCTGACAAAAATTTTTGAGTACAAACAGTTAAATTTCGGGTCACAAGCAATTTTCGGTCACAAACACTATTTGGGTCATAACAAAGTTGGTGCGTCGAAAATATTGTGTCCCCCAAAAAGGTAGGTCCGAAAAATTGTTGGTCCAAAAAAATTTAGTCCCCCCAAAAAATTGGCTCCGAAAAATGGGGTACCAAAAAGATTGTCTCCCCAAAAAATATGTCGGAACACAGAGACGTCGGAACATAGGCGTCAGAGAGGCGGGACATAGGGATGTCACCATATCATCTACGTTTTACCAGTGACGTGACCCGGCAGAAGGGTGTCACGTTGCTGAGTGGGGTTGAAGGTTTGACAGTTACTCCATACGAACGTTCCGTATGGGTAACTGTCATCCACGTAGGACTAGAGGTGCGTCAGGAACTTGTCGCAACTGTTTTAGCTCGGTTTGGGGCTGTCAAGGCTATTAAAATGTGCTCCTACGGGCACCGATAGGTTCGGATCGACCTAAAGCAGGACATTCCCTCCTTCCTGTTTACTGCAGGGCATAAAGCTCACGTGCGTTATCCCGGTCAGCCCCGCCGCACCTGCTTCAGGTGTGGAGAGACCGGGCTGCCCAAACAAAAAGTGTGGGCGCTGCCTTCGTCTTGGGCATTGATACCTCTGCTTGCCCAAGCGAAGTTGTGTGCTCACTCTGTGGGAAGGAGGGACTTGTCTTTCGCCCTTGTCCCTCCTCTTATGTCTTTATGACAAAGAGTGGGGGTCAAGCAAAGGCGCCAAGTTCTGGCGCACCTACTGCCTCGGAGGAAGCTCCACGCAAGGAGGGGGAACCGGGTGAGGATTCACCTTCCGCACCTGGTTCGCCCTCCCCCGTAGTTGCAGACCCCAACCCCGTGCCCGCACCGAGAAAGTCTCCACCAGCTTCCCCCATCAACTCGTCCAGTTCCGTCCCCAGTCCGCCGCCGGTATCGCCAGATCCGGAGACTGTCCGACGGCGACTCCGGGGACTCGGTAGTCATCGGGTCTCCGGAGGCTCTGTCTGACAGCGACTCTGGAGGCTCGATGATCGTAGAGCCGTAACGTGCCACCGGGACGAGCTGGTACGACGAGATGGGGGAACCCTCTCTAAAAGGGTCGGCCTCAAGTGAGGACTCAGACGACGATGTCGTCTAGAGCTCGCTTGAAACTTACAGAATCGTCGTCGGCGTAGTTTTGCCTCATTGCCCTCTCATGGCCCATACATTTTCAGTTGTTACTCTCAACGTCAATGGTATGAGGGATCATCGCAAGCGCAGTCGCATTTTCCAATATTGTATTTCAATGGAGGTCGACTGCGTTTGCCTGCAAGAAACATATTTTGGAAGATGTCCCTCTATGGACTTATGAATGGGGTGGTTGGCTGCATGCTTCGTTTGGTTTGTCTTCATCCTGTGGCACTGTCATCCTTCTGTCACCTCGTCAGGCGGGTTGTGCCACTAGGGTGGAGACGGATCACGAGGGCCGATTGGTTTGCATTCTATTCAAGTATCCACAGGGTAACATCTCCCTTTGCAATGTCTATGCTCCCAATCGGCCTTCTGCTAGACGATAATTCTTTAACACGCTGCCTTCCTTTGTTCCTGGTAGTGCAGAATGTGTCACGGTCGGAGACTTAACTGTGTCCCAGACTCGGATCTCTGTGTCTGCTAGTCCTGACGCTGGGATCAGAGCTGGACAGATTCACTTCAGCACACCTTTTAGCCGATGTCTGGAGGCATATGCACCCGTGTAGTACGGGGTATACGTGGGTGAGGCCTAACGGAGAAGATGCCTCCAGGATAGATCGAGTGTATGCGCCCGTAAGTTTTAAATTTTCGGGTTGCGAGACGCTCAGGCTGTCCGCTCTCTGACCATGACACTGTAGTAGCACGTTTTGTTTTCCCGATCGGGCGGGGCCTATGGAAGCTTAACTGTCAGATAATTCGCGAGGAAGAGTTCCGCCAAGGTTTCGAGACCAGGTACAAAGGATGGCAAACATTGAAGCCGGCATTTGCCTCTACATCCCAATGGTGGGATGATGTCAAGTTGCGCATCAAACGCTTCGCAATTCAGTATTGCGTGACCCGCGCACGACGTCGAAGAGAAAAATTCTCGAAGCTGTGCGCGGAGGTGAAGTTTGGCGACCCTTCGGCTGTAATCGCTTTGCAGACCTCTCTCGATGAAAAGTACCACGGTGCCCGAGTCAGGGCCCGTGTCGAAGCGGTGTAAGCCGAGGAACGCCCTTCACTGAGGTTTTACCAGGCCGTAAGCTCATCGGCGGTGACAGACGCGTCCCATCTGTGCGCGCTACTGATGGGACCGTGGTTAGTGACCCTCACGGCATTGTCCGCATATACAAGGATTATTATTCGAGTTTGTTTTCGCGTGGCAATGTCGACTTGTCGGCACAGGCCGATTTATTGAGGGGAATCTCAAAAATTGTTCCCCACGATGTCAATGATATTTTGCGGGCCGGAATAACCACTGTTGAGCTTAGGAAGGCGCTTTCGAAGATGAAGAATGGCAAGTCCCCGGGTTCGGACGGGCTTCCGAGGGAGTTCTACCGAACCTTCTGGGCATTAATAGGACCCGACCTCAGAGCCGTCTTCGAGGACGCCTTTTAAAACGGACTGTTAAACCAAAGTCCGTCTGGGCATGGTTACTTTGCTGCCCAAGTCTGGGGACCCCTTGGATCCTCATAACAAGCGTCCGATCACCTTGTTAAATGTGGACTACAAATTGCTGGCTAAGGCTTTGTGCAACCGCCTTGCACTGGCTATGCCGCATCTTGTGGGTGATCTCCGGACTTGTGCAGTCAAAGGTCATTGCATCCAGCAGAACTTATGGTTGATGCGCGACTTGACCGACTTTGTTATTGAACGAGATCTGCCATGTGCATCGGTGTCTCTGGACCAGCAAGAAGGCCTTGGACGTGGTCGATCGTGGGTTTTTAATGAATGTATTGGAGACGTTTTAGTTGCACTCGTATTTTCGTAAATGAATTTGTTTTGTATCAGGAAAATTTCAGTTCTGTTATCGTAAATGGCTTTTGTTCGGAGGTTTTTAACGTGGAGAGAGGGGGGTGTGCCAGGGGTGCCCTATGTCTCCATTACTTTGTTTTGTTTAGCGAGTCCCTCTCTCGTCGTTTTGAAAGGGACTCAAGACCTGTTCCATTCGTTGTGCCAGGGGGTGCCAAAGTGAAATGCGTTCAATATGCAGATGACGTCACGTGTGTTGTTTCGATTTTTCTATCTTTGAGAGAGCTACCGGGGCGAAGTTGAATCCGGAAAAGACAAAGGGCCTTCGCCTTGGTAGCTGGAGATACAGAGACTTACCATTCGGTGCATCGTGGTCGGATCAAAATATCAAAATTAATGGTATATGGTTCGGCTGCGATGCACCTTGTGATGTAACCTGGAACGAGAGGGCTGAGGTACTTGAGAGCAGGCTCGAAACCTTTGGCACCCGCTGGCTTTCGATCTTAGGGAAAGAAACCGTAATTAATCGTTTTGTTTCCCCCATCTTGTGGTACCCGGGCGCGGTGTATCCAATTCCGCGTCGCGTCCTGGTGCGGTTGGAGCTGGAAGTGTGTGCTGGGCTGTGATGTGTTGGTTTATTTAACTCTGAAATAACTCTTGTTTTTGGCCAAAATTGTGGCTGCATATTGTCACAAGATTCTGTATTATAGAAAGCTACCAAGGTATTTTCTCATTAGAAGACTAGGGAACTAAACAAGATTTTTGAGGATTGGTGTTCATGTTCTACTGGAGATTTGGGACATTACTGAAGTACACAGGTACCAGTTCTGCAATATAGTTTAGTACAGCCTAGGCTACATATATGTACAGTAACCATATGGAAACAGCCTATACTAATGATAGTACTACATAGCAGCTTGGATACTTGAACAATTATGCAGTTTTCATTTGTGAATTATATTCATAAACACTTCTTGTCTTGACATTATCCCCGCAGGGTGCTCACAGTGCCCAGGATTGTGCAGAATGTAGACAAAAGGTAGAGGATGACCATGAGGGATTGGAATGCGAGTACTGCTCAGGGTGGCATCACATAGGGTGTGTTGGAGTTTCAGCAGAGGTGTATGACTTATTGCGTGAAGGAGGTGATCAACTTCATTGGTTTTGCAGAAAGTGTAATGACAAAGCCGTGGATGTGTTAAAGTTGGATGTGTTAAGCCAGCTGAAAGAGCAGCAAGACTTCCTGCATGAGAAAATGACCAGATTGGATAAAAGAGTGGAAGAGATTGTCAACTGTAAAGAGCCAGAGCTCACGAAAAACCTGAGAAAAGTAGTGCAAGGAGAAATTAAAGAAGGGTCTGACACAAAGGAAATCGAGAAAAGGTTAAATGCATTGTCAACAGTACCACCAACTGCCATAAGCAAGGAAGAAATACAGAAAGAAGTAAACGAGGCTGTGCAGAGAGAAAAAAGAAGAACAGAGTGGTCATCAATAATCTGACAAGAATAGAGGATACACATGAGGAAGTACAAGGAAAGGTGGATAACCTGCTTCAGAAATTAACCATCCCACCCACTGTGCAGGTGAACAAACTGAGAGATGGCAGAGACAAGGGGAACTAAGGGAAACAGCACAGTATACCAACGTGTACAATTGGGCCGGATTTCACGTATCAGCAGAGACAGGAGGGCAGACAACTAAGAGAAGAAATGAAGGAACGGATGAACAGTGGTGAGACAACCTGAAAATAATTGGGGGAAAACTGGTCAAAGTCTACGAGATTAGTCAGCCGACACAACAGCGGCAGGCTCCATCAAACCAAAGGAACAGATCGCAGACCTTTCGTGAGCAGAGAGAATAAGGAGCAAGGGACAAGGAACAATCATGTAAATAGCAGCTTCTCGGCCTTTTGGCTAAGATCATGTGTAGTATCTGTTCCCTTCGGGAATGGTGATACACACCTGACGATGATGACACAGTCACAGTCCCGATGCAAGGGGGCTGGGGTGGAGAGCGGATCAGTCGTTTGGTAGTTTGGTTTTCGTGCCCAGGTTCTTTCCTGGGTGACTTTTTCTTAAAAATTAGCAGTATTAAGTGTATATATTTGAATGCAAGGAGCCTCATAGCCAAGATGGACTTCGATATTGTAATAGTCACAGAAACATGGTTCAATCAGAATATAACGGATGGAGAGGTAGCAATTGAAGGCTTCAACTGTTACAGACGAGACAGAGAACACAGAATTGGAGGAGGTGTAGCTATTTACGTGAAAATGAATATCCAAGTTACAAGGATGGACAATGTTGGAGAGTTTAAAGAAGCGTTGTGGTGCAGACTTATCATTGGAGATGAGCGAATAGTGTTAGGGGTAGTTTATCGGAGACCGAGTATTATTTAAGAAGAGGAGGATGTCCTGGAGGAAGCACTAAGGATGGCGGGGCAGTTTAAGAGAGTGTTGGTGGTAGGCGACTTTAATTATGCCGATATCGACTGGATGCAATTGTCCGGAGAAGTGCCGAACTGATGGACATTTTTACAAGTAATGCAGGATAATTCCTGGCATCAACATATTATGCAGCCAACAAGAGGTGATAATATTCTGGAATTGCTTTTGACGTCTGAAGAAGAAATGGTGGAAAATATTGAGGTTGGAGAAACATTTGGGATGATAATTGTATCACAAGGACGATAGTTATTACAAGGGAATTAGAGGGGACAATACAAAAGTATATGGACTGGAAAAGGACGAATTGGGGAAGGATGAAAGAAGAAATCAAGCAAATCAATTGGGATGAAGAATTCAAGGATGTCCGTGTACAAGGAATGTGGAATATTTTTACAGACAGTTACAATCAGACAATCAAGCAGAATGTTCCAGTATGAGAGCGAAAAATGCATGATAAACCGAAGTGGATGACTAAAGCATTGAAAAAACTCATACGAAAAAAAAGGAAAGCATGGCAAGACTACAAGAGGTTGCAAAATTTGACCGCTTGGAATTATTTTCAGGCACTGCAAAGGCAAGTGAAAAGTACAATAAAGGAATCAAAGAAGAGCTTTGAATTAAAGTTATCTAGCAAGATAAAAGAAGATCCAAAGACTTTCTACTCATATGTGCGGTCAAAACAAAAAGTTCAAGAAAGAGTGGGTCCATTGAAAAATGAGTGGCGAAGTGATAATTGACAATAGAGAAGCAGCAGAGGCTCTCAACAAGTTTTTCTCCAGTGTCTTTACAAGGGAGGAACCCAACATTCCAGAAGTAGGGATATTTGCGGACACAGACAAGTTGGTGGGTATGGAAATCACAGAGCAGATGGTTCTTAGTAAACTACAGTGTATTGAAAGGGGGAAAGCTGCTGGACCGGATGGCATTAAGCCAGACTACTTGAAAGAAATGGCGAGTGAAACAGCAATGCCCCTGAGTCAAATTTTCCAGAAGTCTTTGGAAACATCACAGATCCCAGAGGATTGGAAGAGATCAAACAACTCCATTGTTTAAGAAAGGTGACCGTGCAGATGTTTCCAATTACAGACCAGTGAATTTGACATCTGTTCCGGGGAAAATAATGGACATGCTGTTAAAAGACCAAATTGTTAACCATCTTGATGATAATGACTTAATACTAGACACACAACATGGTTTCAGGAAAGGACGTTCTTGCTTATCAAATATGTTGGAATATTGGGACAAGCTAACAAATTATATAGATGAAGGAGTGCCAGTAGATGTGATTTATCTTGATCTGCAAAAAGCATTTGACACGGTTCCACATAGACGGTTGATTACAAAACTAAGAGTACACGGAATTGATGGCCTAATATTGAACTTGAAGAATGGTTGTGCAACCGACAGCAGAGAGTACCCTGGTAGAAATTCCAGTAGAACCCAGTTAAAAAATCAACTAGGTTCTACTAGGGCCTACTATGTTTAACTGGTTTTTAACTGTGTTTAACTGGGTCTTACTGGGTTTCAACTGGGCTATGCTGTACATGAGCTAGGTTCAACTGGGTTTACACAATGTTCAACTGGGTTTGTTCAGGCCAAACTGAATTTGAACTATGTTTGAACTGATCCAGTTGGGCTTCAACTAGGTTTCACTGGTTTTTGCACTAGCCCAATTGGGTTTGAACTATGTTGACTAACCTGCCCTGTTGGGGTTGAACTAGGTTTCATTGGTTTTGCACTGGCCCAACTGGGTTTGGACTATTGGCTGGTGAACTGACCCAGCTGGGATTTAACTAGGTTTCACTGGTTTGCACAAGCCCAACTGGGTTTGAACTATGTTTACTGGTGAACTTTCCCTGTTGGGGTTGAACTAGGCTTCACACTGGCCCAACTGGGTTTGGACTATGTTGACTGCTTTTATTTTTGGCGTAATAATCAAATGTAAGTTCGTAAGCAGTAACCGTATCGTAATATATTGAAAATGCTAAACTAGCCAACTTATGAGGGGTGTAAAATAAATCTTTGTCATATTTATCACAGTTATGATTAAACGATTAAACGTTTGTACCGCAATGATTAAAAATAAAAATATTTACTATATAATAAATTTGAAAAAATTATGTTATACTTTGTTCGGCGATTTGAACAATTGGTAGGCAAAATGCCTTCCTAGTGCTAAATAGTATGATCCGACTAAATTTGAACTTTGACATTTGTCTTGCGTTGGGCTAAATTTATAAATTCCGAATCTGCAAACCACAAACGCCAACAGAAGCTTCGCAGAATTGCATTTGTAACCGATTTTGCCAACAATTTCAAATAATTACCGCGGCTAAGTTCCCTCCTTTGTGATCTTGCAGTACCTTTATATTATTGTTACATACTTGTTACGTTATAATTGATTATAAACGTGCTCTTTATCATAAATATTTGAATTGAACAGAAACTTTGTATATAATGGCCTAGGACTATAGTATAGACTAGGCCTAACAAACCGGTTCCCTACTAGGTATACTACGTGTGCTTTTTACGTGCAAAGAAACGGACACGGACCAAAGGTCAACAAAACCAAAAACAATCCCAGTCTGTTTAACAACCACCAAAAACCCAACTGAAAACCCACAAACAGAAATCTCTCACTAACCCACAAATGTATAAAATATAGCGTTCAACGTGACGCGAAAAGGACACGGACCAGAAGGGCAACAGAACCAAAACAATAAAGCTCCACAAACCAGCCCCCAAAAGCCAACACCAAACCACAAACAGAAAACCCCCAACACATATTATGTAAGGACCACACAAACCCCCCACCCCACACATAACAACTAACTAACTCCAAAATTCATCCGGGGTACGCCGTCCCGATAGCAGACAACAGGCTTGCGCATTACCTGCGAAATTTTCCCAATACGGGTCTTTTCAAGCCCCTAACAGTATTCCCCCTTTTCTTACGAGGGAGCAGAGTTCTTAACTCCTCGTCAACCTTGATCGAGTGGACCTTTCTGTCAGGAACAGGAGGTCCACTAGCGACCATCGTGTCCGGTATAGCGGAAGCGGCTGCGGGTAGGTTGGAAGGGCCACTCGAGTCAATGAGATCAGTGGCCTGTTTTGTCTCATCAAACCAATCGGAGGACTCCTTAGCCACAACTAATAAGGCTGTAGTGCAGTCCTCCATTGGCGAGTCAGAATCTGGGCCACTTAATGTCTCTTGGGCCGGTTGACTCGGGGCCCGACTAGTATCACCGATAGCGGGCGCAGCTACCGGTGAACCAGTACAAGCGGCATCCTGCGCCGCGTGCCACTCCGCTAGTACCATCTCCGCCGTTTTGTCCTGCTCTGCCTCAGTGGGCAGGCTGGCAGTCTCGGCAAGTTCGATCAGGGGAGAGGTCGGACACGAAAGGGGGAACAAAGCCTCCATCGGGGCGCTAGTGTCGGACACTGGGGCGATGACAGGATCATCATGTGGTACGGTGTCAGAGGCCGGGACAGGGACCGCTGCAACCACGCCCGTAGCCACTCTCGCGGCGTATGAGCGGTCTGGGCATAAACGGGCGAGATGGCCCGTTTTCCCACACGAGTTGCAAACGATATCCCCTTTACACTCGGCCAGGGTATGCCCAACCTGTAAACAGCGGCTACACCGCTTGTTCGGGCACAACCTGGCCTCATGCCCTTCCAGCCCACACCTCCAACAAGTGCGAGGCTGGCCCGGGTATGCAATGTGGGCCCTGTGCCCATTAGCCCACAAGGTAGAGGGGATATCGGACTTGAGTTCGATTCTAACTCGTCTAGTCCCGGTCTTGACACCTTTACATTCAAGGAATTCCGGCTCCTCGTAGCCGGTCACTTTCCCAAAACGCCCCAGTGTCCGCACAACAACCTGTTCAGACATGTCCAGAGGGAGATGGAGGACTGTCACCCACACCGAACTGCCATACGGTGTGACCTTCAATCCCTCAACTCCCTCCAACACATGGACGCCTCGGACGCGGGCAGCCTCCGAGGTAAACCGTACATCAAAACAATTCATACCCCGGAGAGGTTTACGCTGAAGCGCGTCAACCTCTCCAGGGACCTTTAAACCAACAGAACGCAAAACTGAAAAAACTTGTACGGGGACGACCTTAGCCTCCCCCGAAAAACTCAACAATACGATTTTGCTGTCACGGCGAACCGCCATGACAGCTAGGGGTGTGGCAAAGCCACGCACCTATACACAAACCAAAACGAAACAAACCCAAAATACAGAAACTACACTAAAACAAACTGTAAACTAATGAAGGGCCAACGTAAAAACACGATAAAGGTGTGGTCAACGAAAGGTGGAGAGCAGCCGAAAACACGTCCGCACTCCACGAGAACTGAACTACTAGGTATACTACTAGGTATACTACTAGGTATACTACTACATGGTACATTTACTAACGTTAGACATATTCTAACGTTATAGTTGACTAGCTTATACTTTATAGGGGCCTAACCTACAGTAGTTATACTCAAGTTAACACTATATTTAGCCGCATGATTTTAGGAAAGCTATTGTCAACTAGCGAACATAATGGCAACTTTTTAAGGTGTCACAAACAAAAGAGGCTCACAGATATTTCAAAATTTATGCAATTGCCTTGATTGTTGTTTCAAACATGAAGTGTCCTATTGGCATAATAACATACTTTGCAAAAGTCATTAGTGAAGTATACAGCATACACGTATACATGCTACAAATGTGAGGATGCCCTACACTGAACATTATGAACATATGATTAAACTATCAATCTAATTTTAAGTGAGGCTTCATTAGTACAGTGTAAGATGGTCAGCTCTTACATAAAGTTTTGTTTTGTACCATAGTTTTACTTGTTTATTAGTGCAGTGTTCACTGTACAGAGGGCTATACATTTGTACAGTATATTTGTATGTTGTCGTGTGTCAGCAAAAGGGTTGATTAACAATTCTCTTTCTTCTGGGTTGCTAGGCAACTATCTTGTTCTTCCTTGAAATTAGCCCTCACAGGAAATGGGGTCTGTGTGTATATATTTTAGGAACAAAGGAGTTTTGTGAGGGTATAGGTCATTAGGCAGTTGGCTATGAGTATCTGAGCAAGGCAGTTGTAAAAGAAGAGAAAGATAGTTTAATGTTTAGATAGTTTGCTTTAAACCTTAATTTACATAGTTCAAGTTACTGTAGACCTTATTATTTTATGGAATTTGTGATACTCAAATGATAGTCTGGGACACTATTATAAAGGATACTATTTACTATAAAGGATATTATTTTACAATAAAGGATATTCTGGGACACCATCACTTATAAAGGACATTATTTACTATGTACAAAGGATATTGACATTATTTTACTGAAAGGATACTCTGGAAGACTATTTCATATAAATTAAAGGATACTACTCTATTTTGTTGGGATCAGACATACCATTTATTGGGGATCAACTATACTGATGTCGTAGAATATCTGATGTCGTGGAAGATCTGAGGTCGTAGAATACTTGATATCACCAGCAGGCCAACTCACCAGAACAGACTTTTAAATTAAGTGTATTTCTTTATATTTTGGGTGCGCACCTCACCACTGTAAGTTATTTCATTTAATTCTTTGACTGATCCAAGATCAACTGTACTTTGTTTGTTATTCATAATTATAATTTCTTTTGATCCAATCCAGTTGAGTTCTCCATTTTTTTTATGTGTCTTGCTCTGTGTTTGGTCATCACACCAAACCCAGAGTTCTCTGATCAAGAACAAACATTTATTTTCAGTGGCTAACACCCTAACACATACAGTATAGATCTACTGAAAAATAATGAAAACTTCTTATAGTGTGGTGTTATATTGTGTAGATAACACCAGTTGAGAATCCCAGTTTAAACTATTTAATAATAAAAGCAGTAAAACATAGTTCACCCAGTTTAACCCAGCAAAACATAGTTCACCCAGTTGAACCCAGTAAAACAGTTCACCCAGTAAAACATAGTTGAACCAGTTGGACCCAGTAAAACATAGTTGAACCAGTTGGACCCAGTAAAACATAGTTGAACCAGTTGGACCCAGTAAAACATAGTTGAACCAGTTGGACCCAGTAAAACATAGTTGAACCAGTTGGACCCAGTAAAACATAGTTGAACCAGTTGGACCCAGTTCACCCATTTCAACCTAGTTCAAATTTGGGCCAATTTCCGTATAGAAAATTCCAGTTGAACCCAGTTCAAAATTTCAACTGGAATTTCCACCAGGGTAGTATTAAGTGGGAAGTATCCGAATGGACAGAGGTGATATGTTCGGTGGTACAGGGATCAGTATTGGGACCTGTGTTGTTTACAATTGATATGAATGACTTGGACATCGGAATGCAATCTGAAATCAGCAAATTTGCTGATGACACGAAAGTCATGTGCCCAATCAGAAATGTGGGAGATCAGCAAAAATTACAACAGGACCTGAATAAGTTGGTGATATGGACAAAGAAATGGCAAATGAAATTCAACGTGAACAAATGTTCAGTAATGCATTTCGGTCATGCAAACCCAAAGTTCAAGTACAAGATGGGAGATCAGGAATTACAGGAAACAGAGGAAGAAAAGGATTTGGGAGTGTATGTCAACTCATCTATCAAGTTCAGCAGACAGTGTGCAGAATCGGTAAAGAAAGCAAACAGAATGATAGGCATCATCAAGCGAAACTTAAAACTTTGACCGCAAAGTGGTGTTGAATTTATACAAAGCCCTGGTTAGGCCTCGAATGACGAAAATCATCCATGGTATGAGAAATAAGACATACGAAGAGAGACTGAAAGAGTTGAGACTGATGACAATAGAGCAACGTCACCTTCGTCAAGACGTGTTATGTTATAAAATGTGTTATGTTATCAAAGGAAGGATAAACATACAAGTTGATAACTATGTGGATATCTTGAGAGAGAGAGAGAGAGCAATACCAGACACACAATGAAAATTAGGCCCTCAAGAGTACGGTTGGAAGTACGAAGGAACTCTTATTTTAAAAGAATTTGGAAGGTGTGGAATACACTACCACAGGAAGCAGTGACAGCCCAGACACTCAATAAATTCAAGAACGGAATAGCAGCTTGTGGGATCTTCAAGGGTCGTGGAGACCTCCTATCCCGATGAGCCATTCCTTCAAACAGACTTGACTGAAGTTGAGAGGATGGCTGTCCAGGTAAATCCATTTATTTGGTCGGGCGGTACAGAGCTTGTGAAAAGGGCGGTAATGTACCAAAACCTGGGTCAGGGGTGGGTCAGGGGTGGTTCATATGGGAAGTAAATTGACCTTTTTGTTATTTAAGCAGTTGTTTGTAGCGGTAACTGACCCAGGGTTGCCTTGTTCATATTTTGTACGTTTTTGGGGCGGTTTGCACCTGCGTATAGTAGTACTCCAAACAGGGTGGTGCGTATCATTTGCTCCGCTCTGATTGAGTTGCCTCCTGTTGACCTGTCACAGCCGGCCCTCGTTCACAGTTCGTTGCGGGATAGGGCCTTGAATGCATGGGCGGCGATCCGTACTTCCGAGTGGGGGGGATATGACCTTGTTGACTATCTAAGCGTAGCGCCACCATGAGTTGGCGCGAAGCGTACAAGAAAATTTGGGGATTTACAAACCCTCTAGATGGCCGGAAACGGCACTTGCCGAGGTTTCCAAGCGGCATATACCCAACTTTAAAATAGGGATTTCATGTCCGAAATATCTCATAATCAGGATCCAAAATACTTTTTTTTAATTTCGGGTGTTATTTTGGGAAAATTGCCCCTGTCAATCTTGTTTCAGGCGCTACGTTAGAATGTTCGAGAGCTCTTTATATTATTCGATGAAGAAAATGGCCTCATGCAGGCTATTATATAGGCCTATACACATGCAATACACAATTACACATAGTTACATTCCTAGGTACCGATTGCTAGGGCATCCAGGTGAAACGTACGTGTATTAACAGGGGCGTCGGAAGCTATTTGGGATTGGTATGGAAGATCAGAGTGTGGCCATCTACCATAATTATCGGGGGGGTGGGGGACGTTTGGAAGGTCAAACTACGCTACGCGCCACCATTGGTTGGCGCGTAGCGTAATGGAGAAAATTTTGAAAAAATGCCTCCCAGATTGCAGGAAATGGCACTTCCCGAGCTTTTCTTCTGTGCATTCTCCCTTGTCTGTTTTTGTACCCGATTAATCTTCTGAAACACATTTTGAAGTATGTTTTCATTTTGGTTCTTTATTTTTTGCCTTTTTTTTCTTCTTAGTGCTACTTTTTTCTCTTTTTTTGCGCCGTGAATATTGGTCCGGCGAACCCTAATTAAGCATTACCCTGGTAACATGAGATTCTCAGCTGTTCGAGGGAACATGTACGTGTGTAGGCCTACTATAGGGCCTATATGAATACTATGAGGGTGCATATATGTACTATATCAATACCGTGGGCGCAATAATATTTTGTTGTTATAGGGCCAATGAAGCCTACAGTCAACTATTCTTGCTTTATAAAGACGGTTTATTTGAAAAGATCGCACTGCGTTTATGGTATAGGCGAGAAATGAAGCTAAAAAGAGCCGTACATTCACGATGATGCATAAATGAAGGCATGAAAATATTCTTATTCCTGGCATTTGGTGGGGGGGATATGGTGTATTACATCCCCTCCACCCATTTTCATGGGGGATATATCCCCCCATCCCCCCCAGGATCGCCGCCCATGCTTGAATGCAATTTTTGTCCAGGGACGTCATTCTGCCGAAGTATGGCGTTCAGTGCATGCAAGGCTTTAATGGTTGCATGCTCCGTGATCTTGCATGGAGAATTGCACACGGTGCCTTGGTGACCGACCTAAAAAGGTATCACTGGCGATTGGGTGATGGACTGTGTCCAAGGACCGGCTGTGACAGCGTAGAGAGTACCGGTCATGTTTTTTGGCATTTTTGCTTTGTAGTAAACTTATGGGAGTGGTTCCAGACCTTTATTTTATATTCTATGGGTTACACCCTACACAGTTTGTTCGGTTGCTGTGTTGCACCGCATTATTTTTGTTTGCTCTATTGTGAAAAAACAGGTTTGCCGGAACAGATGTGATGTGGTTTTTAGGGGGAAATTTGCCAGTTGGCAGGCAGTCCTGGAGACGGTGAAGTCTGACATATATCAAGGCGATTTTCGCCGTTTATCTGGGCTGCTTTTTTTGGACGGTGGTGTGCCGGGGAGGGGTTGTTCGTTTCGCTGCGTGCTGGTCGTCCTTTTGTGGTTTTTTGAATGTTTGAGAGGGGTTGGGCGTTTTGTCTCTGCAGGTCGGCAGGCGTATGTTTTATTGGCTCGCTTGACCTCAGTTTCGTTTGACAGAATGGGATGGTTCGGTAGTGCCGTTTGGCCGTGACATTTTGTATCCCGCATGGCGGGTCACGTAAAAAGCACAATGCTACCCTATAGGCACAGTCTTTACACGGTCTACATACGGTCATCTCAAACAGTAAACTGTCAATGTAAGAACGTCCAGTGCGTGTTTACGAGGAGACTTGAAAGGGTCAATTTCACATTGTCTGCTATGTCTGACGCAGCTATGTTTCACATTGTCTGCTATGTCTGACGCAGCTATGTCTGCCGCAGCTGTCGAAAATTAGTTTCGCAGAATGAGACATTTGCGACCTACACAGGTAGAGTCATGCATATGGACTCATGGGCATGAATTACTCCGGGTGCTGACAAATTTTTCCGCGTGGGTCTCTCAAGTCTACGGCGTTTTACCTCGGTTCTTCTGCTCGGAAAGCTAAAAATGCCGCTGCTTTTGTTGGTTGTGGTATAACTGAAACCTCCAACAACACAGAATTGTGGCATTTCGGGGGGAAACGAGCAATATCGTTGATGTTTTTGGCAGCTCAAGTATACAACCTCATGATTTAGGAATGTCTGATATAGATTTCCTAAAAATCTGACTTTTCCCCCATTTTTAGTCGTATTTAACGTCAGAAATTGCTAAAGTTTATTACAGCAATGTAATTGGAGCGTGTTTAGCATTACATACATGCAAAATGGTGGGATTTCATGTTCATCGAAAAGTCTCCATAGTTGGTCTTTAAACTGTCCTGGGTAATTTTACTTGTACTATGCTTGTACTATGCTGCTGAGTAATATTACTCAAATTGATAGGTAGTGAAGCGAATGGGATTACATGTGTTGTAAGTCTACTTTGTCACCACTTCGGTATATTCCTGTACTTCCGAAAATGTCTAAACTGGGTCTTTGTCGAACACTGTTTACTGGTTTTGTAAGTATTCTGCTAAAGTCAGCTCTAATTCAATCGCTTTCGTCTGTGGATCTATCCATTTCCACGCGAATGGAACGCCATTTCACATTCTTTAAATTTTTACAGATATGTTCAATTACACCTTCAGATACCTCGAATTATTGAAGGATAACTTCAATTAAATTTGAGATCAGATATTGCATTTTCGATATCTCCAATTTCATTTAAAATATCTAAAATTGATTTTAAGATATCAAGAACTGAATTAAAGATATCCAAAAAGGACTGCGAAGCAAAAGTAAAACCAGAATCGGCCAGACGAAAGAAGGAACAAGCCATGAAGGAACGAGAGCTACGAAGGAAGCAGATTGAAATTAGACAGGCTGCAATGTGGCAACAAGAGGTGCATTTCCAAGCCAACGGTTCTCTCCATGCACACCCAATACCATCATTGGTTAAACACAAGCAGTGCAAATAATAATATTCTCACTTTACAGCCTCAACTGCATGATATAATGTTAATGTCCATGAATCTCCCAAAACCAGATATCCAAAAATTCTCTGCTGATCCGATTGATTACTTCAGCTTCATGAAAAGCTTTGACGTGAATATTGGTCAACGTTTAGGTGACGATCGAACGATCATATCTTATTCAATTCTGTACAGGTAAAGCTCATGAAGCAATTGAGAATTGCATACTTTATGGAATATAAGCGTGGTCGATAAAATCACAGAAGCTTCTTAAGTCTGGAATGCCCCCCCCCCCCCCGAAAGTACAAAGAAACCAGGGCCACATTTGCCACCTTCGAAGGCGCGAATGAGTGGCCAGTTGTGCAAAGGAGAGCATGACTCAGAAGAGTGTGAAGACTTTACACAGAAACCTCTTGTAGAGAGGCTAACAGTCGTGAAACAAAGGTGTCTTTATGTGACGGGGTCCGGTACCGTAATAAAGTAATAACAGTAATAAGTAATAATTCGTGACCAGTTTTAATCCTCTCTCTTTCCGTTTTTCCTCTTAACTCCCTTCTCCACTCCCAACTCAATCTCACGCCAAAATCCAACAAAGTAAAGAATGTCCCTCTATAGTAAGGGTCGTACACCGAATTAGACTAACAACAAGGGGACATTCTCCAGGCATGAACAAACACAATAGGCACCCGAGGTGCAGGAATTCGGCCATGCAAATACACGTTGTCACCCACGGACATGCGCAGTCGGCCGGAGAGCGCCCCCTGCAACACGGGTGGAAGAACCACAAAACAACAAGCAATCAACAGACTGACAATACCCGCCCACCTAAAGTGCTAATGCCACTGAGCAAAATACCAAAAATACAGTTCACAATAAATCCAACAGTGTACCAATCTAAGCCCACCACCAACATTAAAAAACAAACCAAAAATATAACATTAAATTTAATTGTTTACGCATACAAAAATATATTAAATGTAAGCTGACACTTAAAATCGTCTTTTCTTATAAATAGGTAACGCAAACTAATATATAACATTAAATTTAATTGTTTACAGGTAAGACATTATGTGATCTCTTGACGTATTGTTTACATGCGTCGTTGAAGTCATGAAATATTACCCATGAGTTAAAAGGAGATGGAAAGGACTGCCATTTAACCCGATAAGACCAAACCCCACGAATTTGACGTTTGCCTAATACTTTTTCGACATTATACTCATTTTGTGCCGGAGTCTGCTTCGTGGGGGAGGATTCCTTTGTATCAATAGTGACTAAATCTCTACCGGGGGCATGGTTCGGAATAACCGGAGGGGTGGTAACATCCGGTCCTTGGTTAGGCCGAACCACGGCTTGTTTTATTCGATTCACATCAACCCAGGCACAGCTTTATTGTCTGGTCTCCTTAGCTTAACATGAATTTTAGATGGCAATTCCACAATATAATATGGGCCTTTCCATGGTTTAGCCAATTTCTTTGTTTGGCCAGGTTTGATAGTGGGGGTGTATATGTAAACGGTATCACCAACGTGGAACTGATTAGTATTCGCCTTTTTATAAAATTTAAACTTCATCGACTTCATAAATCGGCGGCCACTAAACGTGCTTGTTCAAGTCCATAAACAACGTCTCCTTATGAACATTGTCACATTTCGAGAGCAGTCTCTTGAAATTTGCATATGATTTTCCGTTGGGAAACGAGGGTGACCATGCACGAGAAAGTATGGGGAGTATAACGTGCTATCAAAACATGGGGTGGTGGTATATGCGAATTGGGTAAACGGGAGCAAGGTATCCCATGTACCATGATCATCGTCAAGATATTTTCCTAACGAATTTAGAATTACAGACATCATTCGTTCACTTTGACCGTTGCATTGTGGGTGTTAGGATGTAGAGTTTGGGTTTTCCTAATTTCAAACAACTTACATACTTCGGCCACAATTCTCTAAAAAAAAATTTAGCCCCTATCGGAATGGAGGGATTCTGGGGCACCGTGACGACGGATAATCCTATCAATAAAAGCTGTAGCAATTGTACGCGCCGTAATATTAGGGAGCGGTACCAATTCAACATACTTTGTGAAGGAATCAATAAAAACCAAATATCAGTATCTTGGCAAACAGGAAGAGGGCCTAGTATATCGGTACCTACACGCTGGAACGGTCCAGTAACGGGCAAGGGTTGCAAATGCGCACGCACTGGGTACACTGGACGGTTACGCTGGTTACATTCCTTACATGATTTTACCCAATTAACGATATCTTTATACATCCCTTCCCTTCTGGTTTTCTCGATGGTCCTAGATATCCCATAATGCCCTCCTGTAATAGACGAGTCGTGCATCTCTGTAAGCACTGTATTTACTAATGCCCGAGTTACAACAACTTGAATTACATTTCCCTGCCCCGTTTTGGAGGTCCCGTGACCACGTGGTACAACACTTGGTCATCGATGAAATATCGAGAAGCCGTTAGGAGGGCGCGACATTCGTTGGTGTCTCCTTTCAATATATCTTTTTCTATGTAATTAATCATCCTTATACGTTTCGCATCTTCTCTTTGGTGACGAACAAGCGTTTTTGGTGACGAACAAGCGTATTTCTATGAAAAGCAGCATCAAATTGGACAATTCGATGTCTGAGTAGGCGATAAGGGAATTTTGACCAACGTGGGAAATTTGGGGTTCCGTTTCATAGACGCGTCGACCTAAAGCATCTACATTGGAATGAACCCTCTCCCTGGACGATATTTCACTTTACAGTCATACGCTTGAAGAAAAACTATCATTGATAATAGCAATTGCAAGGCTGAGTGATCCACTACACCCGAAAATTTTGTTTGCCTAAGGTAACAAGAAAAATGCTTGATTCCATACACCAATGCAAGGCATTCTTTTTCGGTTATTCCATAATTGAGTTCTGCGGAATTTAAGGATCTCCCTGCATACGAAATTACCCGTTCCGTTTAATTTTCAGTTTGAGTGAGCACTACCCCTAAAGCATACCCGCTTGCGTCAGTGTACAGAACGTATGGAAGATCTGGTTTAGGATAACCCAATATTGGGGGTTTATCGAGGGCGTTACCCTATTTCACAACATGCATCCCATACAAACATCGCATTTCGTTTTGTAAGAGCATACAATGGGGTGGGAATTTGGGAATACTTTCGAATAAACCTACGATAGTAACCTCACAGACCAAGAAATGATCGTAGTTCTTTCAAAGTTTTGGGGGTTGGATACTCGCTTACAGCCTTTAATTTACCTGGGTCTGGCAGATTACCTGTGACACCACATGTCCCAAGTAGCGAATTTCAGCTTTGGCAAATTGACACTTATCTAGTGTTAACTTTAGGTTAGCACATCTCAATCGTTGAAAAACACCACGGATGTGACTAATATGGTCTGCAAAATTTTGACTAAATATTATAATATCATCCATGTATACTAGTCACGATTTCCACATGAGGCCCCGCAACACCGTTTCCAATAACCCTCTGAAATGTGACAGGGCTATTTTTAACACCCATTGGCAAACGCTTATCCTGAAATAGACCCAAATGACAGCGGAAAGCAGTGTATGGACGGGAGTTTTGATGTAAAAAAATTTGATGGAAACCACTTTGTAGATCTAAGCAAGTAAAGTACTTTGGGTTTTGTACCCCTATGCTATCAAGAGATTCATCAGTAGTTGGGAGAGCGTGCGCTTCCAACTCCGTACACGCATTAAAGGTCAAGTGACACGTAACAGATTTCCTTCAAACTTACACAAATTGAAAAGGCACATATCAAAACCCTATATTCCAAATTTGGAGTTCCACAATTGTTTCTTTGCTGTTTTAATTTTACCAAAACTAAGTATGCCTAATATGCTAACCGAGATCAAAGCCGTAATCAATACGTCACGAAGAGTAAACAAAATATCAGATGAGAATGGGTGCACAACAGTACAAGAAAGTTTCGTGTTCGTCAAACACTGTATACAGCGATAGCTTAGTAACAGTGCACTCAGCCAGCCTAGCTGCCTAGTATAAGTAAAGATTGGCTTGGACCTTCGAGCGAATCTTATGTGTGCAGTGCGCTCTTCAGCAGTTAAAGTTTCGATTCCTATCGCCTATCCGCGCAACTTGGACTTGGAACACCAACAGCTCGCCGTCTACAAGACAATGCCGTTCCTTCTCTATTTGGAGAAAGTATCTTCAAATCTCGAGGAGATATAGAAACAAGTAGACCAGTAGTTGCGAAGCTGGATCGGAAAAGAGTAAGTGTATTTTCTGGCCTAAGCCTACTACAACAATGACTAACTTGGTATTATTACTATCTTACAGTAGGCTAATTCTTATAATTTCGTTCAGTTAGTTAGGCCCTAAATTAGGTACGGCGACGATAAAGTTAGGCGTAGGCGAGGGCTATATTAACTTTCATTTGTGGTACATCATGAAAAATCCAGAATAACAAGCATAAGATGTTTACATGTCATTTTGCCCAATATTATAATGTGCTCCCAGCTATCTATATACTCAGAGTCATAGCTCATATGTTTCACAGTAAATGACATCCTTATATTTTGCCATTTTTGTTGGTAGGGCTGCAATTTTTGTTGCAAGAGAAAACGCTTGTGACAGGTACTTTCAAACATATCAAACTGCTTTCTTAAATAACCTTTCATAACTTATTTTCTTTCCCATTTGTCAATACTTAGATTAATATAGAAGCTGTTCCCCAACCAACTGCAGTGAAAATAAAAGCAGGATTCTGCAGAATGTACATCTCCATCTAAAGTGTAGCATGATCTTATAGACATGTGCTTGATACTACCGAAAAACAGTTGGGAAATGGGGGAGGGGAGGGTGGTGACAGGCATTAAAGAGTTAAGTAGTCAGTTTTGAACGGGATACAAGGAATCTCCACCAGTAAAACATTGAGGCATGTATATGGGGGGGCGGGCAAGCTACCAGACAAAAAGGAGGCAGGGGGGTTGGGGGAGAAAATGCGGTAGAGAGAAGTGTACGCTAGGGTAATACAAGGAAGAATGGAAAACTTTCATACATCTATAGAGTATTCTATAGCAGAAGTGAGTACAGGGGCCAAAATTTTAGAAACAGTACTCGTTGAAAGCGAAATAGCAATTAAAACTGCACATCGGGCAGGCTGACTAGGGGATAATATACATTGTATTTTATCCATCATATCCGCCTGCCTGACGAGAGTGGTTGAGGAGGCTATACCTGATGGCTTCACAGGAAAATATAAAGGCTACAGCTATAGTTACTGAGAGAAGGGAGATTACATTGTAGTCATTTGCAATGCTCATGGTGTGAGTGGCCCATATTTTTGCAGCCACATAAAGCAGGAGGATATGCTCTCCTTCAGAAAAGATAAGTGAACCATCTAGGCAGCTGACCCCTGTCCAAGAGCAGCCTACTGTATTTGTGTGGTATAATAAGCGTTTATTCTAATTTTCAGTGAATGTAACACATGTAGAAGTCCAGTGTTCACTGGTCCCGTACCACCATTGAAGTTGCTGACTAGACCAACAGAGACAAGAACACCATCAAAGCAACCAGGGCCATCCCACAGTGGCGATGATGGTCCGTCTGCTGCTGTGGCATCCACATCGGGATACACCGAAAAACCGCCAGGTAGTCCGGACTACACTCCATCAGTTAACTCATCTGAACATGACAAAGATGACCCTTAAAGGTAATTTTCAAGATTGATAGTAGATTAGTCTGGAAAATCAATTGGTGCCATAACTTTCATTATTAATTTTGACACCAACACTGTGGGGCAGTCTGGAATGTGTGGTGAGGCCATCGGTCTTTACTTCAATTAGCATATACATACTGTATCTGGTAGAGTTGTCACAGCTGTATGTGAACAAGAAATAAAGGCACAAACAAGTAGTTGGATTTAATAGAGTATATTATATCTTCACTTGGCTGGATATCTGCTACTGAATACAAATGGTGAAATTTGCATCTTATACACTCTTTTACCATGGATTACAAGGGGATGGGACAGGATGTTACTCTGTCCACATGTTTACTTTACTACATAAACAGTGGTTAAGCTACTGAGACAATGACCACACATCCTGCTGAAGATTACATAATCCATAATATTAATGCCTCTATCTAAATGGTATGTTTTTATGAACTATTATTATTCTTCATATCTTTACTATTCTACAGATTATGTATGGGAACTTCTTGACTGCTTGCAACAACTTCTGCAGAAGTGGAACTCTGGGAGAGGAGTGTCCTGTTCCTGTCAGAAAAGAGCCCCCACCCCTTGCAAGCTCCTATGTTCATCTGAACAATGAGGATGCCATAAAACAACACCGAAGCAGATTTCAAAAGCTTTGCTGAAGTACTGTAGTTGATGGCCTCCCAAGTTCTCATTTTCTTTCATTGTAGTGGGGAGCAATCGACTCTGTGAATCGTCTGTTCACATGGTGTATGGCACAGCTGCAGAGCAGTGTTAATTAACAGGTCGCTACCAGCCTTTAGGGAAGTTGCTAGTTTTACATTCAAATTTTACTTACGGTTTCCATTGTAACTATTAGTAATGATAACATTATATTTAAAAAAAAGTTCCAATGACAAGTATTCCTTTCTAGAGAGCTTAGACTTCATAAATATAAATTTCATGCTGACTTACTATTTGTATGCAACTTTGGTGTTTCAAACATGTTGCCAATTTTTTGTTTTTCTCGAAAAAAATTGACAGAAATTGGCTGTTTGTTCCCCGCATGGGATCAAGTAACCTTGATATTCCATGTATTAATGAACAATTTCAGATTGATTCTCATTACACTTTTATTAAAATGAAAGCCTAAGCTCTCCAGATCCCATTGACATAGTGGTTTAGGGTACTTTATTCAAACTATTCTTCTATTTTAACCTACTATATTTGAGATTTCAATCATCCAGATTTTGTTGGCAGGCTACTAAAAGTGACAGCTTTGCTTACAAGAGAGAATACATACAAAAAATTAAGTTGAGTTTTTATTATTTATTACTGTTATGTACTTCCCAAACTTGAAAATGTAAAATTTCAGCCAAGATGCTGGAATTCCAAAATGTTCACCATTCAGCCACAAAACAGACAGGACTGAACCCTGTTTCTATAAAACTTTGCAGAAATGATACTATGACTTGGAATAAACAGTCCACATTCTCACAGTCTTGATAATTTAAATCCTTCATACTGTTCAGATGGTAAAGCTTCTCTAATCCTCCTTACTGCATAGGATGGGAGAACAACACAAATCTCCTTCCCTAAAAACTGCTAGCTCATCCGTGCAAGTTGTCTGTATGCTGTGTGTCTGTATTTCCTGTAAAATAATCATATGCAAACCAGCTATAAAAAATGAAGACACACAAAAGCGTGGTAGCCATCTGGGGACGTCAATTTTAAAATAAATTTTTATATGATTTCCAGAATTTGCTTGGCCCCTAAATCTGCCTCTCCTAAAGTAAGCCTAGCTATGCCATTTATACAAACTGATCATTGTATCTCGCGGAATAAAATTTGTAAATGGATCGTGCACAAGCATGGTGGACATTTTTTGTGTGGCATTTGGTTCCATGGCTCAGTGTTAATGACTGCTATGTCAGTCAGCATGATAAGGGTTAACCTGAAGGGCATTACACCAGTTTTTGGACAAAATGACCTAATCAGAAGCAGGTTTTGAACATGGTGCGTACATTTTCTTGATCAAATCTATATCTTCATGTTATTCCTTTCACAACGAAACAAAACTAAACTATGAATACACCCTCTGTATTGTTACATCTTTCAACAGCAGGTCAGAGCAATGAATAAAGGTATACAACAAAAATAATGTATTCTATACTTACTCTTGGATCCTGTTTTCCTGTGCACGTCCACCATACTGTTGAAGGTGCATGTAGTAGGCTGTCTGAAGAAACAATGGGTTCAGGCACATAGCTTCAAAACCTGGGTGTAAGGTGATGCATGCAGCACCTTCTTCATCCATCACAGTCCTTACTTACCTATTTCGCTGCAGCATCTACACTCCCTTGCTGTAGGCATCACAGCACATTGGCCACAATGACACCTGTAAACAATAAAAACCAGTTCAAATAATAAAGAGCCAATTGAATGACTTCATACCATCCTCAATTATTGGGGCTTACTGTACTAACATGTCAAAATAGAAAAGGGGCACCTCTGAAGGGCAATCTACCGTTGAAGCTCCTTACAAGTAACATCACTAGTAAGGAGGGGGTAGCCTCTTCTTAGAAGTGTTGCCTCGTTTCCAACTCTTTCCCACTTTTGAATCCATTCCCTAGATTGAGAAAATCTGGTTATGAAATTAGCTCAAGCGGAAATGACAAAAAGCTGGTGTGAGGTGCCACCTTTTCCCTCCCCCACCCTTTCCCTGATTTGTGGTAACTTCACTAATTTGCCACTAGGCCTACAACTGCTAGGAAATTAATAATAGGCAACCTCTGAATTTGTGCACTCTTCCAATTGGCTCCTTCAATCTACTAACCAAATGAAATATGTCTGTGTGACATGTTCCTGGGGCATGTGCTGCCACAACTTTTAAGGAAATTAGTAACTTCCTTAACTTAACTCGATCGCACATTCATGTTAATTTTGCTGCCCCATCAACAAATTGGCTAGCAAAGTGTATGAGCAAAGTTAGGAAACATTTATCGGTTCTAGGCATAACTAGTGACACAACTATCCTATATACAGTATAGTACGCTTGGCGTAACGTTACCGTTATATTCCGTCAAGACGACCAATTTCGACGTCGCTGTCCGATCCCGCTTCCTCTTCGTTGGTCTCCGGTTCGAACATGTAGGGAAAAACTTCCCCACGATCGTCCACCATGTCCTCCATTTCCCTTACTTCTTCGCCATTGCTATCTAAATACTGTGTGTCAATGCCACCGGCAGCCATTTGGCGATATGTATAAGCTATGCTGTGCTGTGTATATATGCGTTCTACAGTGCGTGTATAGAAACTGGATATCATGCACTTTCGACTTGGTAAAGAAATTACGTCATTTGTTTTCGGCTTCCCCTGAACGAGTCAATCTAGCCGATTTTTGCGGAGTTTATGTTGCTTGATAGGAAGAAAATGGAATTTATGAAAAAAGAAGTCAATGGATGTTTTGTTCGATGTCTTATGTATCAATTTGTGATTTTTCATCTTAATCCAAATCTTAACTTTCTTTTAACAGACTGCTGAAAATATTAACAGACTGCTGCTAATATTTTCGAGAAGTTTGAGATTCTCCATACCCAATGCACTGCGCAGAACATACACAGTTTGCACTCTTCTGCGCTCCCCCGTGACGTCACTGAATCTATTACGTAATAGTACTTTTTAGCGATTTCTACCCCTTTGGAGACGGAAAAAAATCGCGGTGTTGGGTTTTTGTTAATGTAAGAATTGTTAAGTTTAATATTATCCAAAGTCAAGTCTACGTGTCGCTTGACCTTTAAGTCGTCTATAATCAACCACAAAACGATAGTCGGTGTTATTTTTCTTTGAAACCAACAGGCATGGGGCCCCCCATGGACTCGTAGACTCTTCAATTATATCTTGATCTAAAATATCATTAATATGAGTTTCAAATACATGTTTTTGTTTGGGATTTAACCTGTACGCTCGCTGGCGAATTGGACTTTGATTCACATCCACGTTTATCTCATGTTGAACAGCATCATACATGCCCAACTTTCCATCTGGACCTACAAATATATCAGAGTAATTATCTAATAATTGAGCCAAACTTTCTTGCTGTGATTCTAACAACCCGTCATCATCAATTTTAATTGTGCCTGAGAGACTATTAGCCTAGACAAAACTAGGTGGATGACTTCCAAGTACTGCGGGCCCTGAGTCCCAGTTTGGGGCGCAAGAGCCGTTATCGTTGGTAGAGTTATGAGGAAGGCATTCAAATTTGGCCACTTATGTTCCTTCACCTAATAAAATAAGTTTATCGGTCTTGTTTAACACTCTACAGAACACTTCCCCTTTTTGGACCTTAGTAAGAACTTTTTCTACCAACATGTCATTAACCAAATCACAATGTGTAAACCCAACAACACCATTTGGAATAGCATTACCTTGTATTCTTGCGACTACAATTCGTTCAGATCACGCTGGAAATCCACCCTTTTTGCAAGTAATACATTATGTGTGTGACTGATATTATCAGTATTTAGTAACATACCCTTATCATTGAATTGTACAGAAATTCCGTGTGCCTTCAAAAAATGTATTCCTATAATAAAATCAGTGTGAAGTCGTTGTGTAAGGTAGAATTTAATCGGCACATCTTTATTTGGAATCCTAGCATCAGCGTAAATTGTCCCAATAATTGGAACCCTTTGTTTATATCGGCATAATATGGGCATTTGCTACAGACAAATCGGCCCCTGTATCCACGATAGCAAAACATTAACCACGATTGATTTCTAATTTCACATAATTATCTACATAATCCGGAGTTCCCAATAATTGATAGCTTGTTATCGTCATCATTTTCATTCTCATTTAAACTCAAGTAAGGGGTGTTTTCCTTATTCAACTTATCGGAAACCTTTCGTACTGATCCTGGGCTCCTCCTTGCAAAGTCGGGTCTTGCTCGTTTAAATACATTGGCCGACCTCTACCCCGTCTCGTACCCCGATCTCGCCCGGTACGAACCCAGTCCTACACTACGACCAAAACGAGCTATGTGACCCACTTTTCCACATTCCCAACAGTTAGGCTTATTTCGATCTATTATACTTTTAACAGAATAGCATTGCAAGGCGCTATGACCTTCCCGAGAACATATTTGACATGTTACCTTATCCAAAGGTGAGATCTGCTGGATCGACAATTGAGTTGACATTTGCCGACACCTTCGTTGTAAGATCTTGTATTTCCTTCCTTTCTTCATAGAGTTGCTGATCCAAATTGTCCGTTTTTTCATCGTACTGGTCAGAATGTCGAGTAGTCGCTGCGCTCACCGTGGCGTTGTTGATAGAGTGGGCCTCGGTTGCCAGTCGTGCTGCCGACACGGCGTCCTCCCAGGTTTTCGGATTCCGTTGGATCACGAACATCCTCAGGGGTGGCGTTAACCCTCTCACCAGCGCAGCAGTTCTTTCTTTATCCACTTTTTTGAGCCTACTGCATCGGCGTTCCACGTCCAAAATAAATCTTTCTGTCCCATAATGATGCGTAGAGTAAATCTGAATCTTGTTTCGTTACAGGTGATAAAGAATTCAGCCAGATGTTAGCACTCCCTACAAGCAACATATTCATTGCTTCGGCAATTTGCTCTCGAGGAAGTAGCGACAGCAATGTCCATGATTTAAATTTATTGAGCCATAGATACGGATCTTCACTTTGCTTACCATGAAAGGAGTCAGAGCGCAAATTTGACGCCATTTTAGAATTAACAGCGGCTCTTCTGCTTATGGGCGAAATTATAAGACATAACTGCTGAATTTTTGCAACGTATCAGTTCCCTGCACTTCCACCATTTGTGACGGGGTCCGGTACCGTAATAAAGTAATAACAGTAATAATTCGTGACCAGTTTTATTCCTCCTCTCCCTTTTTCCTCTTAACTGCCTTCTCCACTCCCAACTCAATCTCACGCCAAAATCCAACAAAGTAAAGAATGTCCCGCTATAGTAAGGGTCGTACACCGAATTAGACTAACAACAAGGGGACACTCTCCAGGCATGAACAAACACAATAGGCACCCTGTGTGTCTGTGTCTGTGGTGTCTGTGGGGAGGGGTGGTTTTGTGGTCGTTACATAATATGGGTTGGGTGGTTCTGTTTGTGGTTTGGAGTTGGGTTTTGGGGGCTGGTTTGTACAGCTTTATTGTGTTGGTTCTGTTGGCCTTTGGGTCCGTGTCCTTATGTCGCGTTGAGCGCTGCATTGTGTGCATTTGTGGGTGAGTGGGAGATGTCTGTTTGTGGGTTTTCAGTTGGGTGTGTGGTGGTTGTTGGACAGACTGGGATTGTTTTGTGTAATGTCTGTTGACCTTTGGTCCGTGTCCGTTTTTCTTTGCACGTAAAAAGCACTGGTGTCACATTGGCTTTTGGAGCCGGTTTGTAGTGTTTTATTTCTTTTGCTTCTGTTGGCCTTTGGGTCCGTGTCCTTTTCGCGTCGCGTTAAACGCTGCGTTAGTGCGAGATTTGTGTTTGTTGGTTTCGGTTGTTGTTTTACAGACTGTCATTGTTTTTGGTTCTGTTGACCTTTGGTCCGTGTCCGTTTTCTTAGCACGTAAAAAGCACAAACACAATAGGCACCCGAGGTGCATGAATTCGGCCATGCAAATACACGTTGTCACCCACGGACATGCGCAGTCGTCCGGAGAGCGCCCCCTGCAACACGGGTGGAAGAACCACAAAACAACAAGCAATCAACAGACTGTGACATTTACTGTAATTGTCTGAAGAAAAATCACACCGCAAGGGCTTGTAGGTCATCAGCAAGGTGTGCACAGGCAGATTGCAACTGGAAGCACAAGAAACTTATGCATTCGTAGAAAAGAATGAATAGCGACCCCAGCCAACCAGCCTCTGGTCAGCAAAGTGGGGCGTACTGCCACCAGAGCACCCGCACTAAGCAGTCTTCAATTCCAAGCAAGTGAAGTGCAACAATGTGACAAGCAAGAAGCGGGTAAGCCTTTGCAGTCCTCCAAGTAAGGGTAAGGTACCATGACAGAGAAATGGAAACGTGGGCTTTGCTGGACGACGGCAGTGACGTACCCTGTTTGGGCAAAGCTTGGCAGATGATTTAGGCATAAAGGAAAAGTTGAAGCTGTTTAGCTGATGTTAACAGAAAGGGCATGGAAGCTATGACCGGGGGCGAAGAAATAGATCTCGAAGGTCTGGACGGTCGACCGTTTACTTGTTTCTGATCGAAGCATACCCACAAAAAGAGGATATCAACACCTGGCCTCATTTGAAGGGGATTGATTTGCACACTGCAAACAATGCAGACATCAAACGTCTCATAGGCTGTGATACCCCGAGGCCTTCTGCGTGCTGGAAGAAAGACGAGGGCGAAGGAAAGAGCCATACGCTATTAGAACCCCCTGGGATGGACGCTTATGGGACCCATGTCAAAGAGAAACAACGAATCGTTCAAGTGAACAACATTCAGATGGACGAAACAAGTTCTCGGAACTTGACCACAACATTGAAGAAGGGTTTGGTTATTCCATAGAAGACAAAAGGGCCGTATCAATCATGGATGACACAACAACACTTGTTGAAGGTCACTACTAGATGGAACTGCCGTGGCGTCATTGTCCGCCTACCCCTGCCCGACAATCGAAAGTATGCACATACCAGGCCTAATCACTTAGAAAGGAGACTGCAGAGAGAAGTCACTCCACGAACAATATGAGAAGACAATGGGGGTCTACATACAAAGGGGATATGCGAAGGAGGTCGATAACAACCATAAGACTCCAGCACCAATATGGTATCTACCTCATCACCCCATCCTATGAAGCCCGACAAGGTCCGCGTTGTACTTGACGGCGCAGCAAAATACAAGGGGACATCCCCCAACAGCCAGTTGCTTGAAGGGCCCGACTTTACGACTAAGCTGGTAGGTGTCTTGATGTGATTCCGCCAAGAATGAGTATCAAATGCTGGTGCATCTATTCGGTGCAACAACCTCTACGTAAAATAGTCCACGAGAATAATGAAGCGTTCGACAACGATGTCAAGCAAACAGACGTAGACAACTTTTACATCGACGTCCCTAATGTCGAAGAAGGAAAACAACTCGTTCACCAACTATGCAAGCTACTGAATAAGGGCGGCTTTGGGCTTACCATGGAGGTAACACAGAAGGAGAGAAAGCTCCTTTGAACTATCATCAGTTCCAACAGTATCGGTAACCGCAAACCTAATCACCGAGGGCATAAACGCGAGCGTGAATTTTCACTGGAACGTAGACATTACGTAATATCACCTTCATACTGCAGCTAATTATAGCGTGCCTTCCCATGCCCAGTACAATAATGTATGTATGCACACAGCTGTATACGTTTTATTCTAATAGTACGCCCATTATATACAAATTAAAATGTCACTGAATTTGGTGTAAAATGTGTTTTATGTTTATTTTAAGTGATTATTGGTGATTATTTTCTTTTATATGGGAAAGTTTTAACATGACAAGTAAATATAAACTTACAATCGTCGAAGAATTTCTGTTGACTAAAGGATTTCGTCGTTCGGTTGCTTACTGTTTAACCTGCTAATGCTGATAAAATACAATTCGTTCGTAAATACTCAGCTAGCCTGCTCAAATGTTTTGTCATTGCTTCTAGCCCTGTGTTCTGGGCCGGCTGCGTGCGCGACTGTACGTGTATGGTATTGTGGATTGCGCAAGGTACCTTTCAAGTTTTAACGATCTTTTTAACACGAACTGTGCTCAATGATGGATGGAAGCTTAACTTTGAAGGAGGTATTTGAAAAAAAAACAGACTACTACAAGCAACTTTCTCAATTGCCTCAACGGGATGTTCGTTGCAGAAGGAGCAACCTTCCTGAGTATTCAAAACATTGGATGAAGAAGCAAAACAGGTCTTTTTCTTCTAAATAGAGAGGTTTCGCAGAGGCGCGGATACGCATACGGATATCGTAACCGTACGCGTTCGCGTCAAGCGTGTTGTGTCGTTTTGTTTCGCAAATTTGGACGAATACCCTCATGAGGGCGCTAACATTCAAAATGGCTGCGCCCATTGGCAGACGTAAGAGAGAGGATTTACTTCGCTTGGCAATAGAAAATGACGAAGGAGACGCAATTTGTTTCCTCCTTCCTAAATTTGGCCCAACAACATATGATCCTGATTTTCCCAAGTTTCATCTGGTCAAGTTGACCGATGAGCGGTGTCGCAATTATTTCAGATTTGACGAAGAGGTAGGAGTTTTACAAGCATGTTAAGGTAGGCCTATCATTCGTCATAGGGTAAGAAATGAGTAATGGTTACTCTTAGGACGCCGTTCCTATATAGGAGAGGAAAGACTCACCAAAACAGTTGACTAAATGCAGGGTTGTAGCGAGCGGTGGGCAATTTTTGGTGAAAAGGTAAAGAGTGCGGAAGGGGAAGAAAGAAGGAAAGCTGAATAGTGAAAAGGAGAACGGGAGCTTCTTTATCGGTTATTTCGATTTTCCAGTTCTTCATCTGATAAACTCATTCACCAATCCAATCACCCGACGCCTGTAAGTTAAAAACCTTTCGGCAAATACCTGATAATGTCACGGCCATCGGTATAGCTACCATAGCCAGGCCCAGCTAGACGAGTGCCAGAATCGCCGGCAACTCAGTGAAAGAAATGGAATTAAAGGCTTTCGTATAGGCCGCAGCTCGCGAGTCGTGCTATCGTGTGACAACGTGTTATTATCCTCTTTTCAGAATGACGTCAATTGTACACAATTTTTAACGTTTCTCGCTTGTATATCAATGGATGTTGTTATTTGTAATTACCGGAAAGTTTTCTGAACATTTTCATCACGAAGTTTCACTATTTCAACGATCGGTGAACAAGAAAACACAGTTCGATAATTGGTTCCAAAGGAGAAACCCCTCGAGTGAAATGGACCAGTCCAAAACCATTCCCGGAGCCTCCACAGCTCCTCGTGTGCAATAAGGTCAGTTCATAACGAAGCCTGCAGACCACTATACGCAAAGCGAATTGAGAAAGTCGTTTTCAGGGTTTATGTTCCATTATGGTACGAAACTGTGAACTGAGAGTACCATACACGGTAGCCAAGACGGTGTCATCTGCGGAATGTTCAATATCGGCATTTGATACTGCGACACTGGATGGCAAGTTAACTACATTAGCGGAGTATCTGAGTATAGAGTGAACATGATGGATCCGCATCGACTACTTCCGGACAAATCTGTGAAACGCAAACGGAACCAAAAAAAATGTGAGGACTGTGGAGAAACTTTTGACGACGATTACAGGGTAAAACACAACCAGAAATACCACCTGGACATGGTCAAGAGCAATAAACTTATAAAATATAAATTAGCCAATGCACCAAGAAACCCGTTCGAGGACGCTAAGAAGAAACCTTGTCGGCAGGAAGCTCAAACATCAGCCGCCACCGCCCACATCTGCGGAAGCAACAGAACCGACAACAGTAGGTACACAGAAGTCTGGCACAGTATTTCATACTATTACAATTCTACCGGACTAACCAATGATACTCAAAGTACAATTCATAATGCCATATACAGGCCTAGTGTGTCTTCTAGGGGTGGCACAGGGGGGGTCAAGTTCCCCGACGGCACCGTGGGTACAGTCTCGCGCCTCGGAATTCACCCCACCCCTACTTCATATTTCGTTAAACTGCTCACTCGCAGGCAGTGATAGCGGGGGGGGGGGGGGTTGTGTGGTAATTCAGTCCTCAGTGTCGTTGCCGACATATTTCCCTTTGCTGTTCGGGGAGGCACGCTTCTTTCTTACCCCTACTGGCACCGCCTGTGGTATTTGCGTTGACGGGGGAAGGGCGGGGGGCATGTAGCCTACCTGATTCGAAATATAACATAACGCAGTTTTACAAATTTTTTATATGGGGTAGGCTAATTGAATGCTTGGGTCATGCATTTCTATAAGCATTCCATGCATGATGATTATAGCTTTTCAGAGGCAGACAGCATACCGCTTAATATAGTTATTTACAGTTGCCGATGTTGTCCATTAAATGGGAGTCGGCAGCATCTACGTCCACCCACAGGATGGTGACAAGCATACCACAGTCAGAGACCAACCCCGGCTTCCCCACCAGAAGCAGATGATCACAGGGAACAATCTTCTACAGGTTATGATGAATCCGAGCACAGTGACAATAATCCATCATGCTCAGATGAATGGGCCGACTGTGTGGCAGGTTTGTCTCGCATTGCACAATTAGCTGTTGAATGTAAACGCGTTTTGAATGGTTGAGGCTAGGGAAACTGTATCACGCATACAGGAAAACTGTTCACAGTTCCTCGAAACAACTGACGAGGTACTCCAGTTAGTGGAAGCAGAAAAGCGTCAAGTTCATCAGGGGAGTATGGAGACGTCAATCGAACATGACCCAGGTTTGCGAGGTCAGGGGATTATCTGATACAACTTGGCCCATGTCAACCGAAACTTAAAGGCACACTCTCAGCTAGGAAATTGCTAAAATAAAAAATCTTGTCAACGTATTCCCCGATTAAAAAATACAAACAATGCTGCCCTCTTCACACAGCGGCAACGCAAATGGGTACCGTTACCGCGAAGGTATCAGATTTCCGAGATTCTAATCTGCCTCTCAGTGTTGCGTAACCTATAGACACACGATTTGCTATATGGAACAGTGCATATTGTACTGCTGGGGAAAACGCTATACCAGCTCGTAGCAGCAGGTAGTCGTTATGGAAATTCATATGGGCCCGTATGATCTCGTGCTGCCGATTTTTGTTGGAGAAATTGCTGAAGAAATAAATCGTCGTGTAATTCTCTATAAACATGTGACTGAATATGTGCTGCTTATGTACTGTTATTTGACGAAACGACTTGCTTCTGGCCTAACGTTCTTCAATACTTGAGTTAAAAATAAAATAAAACAGTGAGCAAACAGCTTATCCACTAGAGAGCCTGTGTAGAAAAAAACACGCACATAATACAGACAGGTTAATGAGCATTGTGAACACAAAGAGATAGATGTAAGGGGATTAGTAGACAAGGGATGGAGAGAAGAATGAAAGATAAAAACCAACAGGGGAAGAGGATAGGTAGGAGATAAACAGTGGAGGGACAAAGAGAGGATTAAGGGAAGGGGTAGGGAATAAACTGGAGAAGGACAACGACAGAAAAGTGTGGAGAAAAAAAAGGGGTGGAAAAAGCTATGAGAAGAGGAGTAATGGGGGAGGGGAGAAGGAGGGGGAATGAAGAAAAGTTAGTCATGTCCTTCCTGAATGTTGAGCCCATGAGGTTGAATGGTGCGAAGGAGTAGCATCCACAACCTCTCTCTGCTGATTCGCACTAGCTCAGGACGGCTACCTAAGGATTCAGTCCCCTGGGCCTATAGAGACATGTCGTTAATGGTATGGTTGCATAGCTCCCAAATCTTGAGAAGGCAAATGCTGGTCCATGCCACGAATTGCCGTCCTGGGGGAGGGGTATATGGGGGGGTGTCTCCCTCCCCTTTATATTTTTTTGGGAATCCTGGTGATGCCTACATGTAAACTGGTGGCACCTAGAAAGGCTTTTGTCACCCACAATTTTCTGAGAAATATGCATTTTTTTGTGTGTAACATCAATAAATTGAGTAGTAGGTGATAATTCATTCTTGCCCGTGGCATGAAAATGTTCGCTGCTCGCCCCAATAAATGAAATATAGCCTAATTTGAGGTTCAAATGATGATGTAAAGGAGGTTTTATACTCTTATGCTAAATGGTAAAGAAATGATGGTTGCTAAGTCCAAATTTGATGCAATTTTTTTATGTATACTTGTCAATTACAATGCAGGTTTTTGGGATGCTTGAGCGGGTCAGGGGCTTTGGGTGTTAGAATGCGGGTCGAACCCGCGAATTGTGGGTCAGTTGGGAGCTCTGTGGTTGGGAAGGTTAAAGTGTTCTCCAAAAAAACCTAAAAGATGAATGACCTTCGGCACAGGGGTAAACTGGACTCCTCCAGCTGCCTTTACTACATTACTACAAACATACGGTGGCTTCCACGCCAACTCTCGACCAGAGTATGCTGTATTGGCCCCAAATAAACCAGATATTCAAATATGGTTACCTTTGGTCAAAGTTTTGAAACTGGTTTTATTACCACCTTCCAGGAAATTTACCTCACTGGGACATTCAGGCATCTTATGCTTTCAATTTGAATGCCTTAGAACAATTTGGAAAGTAAATACCTCTAGGAACATTAAATATTCTAGCAATTATAGCATGCTAAATTGGGGACAATACTACATAGCCCACCTTGAAAATATCCTGTAACCTACTCTGGATATGGAAGAAATGCTTTGGTTAAAGTATGAATATGGTCACTTGAACATTAAGAAATGCAAGTGAGATAGTGGTAAGTTTTCCCTGCTCATGATTATTGTATATAGTTGAACTCAATGTAAGAACTGTACAGATGCAATGAATGTGTTAAAAATAAAAACATGTTACAATACTGACTTTAACCTAACTTTAGAATAAGAAATACAAACAATAGTAGGGCAGTGTTCCAAATACGGAATGCAAGGACATATACCCAAATAAGGCTAGGAGACGCCATGCCTCCATTGTGGAACTTCTCCATGATACAGTAAGTATAGCAGCTTTACATGCAAAAGAACTTTTGCCAAAACTTCAAAAGACCCTATAATGTACCCTGCATTTCAAACATCTCCATCTGCCACTGGGCCCGACTGGGGTTATCATGAGAGCACTGAATGAACTGTTTTATCACTACTAGCTGCAAGTTAGACTACCTCTTCAACACTCTATGACATCACAAAATATGTTATGTTAAATTGATCTCACACAATACAAAATAAAGATCAATGTCACATTAGAACTACTGGTATGACTGAACAAGCTACAGTAATTAAAAAGATCAGATATTGCTATCATGGAAAGCCAAATAGTGTACAATCAAGCATGTAGTGAAACGAATATTTCAATCATTTACTTATTTTTTTTTATGACACAGTTGTAACTTTGATGACATCAATTATGTAGTTTACTTGCACTATGAATGAACATGCAAATCAATGCTAAATACTACAGAAAGGAGAAGGATACATAACGCACTGAATGCAACAATCAATGTTTGACACCATGGAGAAGATCAATTCTTATGAAACATTGCACTAGCTTAGTAACTTAATTTTACCGAGACACCATGTTTGTTGTTGTCTGTTATGGTACAGTTTGTTCAATTGTCTTGAAGCCTTGTGATATCTACAGCCTTGTGATATTCTGGACACTTGTTACTCCCATTGTCCACTCTCGTGTCCTTGATGTATGGTATTTAAATAAGCTGAGAAACTGCTTTGACATCAGCTATTTCCAAATTGTCCGTATCCATGTTAACAACGTTCACTCTGCAAATCCATAGCTTTCACTGGAGAACAAGAAATACGACAATCATCTTACGAAAAGTAGAGAAGCACACATTTATTAATGAAACAATCCAACACAAATACTTCCAGTTCCAACCCTTATATCTGCTTGCAAAACATCCATCATGCCATAATGCTATGCTGTGCTGTACTGTTCCTCTAAAGGATGTGAAATGAAAATGGAAAAAAGACATATTTATGGCATTGTGTGAGGACAGAAGTGTCACAAAGATATACCTGTTCAAATGATTTTCCAAGATATAATTTATTTGATTTTAATTGCAAAAGAGACATTCAGGCTCATAGCCAAGGTAACTGGGTTGGAGCCAGCATAAATGTGATGTTTGTTTATTCACTTAGATTGTAACTTGCACTCATTGTAATAACTAAATATTATTGTTCAAATCTGGGTGAAAGTAGACCCCTTAATGATGCCCCTAACACGTTAAACTAGAAATATAGCTCACAAAGAAAATTTGCCAAAAATGTCAATGTCTTTGCTGATATGAAACTATATGCACATGACAACCTGATCAGATGACAACTACAGTATAGGCAGTTAAGAGTAACTATCTTTAAGCAGTGCAAGTACTGTACTGTATGTACGAATGATGCCACATCATCATGAAACATAAAAAGAAAACATAAAGAGAAAAGAATAAATGTGCAATTTTTGAACACAAACTGCTTCAGACAGGTAGGTAGTACATTCTACAAGATTGGTAAATGTCTTTATTTTTTGTCATTAACTTGTGGGGTTTGAACATTTTTGGGTCCCTCACATTTACAGACCTCCAGTGGCTGTATTAGCACCATATTTAGCACTGCATGTCATTAATATAACATAATACAATAAATGAATAAATGTGTCCAATGTCCTAAATCTGGTTAGTCATATACAGTCCTACAGTAGTAGAAGTAGGTCTGCAGACTTATTTACAGCATGGAATGGTTACAGTATGTACATCAAAAAATTACCAGTCTCCACTGGGGTATAGCTGCTGGAGTGCATTGCTGCATCAGCCTCTGTTGGGCATGGCCTTTCATTGAGGAACTTGTGTTATCTTTTCTGGTTGATCAGTTTGGATACCAACCTCTCGGTTTGTTAATTGGGCACACACCTTCAACTGAAAAAGACAAATAATACCGGGATGTGCAAAGTTAATAGTATATCAGAATGCATACTGTACGCATAGCAGGGAAGTCCTCATGAATATTTGAGTGCCAGGCAGATTGGGCGGTAGTGTGATCCACACCCTGGGAGAGGGATTTCATGGGTGGGGTACCCCCCAAATGGACAAATTTTGCACATAAAGTATGCTTATGTGGTGCTTTATTTCTATTCTGTGCCATATATTCTCCCAGATTTTGGTTATGGTAAAACTTATTAAATTACCATCAAAAAGTGCTGGGCGAAAAAGGTTAAATACTGTTTGTGCGGGGCGGCATTCAGAACTGCTGGGCGTACAGTAGCTGCCCAGTGTGAGCAAATCCCTGACATAGTGAATTATATAACTTCCAACATAAATTACTGAATACCACATTTTGCCCTTCACTAAATAGTCAAAAATTGAAATAAATTTTGCAAACACAGAACAGTAATAACACTACTAGTTAATACAGAACTTTGCTATTGGCAGCATAAATTCATCACATCTGCTTTATGATTACAGTATGTATAGTGTTAACTCTGCAAGTATTCAAGAATGGTCCATTTACTAATATAGTGCAAACCTAAACTAGTGATGTGCAACAATTTATATTATATTTCTTATTTCTATGTTAGCAGTATACACCTGCAGTATTATCACTCATCTACTAATACCTTACATACACTAAATGTCATAACGTTTGATGTTACAATGGCAATGTCCCAGTAGGCTTGCTCATACACTAATATGTCACCAAATTTCATCATGTTCAGGGATGCATAATTGCTTTCAAAAATATAGCTAGGCTTTGCTTATTTCCAAGACTAAAAATGACGGAATATTCTACAGGTGCACGTGCCCTAAACAATGAAAGATATATATAGAAACATGATATGGTATATAATGGGTGACCATTCTAGTTCTCTCACAAATCAGTAGTATCATTTTCATTTTGTATCATTTTTATAACTGCATGATCAGATTATGTGTAGAGCTATGAAGCCTATGATGTTGTTATATTTTGGCAAATGTCTTTAATTTCTGTATCATGATGAAATTATCAATTATTGTAAGACTGACTCAACGACCCCCGGAATGGTGCGTCATGTCCGATGAAGCGCATATTTGGTGCGTTATTACAACTACAATATGTGCTTCAGTGTCCGTCAATGTAATATCAGTTATCACTTTACACTACAGTTACAGGAAAAGCCGCTACCGTTTTTTTAAGTTACTATACCAAGTTGGGAGTATTATAGGCAAACTCTAATTTGGGTGAAAGAGTTTAAATTACAAAGTGGCTATTCTTACGACTAGTTGTAACAATAATTCCCTTTTACGCATGCACAGTTGCTTTAACGTGGCTATTTTTACGACTAGGAGTAGTCTTTTTACGACTAGGAGTAACAATATTTTCCGGTTAAGGGTTAGGTTTACCCCTACTACATGCGCAGTTGCTTTATTTACTTTACTGCGCATAGTTAATAAATAATTGTTACTAGTCGTAAGAATTGCCACGGCCTTTAAATTAATGCGTACATTTTTTCTTTGCAAGTGGAGAATCATCCACAGCTAAAGTGGCTATGCAAACAAGTGAAGCAAAGTAAATAGCAAAGTAAAAGAACCCAATGCCTTAGTAACTTCTTGGAGTTGCTCAGCAGATTTCAGGTTATTTCACCACTTAAGAACCCATTCTCAGACACACAAAAAAGACAAAACTGAAATGGCTACACAAATTAGTAGTCTATAACTGAGAATGACCATGCATGCAAATATGCAGTAAATTTTCAAGTTGTCAGACTAATTTATTTGTTGCTAGGAATAATTGTGCTGGTAAAGTAGAGTAGGAAATGAAAACAGTTACTTAATTGTGTATAGGCCCGTCCCTCACGTATCTCATTGCATACTAGACTTACAGTTACAAAATAAATATGCCCATATTAAAAATGCTCTTGACAGGAATAACCGTCAAATTGAGGCAGGCCCTCCATGGTGCATAATTTTATAAATCTGGACCTGGAGCTAGGCTACAGTAGTCCTACTTTTGCTATTGCTCCGCTCATGAGAAGTTGCATTTCTTTCGAGTTGAATTTTCTTGTGGGGAGATCTCCCTACCAAATCCATATTACACTAATGTAGGCTATAAGTCCTATTCATATTTCCAAAGCTACCGAATCATAAACCAAACACATGATACCGCACACTTCCATACTGATCATGCTTAGTAGGCGAGTATAAGTAGAAAAGCATAAATAACACTTCATGAAATGTTCGGCCTAGGCTAGACTGCAGTAGCATGGACACTGCGGAGTTTGGACACCTAAGCCTTAAAACACCCCAAAACTATATCTCATGGTATAAATCACCTGAAACTATACTTGATATGGTTGGAGCATTTTGGAGAGAGAATAACTGTAGCTTCGTAGTTTTTCGTGCAATTGGCTCTTGCTGTAGGTTGTCTCATCGTGAAATCGCGTATTTCTTAGGGGTGTCCGAACTTCGCAGTGTTCCAAACTTCGCAAAACTGATTATACTACTACTGTACTAGCCTATGTCTCTCGGTGTATCAGTTGCCTTAGTTTGTAGTACTCGTAGTAGTAGGCCTAGCTAGCACGATCTATTGAACAATATAATAATGAAGCCTACGGCAGACCAAACACTTCGGCCGGAAAACAGTATGCAGTAGCCTAAATAGTAAATATATAACGTTAGTCGTTAGCATAATTTGCTGCCTACCTTCTCGTATGATCTGCCATGCCAGTAAATGCTCCGCGAAGGTAGCATTGGTCATTTTGTCGATCCCCGATCTCTGTTCCAGTAGATCGCTTTTGGAGACCCAGTCCACGTACGTAGCACCAGCTCAAGTACACTTTTCATTTCATGTCCGTTTTGTCGCTCACTACTTTTGGCATTGCGGGACCCAAATAAAGCAACCTGTGCCTTCCACCTGAACAGCGCGGCGACGCGGCCGCAATGTACACGTTACGTGTGTTATGCTACCACTGCATGAAACTGTGCTATATATTACGTATATTTACATACAGGGTACACTGTACACTGGCAGTATATTACAAATACCGTGTCACGTGATTAACGGTGAACCATCGAAACATATGAAATTGGCCCGCCCTCTAAAAATTTCCTAGCTGAGAGTGTGCTTTTAATTGTTCCCCAACCAGCAGACACAACACGGCAAACAATCGGTTTTCGTCTAAATGGTTTGCAGAATACCACCACTAGAGTATAACTAAAGATGCTGCATTCTGTTTTGTATGTTGTCTATTGAAGAAAAGCATTTCTAAGGAAAAGGCAGATCCGGCTTGGGTGGACCTGGGTGTACGTACGTGGCACAAGATGAAGAGTCTCGGCAAGGACAAACACGGGAGGCTTGCAAAACACTTCACTTCTGAGTGTCACCGGGCTGCTCTTTCTGCCTACTGCAGCTATCTCAACAAGAACAGGCACATTGATGTTCAGCTGGATAAAGCTACTAGGAATGCAAGAATCCAGGAGGCCGAGGACCTCGCATACAATCGCGAGGTTGTATCCATACTGCTAGATGTCACCAGGACCTGGCACGGCAGTCCCTCCCATTCAAGGGGTCAGGTGATGTCCAGTTACACGGCAGACACGTTCCCATCCTCAGCCGGCGGCTTAGTGACAAACGTATGAATCCGTACCGCGTGACATATTTGAGTCCGCAGTCTCAAAATGAATTATCATTTCATTATTGGAGGCGGAAATACGCCAGCGAGTGGTCGACGAACTTCATGCTGCTGGGATGTTCGCCATCATGGCAGATACGACTCCTGACGAGAATCACATACAGACCAGTTATCAGTGGTTGTCAGGTATGTGACTGAGTCTGGCAAGCCAGATGACTTCTTATTGACTTATTGACTCTCGACAAAACTGGTAAAGACCAAGCTGGTCAAATTGTCTCTGCAATGGACAAGTTGGGGTTCAACACGACCGAGCTTTTTGTTACCAGTCTTATGACTTCGCTGCTGCAATGTCTGGTAAATTTAGTGGAGCCCAGAAAGAACTCTCTGACATAATTGGAAGCAAAATCCCATAGATACCATGTCAGGCACATCGGTGCAATACTGTGATCGAACATAGCTGCAACCCAAGCACTTTGGGTGTGTGCAATGTGCGATACCATTCAGGAACTATGTTTTCTTCACATCGAGCACCAAAAGATTCCAACCAGTGAAGGATCAAGTGGGAGCTGTAGAGCCTCATGCTGCGTAAGCTGTCGAAAATCAGGTGGAGTGCAAGGGCCGAGAGCGTACAAGCTGTGTGGACTTCATTTCAAGACATTGTAGCAGTTTTTAAGCACATCGGAGGGAACCCAGACATCGACAAGGTGACTCAAACAAAAGCATCCGGCTTGAAGAAAGATGCTCGACCTTGACTTCATTGCCACTATAATGTTCATGAAAAATATCATGTTTTTCATCATGTCCAAGCATCTCGTTGAAAAGCTCCAGGAAGTCGATCTCAATGTCTTGGATGCAGCGGTTCTTGTTGAGGCGACAATGAAGGTTCTGGATCAAATTCGAGGGAATGACCAGACGATGACCGATGTGATTGAGGCGTCATGCCATTTTGCGAAGCAACTTGGAATCGACCCTGAGCGACATTTCACCTGTCACCACCGTCAACGGAGGGTCCCAAAGCGACGTGATGACAGACCTGACACAGGTGTTCGTCTTACACTTCACGCATTCTATGGACAGCAGTTCAAAGAAGTCCTCGATGTCCACATATGACGAATGCGGGAACATCTACTTCAGTTTCAAGATCCACAAAAGCCGCTGTTCTCATGCCTGCAACCACCAATTGATGCATCGGAAGCACCATCCATTGCTGCACCTTTTCCACCTGCCCATGCTCCAGACCCATCAGCCCAGACAGCCCTTATGGCAGAGCTTCAGGTTTTAGCTGAACTATGTCCCCAAGATGAACTGTCAGAGGTAAGTCTGTTGAAGAAACGACGGGTTCGACTCCAGTAGCTCAAGACATAATTGGTACTTGGTTCACGCACCCATGTATTCGATAGCCAGATGTAAGTAACACCTATAGTTCCTTGTTTTATTTTCCCAAAAAGTCATGCGGTTTCATATTTTTAAGTGGTATTGCTCCAACTAAAAATATTTCTGAAAAAGTATACATACTCATTGCGATGGTTTGAGCCCGAGAGGCGTAGGCGAAGCCTAAATACATTCACCAATGTACTTTGCAATATAAGGTACCGGTATGCAACTTTTCTTCCTTATCCAATTCATTCTTGTTCTGCCAACTACCATAAAAATAATACCGAAATGGGAAATTCTACGGTCCCAAATTTGACTTAAAATATGCACCCAGATTGCATCTACGGGCGTTTCAAAACTAAAAATTGTGCCATAGACCCCTCCCCCAATTCAGTCATCACTTCCAGATCCGTCGGCAAATAAAATTCTCCACCCCCCCAACAAAAACCCCTTCGCTACGCCCCTGACTAAATGACACTAAAATTTGACATTCTGATATTTCTTGGCACATCTCAACAATTGGCAATGACACCTACTTGAATATCAGCAGGTTTAATTTTATGGAAAGAGGGCACAGCTTTGATTCATGAGAGAAATTCGGGTGTAAAGGGCGAAGATGACAACCAGAAAACACACCCAAAAACCAAGACAGCAAACGTCAAAGCTCGATGCTGATTGGCTGATAAAAAATAAACATCTAATTTTTTGTTACCAGCCAATCAGCATCGGGCTGTCATTATGTAAGGCTTTCACTTGTTATGCTTTTGTTGTCAGTGCTTTCAAAATTACAACTAACATGAGTTTATATGATGAAACAAGACTGCTTTAGCCTGCAAACGTCACTTTGCTACTGGACAGTCATCTGCTTAAGTCAGTTTTGAACAGAACTCGTAAAAATAGGTGTCCTTAAAGTAAGGATTACCGAGAATTTCATGCATTTTGTAAAGTTGTCAGAGGGAATAAGAATATGGTCATATCATAGAGATAGAGGATGGTCTGACATACATGGCATAGGGCCTTGCTAGACTTGCTTTCAGGTCTATAGAGACGTCAGGTCCATAGAGACGTCAGGTCCATAGAGACGTCAGGTCCATAGAGACGTCAGGTCCATAGAGACGTCAGGTCCATAGAGACGTCAGGTCCATAGAGACGTCAGGTCCATAGAGACGTCAGGTCCATAGAGACGTCAGGTCCATAGAGACGTCAGGTCCATAGAGACGTCAGGTCCATAGAGACGTCAGGTCCATAGAGACGTCAGGTCCATAGAGACGTCAGGTCCATAGAGACGTCAGGTCCATAGAGACGTCCGGTCCATAGAGACGTCCGGAACATAGAGACGTCCGGAACATAGAGACGTCCGGAACATAGAGACGTCCGGAACATAGAGACGTCCGGAACATAGAGTTGTAACCGTTCAAAACAGTACCCGCGAGGCTGATTTATTACAGCAACCTCCCCGCGCTGGGCCATGGGTGTCCGTGTGTCACGTTCACCCGGAAAGCTTGCGAAATAGCCGATTTAAGTGGGTTGGGAACACATCATTACTCGTTAGTATTGTGGCTAAAATTGCGAGCACGCTTTCTGAACATGATCCTTATGTTTTTGAAACTTTTCTTGTGAAATTTGACTTTCTTTTTTTTACAGATGTACTTTTTTCGTCCCGTTTTTTGTAATTTTTTGTCTCGTTTTTTCCCCGCTTTTTTTCCGAATTTTTGTTCCCGCCAGCCGGGTTGGATTGCCCGCGAACCACGGTTCGGACGGTTCGCAAGGTTTTCCAGCCCTAACCGTTAGTCTAGCTTTAACAATTTTCTCACTACATGCAATGCTGCCTATTGCGTATATTCACATGCATGCCTCGTGGTTTGGGCTTCAGGAGGAATGACATTCTAGCCCAACTTCACGTAGGTCCGTAAACGGTACTTTCACACTGTGCAAACATTAGTGACAGTGTGCGCTACCGTAAGTAATGCTTACACGATCTTTTATTTGTCGAGTCCAATATAGAGTAGCTTGCAACTTAACTTACACACTCAGTGCACACAGCTGAAGTACACTACGCCGAGCTGACTTTGTGCTTTTTACGTGACCCGCCATGCGGGATATAAAACGTCACGGCCAAACCGAACCATCCCATTCTGAAAAACGAAACTCGGGTCAAGCGAGCCACTAAAACATACGCCCGCCGACCTGCAGAGACAAAACGCCCAACCCCCCACTGACATTCAAAAAACCACAAATCACGTCATAGGTCACTGTAGATCACGTGATCATCATATCGCTTTTCGCGAAAAGCCGAATTTTTTGTTTGAAAAATGAACGAGTTAAAGAATTTCAGCCTTTCAGAATTTCAGCCTTGAATTTTCACATGTGTAAAACGGAAACCAACTAGAATACTGTTGAATAAAATCGTATTTTTTCGTCAATGCTCAAAATCGCTATCGTTCATCCTTAAAGATATAGTAAAATGACACTTGATATATTCACAATATCACTCGATAAAAGTTGCTTACCCCAAGTAATACACTAATTCATTGAAAAAAACAACTTCACACCAATAAAACAAGCATTTTTTGCCAAATTTAGACCAATGTTTACGATGACCTACTTTCTCCCGAAGTTGCGCTCCAATGTAGGTCAAGCTTTTGTTCGCTCTCATGACGTAGAAAGGTGAACGATTCAGACGACTGGCAAAATATCTTTATACTGTAGTATATAACCTACACACATCTTCACATGACACATTATACATAAGTTTGTAAATATCACCAAATCAAGTCGGAATGTCGTCAAATGACGAAAATAGTGGAAGTAAGAGTGAACAAATGTTTCTAGAATGTGAAGAAGACGATATCGACGAAATTGAAGCCGGTGAGGATCCTGAAAACGACCGTCCCGTGGGCAACGCAATTAAGCCTTATCTATATGAACCAGAGGACGATGAAGATGACGACGAAGAGGGAGGGAAATTAGCGAACCACGTTCGCATTCATCGAATACATTCGTTAGATTGGTAAGAAGCAACTACAAACTGAGAAACCTTTTTGATTCCTTGGCGGTAGCCGTAGGAATCTATGCGGTCATGACTGCGTGTATGTGTTTGTGTGTATGTGTGTGTGTGTGTCTGTGACGCCAAGCTTGAAATTAGGTTTTCTCAGCAATCCCAAGGTAGATTGATCTCATTCTTGGTACATAGGTTACCCATCATGAGTAGACGATCCCTATTTATTTTGGTGCTAATATCAGGAATATTAATGAGTGGGCGGGGCTTAGAGTGATTTTCAACAAATGTCAATATCTTCGCAACCGTAAGTTAAATTTTCATGGAACTTGGTTTGGTGGTACAAGAGGAAAGTCCTATATGAATATGGTGACAGTTTGTCCAATCTCATTATTATTCATGAGGGGCGGGGCTAAGTGTTCTTTTTCGCCAAAAAATCTTGAAATTAGATTGCAATCCCAAGGTGGATTGATCTCATTCTTGGTACATAGGTTACCCATCATGAGTAGACGATCCCTATTTATTTTGGTGCTAATATCAGGAATATTAATGAGTGGGCGGGGCTTAGAGTGATTTTCAACAAATGTCAATATCTTCGCAACCGTAAGTTAAATTTTCATGGAACTTAGTTTGGTGGTACAAGAGGAAAGTCCTCTATATAAAAGTGTTGTTTTTCATTTTGGGCGATATCCAAGATGAAATAGCATGATTCGAAAGGCAAAATATGACTTTGGTCGATATATGGTGTCCCATTTGGCGTTCCATTGGACTCGGGAGTTAATTGTGCGATGATGTGATTATGATAACACCACAGAACTAGAACACGGAGAATGACGTCATGCAAAGGAAAGTGAAGCACCAATTACACTAGGTTGATATGGCAAGAAGGTTCTACGCGTAATACAAATACTGTGATAAATGCAAAAACTTTAAAATAACTGAACGAGTTGTTCCTTCTTGGAGGTTATCACACTTACTACAAACAGCAATATTGAAAATACTTTGGTTGAATATGTTTGTTTTTCTTTGGGAAAAATATGAAAATATACCCGTTTACTAACGTTAACAATGTACGTAAAGCACCAGCCTTACGCTGTATTTTGCCAATAACACTGTCGGCTTTCTCCGTGTTCTATTTCTGTGGGTAACACATAATGATACGCACAACAGTGGATACGCAGTGTCACCGGCCGTACGTATTCGTTACAGTACATTTGGCAACCGTTCCGTCCGTTCATCTGATTGTTAGGGTTGCTCCGTACTACCTGCTAGTGCTAGCTTCGCCTGGTTACGTGAATCAAAATATCGTAAGTAGCCTAGACAACAAATCCTCACTTGCAAAGGCTAGGCCCTAACGTAGTCACTCTAATTAAGTCTAGCCTAATTTTAGCCCAATGCCGTTTTATACTACTAAGCTAGGCCCTAGGCTAGGAGGATGTTAGGCTAGGCTGTAACGCTAATATAGGCTAAGTTAGATTACAACATCATTCTGCAGAATGCAATGCCCCATCCGGTTTTGTCGTTCTCAACATGTCACGCTTCACTGATCTACACACAATTGTATAGGGTCCAGACTGGCTTAAATTAAAATACACACGCCAATCAACAGGGGCATTGCATTCTGCAGTTGCTTCCATCATTCTTCCTGACATATTTAAATCAAATAATATATTTATAATAATATTCTTCCTGACATATAATAATATTCTATATTTATAATAACATTCTTCTTGACATATTTATATCCAATAGTATATCCAATAATATTTTTCCCTTTGACTTTAGGCCTAGGTACTACTAGTTTAGAATTCTTTAAAAACGGTAATTCTTAAAAGGCAGGTTAGGCCTAAGCATAAGGGAAAATTTTAGCAATGGCTAAGTTTGTTTTGTACAATCCATTTGAGGATCCTTGTATTGTTTGTAGTAAAAAAAATTATCATTAAATATAACATCTTTAGGAAATTGGAGGAGAATATTTGAAGGTGGTTGAATACTGGGCATCAAAAGTAAATTTGATGCCCTGTATAAAAGACTTGATTAATTAATGATGCTAAAGTTAGGAGTTTTGTACATTTCATATAGAAGAAATTATTTCTGACAAAATTGAAGGTATAGTTCAAATCAGTACAAAGATATTTTAAATAAAAAACTTGGCACTGGGATTTGCACTATTTCACCTAATCTGTACCTGTGCTTGAATGGATGAAACGTTCACGTTATCAAAGTGACCCCCCCCCCCTGTCAAATGGAATACAAATGGAAAATATTTTGGTGGTTTCATGTTGGTGACTTTAATAACAAAGGAATGCATACTAAATTATATTAATTCCACTCTTTCTGAAAAGAATAGTTGCAAATGTTCCTTAAGGGGTTGAATACTGGGTATTCTACCCTAAGCGCTAGGCTACTGTACCTACCCTATACATGGACAATGGCGGGCTGATGTCACTTTCGGACAGAAAGAATGTTTTATACTTTCCGGCATCTTAAACGATTAGTGTTTATTTCATGAATAAATATTTAAGGATATAGTAAACTTTGGTACAATTTTTTTTAATCATTTTGAGCTCATTGGCTACTCAATTACTGTAAGAGATTATGATGACAAAGCTTGATATTGACTAGCTAAACCAGTAGGTCTTGTAATGATTAGCTTTTCAGTGTAATATACTGTAGTTAATATTAATCCAATAAATGTTTAAGGAGGTATGGGGATCTGTTGAGATGAAAGTACAAACAGTTGATGAAATACCATAATACTGGGTGTTTGTAATCAACACATCAGTGTCAATTATTGAGTGGACATTTGAAGTTCATCGGTTGCTTAAATCTAGAGTTAACTAAACTATATAACAAGCCAGACAAATTCAGAAATTTCTTGTTTAAAAGCTGCATATTTCATTACTTTAATGATAAGATTTTATTGCAAGCAATATTGCTAGAAGGATTGTAGTTTCATTATAATTTTTCTTTAGTATTTTTACAGGGATGTTGTTCTTTTAAATTAAAAAAAAAAAGCAAAAATCATGATTTAAGTCCTGATTTAAAGCAGTTTAATCGATTTAATGAAATAAATCATGATTTTTTTCAATTAAAATCAGTCATTTAATCATGATTTAACTCCTCTTGATTTAAATCAAACAACCCTGATTATAACTCTGTCTTTTTACCTCCATGGTCCGATGCAGTAAGTATGATTTTGCACACGCATTGAAATTGAGCAATCAAATTCTTGGAATCCAAGCATGTGATGCAATTTTGAAAACCAACTTCTGAATCTGTCTTATTAGTTTTGGCTCTGGATTATGGAAAAACATATTTATTATTACTGCCAAAGCAACCGTAATCTTTTTTTGGGCCTTCTAATTTAAACGTGAAGCTATAAATAATCATCGAAAGTTTTGTCTGTTCAAGAAAAAAACATGCCTGTATTTCTAAAGCGTACTCAAAGTCTAGCACTAAGTACGTACCAGCAGCATGCTACTACACGTGGTTTGCATAGCGTATCCACGTAAGTGTATCCATATGCGATATGTTCACACTTGTACTTCTTCACTGCTTATGAATGGTTTACGTTTATGAACTACTACTGTAGTATAGTAATATTACTACTTTTATAACCTTTCATAACTCACAAGTAGCCTACAATACGCCACGTAAGCCCACTTTCTTTGTTCCGGTGAGTATTTTAGTGTAATTATAATACTTAATAGGCCCTAACGTTAGGCCTACAGTAGATATTCTTAACCTAACGATGACTAACGTTAGACTACCAAGGTCTTAGGCCTAGGCTAGGTTTGGCTTAGTGAATTTACGCCCGATTTTAGCGAACTTATAATTGGACAAGGATGAGCATTTAGGCTACAGGGGGCAATACATAACTTATAATTGTTTGAATTTACCTCCAGGACCTAAAATATGCTGTAATTCCAATTGGCAGTCTAAGAATTATTGAATTAAGATAAAGCATATAGTTTTTAGGAAAAATCACATAGGGCCTAACTTAGGCCTACTGTACAGCCATTTAAATACAATCCAGTACAGCAAGGACCAGGGGTCTAATTTCACAGAGGCCATAGCCTTGGATACTCTTGCCAAATTTTAAGCTCAAACCAGCTATAGGCCTAAGCTGTTTGAGCTTTTGTGATTATCCACCATCACTCTAAAAGTTATGTATCTAGGCCTAGGTCTATCTATGTATCTGTCAAGAATTGATCAAATTGCTTTCATTTGCATGCACTTTGTTGCAATTTGATGAAACTTGGACACAATGATCACCAAGTAAGTAAGTGGTGGCCATTTTGTGAAAATCTCTGAAATGCTTCTCCCAGAGATTAACTTTGATGATAATGCATGAAACTTAGTGACAATTATCATTGACCATTAGTACATATGGAGTGTATGCAAAATTGAGGTTAAAGGTCATTTACTTTTCTTAATGTGAAAATACATCAAAATATACCCTTCCTACATTTAGTGTTCTTTAAAGTTTATTAGAATTTTCCTTTTGTAGTATTTCCTTGGGATGTAGGATCTAACATCATTTGGGGGGTATATTAGGCCAAATATAAAATTGACAGGTTTGAGCTACGGTTCATTGGTGCTGTGGTTTCTTTAAGCATTGATACCCTTTAGCATTAGACAAAGTCATAACACCAAATGACTAAACATAAGGCCAAAATGGCCTGCCCATGTGATAAAATTTGAAGCATGGATCAGCATGGCAAGTTACAAAGTGCCTTGTATTTTATAGGAGGTGTATTGAAATGTTCATAAGTACAGATTCGTTGTCTAGAAAACAAAAACTGATTACAAGATTATTGGTACCAAAGCAACTTGCTTCCTGCATATTTTCAATAAATACACAGAGAAAATAATCTAGATGTATCCATCACTCACTTCCCAGACGAATTTAAGGCAGGAAAACCCTGGAATTCCCTGGAATATAAGCCAGGAAAAGCCTGGATTTAACCCAGGGAAATCCGGGGAAATTCCTGGGCTTGAAAATGGTAATTCGGACAGGAAAAGCCTGGTTTATATAACTCATTTAGAGCCAGGTTAAGGCCGGACAAGCCTGGATGGTTAACCCAGGTTTACCCCGGAAAAGCCAGGTGTCTAGTGTGTGAGTGAAGAGCCAGGAAAAGCCTGGTATATGCACACCCAGGATTACCCAGGAAAAGCCAGGTCCCTGTTTATATCAGTAAGGGGCCAGGAAAAGCCAGGTATACATACCCAGTATTAAACCGAAAAAGCCAGGTGTCCATGCTTACCCTATATAAATTATCTTGCTGGCTTAAGTTGGCAGTTACTTTTAGCTTATGGGAGGTTAGTGTGTTTGTGGTATACGAAATTTTCATAACTTTAAAATCATGAATTATATGTATATGTAAGGGTGTTAGCGACTGAAAATAAACGTTTGTTCTTGATCAGAGAACTCTGGGTTTGGTGTGATGACCAAACACAGAACAAGACACATAAATATGGAACACTCAACTGGATTGGATCAAAATAAATTATAATTATGATTAACAAACAATATACAGCTGATCTGATCCCAGTCAAAGAATTAAATAAAACGACTTAAAGTCGAGAGGTGCACCCAAATGTTAAAGTTAATACACTTAATTTATAAATCTGTTCTGGTGATTGGTGTGCTGCTGACATCAGGTACAGATCTTCCACGACATCAGATCTTACACGACATCAGTAAAGTTGAACAGAATAAATTGTATGATAAATGTCCGATCCCAACAAAATAGTATCCTTTAATTAATAAGCAATAGTGTCCCAGGGTGTCCTTTCAGTAAAATAATGTCAGTTATAACAAATGGTGTCCCGGAATATCCTTTATGGTAAAATAATATCCTGTAAGTAAGTAATATCCTTTATAGTAAATAATGTCCTTTATAGTAAAACGCGTGCCAGACTGTCAGGTGAATATCACTCCTTCCATAAAATAATAAGGACTACAGTAACTTCATTTTATAAATTAAGGTTTAAAACAAACTATCCAGCATTAAAACTATATTTCTCGTCTTTTGCAACTGTCTTGCTCCAAGACTCATGGCCAACTGCCTAACTCCCTATACCCTCACAAAACTCTTTTGTTCCTATAATATATATACACAGACCCCTTTTCCTGTGAGAGCTAATTTCCAGGAAGAACAAAGATAGTTGCTTAGCAACCCAGAAGAGAGAAATCTGAATCCCCCCGACCACAACACTTACAAATATACTGTACAAATGTATAGCCCTCTGTACAGTGAGCACTGCACTAATAAACAAGTAAAACTATGGTACAAAAGAAAACTTTATGTAAGAGCTGACCATCTTACAACTAGCTCATACTGGGTAAAAGGCAAGCTTGACTTTTCCTGCCTAGCCAGGACAGCATTGCCCTCGCTTTTCCTGCCTAGTGTGGACTTGTTAGGCTGGGTGAAGCCAGGAAAAGGCTGGACTTTCAAAGTCCTGGCTTTTCCTGGCTACCTGAGGCAGGAATAAAGCTTGGATATCCAGGGAAACCCGGGGTTTTCTTGACTCTTGCTTAAAAGCCAGGAATTATTTTCGTCTGGGTTACAATGTGAATTCTGAAGTCAATCCTAAATTCAAACCTACTTAAGAATACTAAAAAAAACAAATCCTTCAATTTTTGTAAACAACAATTTCAGTTGTTTGTACTGAGCAGGACAGGTAAACACTTTTCGTTAACAAGTATTAAATGTCTTTCAAATTACATTTTTCTTACAGGAAACTGGTTTCATCTTTCAGCACAAAAAACTTCTTTCTGCAAAGTACCAGGTGGAACACTTGGTTATTTCAATCAGTGTAAGTAAACAACACAATTACTGATGTTAGTATACTTTCTAGATCAATATGAGCTGCACTGTTCTGGAGATATGCCTGTTCTTATAAAAAAAAACAAATTGCTAGACCAAGGCTCTTCATGGTTTTACTAACTAACAGCATTTTAATCCAAACATTGGGCCAAACAAATTGAAAGGGCTTTTGCTTCTGGAAAAGTGATCCTGCCCTTAAATTAAAAGTTTTTCACAGATTAAATGAATAAATGTTTTCAATTATTTGTCACAAACTCTTCTACATAGCGTGACAGTGTAACATTAAACAACAGCACAAAATTTACTGCCGAACCTTGACATATCCCAGGCCTTGCACAACAATGTGTGAGATTACTAGCAGCTCTGATGGTCTGAAAGTTTTCTACATCTTATTTCCAATTATTTGCTAAAATAGGATAAATGTTTTCTTGCATTTTTTCACTCCAAAACAACAGCTACATGTATTTGGCTACTTTGTAGTAATCATCTTCTTACATTGATCCACTCAGTCACCTTTTAGAAAGTTGGACAAAAACTATGCTGGGTATATAATACTGTTCTTTCAGTGATTGTTTGTTACAATATTACCAAACCACTGCACAAAGACAGAAACATCCTGCCAATTAATCTTTTTACTCATATTTATTTTGAAGAAAACTTATTAAATGATTTACTTGAACTACTATAGAACTTGATACATTTACAACTGGATCATCAAAAGGAAAAAATTAAATTTGTGGAACTTGTAGATATAAATAGTTTCATTAAGTCTAAATAGTTTCAATGACTAAATGCTTAGCATCACATACTGTGTTTAAATGTTATCCTTTGAAAGTTGATATTTTGCTTAAAATTTTAACTTAACCAAAATGTTCTCAACAGTCAACACCAAGGTCTGTCACAAAGAATGTTGTAGTGAGTTGCCAATTTAGAGATTGATGAGGAGTCCAAAATATTCCTAGCTTTTGAGTATGTTAAAATTAGCACTGGTGTACATTTTGAAGGATCACTTATGCTAGGTAATAATATTTGCACTGCCAGCTCAGCAATGCTTGAAAAGATGTGGTGAAAACCAGAGCTTGAATTCTACAAAAAATAGCTGTTCAGAGAAAACATGTTTATGCATATGCAAACTTAATATTTCTGTCAAAAGTGACATATATTTTAATTACATAAACTCCATTGAAATAAGGTTACTTGACTTCAAGCGCTCGTTCTCCTTTTCTGAAATATTTTAAAATGCAAAACCTGTGTTTACCTGACCTAATGAATATGACTTTCCTTCCTTCTGTAAGTCTTTGTAACTGTTTAACATTTAAGTCTATAACTTGTAATTCTGTAACCTTTGACATAACATGTCTATATGTATACAATATTTCATGTTTCAGATGTTAAACATCGCCAAAGTGAAGGAGCTTCACAACACCCACCAGCCATTTCATCGACCGCTGAAATGTTTGCTTGCCCGAAGTTTGGCACCTACAACGTACGAAAAAGAGGGGAAGAAATACTTGGTGCAGCATCTGGTCATCTGTGATGACACGGGATACCTGAAAGCAACCTCATTTGAAGTATCTAAAACAGAAAATTTGGCAGCCAACACAACAATCATCCTAAAGAAGTACATTGTTAAAGCAAATGGTCTCATCATCAACTCGAAAACATAGATTTTTCGGACAGTGCCCATCATTGTCACAGATGTTATTGTGCAGACAGCAGCTAATTATCTGAGGCCACCAACTCCTCCAGTGACAGACATACCCACTATCAAAAAGTCACCTGTGAAAACTTTGCACACTGTGTGCGGCAAAGTCAGCAAGGTAAATGAAGCACCTCAAATAATATTAAGAACACTAATCACAGCAAGTAATGTTCAAATTCATAATAATGCCAATTAAAAAAAATAGTAGTATAACTCATCCCCACTCGCATCCCTTTTTTCCAAAAGAAACCACAAAAATTGCTTTTCTGGTGCCACAAATCATTCCTGTTGGTCATTTTAGATCCACCACCAAAACAACTGCCCACTCCATTGCTTTTGTAAACAGTTAGGACAAGAAACTAGTTTATTTGGTTTGGCCTAATAGCATGACTTGATGACTAGGTTAAAATCTTAAAGCATGTTCAATAAGTCAATGTATTATTGTTTCCTGGGCGAGTTCAACAGATGCTGACTTTTATTCCATCCATCCTATCTATCTAGCTATCCATCCTTCTATCTATCCACCCATCTATCCATCCATCTATCCATCCATTTGCTGTCTGTCCACAATTACTCAAATTCATCCTACTCACACATGATGCGATGGATTTTCACAAATCTTACATGAAAGAAATAATGTAAACTTGTTAGAAATGCCACTATGGTCATTTCAGTAAAACAACACAACCAACAGTGGCCTTGGATATAGTAAATTATTAGGGCACATCGCAGCCAGTGGAAAAGGCATCAACAGCTTTGGCTGCCATGAAATGTGATCTCTGATAACCAATTAATTGCAAAGCCATTATGTTGATCTTAAACTCATTTTTAATACCAACAGGATGAAACACCACGACAAGTGCAAACCAAGGGTGGAACAACGCAAGTTCGAACTATTCAAGTCGAAGACAAACCAAGAAATAAAGTAAAACTTGCTCTATGGAGAAATTTTGCAGAAGAAAGTTTTAACATGGGAGATTACATCAAAGTTCAGAGTGTCACTCTGACTGAGTATCAACGGGAGAAACAACTAGCATCAACATCAAGAACAAAGATAGAGGTATATAAAAACAAGAAATAAACTAACCAGCATCATTAGCAACTGACTACCAACTGAATCACAGTGTTAAGCTTTTACCAGCATGCTGGTGTGAGCTATTGTTACAGTATGGCATATATCACTCTATCCATCCACAATTGCTGTTATTTAATTTTATGAAACGGACACAATAGCCATTGGGTGTAGGGTCATCATAGTTGGTCCAAAATTTGGTCCATTTTATGAAATCATGTTAAATGCTTCTTCTCTTACATATCGTATGCTACAATATTTAGAGTTTGTCATGAAAGTAAATCAATAGTGCTTCCTTTGCGATATTCCTGAATTTCAAGTCCAATGTCATCTGTGGGCCATATGGGCCATTTTATGAATCACTGAACATGCTTTTTCCTACAAATTCTATGCTACAAGATTCAATGACTTCACTGACCTATACATTTGTTACAATGGTTCTTTGCTAGTGCCTCCTTGGCTGTTCATGATTTTGGGGGCCACACCAGTAGTTGAAAATGGTCATTGGTCATCATGGCTTATTGGGTGTCATAAATAAAAAGAAAAACAGTTTCATAAAATTACTCCAGTATATTTAGTCAACCTACCCATTTTGGTCATAGGTAGGTCACGTAATTATGGTATGCATAGCTAAAAAAATCATGTGACTTGAATTAATATAACCTGTTAATTTCACTACTTTTTGGCCTAGTTTTATGATCATCAGAGAGCATACATGGGTTAATAATGAACAAAATCTTGAAAATCGGTCACAAATATTGCTGATATCTTTAAAAAAAAACAAAGAAAATTTGTATTTTTCCAAGCTAGATGCATGTACAATCATCCTCTCCAACTCATAAATATTCATTGACGTGACACAAATTCTTGTAGGCTTAGGCCTAATATAGAACAACTTACAAGGGAATTAGTAGAGCCGGTGAAATGCTGTGTATCTCGCACACTTGGGAAAACATTTCAATCAAACATAGTCCTACAAATACCATGGAAACGTCCCTTTCTCCTGCACATGAAGAACAGCCACCACACCAGATAGAGAATAAGCTACAACTAAACTTGCTAATTAGGTCTGTGTAATGTCCCCAGTGTTAGTTAGATTGCATAAAACTATCGTCTGAACATTCCTGTAGGGTCTTAATACATATGTCATGTTCAACGGCTAAATAGGCTAGGCCTAGCCTAGTCACGCCATCTCCACACACATATAGCATAGCATTGCATCATTGTGTCTTCAAAGATGTTTATTGTTTGTGTGTTATAATGACATCACATTTGTGGGCATTATATAAATATTTTCGCCAACAAACTTTCAGATTTTGTCTAATTTCTAAGTAAATACAACGATTTATTGAGTGAAACTTTTACATAAGCATTTTCGGATAACTTTCTTCAGAATTGTGCAGTCATATCTACATTTTTTTAAGGGCAACAATTTCATACCATGCAAACAGGTCATATTGCTTTAATTGCACATTTTTCGAAAAAACATCATTTGAATAGCTGGTAAATGAAATTCAACCTAGGCAGGTTGGGGTTAAGATAAATTATATGTATACTAAATATTACCATGTACATAATTTCATTGCTCTCTACAAAATAAACACATCCATGAAAAAAAGGAAGAGCTACTTTAAAATTTGAACTCCATTGGACAGAAAAACGTTATCAATATATATGACAGTAATCATTTCAATTAGAATACTCAAATTGAAAACATGTTGACACCATTGTGAACAATACAAGCATGTTTAATGCAAGGACTGGGAGCCCACCTCAGGAAGAATCGAGGAATCCACACCATTGTGTGATTTTAAGGTTACATGTCCTAAGTCCCACATACTACACACAATATACAACATATATCATAATTGGTAGTTTTTGCTTCCTTGCCAAAGATTCAAAGAACCTATGCAATGGTGATGTCATGTGTGTGGGTGGGTGTGTGTGTGACACCCGCTTGGAAACAGGCAAAGACGGAAGAATTTCAAACTTGGTATGAAGGTTGCCCATAGTGAGCAATTGAACCCTATTTCTTTTTCTGCAGGTCTCATGCATATTAATGAGTGGGCAGGACTTAGATTGATTTCCTTTAAATGCCAATAACTCAACATCCATATGACTACTTTTGATGAAAGTTGGTGTGTTGGTATTGGTAGGAGGTGTAGTATGTGCATAGGTGATGTAGTGTTTCATCTAATTACTTCGCAACAGGGGCAGGGCTGTAAATGTGGTTAGCTTATATGGTATCAGTCACACACTTCATGTCATGTTGAGTATGGAAAGATAGGCCCTATTTCTTTTTGTGCATATTTCATACATACTTGTATGCCGACCATAAAAAGCAAGGAACCACAAATTGTTGCCATTTCTTGTTTCATTAATATTTCAGGTTACCTCACCTCCAGAAGAACAAGTTGCTATAACCATTGTAGCATTTGATACAACAAACAAAGATTATGAGTTCCTGGCTCAGATTGATGGAGACCTTCTGGACACGTACATATGCAAGAAAGAGCTGATCTCAGATCTCCTTTCAGAATATGAAAGTTTTAACCATGATGAAGACAACAAACCACTCACTGATGACGAAAAACTCCTTGACATGCTTCCAGCAATTTGTGTTGTCAAAGTCCAAGAAAAAACAATAAGTTATGTTGAGAAACCATTGTCTCGCATTAACAATGCATGAAAAGTTTTTCTTCTTTGTTCATACTCTTTTTGTATGGCTTAATTTGTTTTAAACTGTTGGTTTGTTTTTGTAACTTTTGAGACAAAACAGGTAGGAACAGTTGTTTCTTAATGAGACTGAGCAATGCTTCTTGGACATTTGTTTTTACAGAAGTTTGGAACCTCACATTACCTTACATTTTTTGTGGTTCATGTTCTAAATGGTTAATTTGTTTTTGTTCATAATCCTTTTGGTGTGGTTTAATATGTTCTAAACTGTTATTTATTTTTGGCATGGATGAGGGATGGGTAGAGTTCTCTGTTAATAAAAATGAGCTTTGCTTTTAGACTTTTGAAAACACTGGTTCTACTGTTAAATCCAAGAGAAGGGATAACCAGCTATATAATTGGTTCATTAGTCAAATTAGTCATACCAGATGTCACCCTAATACTAGCCCATTCATTGATACTGCAAATATAATCAGTCAATAGAAAAGAACTACTGTGATTATTTCAATACTGAAGAAAACTGGACATGATCCCAGGCAATTGTGTTATCAAACTACAAAAATAAGAAATAATATTATGTTCTGAAAAAACTATTGTCCCACATTAACAGTGCATAAAACCTGATGACAAAAGTTGGTTCTAATGTTGGTTGACCACTGTGGTTTTCACAAATTTTTACAAACGGTCATCTAGGACATCTTAGGCCCTTTTATGGAAAACTACAAAATGTTTCTTGTCCTTCAGTTAATAGCAATGATTATGAAGGTTGGTCAAAATGTTGACTGACAAATGTTCATTTGGTTTGTTTTCACACATTTTGGATCTAAGGTCATCTATGGCCCATTTAGGACCCTTTTATGGAAACCTACAAGGTGTTCTTGTCCTACTGTTGACAATGCATCATTATGTCAGTTTGTGATAGTGTTTGCCAACCAATGCGTCATATCATGTGTTTATGCATGTTGGGTCTCTGGTCATCTAGGACCAATTTTGGGCCATTTTATTAAAACTATCAAATGTTGCTAGTTGCACAGTTAATAATGCATTATTATACCAGTGGGTCCTGTGGGGTGTTTATAAATTTAGGGTCCAAGGTTATCTGGAGGTCAATTCAGGCCATCTTACCTACAAAATGCTTGTTCATACAGTTAATAAATTATTATTCTAAAAGTTGACCATAATGTTGGTTGACCAGTGCAACCTATAGGGTATTCACAGATCTTTGGTCCAAGGTAATCTAGGGCCCCAAATGGGCCTTTTATGATGAACTGGAAAATGTTTCTTGTCCTACAGTTAATCACAAATGATTATGAAAGTTAGTTTTGGGTATATGATCCGAGGTCATCTAGGGTCCCGTAGTGTCCCCTTTATAGAAATCTACAAATTTCTTCTTGTCCTGTAGTTAATATAGATGGATAGTGCAGAAATTTGATGTTTGTCAACTAGTAGGTCATATGAGTTTTTGCAAGAATTACATCCAAGGACATGAAGGGTCCATTTTTAACCTTTTAGGGAATGTGCATGCTAATTGTTCTATAGTTAATAATGTAAAAATATGAAAGTTGATCATGCTGTTTTGCCACATTAATTCTTGGATGATCAGCCATGTATTGATGGTAAAACATTGAAGGTCAAAGGCCCTTTTAGAGCCTTTATATGAAGAACAGCAAAAACTTTCTTGTTCTACAGTTGATAGTAGATTATGAGTGGTGGTCACATTTCTTAATTAGTGAGTCATCTCGCCCGGTATTCACAGATTTTATATCCAATGTTGTCTAGGGTCCATTCTTGACCTTTTTATTGCATATCTGTACAATATTTCAACCAATTATAAGATTATTACCAGATATAAAAAGACTCCAGTCATGAACCTCTGTAGTGGTTGATAGATAAAGGGCTTAAGCACTACTTAAAATTCTTCTGCCATCTCCACCAACAAGAAAATGTTCATGTGCAATTGGAAAATATGACAAAAGTTACTTGCTGGTATGAGCTACTGCACCATTGGTGCTCGAGTTTGTATGCCTTAATTATTTTCTAAACTGTTTGTTTGTTTGTATTTTTGGAGTGAAGAGGACAGGTGGGTAAAGTTGTTTCTTAATGAAATCTAGTTTGCTTTTAAACATTTTGTAGAAAATTTTTACATTTGTCTTAGTGTTAACTAAGCAATAACCACCAATTAGTAGAGTTATCAATACTGGACACACCTCTTGGCCCTGAAGTATCAGCTATGTGACCCTCATACTAGCCAAATCATTGTTACTGTAGATATAGATATCAGTACAAAAGAACCATTGTGATTGCTTTTATATAGACGGTTTTTACAAAGGTTCACAACTTAAGTCCTAGTGTGTAAATTCAACAAGGGGATAACCAGCAATATGATAGGTTCATCAGTTGAGTTGTTCATGCCGGATGGACCTCTTGGCCATTAATCATCAGTGACCCTAATACTAGCCGTGTTCATTGATACTGATAATACAATTCATCAATGCAAAAGAACCACTGTAATCATTTTGTTACATGATCCCATGAAATTTGTGCTATCGGTCTAAAAATTTAATTGAAAAACATATTCTCATATAAACAAGCCATAAAACTTGTTTGTTTTCCTAACAATTTCTTTGCCTGTGTATTGTTAACTGTTATTTTTTATTTTACTTCCTGTGGATGAGGAGTGGTAAATAAAAGTTGTTTGTTATTAAAAACCAAACATTGTTTTTTTTTAAACTTATTCAGATTTGTCATATCATGAAGTATTTAATCACTTTTGTTGCTAGATTTCAGCTGACTTTGTATCATGCTGGGTCTATCTATTCTTCTATCTGACAACAATTGGTTTCAAAATGACCTCCTGCATACATGCTTTGACAGAATTTGATGAAATGTGGAATCGTGGATGCAATGATGGCTTGTCATCTAGTGTTCACTTTCGGTCATTTAATGGAAAAACCAAAAAATGCATCTACAGATTCAATTGCAGTCTAAGTCTTGAGTGTTTGCTATAGTTATGCTTGGGTAGGGCTTCATTCAGAGACTTGGGGTCAGTAGTCATCTAGTGGCCACTTTGGGTCATTTTTTATTCCTTGGCTTAAGCTCAGTTTCTAACCATTTGGTTTAATTCACACCGGCAACAGCCTTTATCCAGTTGTGACTCACTGGCTTCTTTTCCCTACTCCATTGCTTATGCTGAGCACCAAGAACAATGGCAATAGGTTCCATTTTTAAAGTCTTCAGTTTGACCCGGCCAGGAGTCGAACCCCTAACCTTCCAGCTGCAAGTCTGAATTCTACCCCAATACGATTAATGAGGGGGGCATGAATATTAATGAGTGGTAGAGCTTAAAGCAAATTCTTTAAAATATCAATTTGTTCATCAAACTTGAGCTGATAGCAAGGAACAACATTTGTGTTGATGCTACATTAATATTCATAAAAGTTTGGAACCAAGTGTACACAATGAACCAACAGTAATATTTAGATGCCAAGGAATCTCAAAACCTATTGGTTTTCTTGTTTTAAATCTTCCTTTTTTCCAAACCCCTAACGTACAGTGGGGGTTTCCTGTGGCTACTTGGTTTCTCTGTCATGAAACTGGTTTACTGTAAACCGTTACCGCTAGGCTTTATACGCTAGCCTACAGCTTTTCAAGTTCCCTATACAAAAATTATGCATTGTAACTGTAAGGCTAGGATGATAAACAGTCATGGGTCACATTCAGAACGGTAACGTTAGTAAGTAATGTTTCTACGCAATGTCAGCAAATTTATATCAATAATCATGATCGTATTATTTTCGTAACATTATGTGCAAATATCACCAATGGGTTTTGCTATACATTGGTTGCAGTCTAGGCTGGCCTACTTTCTAGTGCATAGGATGTATAGCATAGCCACACATATTTAATTTTCGAGGAGAATAAGGACAGCCTATGCTGTTCATAACAAAATGTCAGCAATTTTTTGTACTAAACACAGCAATTTGTGTCCCCAATAGTTTTTTCTTGAGTCTGATAGGCCCTACCCTATGCATGGTAATATAATCAATTGAACCCACTCACTGGTGAATCTTGTGAAGATTTCAAATAAATCTGAAATATAAAAATTGAAATAGAGTACTATAATGCCATAGGCTAGTATACTTATCTCAACTAATTTTATCATTCTTATCTAGGTGCACCTATCAAAACTCTCAGATCATGCCATCTGGGAGGGAATGTGACTGTTGTTCAGAGGTTCCACAGGTCCTGGAAAAACGAGACGATGCAAGGACACTGTATCACCAAGCCCAACCCTACCGGTACATTACAGAACATCCAGGATTTCAATCCGTTTGTCTTGATGTTCATGTTCTCCAAACTGCTTGGTCTCAGTACAAGCAGCAGTACGATGAACCGTATGAGGGCCCTCAACATAAAGTGTTTCGGCACATCTCTCACCGGCAGTTTGCAACATGGATATGGGGTTTCCTTGGTCGTCACCTGAGAATCGTTCTACCATCCTGTGCTGTTTCAGCGATTCGTGCTACCTTTCCGCCACCGGGAGATGAAGATGACCATGTTTATGTAGGATTCCTAGCATAGGATACAGTATGCATAGGCTTCATCCATTCCTGCCATTGATACTTTTTAAAAATGGCCCAAGAAAGAACCTGGGCACGAAACTGAAACGAACGGCGGCAGCTGTCACAGCAACATTGTCAACTGACTAACCTCTCGGCCCCAGTCCCCCTACATCATGACCAGTGGACTGTGATCATCAGGTGAGAGTGTAGCAATGTAATTTCCTTTACATCAGAAACTATGTACAAATACTACACATAATCTTAGGCAGAAGCATTCCTGCCATTGATTCCTTATTTTTTTTCCCTTTGGTGAAACATTCCAAGAGGGCTCATTATAACAAATGGTTAAGAACAGTCAGAATATATATGAAGTCTCAAACACTGTGTTTTATTCTATCAGGGCATTTTTTGGCAGATGATTCACTTCTCTGTTAGTAACTACTTCTATTTCCACTACCTCATGCTTACTATATTTTCACTAACAAGCGAGTAATTGCCTGAAGAAACATGAAGGGTTGACAGGTTTTCTTTGGTGGTGTTTTCGTATCTAAATTTCCACCCAATTTCCAGTAGCCTACTTGATAGCGTTTCAATTGAGCCAATAAGCAGGAAGCCAAAATTCCACAACATTTAAACATTTGCTTGGTACAAACACCAGAGGGCACAACATGTGTAGTAAATCTCTGCAATAAAGTAGAAAAAAGTTGTTACAGATTATGTAATAGCCTAGGTAGTGTGTTGCAACAACTAAGAACTGTTGATATCCCTTTCTATATAATTCACCATGCAATTATGTGCCATTAATGTAAGTTCATTCATTACAGGGACCAGTAATAGCCCCGCCCGATCGGGAAAATGGAAGGCAAAACAAAACGTGCTACCACAGTGTCATGGTCAGAGAGCGGACAGCTGAGCGTCTCGCAACCCGAAAATGTAAAACTTACGGGCGCATACACTCGATCTATCCCGGAGGCATCTTCTCCGTTAGGCCTCACCCACGTATACACCGTACTACACGGGTGTATACGCCTCCAGACATCGGCTAAAAGGTGTGCGGAAGTGAATCTGTCAAATTCTGTGATCCCAGCGTCGGGACTAGTAGACACAGCAGCCCCGAGTCTGTCAAGACCCGAGTCTGGGACACAGTTAAAGTCTCCGACCATGACACATGGAGCACTACCAGGAACAAAGGAAGGCAGTGTGTTAAAAAAATCTCGTCTAGCAGAAGGCCGATTGGGAGCATACACATTGCAAAGGGAGATGTTACCCTGTGGATACTTGAAAAGAATGCAAACCAATCGGCCCTCGTGATCCGTCTCCACCCTAGTGGCACAACCCGCCTGACGAGGTGACAGGAGGATGACAGTGCCACAGGATGAAGACGAACCAAAGCATGCAGCCCACCACCCCACTCATAAGCCCATAGAGGGACATCTTCTTCCAAAATATGTGTTTCTTGAAGGCAAACGCAGTCGACTTCCATTGAAATACAATATTGGAAAATGCGACTGCGCTTGCGATGATCCCTCATGCCATTGACGTTGAAGGTGGCAACTGAAAATGGATGGGCCATGAGAGGGCAATGGGGCAAAACTACGCCGACGTCGATTCTGTAAGCTTCAAGCGCGCTCTAAACGACATATCGTCGTCGGAGTCGTCACTTGAGGCCGACCTTTTCAGTGAGGGTTCCCCCATCTCGTCGTACCAGCTCGTCCCAGTGGCACGTTTCGGCTCGACGATCACCGAGCCTCCGGAGTCGCTGTCAGACAGCCTCCGGAGACCTGACGACCGAGTCGTCGTCAGACAGATTCTCCGGATCTGGCGATACCGGCGGCGGACTGGGGACGGAACTGGACGGGTTGATGGGGGAAGCTGGTGGAGACCCCATGTCCGCTTCGCTGTGTGGTGGAGACGGTGCGGGCACGGGGTTCATGGGGGAAGCTGGTGGAGACTTTCTCGGTGCGGGCACGGGGTCTGCAACTACGGGGGAGGGTGAAGGAGGTGCGGAGAGTGAATCCTCACCCGTTTCCCCCTCCTTGCGTGGAGCTTCCTCAGGGGCAGTAGGTGCGCCAGAACTTGGCGCCTTTGCTTGACCCCCACTCTTTGTCATAAAGACATAAGAGGAGGGACAAGCGCGAAAGACATGTCCCTCCTTCCCACAGAGTGAGCACACAACTTCGCTTGGGCAAGCAGAGGTATCATGCCCAAGACGAAGGCAGCGCCCACACTTTTTATTTGGGCAGCCCTTGGCTTCGTTGCCCGGTCTCCCCACACCTGAAGCAGGTACGGGGCTGACCGGGGTAACGCACGTGAGCTTTATGCCCGGCAATAAAAAGGAAGGAGGGAATGTCCTGCTTGAGGTCGATCCGAACCTGTCGGTGCCCGTTCAACACCCCAGGGGCCTGTGCGTAGGAGCACATTTTAATAGCCTTGACAGCCCCGAACCGACCTAAAACAGTTGCGACAAGTTCTTGACGCACCTCTAATCCTACGTGGATGACAGTTACCCATACGGAACGTTCGTATGGAGTAACTCAAACCTTCAACCCCACTCAGCAACGTGACACCCTTCTGCCGGGTCACGTCACTGGTAAAACGTAGATCATACGTATTACGACCCTGGAGAGCTTGTAAAGCATCACAACCTCTCCAGGCACAACAACACCCTTACTCTTTAAAATACTAAAAACTTGCACCGGTGGAACCACTTGTTCACCGGTGAAGGTCAACTTAACAATTTGAATCACGGCGCGATGCCATGATACCGAAGGTGGCTAGGCCACAGAGGAGTAACAAAAACAAACTATAAAGACAGGTTTAAACTTAAAACGATATACGATAACTATATACGACAAACGCACACACCCGCCTGGCGGGAAGTATAGCACAGTACAGTACAGTAAGGTAAGAAAGTAGCTGTATCAGATGGAGAGCGAGAGCGAAACACGTCTGCACTCCACGAAAGCCAACTCAACTGTGACCCCTTCTCAGGTCCAGAAATAAAGAAGAACAGATTTCAAAGTTTCTTTGTTTCCTTCTATATTTGAAAGTTGTTGTTTATGTGCTACAGTATTTGAAGTTACTACTCCTTCAAGACAACTTAGCATTAAAGTAAAAATGAAGTGGTGAAAGTTTCAGTGTGTGACTTGTTGACCTCTAATGACTTTTGACATGTACCATGCAAACACTGAGCGTTGTTTTATTCACTGCAGATGACAAGCATATAAAGTTAAAAAAATTCAACTTGCTGATTTGACCTGAAAATAAAATGTTATCATTCTTATACATCACACTTTAAAGGAATGAAGTACAATGGTTTCTGCTTGAAAATGACTTTGAACCATCATACTGCTTTAGGCACTTATTAGCAAAGATACACTACTAGCAAAGATACTAGCAAAGATACTAGCAAAGATACTAGCAAGATACTAGCAAAGATACTAGCAAGATACTAGCAAAGATACTAGCAAAGATACAATGCTGAAAGTTTCACGTAAACAGTTTCTTTTAAACAATGTAACACATTTTTCACTTAAAAATTGCAAAAAAGGACCATATCACTTTCAGACCTGGAAGGCTAAGTACCTCATTCAAATTTTCCATTGAATGAAACAATTCACTATTTCAGTATACACACTAAACTCCTTAATCTACACTTAGACTTGCACATTGAACAGTAATGCAGCTAACCTATTACAGTACTTGATTCTGACAACTAATTTGTTAAATTTCTGTATTTGTCTTTCTAATTATTTGAATTATCATTGAAGGTAAGCTGTATTGGTCCAAAATATGCTAGATATTCAGATATGGTCACCTTTGGTCAAACTTCCTAAACTGTTTTTATTACCCACCGCGTGTAGGAAATTGACCTCACTGGGACATTCAGTCATATAGTGTGTTCATGTAAAATGTATGAAAAAAATGGGAAATGAAAGACCTAGAGGAACGAAATTTTTGAAATCTTCTAGCAACCATAGTATGCTATAATTTGGGGCTAATATACAGAGTACCTTTAATGGCAGCATACACGTGTGTTGCAGTCACCAAGGCTACGTACTCTTCTCCTTAAACGTATCATTAATACATTTGAGCTTTGTAGTTTTAAATGAAGACTATTTACTGCTAGCTTACTGCCTAGTTTAAAAATAATTTATAAACAATAGAACATGGTATATAACAAAAGCTTATCTTGCAAAATAAAAACTTAAGGTAAGGTTATCCTTAGTGGTCACTTAATATTTTATGACCTTATGAACTTTATGAGACTTGAATTAAGCATACCTGTGACTGGAGGAAAGTATCACTTGCTTACTGTATGCTGTACATGTCATATTTCTGTACCTCAAATGACCTTTGTCCCAACAAAGCAATAGGAACCCAGAACTCACTATTGGAATAGATCATGAGATATTCAATTTTCAGACTTACTTCTAACTGAGTGAAAACAATATGGATCCTCCACTTACCAATGGCTAAACCTACACTCCAAGTGTGAAGTTAAACCAACTTGCACTTCTCGATATATGGTGTTTATGAGGTTTTCAGGCTTGACCTCTATTTACCTCGGCAAGGAATCAAAAACGAGTAAAATGTTCTGCAATTGCTTTTTCTTTACTTGGCCTCTCAAACGTACAACACAATGGAGGTGGAACTTCGACATCTGGAGTTGTATCAACTTTTCCTTTTTCCTTTTCAAGTTCTACCAGTGATGTAACTTGTTTCATGAGCTCATCAAAATATGTTTCCGATATACTCAAACTGAAATTTACACATGTGGGGTGTATGTATGGAGAGGGAAATACATTTGATGTGACATTAGATGACCTTTCAGCTGAGCTAGAAAATAATTGAAGGTTTAATTGTTTTGATAAAGTTCCATCTCTTTCTCATCAAAGACTCTTACTAAAAATGAAGCAAATTATTATTAGGTTCAAGTTTGGCGATACCAATTTTATAATAGAATATTTTGAGTCCTCAGATTGGAGACTATTGGTTGCTTTTAGTAGTAAAATTTTTTGTTTGCTCATCATGTATCCAAATTAAAAAGTAAACGGTTCAAGGCATAGACTACATTTGCAATCAGGTGACTAAGTTTGACCTACAGCAGAAATAATCTTCTATCAAAGTAATAATATTTCAATGGGCACATGTCCACCAATATGACCTTTGGCTTTGATTTAACCTTTGAACGCATGATCATTCACGTCATGATCAGTTACTTATATATATGGCCAAATTTTGATAGTAGGGGAGATTCTTACTATATCTGTAGCTTTTGGTGCACAGTTTGCAGTACTTTTCACTAAATTGGTAATTGGTTATAAGTAACTTTAAGCTAAATTGACGTTTGGTTTCACACACTGACAGTAGGGAGGCTAGTCTACGTTATTGATCAAGTAAGTTACATGTACTAATGTAGGCCCTAACTTGTGGTACTTGTAAGTTGTAGGCCTACGGACTAGGAGTAGGACAGTATGATGGCCCTTACTAGTGGTGGTACGACGTTATCGGACTACGTGTCTAACAGCAATATTGACATGTGTTTATCGCTTAAAATTGCTTGAAAAGACTTTACCTGAAAAACAAATTATCGACGGTGGATACCGACTGTAACCTAATTAACGTAAGGCCTAAGTGCAACTGCACCGAGGCTTGCCTAACAACACTACAGTAACAATACTAACACTAACATAATACTAACAACACTGACAGAACAAGCCAAACAAGTAAGGATTATAATCTTCGGTGCACCGAGATTTGAATCTTCATTGCCATGCGAGCTGGGCATCTGCGACATAAAAGTGAAGGAAATAAATTGCACCTTACCTGTTTCGAAACCATAGCTTTTGTTTCAATAAATCCTCCACGTACGAGTCAGGGTTGAAGTGTTTCGAGCATATCACCGTGTAAGGTGTAGCATGCCAGTGACAACGTTTTAAGTGCACGAACTTTTCCCATCTCTTGAACACCTTAGCTCCTTTTGGTATAAGATGTAAACTTGTTCCGTTTTTCTCGTTTAAGCTAGAACATCCAAACATCACACTGCGTTTCGGCATTTTATTTTCGAAAAAGCAACACGACACACTGCTACTGCTAGTGCTACGACCAAGAAGTCAATACATTTAGTACTTGGTAATACAGTAACCTACTAAGCCACATACAACCGTGTTCACCTTGTGACGTCACTGCCGAAGCTTTCCGGAAAAGAACGAAAATTCGGACAAATCTGGTAAATCACAACAATCATGAAAATTACCCAAATTTTAACTTCTTCATTACTAATGCCATATTAATGCAATAATTCATCAAGTTAAGACGAGTTACGCGAGCATTTTACTTGATCTTTAAGTGATGGGGGATTTCAGTGCTCCTTCGTGATGGGAAAGACAAGGTTATGCCCACTCAAGAGATATACGGTGCCCAGACTAGAGCTATGTGCTGCTGTGTGGGCAGCGATGCTAGGACAGTTGCCATACAGTACAGGATCCATAACCTCAGCAACAGTGGAAGCAACCCAGCTTTGTAGTTTGCTTTCGTGGAGTGCGGACGTGTTTTCGGCTGCTCTCCACTTTTCGTTGACCACACACTTTGTGTTTTTTACGTTGGCCTTTCAATAGTTTGTTTAGTGTAGTTTTGGCTTTGTTGCGTGGTTTTTGTTTTTCGTAGGTGCGTGGATTGCCACACCCCTAGCTGTCATGGCGGCTCGCCGTGAGAGCAAAATCGTATTGTTGAGTTTTTCGGGGAGGCTTAGGTCTTCCCCGGACAATTTTGTTCAGTTTTGCGTTCTGTTGGTTTAAAGGTCCCTGGAGAGGTTGACGCGCTTAAGTGTAAACCTCTCCGGGGTGTAAATGTTTTTGATGTTCGGTTCACCTCGGAGGCTGCCCGCGTCGGAGGTGTCCATGTGTTGGAGGGAGTTGAGGGACTGAAGGTCACACCGTACGACAGTTCGGTGTGGGTGACAGTCCTCCATCTCCCTCTGGACATGTCTGAACAGGTTGTTTTGCGGACACTGGGGCGTTTTGGGAAAGTGACCGGCTACGAGGAGCCGGAATTCCTTGAATGTAAAGGTGTCAAGACCGGGACTAGACGAGTTAGAATTGAACTCAAGTCCGATATCCCCTCTACCTTGTGGGCTAATGGGCACAGGGCCCACATTGCATATCCGGGCCAGCCTCGCACTTGTTGGAGATGTGGGCTGGAAGGGCATGAGGCCAGGTTGTGGCCGAAAAAGCGGTGTGGCCGCTGTTTACAGGTTGGTCATACCCTGGCCGAGTGTACAGGGGATATCGTGTGTAACTCGTGTGGGAAAACGGTCCATCTGGCCCGTTTATGCCCAGACAGCTCATATGCCGCGAGAGTGGCTACGGGCGTGCTTGAAGCGGTCCCTGTCCCGGCCTCTGACACCGTACCACCTGATGCTCCTGTTATCGCCCCAGTGTCCGACACTAGCGCCCGGTGGAGGCTTTGTTCCCCCTTTCGTGTCTGACCTCTCCCCTGATCGAACTTGCCGAGACTGCCAGCCTGCCCACTGAGGCAGAGCAGGATAAAACGGCGGAGATGGTACTAGCGGAGTGGCATGCGGCGCAGGATGCAACTTGTACTGGTTCACCGGTAGCTACGCCCGCTATCGGTGATACTAGTTGGGCCCGAGTCTACCGGCCCAAGAGACATTTAGTGGCCCAGATTCTGACTCGCCAATGGAGGACTGCACTACAGCCTTATTAGTTGTGGCTAAGGAGTCCTCCGATTGGTTTGATGAGACGAAACAGGCCACTGATCTCATTGACTCGAGTGGCCCTTCCACCCTACCCGCAGCCGCTTCCGCTATACCGGACACGATAGTCGCTAGTGGACCTCCTGTTCCTGACAGGGAGGTCCACTCGATCAAGGTTGACGAGGAGCTAAGAACTCTGCTCGCTCGTAAGAAAAGGGGGAACACTGCTAGGGGCCTGAAAAGACCCATATTGGGAAAACTTCGGAGGTAATGCGCAGGCCTGTTGTTTACTATCGGGACGGCGTACCCCGGATGAAGTTTTGGAGTGGGTTAGTTGTTAGGTGTGGGGGGGGGAGGGGTTGTGTGGTCGTTACATAATATGGGTTGTAGGGTTCTGTTTGTGGTTTGGAGTTGGCTTTTTGGGGCTGGTTTGAAGAGCTTTATTGTTTTGGTTCTGTTGGCCTTTGGGTCCGTGTTCTTTTCACGTCACGTTGAACGCTACATTGTATACGTTTCTGGGTCTGTGAGAGATTTCTGTGAGAGATTTCTGTGAGAGATTTCTGTTTGTGGGTTTTCAGTTGGGTTTATGGTGGTTGTTAAACAGACTGGGATTGTTTTGGGGTTTTGTTGACCTTTGGTCCGTGTCCGTTTTCTTTGCACGTAAAAAGCACAGCAACCCAGCGGACGATGGATCCCGTGGGCTATCAGCAAATTGTCTCCGACGTTGCTTAAATGGACCAACATTTCTGCTTAAGAAGGAGGAAGAGTGGCCAGTGTCAGACGTTTTGGACAATAACTTGACCACAATTGCAAATGACTTTGGGGGCGTCTGAAGAGAGTAGTATCATGGATACTTCGGTTCAAAGACTACCTACTAACAAGAACAAAGGGACTGCCCATAACGACCAATACAAAGGACCTCACAGCACAAGTCCGCAGAGACGGCGATAATTGCACATATACAAGAAGAATCTTTCAAGAAGGAGTTTCTGGGTAAAGGTAAAGGCCCATTGGAGAAGCTGGACCCAGTCATTCAGGACGGACTGTTACCGGTTGGCGGAAGGCTGGACATAGCGTCTCTTCCCAACGAAGTGAAACACCCCCTGATGATACCCAGTGATCATGACGTCACGAAATTTTTCATAGTTTACCACCATCAAAGAGTAGGTCATTCAGGCGCCAAGATGATATGGACTGTCCTCGGAGAGGATTACTGGATCGTCAGCGGCGAATCAGTCGTGCGCAAAGTAATCGGTAATTGTTTCAGATAAAGTTCAGGGCAATTCTTCCCAAGGAAAGAGTAACACCACACAAGCCGCCACCACCTACACAGGTGTAGACTTCTTTGGTCCCTTCATGGTCAAAGTCGGAAGGAACGTGCTAAAAAGGTATGGTTGCATATTCACGTGTTTGGCAAGCAGGGCAGTGCATCGTTAGGTCTGACATTCGCTAGACACGGACCCGTTCATCCACACTTTGCGAAGATTCATCAACAGAAGGGGACACCCATGAACTATATTGTGCGACAACGGAAGCAATTTTAAGTGCGCTGAAAAGGAATTGAAGAACTTAGCTGCATTGAAAGTCGGGCGCTTCCTTGCTCAAAGAGGGGTTGAGTGGGATTCAACCAACCCGGAGCGTGTCACATGGGTGGCATCTGGGAAAGAATGATTCGCTCAGTAAGGCGGATCCTAGGGAATATATTAAGTGAACAAACAGTGACAGACGAAGCGCAATTGACCTTAACGACGGAAAATGAGGCAATGTTGAATGGAAGGCCGCTCACTCCCCCCCCCCCCCGAGTATGGATCCTAAAGATCAGGAACCGCTCACACGTAACCACTTGTTGCTACTCACAAGGAACCCTAACACACGTGGAATCTTCGGCTACAAACACAGACGGTGGAGACAAGATCAATATCTCTCTGACCGATTTTGGAAACGCTGGGTTCGGGAATACCTCCCTCTTTTACAGACAAGAAAACGCTGGTGAAGACCTAAGAGGAACTACGCCGTTGGCAATTTGTTGTCCCGGACGATCACTCACCTCGTGGGCAATGGCCTTTAGGTTTGATTGTTACAGCCTTTAGGTTTGATTGTTACAGCTTACCCAGGCCAACGCGGCCACGTTAGACAAGTGGAGGTTAATTTTTTTTTAAAGAGGCCTACATCCAAGCTTTGTCTATTGGAGAAAACTAAGGCGGAATCCCAGTGGAGCCGGCGACATTAAGTTTATTTGTTTACCCTTTCGATTTTGTTGCATGTATTATAAGTCATTGGGGCCGGTTATGTAGCGACTCAGGATTTGTGTGTAGCGCCACCAAAATCGTTCGTGAGAGAATGTTGCAGTGTAGATTCAAGGTATAGGGGAGGGCGCTCGACGGGTTTCGTACGTTATTTTTGAAGAAAACATGGCGACACTAACGCCAAAGGCATGATGTTCAAGCTGACTGTTTAAAGTTATTCTTTTTTTGGTTCATATACATTTACATTTAAAAGGCCACAAAACTTCGGTAAGAATTACGGTGCAGTGGATATGATTTGACATTTATGTAGTTAAGATAAATAAGTTATTTAAGGTTTTTTAAGTGTTTAAGGTTGCACTGTTAACCATTTAGGATGAGTGACATTGCACTATTCTTGTTGTAGGCCTAGGCTTTGTGCGTTACCTAGCTTGTATATGTGTATAAGATCATAACCCCTCCCGGAGCGTTCATAAGCTCTTGTCCTTACTCTAGTATACATCGCTTTACTTGTATTTTAGTGACAATAGCGTGAGTGTTTCTGGTCCGTTATGCTATCGTCCATCGATCTTAGGAAGGCCGTTTTTGACAGTATTTACGTATGTCTTAATGTATCCTTTTCTTGTATATTTGATTATTTTGTTTTAATTTGTTCTCGTTTGCAGTGAATCAGTTTACTTCAATAAAGTCATAAGCGAGACTGAGTTACTCCATAAATTATACATCCATTTAGCTTCTTTGCAGGGTTGCCGAACAGTTGGTGAGTTATTCAGGGTTGCTACCTTCCATCTACAATATAGGCATAATTATTCTGTCATTCATTCTAAAGCTTACATTCAGACACTTGGTTATTGGGTAGGGCATGCAAGCATTTCATTATTCCGTATGGTACATAGTGTGTTTACACGTGGGCCAATCCACCGTTCTTTGGTAAGTTATATCGAAGGTTTTCTCCGGTCACTGTATTATGTAAATCCTTTCTCTCAGCGGGTCATATGTATTCCGTAACTGTGGAAAGTTATTTCATGGTTGTTGTGTGCCCTTGGGTTACTTCACTCAGTGTGTGGTACGGCGTTTATATAGATCGTTTGATTGGAGGTTGCTGTATCCTACCGCGGTACTACAGCTCGTTGTTGTGTGGCCGCGGCCATTCTGTTTTTCCCGGTCCCGTCCATATAACTATTCCCTCTATTTCAAACTATAGTGCTAGCCTACCCACACTTAAAGAGGCAGTGCTGGCAAAGCTTCTCCAGAAGTGGTTGACCCGTGTAGTCACTAAGAGGCTACATGAAAGGAGATGGTGTCTACAGGGATGCATTGTCCGAGCTTTGGACTTCATCCAACAAATGCACCCCACATTTACAAAGTTCCATTGATAAGTCATGTGACGCCCTTGGCTCGAAAACACGACAACTCAACGATGGCGAGTTGGATTGAAGTCATACTTGGTGTAGCGTCCCCAACGGGGTTGTAACTAGCCGAGCGGCTGTGTGTTCGATAGGGCCGCTGTCGGCCACCCTACGTCAGAATGAATGTGGGGCAACCACTAGTTAACACAACTTGAACCAATAAAACACGAAAAAATAAATTTCATTTTGTGCGACACATTTAATACGAAACCGATGCCCAACTCGGGCAGGTTTCTACAAACCAAATTTAATAATACTTGGTCATCGCAGTGACCTCCAATAATAGTGTAGCAAGGTGATAAGTTAAGACCAATCCTAAATTAAGAACATTACAAATACACATATATCCCAGCTGATAATTTACATTAATAACGCGCCAAAGATATAAGGATAACCCGCGGGTGCGGCAATAATATATACCGTGTTCGCAACCTTTTTAATAAGTTTAGATTCAGACTAACGGGGAAATAAGCCCACAGTATTATGAGAAAAAGGACTGTAACTTGCTTAAACTATAAAAAACATTGAACTTACTTAACGAACTAGCCGATGGACCTCACTCAGGCCCGTAAAGCTTTTTTTTTTAAGGGGGGGTTCTTATTCGTGTTTGGGAGACTTATGAACGTGTGTTTGTTTCCGAAGTAATAACCACATTTTAAAAGGGTACTGGATGTGTATCCATAATATTGGGAGGGGGGTGATTACATGGGTTATCCTCCCCTAGTCAAATATTGCGGAGATAATCCCCACCCCCCGATCTACGCCTATGGATCTCCTCAAGTGATAGGTTTTTATCCATGTCCTGGGGTGGGGGTGTCCCCTGCGATTTTTTGGTATGAAGAACGGTGCTTTGATGCAAAATAGTGCTATATTTTGTTGAAGAATTGTCTTATTTGTTGGAGGAAAAAAATATTTAAATTACTGTTTGAGATTTTCAATTACTTTCAATTACATTATTTCCCAGGTCATCAATATTATTCTCATCCTGTTTCATTAGGACCTATAACTATTCATTATTTTGTCAAAGAGAGAACTCCATGAAACTTGTGGCTCATTTGAAAAGTGGTACGGACATAAGGATTTTGGCTGCCTCGGGCATTCTTGCGGTATTCGCGGGAAATTTGATCTTCCGTAGCTATTGCCTATTCTCCATTCCTTTTCTATCCGACAGACGAAACTCGATTATGAGGCGCCATGTGTGACAAAATTATATACCAAATATATTGATTATAACTCCTCATATATATTAGTTATGCCACAATATATATATAACTTACTCGTACACCTCATATATATAGGTTATGCATAACCTATTTTCATTATGCATAACATATATATCAAAGTAAGTCATATATTTTGCTATTATAATCGATATTTACATATATATATATAATATAGGTCCGTACGGCTTTCCGTATAATTTTGTCACACTCGGCGAGCTCATATATATATAGGTTATAGACACACGAGCAGCACGCGAATGGGCGGTGCTATGTTAGACACTTGTGATACGTGGGCGGGGCGTATGCAAATTCGGCAAAGCGCGGCAAATTAGCTGGACGAATATCTTACACTGGGATTGAGAGTGTGTTTGAGAGAAATGAGAATTGGGAATGATATGGGATTTACCCAGAAGGAGATCCACCTGCGTATGAGGTAGACCATGAAATACAAGTGCCCGAAACTCAGTATTCACTTAGAAGAGATCAACTTGCAATACTGAGGGAAACAGGCAATCCACTTGAGGACGCTGGAAGCCATGGGTATCATTTGTATACCACAACTCGCTTACTTGTAAGAGAACTGGTTGCAGAAAATGATGTAGACATTCAGAATTGGTAATTAATGGATTTCATTTCAGTCCAGTTCACCTTAAAACAACTTACACATGCCCAGATCAAAATAATTGAGCAAACAGATCTGTTGTCATGTTTACAGACACAAGAAGTCTTTTTATGCATTAAAAAGGGTATTATTTTATCCTGAAATATGAATTATTGGAATCCAAATTTTGTTTAGATCGCCTGTTAGGTCATTTAAAATTATTAAAGAACATAGACTCGGCGTATCTGATACATCACATATGTTTGCTCAAGTCATTTCCTCCAGATATGAACAATTTATTTGTTTTGCTGGAAATAAAAACCGTTCCAAAGTATGACTATCCTGAATACAGGACAAGATGTAAAGATAAGTTGTAGCTATCGTACCGTGTTTGTTCAATGGGTATGACATGGCAATGTAATGCTTCTTGAATTTCTAGTACATCACTAAAAGGAATTATTTCAAAACTCATATTTTCTGTATTTGGACTTGTGCACTGTAAATACTATAATCATAACATAATCACATTACAATTTGGATCACTCTAGATTTTGGAAGCAAATCTATGGTAAGTTGCATACAGCTATTTTACATGTTTAAATTATGGTTATGAACATTATGAATGATTAAGAAATTAGGACATACAGACTGCAACATAGGCCTATGCAGAGTTCAACTATGATCCATGTCCTTTTGGTGCATATGTGATACATTTTTCAACAATGTTATTAACCTCATGAAGTATTTAATATGTCCAGACATGTGTGAAATGATTTGTGAAATGATGTGTGTGACACAGGGCCATAGTCACAATATCTCATTAAGCTCCTCGCGGTATATGATCCCTATTGATTTTGGTGCTGATGTCATGAAAATTACCAACCTTTCTACCAGAGACGAAAACTCGTGTTCACTCAAATTAGACATGGCGATGACCTATAGGTGTAACTTTAGTTATACTACTTAGGCTAGTAATAGTATTATATAGTACAGTGTGTAAATGGCATATTCGTCCAGCTACTTTGCCGAATTTGCATACGCCCCGCCCACGTATCACAAGTGTCTAACATGGCACCGCTCATTCGCGTGCTGCTCACGTGTCTATAACCTATATATATATATGAGCTCGCCGAGTGTGAAAAAATTATACGGAAAGCCGTACGGACCTATATTATACAAATTGATTATAGTTGCAAATATATATGACTTACTGTGATATATATGTTATTCATAATGTAAATAGGTTATGCATAACCTAAATATATGAGGTGTACGAGTAAGTTATATATATTGCGGCATAACTAATATATATGAGGGGTTATAATCAATATATTTGGTATATAATTTTGAGACACATGGCGCCTCATACTCGATGCCAAAATTTGAAATGCTCGAACGATTTAGTACGAAATTGCACTCTTAAAACGCAAAAATAGTCGTCTATAAACCATTTTTCACGAAAACTTGTAATCCGGTTTACAATTCAAAACAGATAATCTTCACGGCAAACTTCCTCCCCATCTTTATTTTCGCTTCAATCTCGTCCGTTTCAACTTGGGACTGTACCATTATCTTTTGGTGTTGAGAATATACATTGTTATTAATTGAAATATGACAAAGCCATTGAAGAGACTGATATGATTCTAAGCTCCCCTTTTTTAATTATTAATAATGATTTATAAGTGATTTACATTAATTTATGTAATGATTTAAACGCATTACAGTTAATAAAAGGATTATCTAAAAACCACTCTCCCCCATCGTTTATCAACATCGAACATGCCAAAAGTAAATGTTACATCATATTGTACAGAACTTTCGTACGTCAGCTGGGAAAATCTATAGAGCTAACTTGCGTTAGCAGAAATAGTGGAACCCATACCTATCCATGAACCATACTGTGCAACGATATACCCCTATCGTGATTTGCGAAGTGTGGCTCAAAGGCGAAAACTTCTCTCATTTAATATATAGCATAACTTGATGCTTGATGTTGCATTTTCTCCTAAATTATCATAATAGGCTAGTTGTACAGAAACCTTGCTTGAACTAAGTCACTAGTAATATTATAGCATCAGCCATAGATTTAATAAAATGATCTATATCATGCTACAATAAGAGGGTTTGCTTGCTTAAATGATCCTATTATTATATACAGCAACAATCATTTTATCCATACATCGCCCATAATGCTTTTTTTCTTTAGGCCATCATCCCAGATATTCAATCTCACCATGACTGTACTGTAATAATGTCAAAGAAATATGTAGAAATCAGCAATTGATTTTACCAAACAATTATTCTTTGTTAGTAAGTGGGTTCACTGGATTTTTAAATACCAGCTTGGGGAGGGGTATTGTTGCTTCTAGAAGGAGTGTTTTTTTTTCTTCAAATTATTTACTATTGTCTCCTAGGAAGCTTGTAGAAGTCGATTACAAAAGCACATATGGTCTTTGTTTGAGTAGGAGAAGGGAGACAATGGACAAAATTCAAAGGGCCTGTGACTGGAAATGTCATGTGAAAGGTCACAAATTATTTATATATACACAATTAATAAGTCCCACATCAAAACATGGGGGTTGGGGGGGGGGGAGAGCAGAACAATGTCAGGCTCTGACTAGTAGTGTGTCATTATTTCCCTCTTACATGCAGTCAGGGTGGGGTGGAGAGGGACACTGTTTGGTGCAGACAAAATAATGAAAAGCACAAAGAAAAAGGATAACAAACAAGATTTTATCATTGGTATGTTTTTTTTATTGTGTCCTGTCACAGTGAACAGCAGAAGGCAAGGTATAACGGTTTTCAGCATAAACATCAAGCTTCCTTTGGGTAGGATTTGTTCATGGGAGGGGCACAACTTTTATTATGGGGGGGGGTCTGATTGAGTCTAGCGTTGCTTTGAAAGATCACAGATGGCATCATTGACCTCTTTGGTAGCGCTTTTTAAAACTGCTGAAGAGTTGATCAGTTTCCATTTCATAGGTCACTGGAACTCAAATTGTTGCTCTGTGTGAGAGCCTCTAGATGTAAACACATTCACTGCACTAATGTACAGTAAATACCAAGTTTGCAAAGCAAATTGTTCTGAAATCGATTTTACACGATTTTTGAAAAATCTATATTTAACAATGACAACTACTAAAAACTGCATATTATAGGCTCACAGAGTAAACAATATTCAGTAGCAGCATTTCTTGTTCAGAAATATACTTTAACCCGTTGTTATGATTTCATGTATAGATTCTGACAAGAATATTGGAATGAAAAAAAAATCCAGTCCAGTTAATAATATCATGTTGTTCACATGGATTTTAAATCACATTCTACTGACATCAAATGACCATTGCCTTGTTAACACAACTGCAGAGAATGAGTAATTTCTGTCAGGAAAAACCTGTACAGCTTATTAAAGAAAAAGAGAAAGACAAGTCACACACTTACCTGAAGAGAAAATTTAGACAGCAAGGAACCAAGTTTATTACAATCTGCTCCATGTTGGAGAAAGACTGTTGATTAAGTGCATGAAAATGTGTACCTTCTTTTGCTTTAAATCGATCCCAAATGTTGCTGCCGCTTGCATTAGACCAATTAGCAAAGAGTATTGAGACGTGACAACTAATACTCACATCGGCAGCTGATGACCAAAATTATTGTCTTCTTGTGCTCAGCATATACAGATATGGTTTGCAAGGTTTTCACATTCTGACTACACATTACCTTTCACCATCAAAAACAATAAGTCTCTTGATTCTTGAACTCAACGTGTCACAAGATCGTTTTTAATATGAAATTGGTCCAAGCTTCCTTTCTTGAGATATCAAGTTTAAAAGCAAGGCATCACAAACACATCACTCATCCACCTGCATGACTACAAATTATCATTGGAAACAAATACTGATATTTCTATCAATACAGAAAATATCTGGGGAACATTTCAACAACTGAGGCAGCTTGAAATTAAATTTTTAGGGGGAGAAAAGGATAGATGATTTGGAAGGAAACTGCACAACATGAAAATGTAATATATTGACATACCTTGAATGTGAAAAAGGGCAACATACCGTGGTGCAAAATCTACACAATGATACAAAATTTCAGCCATTGACTGCAAAATGAAAAGCATGTGGCTAAGCTTGAAGCCTACCTAGATCGTATGTGCTACATTGACACTCTCACGAATAAGTCACCTGATATTGCACACCACATTAAATGTCCTATGCTATTCTTTGTGTAGGCCTGCCGACATTAGTACCATTTGATGAACCTACTGTACAATAGCCCGTTGGGGGGTGGGTGGGATGGGTGGTTGATTGCTTACTCTACACACTAGTGATATCTTGAAATATAATAACACTCTCATAACTAAGAGAAACCTATATTGTATCATATACATATCGTATACAGTATAGTCTACTGATCTATTAGATATATGCCCCCAGTGTAGACCTTAAGTATTACAAAGTACTATTCAGCCACTAACAGAAACAGTAAAGAGTATGTGGCAAAGCTTCACACCACGCAATATGGTGTGTGCTGCCTTCACACTCTCACTTATTCCAGTTGCATGACAATACCTTAGGCAAACCATATTAACTTAACTACTATACATACATAGACCTATCTTGGGATAAACCTACAGACATTAGTGTCATTCAATGAGATTCACTGTAGACTTGATAACATACTTGTACTGTAGCTATGGGTTTGTGGGTTTGACTTGACTTGACTTGGAGAATTGCCATACCTTCAGTGTGAAAAAGGGCAACCAGACCTACTTCACAATGATACAGAATTCAGCGATTGACTGCAAAAAGGAAAAGCATGTGACCATGTGGTTTGTGCTGCCTCAAAGCTCTCACACATAACAGTCTCCTTATGCAAACGACATTTGAATTTATATTACACTATTTCTTGGATAGTCCTGCCAATAGTTGTATAATCCAATAACACTAAAGCAGCCTATTCTTAAGGTATTTAAAGGTGTTGGTGGTTGACTGCTGGCAAATAAAATGAAAGCCATGATCCTCACACTGCACGAGCTGGTAAGTACTATCTTCATTGTCTCAATAAAATGGGTCACATGCAAATGAAAATATTAGTTTCCTCGACTCCATAAACCCATCCAAAAGTTTATCCTCAATGTTGTTTTGTTTTTTAATATAACATCTGCACCTTGTATTTGAAGGAGTGCCATCACCTGTACTTTTGTGAGGCAATTTATGCACTGGTAGTTGAAGACTTCCAACCACTTTGGCAGTTGGCAGTTGGCTTTCGTGGAGTGCGGACGTGTTTTCGCTCTCCATCTGTTACAGCTGTTATTGTACTGTGCTGTGCTATACTTCCCGCCAGGCGGGTGTGATAGCTTGTGTTCGTGTGTTTTCCTCAGTTCGTATATCGTTTGTTGTTTCACTATCCTGTCTTTTGTTTGTTTTGTGTTACTCCCCTGTGGCCTAGCCACCTTCGGTATCATGGCATCGCGCCGTGATTCTCGGATAGTTAAGTTGTCGTTCACCGGTGAACAAGCTGTTCCACCGGTGCAAGTTTTTAGTATTTTGAAGAGCAAGGGTGTTGTTGTGCCTGGAGAGGTTGATGCTTTGCAAGCTCTCCAGGGTCGTAATACGTACGATTTACGTTTTACCAGTGACGTGGCCCGTCAGAAAGGTGTCACGTTGCTGAGTAACGTCGAGGGGATGACAGTTACTCCATACGAGCGATCCGTATGGGTAACTATCATCCACGTAGGACTAGAGGTGCGGCAGGAACTTGTCGTAACGGTTTTGGGTCGGTTCGGGGCTGTCAAGGCTGCCAAAATGTGCTCCTATGCACAAGCCCCTGGGGTGTTGAACGGGCACCGACAGGTTCGGATCGACCTGAAACAGGACATTCCCTCCTTCCTGTTTATAGCAGGGCATAAAGCCCACGTGCGGTATCCCGGTCAGCCCCGTACCTTCTTCAGGTGTGGGGAGACCGGGCACGAAGCCAAGGGCTGCCCAAACAAGAAATGTGGGCGCTGCCTTCGTCTTGGGCATGATAGCACCGCTTGCCCAAACGAGGTTGTGCGCTCACTATGTGGGAAGGAGGGACATGTCTTTCGAGCTTGTCCCTCCTCTTATGTCTCTAGGACTAAGAGTGGGGGTAAGTCAAGTTCCGACGCACCTACTACTTCACGAGAGGAGGGGGAATCTGGTGGGATTTTACCCTCCCCTGCACCTGGTTCACCCTCCCCCGTCGTTGCAGACCCCAACCCCGTGTCCGCACCGAGAAAGTCTCCACCAGCTTCCCCCATCAACTCGTCCAGTTCCGTCCCCAGTCCGCCGCCGGTATCGCCAGATCCGGAGGCTTTGTCTGACGGAGAATCGGTGGTCATCTATTCTCCGGAGGTTCTGTCTGACAGCGACTCCGGTGAATCGGTGATCAGCGAGCCGAAACGTGCCACTGGGACGAGCTGGTACGACGAAATGGGGGAACCCTCTCTTAAAAGGTCGGCTTCAAGTGACGACTCGGACGACGATATGTCGTCAAGGGCGCGCTTGAAGCTTACGGAATCGTCGTCTTCGTAGTTTTGCCCCACTGCCCTCTCATGGCCCATACACTTTCAGTTGCCACTTTGAACGTGAATGGCATGAGGGATCATCGCAAGCGCAGTCGCATTTTCCAATATTGTAAATCAATGGGGGTCGACTGCGTTTGCCTGCAAGAAACACATATTTTGGAAGAAGATGTCCCTCTATGGGCTTATGAGTGGGGTGGTGAGCTGCATGCTTCGTTTGGTTCGTCTTCATCCTGTGGCACTGTCATCCTTCTGTCAGCTCGTCAGGCGGGTTGTGCCACTAGGGTGGAGACGGATCACGAGGGCCGATTGGTTTGCATTCTATTCAAGTATCCACAGGGTAACATCGCCATTTGCAATGTGTATGCTCCCAATCGGCCTTCTGCTAGACGAGATTTTTTTAACACGCTGCCTTCCTTTGTTCCTGGTAGTGCGCCGTGTGTCATGGTCGGAGACTTTAACTGTGTCCCAGACTCGGGTCTTGACAGACTCGGAACTTCTGTGTCTGCAAGTCCCGACGCTGGGATCACAGAATTGGACAGATTCACTTCGGCACACCTTTTAGCCGATGTCTGGAGGCATATGCACCCGTGCAGTACGGTGTATACGTGGGTGAGGCCTAACGGAGAAGATGCCTCCAGGATAGATCGAGTGTATGCGCCCGTAAGTTTTACATTTTCGGGTTGCGAGACGCTCAGCTGTCCGCTCTCTGACCATGACACTTTAGTAGCACGTTTTGTTTTGCCTTCCATTTTCCCCATCGGGCGGGGCCTATGGAAGCCTTAACTGTCGGATTCTTGGCGAGGCAGAGTTCCGCCAGGGTTTCGAGACCAGGTACAAAGGATGGCAAACATTGAAGCCGGCCTTTGTTTCTACATCCCAATGGTGGGATGAGGTCAAGTTGCGCATCAAACGCTACGCAATTCAGTATTGCGTGACCCGCGCACGGCGTCGAAGAGAAAAATTCTCCAAGCTGTGCGCGGAGGTGAAGTTTGGCGACCCTTCGGCAGTCATCGCTTTGCAGACTTATCTCGATGAAAAGTACCACGGTGCCCGCGTCAGGGCCCGTGTCGAAGCGGTGGAAGCCGAGGAGCGCCCTTGACTGAGGTTTTACCAGTCCGTTAGCTCATCGGCAGGTGACAGACGCGTCCCGTCTGTACGCGCTACTGATGGGACCGTGGTTAGTGACCCTCACGGCATTGTCCGCGTATATAAAGAGTACTATTCGAGTTTGTTTACGCGTGGCAATGTCGACTTGTCGGCACAGGCTGATTTATTGAGGGGAATCTCAAAAACCGTTCCCCACGATGTCAATGATATTTTGGGGGGCGAAATAACCACTGTTGAGCTTTGGAAGGCGCTTTCGAAGATGAAGAATGGCAAGTCCCCGGGTTCGGACGGGCTTCCGAGGGAGTTCTACCGAACCTTCTGGGCAATAATAGGACCCGACATCAGAGCCGTCTTCGAGGACGCCTTCCAAAACGGACTGTTAAACCAAAGTCAACGTCTGGGCATGATTACTTTGCTGCCCAAGTCTGGGGACCCCTTGGATCCCCGTAACAAGCGTCCGATCACCTTGTTAAATGTGGACTACAAGTTGCTGGCTAAGGCTTTGTGCAACCGCCTTGCACTGGCTATGCCGCATCTTGTGGGTGATCTCCAGACTTGTGCAGTCAAGGGTGATTGCATCCAGCAGAACTTGTGGTTGATGCGCGACTTGACCGACTTTGTTATTGAGCGTGATTTGCCATGTGCATTGGTGTCTCTGGACCAGCAGAAGGCCTTTGACATGGTGGATCGCGGTTTTTTAATGAATGTATTGGAGACGTTTCAGTTGCACCCAAATTTTCGTAAATGGATTTCTGTTTTGTATCAGGAAAGTTTCAGTTCTGTTATCGTAAATGGGTTTTGTTCGGAGGTTTTTAACGTAGAGAGGGGGGTGCGCCAGGGGTGCCCTCTGTCTCCATTACTTTATGTTTTGTTTACCGAGTCCCTCTCTCGTCTTTTGGAAAGGGACTCCAGACTTGTTCCATTCGTTGTGCCAGGGGGTGCCAAAGTGAAATGCGCTCAATATGCAGATGACGTGACATGTGTTGTTTCGAGTCTGGGCTCCTTTCGCGCACTCTCGCAGGATTTATCTATTTTCGAGAGAGCTACCGGGGCGAAGTTGAATCCAGAAAAGACAAAGGGCCTTCGTCTTGGTAGCTGGAGATACAGAGACTTACCATTCGGTGCGTCGTGGTCGGATCAGAATATCAAAATTAATGGTATATGGTTCGGCTACGATGCACCTGGTGATGTCACCTGGAGCGAGAGGGCTGAGGTATTTGAGAGCAGGCTCGAAACCTTTGGCACCCGCTGGCTTTCGATCCTAGGGAAAGTCACCGTAGTTAATCGTTTTGTTTCGCCCATCTTGTGGTACCCGGGCGCGGTGTATCCAATTCCGCGTCGCGTCCTAGTGCGGTTGGAGAGAGCGATATTTTCATTTATTTGGTCGGGTGGTACAGAGCTTGTGAAAAGGGCGGTAATGTACCAAAAACTGGAGAAGGGTGGGTTAGGGGTTGTTCATCTGGGAAGTAAGTTAACTTGTTTGTTATTTAAGCAGTTGTTTGTAGCGGTAACTGACCCAGGGTTGCCTTGTTCATATTTTGTACGTTTTTGGGGCGGTTTGCACCTGCGTCGATGGGTCCCGGCGCTGTTTAGCAACAGAGAACCGCATAGTAGTACTCCAAACAGGGTGGTGCGTGTCTTTTGCTCCGCTCTGATTGAGTTGCCCCCTGTTGACCTGTCACAGCCGGCCCTCGTTCACAGTTCGTTGCGGGATAGGGCCTTGAATGCAATTTTTGTACAGGGACGTCATCCTGTCGAAGTATGGCGTTCGGTGCATTCAAGGCTGAATGGTTGCAGGCTCCGTGACCTTGCATGGAGAATTGCACACGGTGCCTTGGTGACCAATCTGAAAAGGTATCACTGGCGATTGGGTGATGGACTGTGCCCGAGGACCGGCTGTGACAGCTTAGAGAGTACTGCCCATGTTTTTTGGCATTGCCCCTTTGTTTTGAACTTGTGGGAGTGGTTTCAGTCCTGGACCGACCGTTTAACGGGAGACCGTTCCTGGTCGGTAGGACAGGGTTTTGTCTTGTATGGATTAGATCCTCCAGTTTGTTCCGTTGCTGTGTTGCAGCGTATTATTTATGTTTGTTCTGTTGTAAAAAAACTTATTTGGAGGAATAGATGTGATGTTGTTTTTAGGGGGAAATTTGCCAGTTGGCAGGCAGTCCTGGAGGCGGTGAAGTCTGACATTCGCCTTCAGGTTGAAGGCGATTTTCGCCGTTTATCTAGGGCTGCCTTTTTTGGACGGTGGTGTGCTGGGGAAGGGTGTTTTGTTTCGCTGCGTGCTGGTCGTCCTTTTGTAGTTTTTTAATATTTCAGTGGGGGGTTGGGCGTTTTGTCTCTGCAGGTCGGTGAGCGTATGTACTTTTTTTTGGCTCGCTTGACCTGAGGTTCGTTTGTAAGAATGGGATGGTTTGGTAGTGCCGTTTGGCCGTGACGTTTTGTATCCCGTATGACATCCAGCATGGTCTGGCTGGAATGCAACAGTAGCACCCCTTTTGGTCGCAGCTTGTACCGAGAAAAGGTTCTGTTGATACGTTGGTATGTACAAGGCATCCTTCAATTAAGCGGTAACACGCCTTCCATTAACATCGACGATTGACACATTGGCGTCTCCTCGCTCTAAGGCTGCTTTATTAGACCTTGTTCCATCAGCCAACTCATCAAAGTGGTTTTCTGGTCGAAAGGACTCATCAAACAAGACAAACTGGGGATTCAACAGAAATGATATGCGAAGCCGCACCACAATCAACCAACAACATATCAGTTCTTTCATGACCTACATCCGTGTCGCGTGATTCACTAACCTTGAATGAAAATGTGTGGTCGTCCTTTACCGGCTTTGTCACTGTGTGTGGAGCTACAATTACCACTTTGTTGGCTTTTCAAGCTCTGGCTACTACCGGAAAATGGAGAACGACGGGACATTCTTCCAAGTAGTTTTCTGCCATCCATGGCAGAACTTTTCTGTCACAACTTACTTCTTCAGAAGCGGAGCGTGTACTTTGTTTCTTGATTTGCTTAGCTTTCCTCCTTTTTTACTTTCTCCTTCTGTATTCCTCTCAAGGCCAACAGTTAGTTCTACAAGAAAAACAAGCAATAAATGAACAGTGGGTAAAGATCATAATCTGTGACTTAACTTTTAGTTTCAAAGTTTTCTTTTGTATGGGCCCAATTCAATTAGGTTGGTAGGGGCGGGGTTGTAATGATTTGCCTGAAGATTTTTGTGGTACTCAACTGTTCCAACTGTGTAGTTCTGAACTGTGCCATGTGAAAAATAAAAGTCAATATGGTGTCTCATTAATGAATGGGTTCTATTTGACCCTACCAGAGATAACAATACATTGCCCATGTTTTCATTGAAATATCCCCCCGCCCCTTTGCAATCCACCTGTCCTGCTGCAGCTATGGTCACAAGATACAATCCTTTTTCAAAAGTCGAGAATGGAGAGGCAGGGTGTGTGACGTCATGCATTAATTCAAAGGGATTTGAGCCCAAAATTTACAGTGGTAGTCACAAGCCTCCTCCTCCTGTAAATTGATCATTTAGCTCATTTGTTAAAAACTTGTTGGTGGCTGTTTACTCTTGAGAATTGTGCCCCTTGCCATAAAGCAACAGATCTTGGTATTTTATTATTAAACAGAACAATTAATTTATCTGCAATGTGGCAGGCAGTACCACCAGAATATACAGTAGGGACTTCAGAACAACTACTAATTATCGTTAGGTAAAAAATATGTCAGCCCAACTTAAACTCTTATGATAAGCAAAGTGCTTTTCCTGTAGGTCTATACAAACGGTCTTACAAGCCATAAAGACTAAAAACTGATCTGGCACATGGAACTAGGCTTAGCCTAGTCAGAGCCTACAGTTTACTAGGATGGATGCACTAATTTTGGGCATGCATCAAAATGGCATTGGCCCTATATATGCCAGATATTCAAATATGGTCACCTTTGGTCAATTTACCTCTGCTCTAGATATCAGTCACATTGATTGTTCATTGATAATGACTGAGAACAATTGGAAAGTACCAAATTTTAAGTGAATATTGATTTTAATTAGGCTCCACCTTGGCTAGGTCACGGCTAGTAAGACCCGGCCTAGCCTCGTAAGTTTAGATAAGTTATTTTTTGGTTTAACTTGTAATAAACCAATAATATAATAGTAGAAAAGAAAGCATCAGGAGGGACAGTCAAATACACACCAATGACCCTATGGCAGAGAAAAAACCTGAAGGCACACCAGATCAGAACCGATTATAATGCTTAAAGTACTTGTCCAAACATTCTTTAACTCATTCACACTACTTGTAGTTCTAGACTAAGCTCGTACTGTAGTTCTTGCAATACAACTACAAGTAGGCCTCGGCTAGTGTACTCAGTAGTATTACTATTAGGCTAGGCCTATGCTATACTACACACAAAATACTGTGATGCGCATGGCTAAAAATTTCGCGGATGCAAAAAAATAAACAAAGGCATAGACCCTAGCCTATATCTACGCTTCCTTAGCATTTAAATCGTTTAGGCCTAACATTTTAGTTAATCTTAACTAACGTTTCGACTATGCTTCGCCTAGTATTAGTATGTTTGTCAAACCTGACACAAAACAAGGATTGGAGTGATGTGAATGTGATACAGGGCAAGCCTAGGCTAGATCACGGCACTCGTAACGTTATGTAGGTGTATAGTATATAAACTCCGTGTTTATATACTATACACTTACATAACGTTACAAGTGCCTGTGGGCTAGATAGCGTAGCCTAGTTCAAACTACTTTTAGGCTACATAGCGTAGTACTCACCTCTTCAATGAAAGTCTCTTCTGTATCATTCTACTTGATGAAAGGGCCGAGACATAAATAAGGGGATTTTCTTCCAATTTGAACTTGATAGCGACCAAATCGTTAGAGCAAGACAAAGTGTTTACAACGCTGTAGTGCATCAGATTCACGATCGCCGGGTTTCGCTCGTCGCGCCGGAAGTGAAATACGCGGGTTTTTCTTCTAGGGAGGGTGCACGCTGAGAGATCGGCACAATTTGAACGTTCAGATCAGAATTAAACTTCTAAAACTGACCTGTTTTGATGAATACTGCATCAAATTGGTTAATTCAACCACTAAATAGGGTATAAATGATCCACCTAAGACTTTTAAAATATTAAAACAATCATCAAACGTAAAAATTATGTTTCATTTGCGTGCATGGCTAAGGTGAATCACGCTACTTGAGAGGGAAATAGTTACGTAATATACAAGCTAACTTTCCAAAGTAATAACCTTGAATGGTGCAGAGACGGCCAGTGTCCATCAGTGAACGTCCGTGCTACTAAAGGGCGGATTCTCACATGTGTGGGGTCATATCTAGTCATGACCAAATATTATTTGTCTTGATACTAAATTAGGGCCTACTATCATTATGTACAGTAGTAGAGCATGCCCTGACAAGCTGGGCAGCATTTAAGATTTCATGTGTAGAAATAGTTCAATATCTTGGTTTTAAGAACATGAAATATAGGGATAAAAATCCTGGTTGAACACGATTTCGATCAAAAGAAAGAGAACAGGAAAAATTGATTGCACCAACCAGCAAGCCCCAACCATTCATACCACTTCACTGATATATCATGTTGGGCAGTCTAAGCTGTCTCTTGTATAGTTTGGCAAACATGTCAATAATAACCTCATTCTTTATTGGGAAGTCATGCTGGATGTGAATATACTTTATAAGAAAATGTCGCCCAGGAAAGAACCTGGGCACGAAAACCAAACTACTGAACGACTGATCCGCTTCTAACCCCAGTCTCCTTGCATCGGGACTGTGACTTGAGTGATCATCGTCAGGTGTGCATCACCATTTCCCTCGAAAGGGAACAGATACTACACATGATCTTAGCCAAAAGGCCGAGAAGCGATGTGAATATGAGCAAGACTTGACAGCCGTTCATCGGTCATTGAAGCTCTTGTATAAATGTTCAGCCTACGTAATCTACGTTCACATTCACACGAAGTTACTGGTGGCATACAACTGATGGACTGTTTCGATGTGGATGGTACATCTGCTGGCTCTAGACCAGGAAACTTGGCCTTCCACATACTAACTTCCATATCTAGGAGCTCTGACGAATGTAGGTCATTTGAGTTTGCCTCCTCAATTATGCGGGTGCTTGATGGTGGTGAAGAATAATCTAGTAGAACCGTTGGTACCAGTCCCATCGCTTCTGTACTTTTCACTGCAAGATCTAAACTAGATTGAAAACATTTGTTATTATTATTTTGTGATGACACTGAATTCCTATTGATGAATTCTTATTTCTTAATATTATCGGATCTCTTATTTTTTGTTAGTGTAACATACTATCTGATGAACTGCGAACTAGGCTAAAAGTGAAACATAATTTATAATCACTTGATTATTCACTATGAATTATTGTAGCCTACTGTACCTGAAAAGCGAGTTTTCAATGATGTGCTCTACAAATGGTATGGCCAAATTTACACGATAGTAGGGCATTGGATCACTAGCTGCTGCATTACTACGGTGTACTTGACGTGTCGTAATTCTTGGCATTGATGGTAAGGTATCCACTGATTCAGCCATGGTGACTGCTTTGTTGAAGATCGTGTTGTATTCAGCCTCCATGTTGTTTCTCATCTCTTTATACATGGCAATAATACCATTTTTCATTTGAAATAAAGAAATAATGTAATGAAATACACAAAGTTATTAAAGCATGTATGTGAAAAATATACACATGACATTCGTAACATTACACACCCCCTAGTAAAAATTCCACCAGCGGTCCGCCTGTTACGATGGCCCATTAGGGCCATAGTGAAATAAAAAAATATATTCCAACCAAAGAAGTAATCTGTCGTAACTGATTATTTAATCTGTCGTAACAGACTATTTAATCTGTCGTAACAGCTTAATTTAATCTGTCGTAACAGATTAGTCTACGCCAGGCGATGAACGACGAAAAAACACGGCCTGACTTTAGAATCCGTACCATATGAATGTGATAGCTTATTTCGAATCGCTTCGCTTCGACCGGCAGAATAATAAACAACTGTATAATCCGGTGCTCGCGTCGAGTGAATGATTCGCTTGAATGGGTAGCTATTATTAAAGGGGTAGAGCTATTATTAAAGGTGTAACGTTATTATGAAAGGGGTAGCGTTATTATGAAAGGGGTAGCGTTATTATTATGAAAGGGGTAGCGTTATTATTAAAGGGGTAGCGTTATTATTAAAGGGGTAACGTTATTATTAAAGGGGTAGAGGGGGTAGAGTTTCAAATGCCAGTCTTTAGTTATTTTATTATTAAAAAGGAGTAGAGTTAAAAGGAATACAATGAGTCAGAGAATAACATTCTGACTTTACTTTATGATTTAACATATAACATATAACAAATTAAGACGGGAATACAAATAGAAACAAGTATTGACATGCGATAAAATACAACGGAATTAATGGGTTCCGGATGGACTGTGCCACGTGCTGTTGTAAACAGAAGAAACGGAATACAAATCAATGAAATGGTCCAGACCTTTATGCTTTACCTGCGAACGCCACAGATGCTCGGCCAAGTAGCCATTCATATGGGCATGTTTTGATTCATACGCAGGTAAGCTTTTTTTGGCGTGCAGCCACTCATTCTCTATGTGGTTCGTACATGCTCCTGTTTCCGCGTTTACGAATTCCACAGAATGATTGACCTTGAGATGAGTATACCCCTCTTTACTCAGGCAATCATAGGCCTTCCAGCAGTCGCTGTGGATGATAGAACCGGGCCTAATCCACTTTTTGATGAGTGTAAGAAGGGTATTCTCATCTCTTTCTCCACTGGCACCATAAACATTTTGCCCCTGTCTTCCACCTCTCTGCCTCCAAAAACCCACTGTCCGTCTTGGATTCGCCCGCGATTATATTTTCGCTTGCCAAACTTGCTTTCGTCGATTTCGACGTGGATGCCGCTGCCACCTATCTGTGAACTGGTGTTAAGAATGACTTGTTCGCAAACTTCTCTGGCAAAATAAGCCCAGTCCACACATGTGGCAGAAGAAAGCCCCAGCTCGTGCTCCAGGAAATCCTGTGGTACTTTCCGACTCCACCAGTCGGTGAATTGGAGGAGCTCTTTGATGGTCAGGTTAGACTTCTCAAACCAGGATTTTTTCCGCACGGACATGGTGCATTGGTGAACCAGGGGCTTGCTCGAACGACATCTCCATCTATGTACGTGAAGAGAGATATTAAAATAATTAAATAGAGGTTACGAAGAATTTCTGGAGGGGGGGGGGAAGGATATAGGGTTAGGGGTTAGGGTTCGGGATTAGTTAGGGTTGGGGTTAGGGGTAGGGAATAGGGTTAGGAGTTTGAAGAACGGGAGGTGGATTTAGGGAGTGGTTACATCGATGTGGGAGAGAGATAGTAAGAAGAGAACGTATGAAGAGAAATTGTTATTACCTGTAGCCGTCACTCGTTGCTTTTTGCACAGAGATGGCTTCCAACTTCATTTTTCCACCACAGGTGGAGCATTCAGGGTCTTTCATGATTACTCCCTTGGACATCAACCAAGTTAGAGTCGTCAGCTTGTCTTTCAAGACATCTTCATGGAGCCTGTCGTATGTCATTGGCTTGTTTGTAATTGCTTGTGAACGACTATAACTGGGATTCCAAGAGGTGGATGGAACTAATTCTGCCATTATATTTGTTAGGAACGTGGTTACAACTTTGTCGTTAAGATGTGTCTTGGAACAGAGCTGCTGCAAGATATGATTAGTGGAGTATAAACACATGCTTAAGTCTTACTGCAGTAGACCATCACAAAAGAAGACGTTTCAATGGAATTCGTTGTCAATAAAAAAGTTTATTACGTATTCATTCTTTGCTCTTAATTGTGTTAAATATTCATATTATTTATTACATATTTATTATATATTCATGAACATATTTCATATTCATTATTTCGCTTTTGTTCTATGGTAATGAATATTAAAATATGGTAATAAAGGAAAAGTTAAGGTTTCAATTTTTCTTTCAAACTCCAAATCCTCATCCGGCTCACAGCCTGATTGGTTAGGAGTATGCGCTATTATTAATTCGCATCCTGACATCCCGGGTTCGATTACTGCTATGTGTTACTCATGTTATTAATCATGCTTCTTCTCTTCTCTTCACAGATAGGTAGGTCTCATCCGAGCCAACTGGTGAGGATTCTAAATTAGTACCAAAAACACACACGAGTATTGAAGTGTAAAGAATATATTTATCCAAACCCAAGCCTGGGCACTAGCAGGGTATGAAGAGAGAACTCCAACACAATAACGCTGAACAATACCACGGAGAGGCGTTAACTGCCACAACACAGTGCACGCTGCACGTGCAACATATACAGTAGCGCATAGCGCATGATATATTCCACCTACCGAACAGTCATTGAAGTAAGTACGTACGTGTGCATAGCCAGTAGGATTATGAACGCCATCAGTGATGCCTTTGTATTTCGGCGTGTGTTTTGCCATGTAAGTTTAATGTTGTATTCGTTTGAAACATGTTAAGTTAGTAATACATGTTAAGTTATACTTTTCAGGTTAGAAAGACTAACTTTAAGCCTAGATCATCGGCTTCATGGATGTTCAGAGTTAGTCATACTAGGTCTACGAACAACCCTAAGTTGCCTAACGTTACAAACAGCTGTTACCGGGCCTGCCCTAACCATGAATGATACAAGCAAAAGTTAGATTTAGTTGAAATAAAGTAAACCCATGGCCTACACTTCACTATACATTACTATGTTCAAGCAAGATTGGGAGGGAATTCATACCACTGCTTCGTGGCCTAGTATTTGACTGATCGAGTTGAAGACATTATTAAACAATTGCTAGGCTAGGCCTACTACTTTTTCAGAAAATAGCCTACTGAAATAAACAGTTCAAAAGCCATTAATAGTGGACTGGCCTGCACGACCCCCCCCCCACCAATCTGCCAACAGTGATATAGATAGGATTTTTTCCTGTGCATAAAGCATGATAATTACAAAGTATTCATGTAAATTGTGTTGTATGAAAGACATTTGATTAATGGAGGTGCATGGCAGCATTATTGTTTGACCCGGCATTATTGGTAATAGCTTCGCAATTATGAAAAACTGATTCGTCAGCATGTACGAGTGTGTAAATAGTAAGCATTCGTTTATATTTTTGTTGCATTATTTCTTTAAAGGGTTTGGTGATGAAAATGTCAACCAGAAAGGACAAAATAATGGAGAGGCTGCGAGAAAAGTTGAGGCTAAGACAAAGGGAAAACAGAACAACTGAAGTTTCTACACACCGTTCGAGCAGAATGCAAGGAAACAAAAATGCTGCGAAAGCTGAAAGAAGGGTTGATGTTGGATGACTGCATTTATCTAAAGGGGACACATACAAGCAAGTACGCATACAAAACGGTGGTGGCATACGACGTTTAATTATGCCAAAAGCCATGAATGTTTCACATGTGTTAGAGGAGGCAAAGAAGTTGTTTTTCCCAGACGGGCTTTCCCCTAAGGGAACACTAGCAGATTTCAAATTTTAGATGATGGATGTTCGCAAGCTCCCCTTTGTGAACAATCCAACAATCCAACATATTGACATATTGACATGTGACATATTAACAAAAGAAATTGAAAGAGACGATTCAACAAGTGGTGAAGCATCCTGTGAGGAAACTGACCAGGTACAAGATGTAGATGAAACTGTCCATGTGTCCGATGATTCCGGAGATGAAATTCCAGCCATTGATCTTCATGTGATGACTGATGTTGGCAGTGAGGTGACGGTTGGTACATCTCAACAAGTAATGACTGAACGTAGTGATCTGACCACTTATGAAGAGTCCGAAATTAATTTAAGTGGCCATCCCAGCAATAAATTACCTTCAGGAACACCCACAATTGTGTTTCGACCATCGGCGTTAGCTGGTAGTGATTTTCATATTGATGATACACACACCAAAACAACATTTGTAATCAGGAGAACACATGTTTTTGAAGAATTCATAGAGTTCTTTAAAGACCCACAAGTACCAAATTCTGCAATTGAGATAAGAATGGTACTGCCAAATGGTGAAATTGAATTGGGAGATGGGTCCGGAGTGTATGCCGATGCCTTCACAGCTTTTCGGGAGGAGTTTGCAAAGTATTCAACAGGTGACCAGTTCAAAGTTCCTTCATTACGACATGACTTTGATGCAAATTCTTTGGAATCGGTTGGTCGCATAATTTCCAAAGGATGGAAAGATATGAGTTACTTTCCATTGTCTGTTAGTCCCCCATTCATGGAAGAAGACATGAAGGGGACATGAAGGATGCATTTTTTCAAAACATATGTGTTAGAGAAAATGGTCATTGTCGAAGCACTTACACACTTTCCAGAGGGTGCTAGTTATGATGAGCTGATTGATATTCTTGATGGTTACGGATGCCGTGTTCTAGTTACGAAGCGCAACTTGCCTCAAATCCTGTATGAAATAGGGCACAAACAGATAATTCAGAAACCAATGTTCACAGCTGACAGCATGCGAGAGTCTCTTGTGCCCTTGCGAAAAGAACTAACTCCATTAAAACTGCGTGAACTCTACAAACACATGATGCCAACGTCCCAGAAAGTTATTACCAGGATAAAAGTCCCACAAGATATTTCAGAAGGCCAACATGTGGTATTTTCTTACTTAAAGAAGTACATCCGATCCCTTTAGAAAGACAAGCTTCAGAAGTTTTTGCGCTTTTGGACTGGGGCTGATGTTTTGTCATTCCCGCAGTTAAACGTTTCATTGAATCTCTTGGATGGATTTTCACGCAGGCCAGTCGCACACACTTGCAGCCAGTGTTTGGAGCTTCCAACAACTTATGAAAGCTACATTGATATGAAAATTTAACTAAACCAGGTTCTTGACTCAGGTATCTGGGTAATGGACATAGTTTAATATAGCTGGCCTTTGTCAATAAAATAAGTTCTACTACCCATATTTCATGTTTATGGTGGTGTTTTGAAGTAAAGGATATTTTCTTCTGAAACCTCAGAAATTGGTGTTGTTTAGCCAATTATTACATCACCATCATCTTAAGATAAGGGATAAAATGTACAGTGGTTTTGTTCGTTCATTCAGAATGCTCTGTGGACCAGGAAAACTGTTTTCAAATTTGTTATGTGTACGTTTTAGTCTACTAGAGTCACTTTATTTAAATTTTAAATCAATACAATCAGCCTGTATAACATTGATTAGGCAAAATCTGCTGGAACTTTGAAAGTTTCTGTCTTTTGGTCTATCTTATTTAAGAAATCATGCAATATCATTTAGCCTTCGCGGTGAATGAAGTAACAAGTAAACAGATAGGTCTTGACATTACAAATATTTTCTGTAGTTAGTTTGAAGTGTTGACTAAATATTGCATGAGAGTGTAATGTTTTTTGTAGTAAAAGTGCATTTTGTTAAAGTTGTAGAAGTAGTTATTTCCATATGTTGATAGTTTTAGACAATTTGGCAAAGTATAAAAGAGGGCCATTACAACACATTGAAGGCAATGTTATACATCAATTGGACAGATTTATCACTTTTTGTCATCTTTTTCATCCTAGAAACTGTCAGTACATTAAGCAAGTCACATTAAAAATACCTTTTTGTGCAGTATGTGTAAGGAATATTCCACAAAATTTCTATCATACTTTTTCGCATAACTGGCATGGTTTCTACAAATAGTAAATTGTTGGCTTACTGTACATTACTTTTGAGTTATAAGTAAAGTTTTATGCAGCCTTTGTTTTTTAATTTTGAAGAATATTTAATCCATATATTCAACAAAAAAAGAGATCCTGTATGTAACGCAAAAAGCGGTATAAATCGTTTAGAAAGAAACAGGACAGTGTCAGCATGAATATAAAGAGAGATCAGTAGTTGAGTCCTATGCGGAATAAAGCAGGAATTATGAGGTGTGATGTACAGCTACTCTAACCTCACTGCTGATTAGAGTCCTGCATTGGTGCATCCTCGGGTAACTAGGGGCCCTTTTGAAGATATGTAATTGTTTATCATAAACATTTTCAATAATTTGGAAAGTACTGTAATTGTTTTATGTTAAACTTGTTTCTTGGTTTTTATTTTGAGATATTATTGTTCATGAATAAACAGAGCAGGAGAGCTGGTCATTCCACAGTTTTGTTGTAAACTTTGTCACATTCCTGCAGTAGAGATTGTTATGATGAACGAAAGTTTCAGAACAAAACTTATGTAGTGAATTGAAAATTAAATACAAGTAATTAACCCAAGTCAGTCAGGTTGAGAAAAATAATACAAAAGGACGCAAAATGCTGCTTTAAGAGAGCAAAGAAAAGTGAAATTTATTAATGATTCATGGAATAATTATGGCAAGGGGCAAAACAAAATCAGTTATTGCCATTATTGCCGATATTCAGAGTAACCATAAAGAGTACAGTGCTGCTATATGACTTGGGTCATTTACTTAAATGTGGGGTACTTTATAAGAATTCATGACTTAGAGAGAGAAAAACACATTAAATACTTAGAGTGACAGGCCAGTGCTGTAGTTGAGATTAGTAGATCCAAGTCCGAGTCCAGCTGGTCCGAGCCTAAGTCCAAGCTACATTTTAATAGTACATGGCAATACATTGTAACACATATGCAATATTCTGTTTACCCCTTATACCTATTATGAGTATGGAAAGTATTCATTTTCCCATGACTCACATTGATCATGGTAGTTGTCCCCTTAATATCTTAAGCTAAATATCATTACGTATATTACTTTCAAAAGTGACCTTGCTATATTCATCAAAGTGGTCAGGTATATACATACTGAGGTTTCAAAAAGCAAAACTGAGTATCGATGACCATGTCTTGACTTTGCTTTAGCATAGTTGTGGCAATGTGTTCTTACTGTACATTAATGCTTGTACATCCAAGGGAATAAATCAGACATACAAGTAGCTTCTTATGCAGATTGAGCACTCTATCAAACACAGACACTACATTATGCATATCTTATGTAAGGTCTTTGTCTTTGGATATGTTTATATGTATTAGACTATGGTTAATGCTACCCCCCCCCCCCCCCTCTCTTCCTCTTTCACATGCCATTCAATTACTTAATGTATTGCATCTATAAGGACACAATGACTTGGTAATGGATTCATACTGTAAGGTGTCACATCATGGTATATTGAAGGAGCATCAAAATATATAGATGGACACTCAGATATCTGGCTATCAGTTCAGTTATAGATCCTATTTTCTTGTGTCAAATGATCAGTTTTACACTGCAGATTTGATAATACTTCAAATCTTTGTAGTTATACTGTAACATATTTGTAACATGTGTTGTCGTACTTGCTTGGACTGGATGCAGCCTGCTTCTGCAGAACATGGGGACACTACTGTCAGCCATAGTGTCCTTACATATTGTGTCCATATCAATATTTCTTTCTGTAGTTGGAGGACACTGCTGTCAGTCATAGTGTCCTCTTTACATTATTCTGTCTTGGTATTTAAAAATCCCTTCGTCAGAACAAGTACGGTTAGTACTGTCAGCTATTGCCAACACGTTTGACAACCATTCACTCTTAGCATTCCATTCCTTTCATTACTCACCTTGTCTCATGTCCTTCCTAGTACGTCCTTGATTTTTTTTTTCATACAACCATCAGGTGTGCCTTGCTTCTTTTTTAGAGGGATGTTAACTGTACTTTAAAAATTTGACCACAAATTCTGATTTTTATTAAGCCACTGTTGTGTATGATCCTGTGTATTTGCTGTAACAATTTATTTTGATGTAATAGGTCTGCAGGTTATGTGCCCTATATCACCACTTGATATGTCATATGTATGAATATACCAAAAAATTGTACCCTATAATTATCATTTTAATTTGTACATAGGCCTATGACAACCTTGGAAAAGGATTGCAAAAGGGGGCTAATATGAACTTGGTCCGTGTAGTGGTGGTGAGCAACGAGGGAATTGATTAATGTGATATAAATCTAATTGCTGCATAGTGAAGACTATCTAAAGAAGACATGCATGTTAAAAGTCAATCCTGGTGGCCAAAAAAAGTGACCTTAAAAAATGATAAATAATTTTCTAAACATGTTGTCAAAGTATGAGAACGCTAATGTTGCGTTTGACAGAGAAACGATTTTTTAATCGTTATGGATACACATTTCGAATATGATTTGAACAGTAAAATACGTTACGTCAGCTCTGCCATAGCAGATTGCGTCGTAACCCACGCTTCGAACAGTAATCAGCACAAAACCGCGTTTGTATACAGATTAATATCTTCCTTAATTCCCGCTGAAATTTCTTCTAAATTAGATATGTTTTTAAAAACTCATAAAACCGCCATTTGTTGTGAAGATCGGTGATTTCGTGGTCTTTGTGTCACTCAAGATAAGTTTGAATAGCAGACTCGTTGTTTACATTACGATGTTCAGCTCCAATACCAAGATGGATGTTAGCGTGTTGACTACAGTACTGTGTGGTACTTTCTACGAAGCTTAAGCTCCCCGATACTACGTTCAGCTAGGCAGGTTAGCGAAGTCCTTTTGTGGAACGATGCCTCAGTGCCAGGCTTTTGGATGTAGTAATGTGCATGGATGCGTGAACGAAAAGGGAGACTTTCGTTTTTTAGTATTCCTAACCCCAACAAGAGTAATGAAAACTGAACTGTGTAGGAGGTGGATTCATGCGATCGGAACAGACAAATTCGATCACAAGAAATATGAGTACCATCGTGATCGCGTAGTTTGCGAAAAGCATTTTACATCGGAATGTTATATGGATGACATGCAGGCCCGGTTAATGGGGACCAACCCCCCCCCCCCCAAAAAAAAATAAGCCAGGATCGGTTCCAACATTATTTACTTTTTTACCAAACTTCGGGTGAGAATTACCATCTCAATCAGAACTACGGATCCAGTCAAAAGAAATACAAGAGGTAGGTATATGGTTGGCTATGGCGATCAAACCCAAATCGTAGCCGTGTCCATACATGGCCTACACTTGGCTTTGTAAATTTGCAATTCCTACTTTAAGTACGTAACCTTACTGTAGCTTGGCTTATTTAGGTTAAATTATGTAGGCCTACATCATGTCTCTTTTTTGTGTTTTTATTGTAATAAAATTGGGTAGCATTTTAGGCTGTTTTCATTGATTCATTATCAATAACAAATGAAATTTTGCAACGTCTAAACTTCATTTTGCCATTTGAGGTCTACGGTAGACCACACTGTCAGACTGCATTGCTTTCTTGACAAAATTCACCAAGGGCTGCAGCAGTACCTAGGACATTCACAACTGCAACACTCTGGACATTCAACTAACATAACAATAACATTGGATAGGCCTAGCATAAGTAGTCCTTATTTTGGCTTCAAATTTAATTTATCTGTTTGTTACAATTGTAGCCTATGGTTCTTGTTGAGGAAGTGTTGATAGATAGATATGAGGCTGATAGGATGAGGAGCTCAATGCTGCTGCAAATTTCACAGACTTCTGAGTCTGAAATGATGTTCCACTGGCAGACCTGTGGGCTGTACATTGTGGGAAAAATTATACATTTTAGGTTTGTCAACAACTGCGATTTTTCTTGGTGCTGTGGACTTGTTCAGGTCGATAATCCAAAAACAATTCTTCAGTTGTTACAGTCATAACACCGTTAACATGTGTAAGGAATGAATGCTCAATATTTCCTGTTCACAGAAAATTACCACTCTGTATAAATAAGTAACAGTGTTTAAATTCAATGGCCAATTAGGCATCCTGGTTACAGGAAAATTTAAATACAAATTCTCAATGTCATTGCGAAACCAATGCTTTTGTATGCATATAGTCCTTACAGTATTTTTCTCATATTACCATACATCTCTAAGCTACAGGAATATCCCCATACTGTACAGAATAAATGACAATGTTTTCACTATTTCAAAGGCATCATTAATGATCGCGCAACATTTTCTTCTTCATCCTTTCCAGTTCTTGAAGTCCCTCAGCCCAGCCAAAAAACCAAAGAAAGGTACAAAGGTCAAATCAGCTCCACTTGATTCAGCTGAGATTCCAGAAGCAGAAATTGTTGTTGGTGCTACACAATGGGTAACTGCCATTTTATTTTGTGCTTTTTACGTGACCCGCCATGCGGGCTACAAAACGTCACGGCCAAACGGCATTACCGAACCAAACGCAACTCAGGTCTAGCGAGCCAAATAAACATACGCCCACCGACCTGCAGAGACAAAACGCCCACCCCACTCAAACGTTCAAAAACCTACAAATGGACAACCCGCACGCAGCGAAACGAAAAACCCTCCCCAGCACACCAGCGTCCAAAAAAGGCAGCCCCAGATAAACGGCGAAAATCGCCTTCAATTTGAAGGCGAATGTCAGACTTAACCGCCTCCAGGACTGCCTGCCAACTGGCAAATTTCCCCCTAAAAACCAAATTACATCTATTCCGCCAAACATGTTTTTTTACAACAGAGCAAACAAAAATGATGCGGTGCAACACAGCTACCGAACAAACTGGAGGGTCTACCCCATATAGCCCTGCCCCACCCAACTTAGTTCAGTTCAGTTCTCGTGGAGTGCGGACGTGTTTTCGGCTGCTCTCCACCTTTCGTTGACCACACCTTTATCGTGTTTTTACGTTGGCCCTTCATTAGTTTACAGTTTGTTTTAGTGTAGTTTCTGTATTTTGGGTTTGTTTCGTTTTGGTTTGTGTATAGGTGCGTGGCTTTGCCACACCCCTAGCTGTCATGGCGGTTCGCCGTGACAGCAAAATCGTATTGTTGAGTTTTTCGGGGGAGGCTAAGGTCGTCCCCGTACAAGTTTTTTCAGTTTTGCGTTCTGTTGGTTTAAAGGTCCCTGGAGAGGTTGACGCGCTTCAGCGTAAACCTCTCCGGGGTATGAATTGTTTTGATGTACGGTTTACCTCGGAGGCTGCCCGCGTCCGAGGCGTCCATGTGTTGGAGGGAGTTGAGGGATTGAAGGTCACACCGTATGGCAGTTCGGTGTGGGTGACAGTCCTCCATCTCCCTCTGGACATGTCTGAACAGGTTGTTGTGCGGACACTGGGGCGTTTTGGGAAAGTGACCGGCTACGAGGAGCCGGAATTCCTTGAATGTAAAGGTGTCAAGACCGGGACTAGACGAGTTAGAATCGAACTCAAGTCCGATATCCCCTCTACCTTGTGGGCTAATGGGCACAGGGCCCACATTGCATACCCGGGCCAGCCTCGCACTTGTTGGAGGTGTGGGCTGGAAGGGCATGAGGCCAGGTTGTGCCCGAACAAGCGGTGTAGCCGCTGTTTACAGGTTGGGCATACCCTGGCCGAGTGTAAAGGGGATATCGTTTGCAACTCGTGTGGGAAAACGGGCCATCTCGCCCGTTTATGCCCAGACCGCTCATACGCCGCGAGAGTGGCTACGGGCGTGGTTGCAGCGGTCCCTGTCCCGGCCTCTGACACCGTACCACATGATGATCCTGTCATCGCCCCAGTGTCCGACACTAGCGCCCCGATGGAGGCTTTGTTCCCCCTTTCGTGTCCGACCTCTCCCCTGATCGAACTTGCCGAGACTGCCAGCCTGCCCACTGAGGCAGAGCAGGACAAAACGGCGGAGATGGTACTAGCGGAGTGGCACGCGGCGCAGGATGCCGCTTGTACTGGTTCACCGGTAGCTGCGCCCGCTATCGGTGATACTAGTCGGGCCCCGAGTCAACCGGCCCAAGAGACATTAAGTGGCCCAGATTCTGACTCGCCAATGGAGGACTGCACTACAGCCTTATTAGTTGTGGCTAAGGAGTCCTCCGATTGGTTTGATGAGACAAAACAGGCCACTGATCTCATTGACTCGAGTGGCCCTTCCAACCTACCCGCAGCCGCTTCCGCTATACCGGACACGATGGTCGCTAGTGGACCTCCTGTTCCTGACAGAAAGGTCCACTCGATCAAGGTTGACGAGGAGTTAAGAACTCTGCTCCCTCGTAAGAAAAGGGGGAATACTGTTAGGGGCTTGAAAAGACCCGTATTGGGAAAATTTCGCAGGTAATGCGCAAGCCTGTTGTCTGCTATCGGGACGGCGTACCCCGGATGAATTTTGGAGTTAGTTAGTTGTTATGTGTGGGGTGGGGGGTTTGTGTGGTCCTTACATAATATGTGTTGGGGGTTTTCTGTTTGTGGTTTGGTGTTGGCTTTTGGGGGCTGGTTTGTGGAGCTTTATTGTTTTGGTTCTGTTGCCCTTCTGGTCCGTGTCCTTTTCGCGTCACGTTGAACGCTATATTTTATACATTTGTGGGTTAGTGAGAGATTTCTGTTTGTGGGTTTTCAGTTGGGTTTTTGGTGGTTGTTAAACAGACTGGGATTGTTTTTGGTTTTGTTGACCTTTGGTCCGTGTCCGTTTCTTTGCACGTAAAAAGCACACTGCACTACAGCCTTATTAGTTGTGGCTAAGGAGTCCTCCGATTGGTTTGATGAGACAAAACAGGCCACTGATCTCATTGACTCGAGTGGCCCTTCCACCCTACCCGCAGCCGCTTCCGCTATACCGGACACGATGGTCGCTAGTGGACCTCCTGTTCCTGACAGGAAGGTCCACTCGATCAAGGTTGACGAGGAGTTAAGAACTCTGCTCCCTCGTAAGAAAAGGGGGAATACTGTTAGGGGCTTGAAAAGACCCGTATTGGGAAAATTTCGCAGGTAATGCGCAAGCCTGTCGTCTGCTATCGGGACGGCGTACCCCGGGTGAATTTTGGAGTTAGTTGTTATGTGTGGGGTGGGGGGTTTGTGTGGTCCTTACATAATATGTGTTGGGGGTTTTCTGTTTGTGGTTTGGTGTTGGCTTTTTGGGGCTGGTTTGTGGAGCTTTATTGTTTTGGTTCTGTTGGCTTTCTGGTCCGTGTCTTTTTCGCGTCGCGTTGAACGCTGTATTTTATGCGTTTGTGGGTTGGTGAGAGGTTTCTGTTTGTGGGTTTTCAGTTGGGTTTTTGGTGGTTGTTAAACAGACTGGGATTGTTTTTGGTTTTGTTGACCTTTGGTCCGTGTCCGTTTCTTTGCACGTAAAAAGCACACACAGTCATCAATGCATACAACAACATATGAATATGACATCACTTTCATGGAAGACAATTACATGCTGCTCTTTGATGATTTCAGATTCCCATGGGTGATGTACATGATGAACTTCCAGTCACAGAAACAGAAGGCAGTGGCATTACATCTCCTCCTGTGTCACCTCTTGTGGTGGGTATTAAATAAATCAATCAACAATCAAAACCAACTCAGTTTTAAATCAATTGTTCTGCCACCAGCCCACATTACAGCAAATTTCTATTCTTGGACTTAGTATATAGTAAAATTGTCAATTGTTACGTGTTGTGGAAACATTTCTCCAATGGTTAACAACTTAATGTAAATGTATCTCTTCAGTATTTGTGTCCTACTGTCTTTCTATAGGGGTGTATTGACATATTCATTCATCTATTCAATCTAGAACATTGACATTGTTAATGTGAAAACCATTTGTGCTCAGATTAATCTATTGTGAATTTTTTCTTCTCATTTTTTGAAGAAAATTATTCAATATGTAACTTAAGTGCTTTGATAACATTGTTGCAAAGCCTGACTACAAATGTGACCAATTCTACACCAAAATATGCAACATTGTATCACTGAAACATCAATTTTTTGGGCTTTTGATTTGATCAGGATACACAAAAATTCCTTTCCTTCACATATTTGGTTATTTATGTTAGAAAATTTATATCATTATATTCCTGTCACAAGTGTTCATTTTTGTTTGGTATCAATTGCCCATATTTTGTAGATTCAGAGACAGATATTGGGTACTTCAAAGTACCTTGTCCAGTTGATGCCAGAAAATTTTCATCCCCCATATCTCCACTACATTCAACAGCAAGGCCCGCTAGTATTACCACCACACCAAGTGTAAGGAGAAGAGCTTTCTTTTCTTTTCTTCCTTTCATGTGTTGTCTCGACAAATTGCAAGTGTTTCTGAGGTATTCTGTAATGATATAGTCATTTCAGCATATTCAGATTGCAATATTGTGGCACATGTCCAAATGTAGACATTTTGAAGACATTCCAGCAATTATGCCAATTAGCAATTTCAGCAATGAACCAGTCCATGCATCAGCTATATTTTTACTACATCATCATGATGAGGTAATGAGGTGTACCACATTTAGCAAAAGGAGCCTTTTGACTTTGGCGGAGTTCAAAGCTCATTTGTAATCAGTAGGGGTCAAATGATGAATACCATATCTCAAGAAGGGAAGGTTGGACAGATAACAGGTGTATCATATTAAGGTGCGAGAAGCTTTTCGTAGTACAGTAAGTGGAGGTCAAAGGACATGAGGGGTCAGCAGGCATCAATTTTACAAACATTGAAAACATATCTCAAGATGGGAATCTTTGGACAGATCTCATGTTTGTAATGTAGTATACCAACCTGAGCACAAGAAGCCAATCAGTTGTCATGTCAGGGCAGCAGCCTTCATTGTTGATACAGTAGTCGCATACACATGTTTTCCCAGTGTTATTGCTGGTGAGGTTGTGCAACCTCACCATATAGTAGATCAGAACATTATACAATGCCTTACTATACTTTGAAATGTTGTATCTTGAAAATCACCACGCATTAGTGCACTCTGGTTAGGTTTCTAGTGGCGAAGAATGACAGGAGCTATGTTTCCTGAACCTGCAACTAAATGTTAATGTAACATCGCAATGTGTGCTCTTTTGCTGGAAGCAGTCACATTAATATGAATCAGAAATCTTTGTTTACTATAACAAGAATGACATGTTGTCAGAAATTTTACAGTCAAAACAAAATATGTGATATGTGCTATTAATTCATTGCAGGATTCTGGGAGAAGTGACGCAAGCAAGCCCTTAAAGTAGCAGTTCTTCATCAGTACCTGCATCTAGTCCCATTTATGCACCCTCAGAGGGAGAAGAACATGCAAGTTCGAGCGACACGTCTGAAGAAGGGTTTAGCAGCAGGGAGGATAGACTGATAAAACAGGAACTTCATTGTGTTTGAACAGTGTTTGGACAATCTTATTGGGAAAGTTTGTTGCAACAAATGTATGGCAACCGCTCTTGAGACCACAAAGTATGTGAAAGGCACAATGGTGTCTGTAAAAATGACATGCCTGAATGGTCATGAAATAACAACATGGTCTTCACAACCACTTGTTAGGGATACACCTTGTGGAAATTTTTTACTGGCAGCTGCCATCTTACAATGCATGAACTTTATGGGGGGTGCAGTGCATTGGAAAGTCAATGTTCTACAATACGTTGATGAACACCTTAATACCTGTGGTGAATCACACGTACATCGAGCACCAGAAGGAAATCTTCCAGCAACTCCATGGGCAAGGCATTTGGCTGTCAGGTGATGGAAGATGTGACTCCTCCGGGTTATAATGCGAAGTACTGTTCGTACACCCTGATGAATTCTAAAACAGAACATATTGTTCATACAGAGCTAGTGCAAGTCTCTGATACAACAAGCTGTGTTGCCATGGAGAAGATGGGATTTAACAAGAGCCCGAGGGCACTGTGGTTCCTTGCTTGGGGTATATGACAATACACATAATATTATCAAGCAAGATTGGGCTGAAATAGTCCAAGTAATTGTGGTCCTACATGTTCCCATAAAGTAACCAACACTACAGCCAACACTTTTGTGATCACAAAATGTGAACGGATTTTGGATCAAAAGGCACTTTTGAGATCTAAATATGGCGTCGAAAATGTAAGAAATATAAGAGACCTACAAGCGTGTCAACAGATATGATAACATTGGTGACCTCAGATGACATGACCTTTAAGTTTCAAAATGTTCCACCACTCCTTTCACAACTTGTCCCAAAATATCAACCATGTAACACCTTGGCATTGAGATTTAATTGCATTAAATTTCCAAAAATTAACTTTGAACTTGTATACATAACTTCACACACAAAGGTCACTCGGAGGTCAAGCAATTGACATTTTTCATCGGTGAGACCTAAATAGAGCATGACTGTAAAAATTCAAACATATTTTCTTTGCCCATTTTCTCCCCCCAAAATGCTACTTTTTTAACATTAGCTGACCTTTGGTGACGTTGGACCACATGACCGTTAAGTTTGAAAATATTCCCCTATACCATTTGCAACTTGTCCAAAAAAATTCACCTTGTCACAACTTGGCACTGGGAGTTATTGCATTAAATGTCTGAAAATTAACTTTGACCTATTATAACTTCGCACACGAAGGTCACATGGGGGTCAACCCATTCACATTTATGATCAAAAGGTACCTTTAACATCTGGAAATAGCATCGAAACTGTAAAATCCACAAAACACGAAAAGGTCACCAGAGGTCAAATTGAGGTCAAGGGTCACCCAGATCCGGGTCGACAATTGGATTACATTGAAGCAACTCCCAACCCTAACGGACATTTCGTTCTCAAGTTATCGGAAAATACTAGTTTTTTATCATTAATTGACCTTTGATGACCTCGGATCAAATGACCGTTATGTTTGAAAATGCTCCCCTAACCAGTTCACAACTTGTCCCAAAATATCAATCTTGTCGCACATTGGCACTGGGAGTTATTGCAGTTTTAATATGTTCGGTTTTTGGACCATAACTGACCTTTGGTGACCTTTGTGAGCACCAAAAACAATAGGGCACACCTTCTCCATATGGCGGATCTATAGTCCAAGTTTGGCCTCAATCCAACTTTCCCTTATTGAGATAGAGCGGACCCAAGAAAGTGTCACAGATGCACACACACACAGACATACACACACACACGCCAACCTGACTACATAGGTTCCTTTTGCTAAAGCAAGGAACCAAAAATGTTTGGACCTTATGTCAAACGGAGTCGAAGTAGCGCTTGTTGCAACAGATCGGCATGCTGGAATCAGGAATCTTGTAAGAACTGAATATCCGCACATCGCCCACAATTTTGATGTTTGGCACTTTGACAAATCTGTGCGGAAGAAGCTTACCTCCAAAGCCAAGAAGAAGGACCATGATGCATTATCACCTTGGATCCATTCTATCTGCTTGCACTTGTGGTGGTGCTGCCAAAAACTGCAACCAAGATCCACAAATGCTACGTGAGATGTGGACATCAATTCTTAAACATATTGTTAATGTTCATACATGGGTTGATGGTGAAAAGTTTCACCAGTGTGGGCACACCCCACTTTCAGAAGATGAAAGTCGATTGAGGTGCTGGCTGAAGCCTGGATCCCCAAGCCACATTGCTCTCCAAGAAGTCATCCTCAACAAAACCATTCTGAAAGACTTGGAGCATCTAGTACATTCTTGCCACACTGGTGCATTGGAGTTATTCCACAACAATTTGCTGAAGTTCTGTCCGAAGAGGATAGAGTATTCCTACCCACATATGCAGGCTCGTATGCATCTTGCTGTATTAGACCACACCAAAATCTAAACAGGGAGCAGGCCACTGTGAAAAGGGATGCAAAATCAGCAGGTGCAATTGGTGACAAAAGATTTTCCATGTCATACTCAAAATCTCAACGTAAATGGGTCGTGAAGGTCTATGAAGGAAAGTCTTATAATTATGTGCAGGAGATGATGGCCAACTCCATACGTGGGTTTGAAGGGAAGATTGCCTATGAGGAAGTACACAACCCTGTCAGACCACAAAGCAGTGCCCAAGCCAGATAAAGGAGTGTTAGTGGATCAGCTAAAATCCCTGTTTGATTTAGCTATATCTAGTGTGGCTCCAGAGATTCACTTTCATTGTGATGAAAACACAGAAGATTCACTTGAATCGGAGAACTGACACGGTTGCTTATGTATATTACCTTCTTGTCTCTATGAGATCTTGTATTTACATATGGGCCATTCATTGCTGTCTTTGTTGTCTACCATGAGTTGACATAGTAAAAATATGTCTTTCCTTAAGTTGAAATCAATATTTTCATTTCTTTAACGTAACCTTGAGAAATAGGAAATATAGGGTCAAGAATCCAATTTTACCCTTTTTTTTAAAGTTATTCACGTCGATATCATTATGGTTTGGTTATGCGGATACACAGTAGAGTATACGACATTTCTAGGGGACATGATGTCCAAATTAATATAAAACATCTTAAGGAGTTTTGAGACAAGTCTGCTGTTAATGCTTGTAGTATATTTTGCCATAATTTCTTCAACCAGGTGTGAATGGAAGGTAGATGCTATTTCAATCTTTAGTTGCGTAAGAGATCGCTTTAGTGTTATATGGTAATTGTAATATTTTGCACACCAATCTGCAGCCGAAAGTTGAGATAAATAGTTTGCAAAATGTATGAATCACGCTCATGGAGTAGCGGTTCAGAGTAGCAGTGATGTACAATATTTGTTGAGCGATTGCTGTAGTAACAGAGATTCCATGTCATATGGTAAAATGTATTTTGCTAGTTTGTCTAACAGGTCTTCCAGTGAATGATATAAAAGAATGATCATAATGATGATACAATACTGAGTATTCTTATGTCATATTACTCAATTTATATTACAGGATAAATCGACCCAAAAATTCATTTGCTTGCAATCTGAACTAACTGACATTTCGCTCATAGAAGAAGTAATATGGCACGTCAAAGTCTCCGCACAAGGTCATTCCACGACGATTAAATAATCTGTTATCACAGATTAATTCTTTGGTTGCAAATTTTTTTCTTTCACTTCTAAATTTTTTTGTCACTTGTACATTTTTGACTTGATTTTTTATTTTTTTTTCCACTTGAAATTTTTTTTCTTCACTATGGCCCTAATAGGCCATCGTAGCCTGTCGCAAAGCAGTGGCATAGCGGCGCTTGCGAAACGCAAACATTTCACCAGTGGTCCACCGGTGGCAAAGCAGCGGCATAACTGCATGACCACCCGACGTGATGTTGACATTTACAACTTGCCATTTAGGCTTTTAGCTCCCACTTGGTAGCTTAGCGTCGTGGATTTAGGCCTTCCATGCCAAAAAATATTATTATACTTATAGCGGCGGACCACAGGCCAAATATTCAGCGGTCTACCAGTTTCAACTGCTCGCGGTCCGCTAGAGTTGCCACAAGCGGGCCGCTGGTGGTACGCAGGGGGAATGCTATATTGGACCTGGCAAATTATGAATTTATTGATACAATTATTGATACAACACAATTCGGGAGAAAAGGATGCTAACCTGCTTGTATGCCGATACCACTTCCCCTGTCCTTCCTTGTAGTTTCACGGTGACACCAAGCATTGGAGCGAGGTACTTATAAACTGGTAAATGTGCAAATGAACGAAAAGTCAGTAACAGCGTTCAATAGAGATGCTGCCCTGTTCTTGGCGTCACGATCCCACCTACAATTCACGATGTCTTTGTCATACCCGTCATCACAATGTAATCCATGACCTCCATCGCAATAACCTGCAAATTACAATAATCAATATCACATTCTGATTTAAATTTTCATTCACTAATTATTCATGGCATACATTATTGCATAGTACCAATGATATGTTAGTTGTTAGAGATGTATAGATACGGCACTTGCAACGCATATGAACACATGAACGACTTGATGTCATAATAGTACAGTTGCAACTATTTTATCGAAAATGTTATAATTGAAAGGAGGACATACCTGACATTGAAATGTCCTAAAGAAATGACTGTAGGCTTTGCTTCTCTCCGCTCAACGAGTTACACATAAGTTGATGAGCGGCTTGTGCATCTTTTCATCAGGAATTTGTTTTATAATAATACATTTCAATAATGTCTCCTTCTTAGGGCTATGGTTAAAAAAAAACACATGCTTCTTTCAGCTTATCCATCATATTTTGAAGCAGTACTAAGTACTAAATGTAGGCAATGGCTGTTGCAATGCGTGTATCTAGCAAGCGGGGCATCCTTCTTAATCTCGGCCTGTACGCCAATATTCCCACTACTCATGTTTGCTGCCCCATCATAGCCCTGTCCGCGCATGTCTCTGATGTCAATGGTGCATTCAATCAGTTTTGTCTTTATTGCAGCAGCAATATCAACACCGGTGATGGGGTCAACATGTTGGAAGTCCAGAAACGCCTCCTTGATGGTATTGTTGTTATCAACGAAACGAACACATATACAACTCTTTCTTGTGGCTTGTGACTTCATCTACGATAACAGAGAAGAATTTGGCTGATTTCACCTCGTTGACTAATTCATTTCTATTTAGTTGAGTCCCGATAATAATAATTTCATTCTGGCTCCTTGGCGAGATATATTTGGCATTAGTGTAGCGACTGGAACACATGTTGAGGTGCTTATGTACGAGGGGATCTCTGGTGGTAGCCATTTTCAGATACGCGATGAAATTAGCAGGGTTGGAAGTTCCACTCATGCTTTCCTTGTCCCCTCTCAATGCGATTCCTTGTCGCCCACAATAGAGTACCCCATGAACAATGTGCGAGAGTATATATCTATTTTCATCAATTGCTTTCTTGTCTTCAATATGAAGAAAGCTCTCCATGCTATTACCAGGATTGTTGATATTTTCCGGGAATAGTTTTGCTTGCTGAACATGTCTTATGAGAGTCTTGGTGTATATGACCTATTTTCCAAATTTTTTTTATATTCACAATTTTTCTTGTACCTTTTATCTTTTCTCAGAGCATTGACAAGACCCATTCCTCATCTCTCCTTGGCGAATATTGCACATGGAAGACAAAACACCCCACTACATGATGGACTATATTTTAACCACCTGTATTCCACAAACCATGTACTACATAAATCCCTGTTTCATCCGGTCATCTGTTGTTTTGGAAACTCATAGTCAGGAGGTGGATTGAAGTGATTCTGCAAGAGATTGTATTTTTGTCCTATGGTTAGTGCATTCATTTCACTTATAACTTCCTTGTCGGTCATTCCTGCCTTGATAATATTATAGGTACCTCTTGTTGGGTTCCGGTGTCAGATGTTTCTTGGTCACAACTGTCTGTACTATGTGGCACGGTTGGTGGTACTGGAGTAGCGGCTGGTGGTACTGGAGTAGTAGAACTGTCCACTGCACATGTATCTGTCGCTGCTGTCGGAACTAGTTGCGGTGACACGAAGGTTGTATTCTTGGGATGTGCATTCAGAAGTCTCTTCTCTGATTGGGCTTACTGGAATTGGAAGATAACACAATATGTACGTTGACATTGCTCTCTAATGGTCAGCAATTAACTAAAAACAGAACTTCCTTCATTTTCATTGAAATGCATGCAGGCCTAGTAATAATGTTGTAGAACGGGCTACTTTTATATACTATCATGGTGTACTTATCTTTTGAAAAGAAACTGCCAATGGTTGACTGGTGAGTTCGTTTAAGTACTGAAAGATAATTTGTAAACTGAAAGCAAACATTCATTACAATTGAATAGCAAATGAACCAGATTGCACACATGTTATGGCCGTTGTGTACCTTGTTTTCAGTGCCAACCATATTTCGAACAGGATATTGTAATATATTATCATGAGGACATATTATGGGCACAAATAAAAAGTATTTAGCCGCTAGCAATATACATTTTTAACCACAGCAGGATAGTTAATTATACCACAGTTGTATACTATACATAGCCCAGCATTGTCAAATACAGTATAATCCAAACGGGCGGTCGTAAATCATTTGCAACATTATCATTTGAGTATGATGGTTTCGGAATTTGACCTCCATTATCCTCATATGTTGAAATAACATTTAACCACTGATCAGAAATCTTCGGAAGAAAGCTCTTGTTCAGTTTATATACAGTACTGCTTATAGATTAGACTACAAAGAGCTACTCACTCTTTTTCAATGGGACATAGTGATGGTCCTTCATATTCCCAACATGGATACCTCTGTGGTATTTTCCCAAACTAGGGAAGTAGGATGACATGGAAAGGCATCCATTCTCGTCACTGATAATACAATCACCATTATCTTTAGTACTTCCGCAGTAGCTTGAATAAAGAAGAGCATCTTGCACATCTCGAGTATAGTTCTCTGCTTGAAGGTGTTCAATTACATCGGGGCTGCACACAGAAAAAATTGTGGGTAAATAAACCCAAATAAGTGAGTAAATCTTGTCTTCCAAACTACACAAATAAATTGGGTAAGATTAGTGTTCATGAGTACTTTTACTTTATGCAGTGTTTACATTTAAACACAGGTAACATGGGTATTTTAAGGTGTTGATGAGTACCTTTAACTGTGTATTGTTTACATTTAAACAAGTGTTTAGAATTACTCGTCCACAGTTCCACCGATTTTCTGTCTCCCAAACGAAACGACATGTTTATATTTAGGAATCAAAAGTACTCTTTTTAGATAAGAAGTTTATTCCTACTCTATCCTTATCAGTGCAATAACCACACAGTAAAAGTAGAATTTCTGTTTCCATTTGTTTATTTTCTCACACTCAAACAATAACCTAACAACTTAACATGGTTATAGTGTATAGACCAGGAAAATACTAGTGGTACAAAAATCTGAATGGGTCATGGAACCAATGATTCTAATAATAGCCCCCATTTGAACTATACCTCAAACCATGTTTTCTAGCTCCATGATAAACACCATAAACCCAGCCCATTCTGGATCAGCTCCTGCTTTGATAGAATTATGAAATATGCCATACTGTTAACAAGCAACGACTCAGCTGTAATATGACACTTTGCTGATGTTTAATTTTTTTATCTAATCCAATACCTCTCATGGAGTTTTTCCTTTTAACTACCTGGCATTGTCTTATGAAATCAAAGTAGATATGAATTATTTCAAATGGAATGAAGCATCATGCGTTTGAATGCATAACTCTGAAAAGTTGTGCATGCATGGATCATAACATGTTTCAGTCCTCTATTAACAGGAAAAGTCTTTACAACATGTAGTTAAAATCCTGCAACTGAAAAGAACAATAACAAATTGAAAAACAAAGATCCCTCAAAATATAAATCTAGCTTATTGAAAATGTTGAGTCAAACCTTAGTTGAAATGGTACAATTTACACAAGGATCTGTGATAATGAACTTAAAACGAACCAGTACAAAAGATTAAAGTATACGACAGAAACAATGATTGAAAATACATCTATAACAATATCGTCATACAAACGCCTTTGTTGGATAGTATTAATTTTTACTGTCTTTTCATCACCAAGCTTTCTCATAAACGTCTTAGATACCTGTAAGGCACATACCTGCACATAGGAGAACCTGGAAAGGTTGTGTGACTAGATATCTGAGATGTTTTACCCATTTGGAAAATGATTAGAATACCAGAATCCATTAAAGATATAATTGTTAGCATTTTAGAGGATAGAAAAAACTGAGATTATGAATCTATTTTCAAGAAACATTCTGGACTTGTGTTCATGTTATCTGGAAAGAATATACTGTAGTTTAGAAGCTAGGTTAAGTATCTTGTCCTGTTCAGAAGATGAAAATTTATCCAAAAATAACTTAAAATTATTATATGTCCAGAAGCATATGACATAACAGAGACAAATCATGCTAATGTTTTGTATTTCTTTAAAAGCATATGGAAAAATTCTTCATTCAATTTTAAAGAAATTTATATTATTTCCATAAATTTGTTACTTTTTAAACCCCCTTCATTAAAATTGATGAAACATTTGTAAATGTACATTTTCTGAGATAATGTAATTTTTGCAGTAAAGCATATCAGATTATGCACTTTTCATCAAGGTTCTATAACTCTTTATGAAAATTCCCTCTATTTTGAAGACATGTCTGATAATATGAAAATGAAGAGAGCTGACACAGTGAAAAAAAATGATTTCCAAAAATGTACCTCATAATTAAAAGGAAGTAAGATGTGAACTGCCCTACAGTACTTAACAACACAAATTTCTCAGAATTTTTTGTCCGTTTAATGTCCATGATGACATTCTACAGAATGTCAGATATAATATGTGAAGTTAAATCAAAGTATGTTGCAACAGGAGCCCCTGTAAGTCATGAGAGGTTTTAGAACTTTTCCTAAAACTAATTACTTATGAACAAAAAGGTAAGTGTGAACTTTCAACTACCATATTACAGCACTTTAAACTTGTGGAGGGCTGTTGACAATTTTCTTAGGATTTTGTGTCCCTGTTTCGCAAAATATCTTTAGTTTATACATGACACAAAGTTGCCACTCAAAGTCATCAGTAGTTGTATAACTTCATTCAACAATAAAGGAACTATAACTTTTCTTGAAACTAACATCAACATGAACAAAAGAGTAAGTAAGGTGTGCAGTTTCAGATTCCAGATTAAGGCACTCAAGTTTTTGAGGGCTGATGACAATTTTCGTGGGATTTTTATTCCCTGTTTAATGTCCAAGATGACTATTTGCAGAAAGTCTAACAAAGATCCAGAGGTAGTGTACCTAATGTCAAATGCAAAGTATGATGCAACAAGAGCCAGCAGAGCGTCTGCGTGATTGTCAGAACTGCAAATGTTACATCCTTCACAGATTATCTTCAAGCTTGTACAGGTCACAAAGTTGCCACTGTAAGTCACCAATGGTTTAATAACTTTACTGTGGTCCTGTAAATTAAACAGCATGAGACATAGTTAGAGTCAGAGATTAGGTGTGTAGAAGCTTTTTTTTGTAGCATATACAAGAAAAGCCATACCTTCATCTTAATGTATATAAATAAAATTAGGCACTTATGTACAATGTTTGCATAAGCTAGTAACTTCAGTACACCCACACGTGAAACAAAACGACAACCTGTTGTTGAAATAGAAAATCAAAATTTACCCTAAAGGCCAAAGAGTTCATACCACTGACGTTTGTAAAATCAATCACACCCAAACCGAATTAACACTGGGCTTAGGCCTCTGATGTATGTGAAGTGCACAGATTACAAAATAGAAGTAGGATCATTTTGGTATGCTGATCAACCAGCCAAGGAACTGCACCACCATCAAATTGTCACCTCATGTTGCCAAGACATGCAAAAACTGCCACTCAAAAAGAAATTAGTGCTAACCCCTAAGCAGCTTATGAAAAACATTTGCTCTGATCTTTTATAGGCTAAAACGATTGTGCCAAGCAATCCTGGACAAAAGTAGTTGGCACACTTTTCCCTTCCACCCTTGTTAAATGTTGGAAGTCGTCTGAAAATTATTGACACAATTTTCAGGTCCAACATTGAAGCAGGTAGAGGGGGAAATGTGCCAATAGTTATGTCCAGGATTGTCTGAGAAAATTGCATAAATGATACCTATATTGCAAACAAAAATTAGAAGAAAAATTATGTTCTATTTAATAGGATTGACATGATAGTGGACTTAAAATTAAAAGGCTTAACAGGAGAACCAGCAGATGTACAGGTTGACAGTGCTCATTCATCAAGGAGGACATGCGATTGTCAAAGTAAAGTTTGAAAATCCCCAGGTTTCATTTCCCGCTTACAATCTACATCCTCTTGCGATGTCCATTCTGTCATTTAAAGTAAATATATATATATAAATATATATATATATAGTATCATGCATCTAAAAGATATATGATTTTATCATTTCTCAGAAGGTGACTTACCAAGGTTGCCTCATCTTCCATCAGCAACTTTCTGTTTGATGAAAACACTGATGGCAATAGCCACGCTGCTGTAGCTATCTTGATGTCTAAATCAAAAAACAAATAACATTACAGTTACTCATTTTTATCTGCATATTTCATCCCTTAGACTACTTAAGCTTCGTTTGAACTCTCCATTTTATGCTTGTTATATATGTTGATATGCCGCTTTACTTGAATGTTTCAATGTAGAAGCTACCAATTTATGTCAACACAAAAAAATGTAGAAATATAGTAGAAAGTACGTGACCTTTTATGACGATAAACATCAGGTACAACTTTACATTTCGACCCAACCCTCAATTAAGTTTGGTGGCAATCGCGCATGGGCAGTGTTCACAATAGGATTTAATCATTTTTGGCAGTTTTTGATAACCCCCCAATGTAATTTAGTTTGAGAGGGAACTTGATTTATAAAGCGGGAATCCCTCCATCCCTCTCATTATTGTGAACACAGCACATGGGAACTTTAGGCAAACCCTCAGCCCAAAATCTAGACACACACATTCTCACTCACAGAAACTAAAAACGTTATAAAGACACTACACTTAAGAAAAATCAATGATGGCATTTTAATTTCCAAGTCATTGAGAGGAATGCACAAATAGGAAAAGAAGATTGCTACCATTCATACCAGCACTATCCACCTCTCCCTACTACTTCATAAGTAGAACTCCAGTTTCGTCTTTTGACTTCCTACATGTAAAAAGAAAACTCTCTAGTGAGACTTCTCAGGCCTTTAGTATGGCCCAAGGCTCTTTCATGAATTTAAGATATTTAATTATGATTTTCATTTTATTCTCTCCTTTAAACTTTAGAACCATGCTCAAACGTTGAAAAGAAGATATTATCATTAAGATATTCACCATCTTTTGTTTCATCTTGATCCGCAGCTTCCATTATTGTAACACCTTCATTTAAAAAGTCCTGATCTTCTTCATTTAACTTGTAATGTACAAGTGCTGGGTAGTATCGCATGAGCCCTTCTTTCATGGCTATCCTAAGTCCCCCCCCCCCCCCCTCTGCCTGTCACTCTTCCCAGCTCATGACAAACCTGGTGAAGAAAAAAACCCAAAATTGTCACATTTTTCCAGCCATGAAACAATTATCTGTTTATATAGTTGTGTAAAAGAATATGAAGGTTTGGTGGCTAGAATAGTTGCTTCACAGTAGAAAGTTCTATAATGATGACAAAAAAGGAAATCATTCGAGATCAAAATAGAACAATTAGAAATACAAATACCTAATGGACAACTTTAGCACATGACAACAGTTGAATAGGGATGATTTACAGTTTGAATTAATGGTTAAAGGCTGAGGAAGGACTTGATTCCAATTACATTTGTCACATGGATTGAGCGGAAATAGTGTGGGAAAATTTGTGATTGAGAGGACCTCCTCATTGCTATTGTCTATTATTAGCATACCTTACAGGCAGTACCTTACATACAGTAAGTTGACCTATTTACAACATTTTAATGAAATGCAGGAAATGGTGGTGTGTCATTGTATTTTGCAGTCTTTGTACCTTGTGATGAAAATCAGCCAAACTTCTGCGAAAATAAGCCCAAAAAATTCGGCCAAATTTTATCAAATTTAAAATGATCATAAGCCAATATGGCATATCTGCAGGAAACTCACCTCTCGAAAGTTAAAAAAAAATGGATATTCATCTCTCATCATGTGAACAGATGGTCCATCTTTTATGAACTTCCTCCGGATTGAAAATGTTAGCTCCATCAGTTTTTGAACTTTTTCCATATCGGGCTTTTTTTTTTCATCTTCTCATCTTTCATCCATCTGTGAGAGATTGTTACAAGTGAACAAACAGAATATCACACTCCTAAGATCACTATACAAATACTTGTACTACTTATGTGAGATTTTCTGTAGTATCAGCCCAGGCCAAATTATGCAATGAAACATCACTACCACTTCTTTGTGGTACGGGAAAAAACATTCAAAATGAAACATTTCCTGACAAGATTTTCCAAATGTTCGGCTGGAAGATATATAGTTCATGTGACCAAGTCTATGGAGCATAAAATATGATCTTTTCCCTTGGGGGAGACCATATGGCCCCATATTCCTATGCCACCGTGTACAAAAGTTTATTTCTTCATGTATTAGATAAACATTATTTAAAAAAAATTGTTGACTACCCATCCCAGCCCAGTATCTGACTTACCCACAAATGTTAAGCTCAATTCAACTTAATAAAAAGTAAAACAAACTTTGGCAAGAATAATGTCTCAGGGCAAATTCCAGTTGTGTGCCAAACATTATTTCCAACCAGTGCTTAATGGCACTGGGGGGGGGGGGGGGGTAAACAACCTCTGATATGAACATACACAAGGGGGGCACTTGAAGGGGTTAAAACGAGTTGTTCTGAATTTACCAACCTTGCCTATATTAAGCCTGCACTTTCAGGCAGGGGGATTTTTGCCAACTTTTCAAAGTCATGCAGTGAATACAAGAAATTCAAATTCATCAAAATAATCACATCATTACTTTTCATGTGTTTACCTTTGGTGTTCCGCTAAGGTTTACTTGGTTTCACCAGCAGGTATACTGAGAGCATCTTTTGTTGTTATCTGCCTTTTCCTTGAGTAATCTCCACCTTTGGCTTCGTCTGGCCTCCAAATGCTTCCGTTCATTTCTAAATTTATCTGATAAACGATGCCGCCACGCCATCTTATGTAAGCAATAAAGATAATTTAAAGGTCAAGCGACACGTAGACATGACTTTGCATAATATTAAACTTAACAATTCATACATTAACAAAAACCCAACACCGCGATTTTTTTCCGTCTCCAAAGGGGTAGAAATCGGTAAAAAGTACTATTACGTAATAGATTCCGTGACGTCACGGGGGGGGGAGCGCAGAAGAGTGCAAACTGTATATGTTCTGCGCAGTGCATTGGGTATGGAGAAATCTCAAACTTCTCGAAAATATTACCTTTTTCAGCAGTCTGTTACAAGAAAGTTAAGATTTCGATTAAGATGAAAAATGACAAATTGATACATAAGACGCTCTGTAGTACGCATATATACACAGCAAAGCATAGCTTATACATATCGCGAAATGGCTGCCGGTGGCATTGACACACAGTATTTAGATAGCAACGGCGAAGAAGTAAGGGAAATGGAGGACATGGTGGACGATCCTGGGGAAGTTTTCCCCTATATGTTCGAACCGGAGACCAGCGAAGAGGAAGCGGGATCGGACAGTGATGTCGAAATTGATCGTCTTGACGGAATATAACGGTAACGTTACGCCAAGCGTACTATACTTTATATAGGATAGTTGTGTCACTAGTTAGGCCTAGAACCGATAAATGTTTCCTAACTTTGGTCATACACTTAGCTAGCCAATTTGTTGATGGGGCAGCAAAATTAACATGAATGTGCGGTCGAGTAAAGTTAAGGAAGTTACTATTTTCCTTAAAAGTTGTGGCAGCACATGCCCCAGGAACATGTCACACAGACATGTTTCATTTGGTTAGTAGATTGAAGGAGCCAATTGGAAGAGTGTACAAGAAATTCAGAGGTGACCTATTATTAATTTCCTAGCAGTTGTAGGCCCAGTGGCAAATTAGTGAAGTTACCACAAATCAGGGAAAGGGTGGGGGGAGGGAGAGGGTGGCACCTCACACCAGCTTTTTGTCATTTCCGCTTGAGCTAATTTCATAACCAGATTTTCTCAATCTAGGGAATGGATTCAGAAGTGGGAAAGAGTTGGAAACGAGGCAATATCGGCCTGTTTTATTTTCCTTTGCAGCAGAGGCAAGACTTCTAAGAAGAGGCTACCCCTTCCTTACTAGTGATGTTACTTGTAAGGAGCTTCAACGGTAGATTGCCCTTCAGAGGTGCCCCTTTTCTATTTTGACATGTTAGTACAGTATGCCCCAATAATTGAGGTTGGTATGAAGTCATTGGATTGGCTCTTTATTATTTGAACTGGTTTGTATTGTTTACAGGTGTCATTGTGGCCAATGTGCTGTGATGCCTACAGCAAGGGAGTGTAGATGCTGCAGCGAAATAGATAAGGACTGTGATGGATGAAGGTGCTGCATGCATCACCTTACACCCAGGTTTTGAAGCTATGTGCCTGAACCCATTGTTTCTTCAGACAGCCTACTACATGTACCGTCAACAGTATGGTGGACGTGCACAGGAAAACAGGATCCAAGAGTAAGTATAGAATGTACATTATTTTTGTTGTATACCTTTATTCATTGCTCTGACCTGCTGTTGAAAGATGTAACAATACAGAGGGTGTATTCATAGTTTAGTTTTGTTTCGTTGTGAAAGGAATAACATTAAAATTTAGATTTGATCAAGAAAATTTGTGCACCATGTTCAAAACCTGCTTCTGATTAGGTCATTTTGACCAAAAACTGGTGTAATGCCCTTGAGGTTAACCCTTATCATGCTGACTGACATAGTAGTCATTAACACTGAGCCATGGAACCAAATGCCACAAAAAAATGTCCACCATGCTTGTGCACGATCCATTTACAAATTTTACTCCCCGAGATACAATGATCAGTTTGTATAAATGGCATAGCTAGGCTTACTTTAGGGAAGGCAGATTTAGGGGCCAAGCAAATTCTGCAAATCATATAGAAATTTATTTTAAAATTGACGTCCCCAGATGGCTACCAAGCTTTTGTGTGTCTTCATCTTTTCATATGATTATTTTACAGGAAATACATACAGACAACTTGCACGGATGAGCTAGCAGTTTTTAGGGAAGGAGATTTGTGTTGTTCTCCCATCTATGCAGTAAGGAGGATTAGAGAAGCTTTACCATCTGAACAGTATGAAGGATTTAAATTATCAAGACTGAGAATGTGGACTGTTTATGCCAAGTGATAGTATCATTTCTGCAAAGTTTTATAGAAACAGGGTTCAGTCCTGTCTGTTTTGTGGCTGAATGGTGAACATTTTGGAATTCCAGCTTACATTTTTCTGGTTCATGGTATTAACTACAATCTTGGATGAAATTTTACATTTTCAAGTTTGGGAAGTACATAACAGTAATAAATAATAAAAAATCAAGTTAATTTTTTGTATGTATTCTCTCTTGTAAGCAAAGTTGTCACTTCTAGTAGCCTGCCAACAAAATCTGGATGATTGAAATCTCAAATATACTAGGTTAAAATAGAAGAATAGTTTGAATTAAGTACCCTAAACCACTATGTCAATGGGCTCTGGAGAGCTTAGGCTTTCATTTTAATAAAATTGTAATGAGAATCAATCTGAAATTGTTCATTAATCCATGGAATATCAAGGTTACTTGATCATAAATGAGATAAAAAAAATCCCATTTTATCCCATGCGGGGAACAAACAGCAAATTTCTGTCAATTCTTTTCGAGAAAAACAAAAAATTTGCATGTTTGAAACACCAAAGTTGCATACAAATAGTAAGTCAGCATGAAATTTACATTTATGAAGTCTAAGCTCTCTAGAAAGGAATACTTGTCATTGGAACTTTTTTTTAAATATGTTATCATTACTAGTAGTTAGTTACAATGGAAACCAGATGTAAGTAAAACTTGAATGTAAAACTTTAGCAACTTCCCTAAAGTCTGGTAGCAACCTGTTAATTAACACTGCTCTGCAGCTGTGCCATACACCATGTGAACAGACGATTCACAGAGTCGATTGCTCCCCACTACAATGAAACAAAATTAGAACTTGGGAGGCCATCAACTACAGTACTTCAGCAAAGCTTTTGAAATCTGCTTCGGTGTTGTTTTATGGCATCCTCATTGTTCGGATGAATATAGGAGCTTGCAAGGGGTGGGGGCTCTGTTCTGACAGGAACAGGACACTCCTCTCCCAGAGTTCCACTTCTGCAGAAGTTGTTGCAAGCAGTCAAGAAGTTCCCATACATAATCTGTAGAATAGTAAAGATATGAAGAATAATAATAGTTCATAAAAACATACCATTTAGATAGAGGCATTCCAATCACTCCATTTCGGTCAATAGGCATGGCACAGTTGTCGGTCAAGTCTTTGGATGCCCAACTAAGGCGACAGCTGAGTACACCTCAATTGGTGTGGATACATGGGTCAGGTTTTACCTGACAACTTGTGCCTGAACAATTCCAATATATTTTTTACTGATTACAACAAAACCCTACACCTGTTTGTGCACCTAATATTATGGATTATGTAATCTTCAGCAGGATGTGTGGTCATTGTCTCAGTAGCTTAACCACTGTTTATGTAGTAAAGTAAACATGTGGACAGAGTAACATCCTGTCCCATCCCCTTGTAATCCATGGTAAAAGAGTATAAGATGCAACTTTCACCATTTGTATTCCATAGCAGATATCCAGCCAAGTGAAGATATACTATACTCTGTAAAATCCAACTACTTCCTTGTGCCTTTATTTCTTGTTCACATACAGCTGTGACAACTCTACCAGATACAGTATGTATATGCTAATTGAAGTAAAGACTGATGGCCTCACCACACATTCCAGACTGCCCCACAGTGTTGGTGTCAAAATTAATAATGATCCTCTGTCCAGAAACTTATTCCAGACTAATCTACTATAAATCTTGAAAATGACCTTGAAGGGTCATCTTTGTCATGTTCAGATGAGTTAACTGATGGAGTGTAGTGCGGGACTACCTGGCGGTTTTTCGGTGTATCCTGATGTGGATGCCACAGCAGCAGACGGACCATCATCGCCACTGTGAGATGGCCCTGGTTTCTTTGATGGTGTTCTTGTCTCTGTTGGTCCAGTCAGCAACTTCAATGGTGGTAGGGGGACCAGTGAACTGGACTTCTACATGTGTTACATTCACTGAAAATTAGAATAAACGCTTATTATACCACACACATACAGTAGGCTGCTCATGGACGGGTCAGCTGCCTAGATGGTTCACTTATCTTTTCTGAAGGAGAGCATATCCTCCTGCTTTATGTGGCTGCAAAAATATGGGCCACTCACACCATGAGCATTGCAAATGACTTCAGCTTGGTTTCATATAGTATAACTACAATGTAATCTCCCTTCTCTCAGTAACTATAGCTGTAGCCTTTATATTTTCCTGTGAAGCCATCAGGTATAGCCTCCTCAACCACTCTCGTCAGGCAGGCGGATATGATGGAGAAAATACAATGTATATTATCCCCTAGTCAGCCTGCCCGATGTGCAGTTTTAATTGCTATTTTGCTTTCAACGAGTACTGTTTCTAAAAATGTTGGGCCCTGTACTCACTTCTGCTATAGAATACTCTATAGATGTATGAAAGTTTTCCATTCTTCCTTGTATTACCCTAGCTTACACTTCTCTACCACATTTTCTCCCCCAACCCCCCTGCCTCCTTTTTGTCTGGTAGCTTGCCCCCCCCTCCCCCCCATATACATGCCTCAATGTTTTACTGGTGGAGATTCCTTGTATCCCGTTCAAAACTCCCCTCCCCTCCCCCATTTCCCAACTGTTTTTCGGTAATATCAAGCACATGTCTATAAGATCATGCTACCTTTAGATGGAGATGTACATTCTGCAGAATCCTGCCTTTATTTTCACTGCAGTTGGTTGGGGAACAGCTTCTAGATTAATCTAAGTATTGAAAATTGGGAAAGAAAATAACAAGGAAGTTATGAAAGTTCATTTAAGAAAGCAGTTTGATATGTTTGAAAGTACCTGTCACAAGCGTTTTCTCTTGCAACAAAAATTGCAGCCCTACCAACAAAAATGGCAAAATATAAGGATGTCATTTACTGTGAAACATATGAGCTATGACTCTTGAGTATATAGATAGGTGGGAGCACATTATAATATTGGGCAAAATGACATGTAAACATCTTATGCTTGTTATTCTGGATTTTTCATGATGTACCACAAATGAAAGTTAATATAGCCCTAGCCTACGCCTAACTTTATCGTCGCCGTACCTAATTTAGGGCCTAACTAACTGAACGAAATTATAAGAATTAGGCTACTGTAAGATAGTAATAATACCAAGTTAGTCATTGTTGTAGTAGGACTAGGCCAGAAAATACACTTACTCTTTTCCGATCCAGCTTCGCAACTACTGGTCTACTTGTTTCTATATCTCCTCGAGATTTGAAGATAGAGAAGGAACGGCATTGTCTTGTAGACGGCGAGCTGTTAGTGTTCCAAGTCCAAGTTGCGCGGATAGGCGATAGGAATCGAAACTTTAACTGGTGAAGGGCGCACTGCACACATAAGATTCGCTCGAAGGTCCAAGCCAATCTTTACTTATAGGCAGCTAGGCTGGCTGAGTGCACTGGTACTAAGCTATCGCTGTATACAGTGTTGACGAACACGAAACTTTCTTGTACTGCTGTGCACCCATTCTCATGTGATATTTTGTTTACTGTTCGTGACGTTTTGTTTACGGCTTTGATCTCGGTTACCATATTAGGCATACTTAGTTTTGGTAACATTGGCGGTTCCCCCCGTGACGTCATTATCTTTCGGAATTAGCTTGGTTATTAACTTAATTAAAACAGCAAAGAAACAATTGTGGAACTCCAAATTTGGAATATAGGGTTTTGATATGTAGCTTTTCAATTTGTGTAAGTCTGAAGGAAATCTGTTACGTGTCACTTGACCTTTAAGGATATTCATGAGCAGCATACTGTCTTACTGAAATACTAATTTGGAAAACTCATTTACACCACTTTTTGAGGTGTTGTGTCCCCTTTAAGCAGGATCCTTCACTTGATTAGTATCATGTAGTTATTATTATCATGTGAACCTCATTATTGATGATCATCAAATGGAAACATTGTTTATCATGTTTCAACAAATGAGTTGACATAGAAGAACACACTTTACATGTTACACACTTCTGTAATTAGCATCGAACAATTTGTTTTCTGAATATTGATAAGCAATTCTTGAAAATATCTCAAATTGATTTGCATTTCATTAATGCAAGTTTACAATACCATCTCTGAAAAAATGATTGGCAAGATACTTATTTTGACTCATTATTTGTAGCTAATTGCTATGCTAATGTGAACAAATTGCCCCCCCCCAGTCATTAAAGGTATAAAGACAAATAGGAGCAACCTATGCTACAAAGATAACAAATCTGAAGAAAATCATGAAATATAAGGGATTACAAAGGTTTATCTAACATGTTCTTGTTTGCGTGTCACATTTTTTGAATACAAATTAAAAAAAATGTGAAACTTTGATCGCTCATATCTTGAAAACTACACATGCTATTTTAAAAATTCAAAGACTGTCAAACTCAGAAGTTGTTACTCTATTCACTTGTAATTTCATCCCTATCTGTCCATATACCTCAAATAATTAAATGCAGCACTTTATATGTGGTTTTTTATATTATACCTTAATAGTTTGGTTTAAAACAAGTGAGAAATAACCTACCCAGTTGTCACCAATAACGGAGGTGTCTGCTAACATCGGATACTTGCTGACAAGTAGTTTAGAAACTTCTTCAGTTACTAAAGTCAAGAATATCCACATATGCCCCCCCCCCCCAAAAAAAAAAAAAAAAATTCACTTAGGGCAATTTTAGATGATTTACCAATAATGAAACAATTGGTGAAGAGCTTTAGGACTATTTGGTGAAATGACAATGGAAATTAATATAAAAAGTGTTTATGAGAACTCTCATGAAAGGCACATACAAACTGATTAGATGGGAATTAGAGACTTCCGGGCCAGATAGTTTCATATGGCGAGAGTACAAATGCCTTGATTAGTGATAAGGTTCAGTTCAGAGGTTCTAAGATATATAGGAAATACAAAGCTAAGACTCATTTACATGGAATACTTCAGTCTTTTATGTAATGGGTATAGAATTTCAATATCAGCAATTTAGATATTTTAAACGAATCATGTCCATAGTGTGGATTACCTAGCCATAAAATCAAATACATTTTCACATTTTAAAAAGTCGCCATTCTATTTCTATGAAACTTATCTGTTGGGGACCATACATGTACTGTGTATGTAACACAGGAGCACAAATTTTTAAAACTGAGTGAAGAATATCTGTAGGGACTCTTCTGAACAAATATGACGTCATCTCCTTAACTGGTTACTACAAAACATAATCTGAGACCATTATTAAACATGTCTGTCAGCAATACAAAATGCTACAAGCTTAGCTTGTAATCCACTGAGCAGGACTTGCATCTTAGAATTCCTTCATCCCTGGTCCTTGCTGCCCTCGGGCCTACTCTTTATCACATATCAAAGATCGTCTTCGGCAGGTTGGTGAACTATTCTTATTTTGCTGAATTATCTCACAGCAATTCAAATAAAAGCATTTTTGGAAGGATTTTTGCTGACCTTGTACCCAAATGGTACACCTAGTTATAACAGATATAAACAGAAAGAGAAGAGGGGAGAAGTAAAGCAAGGTAACAATTGATTTTACGAAATAATTTACTCACAGCACATACTGCAGCATCTTGTAGTATAGTATTTGTGTTATTTGTCTTTTCATTTTGCTTGTAGGCTGGGTTGTATCCATTTGCTCCTTGAGATAGGCAGGAAACTGGGGTAAATGAAATTTTCTGGGCCATGGTTGAAACTTTGTGGTGTGCCTTCTGTCAAAACAAAAGAACAATGACCGATTTAATGTAATATATCCTACTGTTCAGGGTTTGACAATTCGCCATGACCACCACACTGGCAACCTTGGTGACCAAAATTTATAAAAAGAGTAATATAGACCGTATGCATTATAAATTTTTTCTAACCACATTGTGGAATTTGGCATCCAAATCTGTCAAGGAAATGTCAAAGGTTGCTACTGTTTAATGCTTGTTAAGAGTTACAAGTATCATGGACAGGTAGGGAATTAGCACACTGGTCTTTAAATGGTCAAAATAGCTGCTTTAGGATTTTGTAGTTATAATCATTTAATTCTGGAAAACAAAATCATCCCACAAGGATATGATGATGTATCAGTTTCTGTTTCAAACATTTTATTTCAGCCAAAGTGTATCCAAAAATGTATCCAAAAATCAAATAAGAAAAGTTAATATATAGGCTGAGGAGATTTTGCTGAAACTACTTAAAGCTTATAATGCAAAATCCCCTTTGAACAAGAACCAGACAAAATTCTTTTAAGAAACTACTTTCTTTTTCTTTTTTAAATTTGAGACACCAAAGATCAAATTTACTGCCACATAATGTTTGAAGGTTATAATAACATTCTCCTTTTATGTCATATTGGTGAAGCACACTACTGTAAAACATTAATTGTCAGAGAAAATAAAACAATAAGTTAACAGGTTCAAATGTCTTGTTGTGATGTCACAAGATATTGTGCAATTAATGCAAATCAGGCACCAAATCTTTAAAATGCCCTTATTTTGAACCTATTTTTATGGAATTTTTTTGGGTTCTCATGGTTTGCCATTATTTCAAACCATATTACCTGATGTTGTTGGTACCTGTCCATGCACCTTTAATCATGGAAATATGCAATTTTTTTGGGTAAATATGTATTATCACATTATCTTCTTCATTAACTGACCAACTACATCCAAATTTGGCATGCCTACAGCCCATCATGTTACCCACAAGATAGCCTTATTAAATAAAATATATATTCAAACTACATATTTTCATAATCAATAATGCAAATATGCCTTTTAATACTCATATATTACACACACAAATCAATGGAAAGTTCCTTTTTTCCTGACATCTGACAGGAAAATGTGCTATAACCCTGCAACCATCAACACGATGGTTACAGTTTGGGTCCCAAAGTATGCAGGAGAAAAGAAAGAAGTCATGAAATTTCAAGGGTAAAAGCTATATGCGTTGCGAAGTTATCACAAAAAATGTCACAGGGGCTGGAGAATTAGCCCTTCTGGGCTAATTGGGGTTAAGGGCAAATGACATGAATTGGTAATAATTATGTAATATATATAGCATTAAGACCATTCAATTAAGCATTTTTCAAGGATATTAATTATATATAAAGATACACAATGGTTCCTCCATTAGATGAAAAGTTCATGTCCAATACAGACCCGCTTTAGAACACTATTCATTTTAAAGTACCCAAAATATTCACATTATTACTTCAATTCTTGATTTTTTGTCAACTTGATAACTTACTGTGGTATTTTTGTATCTACTTGCTGAGACGAGGATGATGCTTCAATATCCAAAACTCCTGACAGCACTGCCAGGCCTTCATCCTCATCAGTTGACAGCAATATGGGTATTTCAGTAGCAACCCAGTCATCGAAATCGTCCTCAAAGATTTCACATAAAATGGTGTTCTTCAGGGCTATTCCAAGAACATCTTTTAATTTTGTTGTTAACTCATCCTTCTGAAGCATGAAATATGTTAGTGCAGTTTCATTCAATTGTGTGAATTAAAGGCCTCTTTTATTTTGGTAGATCAATTGCAGTGCTGCAGAAGCACATTTAAGACATTTCTGGAATTCTGTACTTCAGTATGATTTAAACATCCCTGTTATACTGATATTTCTGGAGTGGGTATGGGTCTTGACAATCATTGATTTCAATGAGTTGCACTGAGTTTGCTTTTTCCTTGACTTGATAGCCGTGAACATGCTCATTGAACCCAATGGTTTCAAGATAATTTACAAGGAGAAACACTGATCCATTACTCATAAACAGTCCTTTTACTTCTACAAAGTCTGGAACACCATCATTGACCTTGAAAAGAAGACAGCACCCTTGTTCATACCTCCAACTATTAATATGAATTGCTTTTACTTGAAAAACTTCATTTTCACTATTTGCCAGATGTAGAAGTTCCCTTTGTACTGTATCAGCAAAATGATGTAGGTTTATGAGCATTCCCCCAACTTCTTGAACTTTGTCTTTCAAGAAATCAGATTCATTTGAAACATGCAAGCAATTTAGAAGTTGGTGGCGCTTAGCAAGTGTATGTGTAATGTTTCTAAAATTCTTCGTTCTCCTGGCTATACCTTCAAAATACCTATGCTTACTTTCAAAGCGTAATGTCCAACAACTATGTTAAGGCCCAAATTGTAATGTCTGAGATGGATAATGCAGCAGGAAGTGCATTTCAGGAGTAAAAACATGTTCTGGATGTACTTCTTTGAATGCTTGCAGGAAATCCACAATAGTGGTTTCCATGTCAGATATGGAGTTAGCAGTTTTTTTGGGGGAAGACACAAGATCTATAACATCAGCGACCTGTTGTATCAATGCCCAAAGCTTATTCCCCGTTTCAACATAATTACCCAAAATGATACCAATCAGTCTGGTCAAGCACCACATCTGAGAAGCAGACTGTTTTACTTGTACCTTTCCAGATTTGCATGAGAGAGGTCAGGGTTTGCTACTCTTATCAGAACCTTTGAATTTAAAGGTTTCAAGTTGTTTGTTGATGGAATCAACAGAAACAATGTTCTGTAAACATAAATCAGACAATACCTTATTATGAACCAATGGACAGACGCCCTCTAGCAAATCGTGTGCTATGTCTGAGGGTAAACCTCCTATGCAATGAAAATATTTCAAATCATTTAATGGACACTTTTGTTTCACTCCATATACAGAGCAGACTTCTAGATCACCTTGTATGTTTTGAATTTGTCTATCATAACCTGCTGCTGTTCTTTCTTGCAGAGCTAATGGATTACTATTTACTTGAAGATCTTGTTTGTGAACCATGCAAAATCTGCAGCATCTGTTTGCACTAACACTTTCCATGAAGCCACCGATAGCATTGCTTCCTAAATTGTTTGCAGATAAACAAGATACAGCCCCCTTAAGGACCTTTTCTTCTCCACTAACAGAAACTCTCACATCACTGTTCTCAAGTTTTTTTTCAGATCTTTGATCAAAGGTTTACAAAGTTCATGGAAACCAGCTTGCTTCAGAAAAGAAGTTTTGCACAACCAAACAAGTTGTATGACATGCATTAGACCTTTATGAAGTACATTGCATTAAATTTTGTGTTTGTTAACTTTTGTTCCGAGAGGATTTGTGACCTGAAAATCATTGTACAGCTGAACCTGAATGGAGCTGGAATGAGCTGAGAATAATTTATTCTGCTTAAATAGTGCGCCATCACAGTAACTTGTCAACATAGAATTTTCACAACTCTTGTGAGTGTTCATCACCTCTGCAAAAACATCAGGGCAAGAAAGGAGAGCCTTAATACTTTCTAAGATAGGCACATAATGATAACTGCCAACAATATTACCTACTCGGTTTTTAACTTTCTACATTACTGGCTCAATAAGCTGCAGATTTTCTCTGATATATTTCGTCTGCCTGGACTCTGTACACAGCATTTTAAATGCATTAACAAGTTCACCTTTATCATTTAGTATGTCTGAATATGTCTCTTCTGGGACACCATGAGCTTGCAATATGGTTTGAATTTTTTCCGACTGATGACAACAACTTTCTTTCACAAGATGCTCCATTTCTGAAAAAAATGTTGTTGGTTGCATTGATTGGAAAACTCAACTGTTCTCTGATTTTAAGCAAAAACATTGCATAGGTGAGATTTAATTCCCTTTGAGGGTTTTCAAGAAATTCATGCTCAATATTTCTGTCAGGAATTATATTATCTTGCACATCAGGAAAAACAGGTTCATTCTGGATGTTTCCATGTTGAAGCCTATGTTTTCTTCGGATATGTGCCAGAAATGATGGAATAAGCCGATATGTTTTTGACATCCCAGGATACCACACTTAACAGAAAAATTGGGCATACGACTATGGTTGATTCTAATATGTTTCAGTAAATGCCACAACGAAAGTCCAAAAAAGTTAATACAAGTGGTGCAAGGATATGAAAGTAACTGGGCTTCCTCCATTGATGTCACTGGCTTTATTGCCTATACATTAACAAATAACATTTATATTGATTAGAGTCTACTGCAAGCAATATTGAATTTGATATTGAAAAGGATATTGTGCAATCATCTTACAGATTTGGTGTCACCTAAAAAAGAAAAAGAAGGACTTTTATTACAGTTGCTCATCCAATCACAAAAAACTCCCACTGATAGACTTCAATACCAATAAGCATCTGGAGAAGTACCTAGTAAGTCAATGGGAGGTTTTTCTCGAAAAAAAAATCCAGTCAGACTGTACACTTAAATATTCCTGATGTTGAAGTATGTCACAGATCTAATTGGTCTAAGGCACAAAAAAAATCCGCTTTGTCGAGTGCAGGATGAGGGATATATTTATGGATTAGGGTAAAAAAGTCAGGTCATCTAAAAGATCAAAAGTTACAAGATTTATCAATTTTACTGTACATTCTACTATTGTTTTTGCATTTGGTTGAAAAGGAGCAGAAAGAAATATGATTTTTATTGACTTAAAAAAACTGGTCCAAAATTAGCAATTCATCTTAAAAAGTCTTCAATCCTTGTGATCTTGTTAGGGTAAATGATTTTGGTGTAGGGGCCTAGGTAAGTTTAACATACTGAACATTGAGGGTCTTAAAAAATCTTTTCCATTTTTCAAATTTCTGTGAGAACGATCATTTTAATACATCACCATTTAAATATCACCTTGATCTGTCAATATGTGGGAAAAAATACAACTGTACATGTATTTTCAGCCTGTACATACTGACAAATAGCAGGCTCCCTAGCCACCCAAACCCTGGACCCTGTGGGCCGTGGCCACGCACGCGCCCCTGGCGCAATTGCTGAATGCCCAACGTTTTTGGAGGTGTCATTTTAAGTGCAATGTTACCTATTTCCGTCCTTACTGAGTTATCAATACTGTAGGCTGTAATCTAACTCAATAACATTAGCAGTGCATTTTAACGTGACACGAGCAAGTTAAACCTAGGCTAGCCTACCCCACTCGATTTTCATCGAATTTGTGAAGCAACAATTTGTCAACAACATTACAAATGATTACATCAAAATAACCTGACACATATAACATGATTACAAAATAACAAATCAGAGATTTACCTTGTTGCCCAAGAGGTTGCCTGTAATGTATGCAGCTGCAGCTTGCAGATCAATCAACGTCTCATATGCGTACGTACTGTACATGTACTTAGCATGCACACATGCCGGCGGCCACATGTGCGTACGTATGCAGTGTACACGTACACCAAAGCGCATGGAGTTAAGCCAAACACGTTTGGGTGGCTATACACAGAGTTGAATATTTGAACACAACATGTACATAAATTTGACTAGGAACGCGCTATGGCTGGCATAAGACATTAAGTTTAAAAATAACCCAATACCTTGAAATAACGCAATAATGTGTTACGGTACTCCGCTTTTGAGCTTTACCGACTCATTTAGTCTAGTTGTACTGTAATCGTGAGTAAAATTAACAAGCGTGTGCGTTATCTTACGCGATGAATTTTCTGTGTGTGGTTGTTTTCTTCAGCATCTGTGATACATTCTGCAAAGTAACTTAATTGGAACATAATTTAAAATATGCAATTGAACCAGTAAAAGTGTATCCGTAGCACAAAAAATTACGACGATTTCCTCGATAATAGATGCTTCCCAACACAATAGAAAAAACACTCAGTCCGTGACGGTTTATGTGTGCAAGTTGACATACTGGAGATGCATTCCTAATAAAATAATGTGTCATTCTTATTCACAATAAGACTTGAGATATCACTTGACTTCACTTGAGATATTTAACTATATGTTTTCGCATCTGCACCGGACTCTGTAAGAACCTTTACGCTGTGAAAAAAAGCAATTCCCATCATATGGCATATTCTTTATAAGTGCAAACCCATTGTTCCTGCTGACATCTAGGAAAGAACTGAGAGGATTTTGTTTGTATTCAATCTCTCTCGCAGCAGTGAGATGGGACACTTGTAGAATACCCATCTGTAAACTACAATGAAAAATAAAACAAATACAAACACGAAATATCTGAAGGATGATTTTGATTGAATATAGATAGGTCCGTGTTTATTTGAGGAAAATATTATAGAACCTTCTCTGAGAGGGTGGTGGAAGAGTGGGACGGGTTGCCTGAGGAGTTTGTGTTTTTTGTTTGCTCTCCTTATAAGGATGTGGTCCTTTCTGATTCCTTGTAGGCGGATGCTCTACCCGTTGCAACATGCTAGCAAGTACCTTTGGCGTACCTATTGCTGTTTTAATAACATTGAGCATACTCTGGGGAGGCCAGGGGTCAACAAATGTAAAAAGAAGTTGCAATGCGCTAATTAGGTGTACGTACCTATGTACGTACCTACTGTTAAAACTGACCGTATAGCCTACCTCAGATCCCGAGCAGTCTTCATATCGAGTCATTTGGAAACTGACTTCGAAGAAGTTCCAATTAGTATAATTATGGTCGGGTTGTCATTGGATCGTGCAGGAGATTCATTGTCACATCCATCATTTTACTCGTACACAGTTCGAAAAAATGGTGATTGTTATGTTTGTAGGAAAACGTGCACCAGCAAAGATAAGAAAACCCAGGCATTTTTGTATGCTGCCTTAAATTGTATGACGTTTCTCTATTTTCTTTACAGACAGACTGATATCATATGTCATTCAAACTGAAGAACACTATATGTTAGAAATAGGGTCAAACTTAGTAGGTTACATTCATTATCAGCATGCAAATTATGCTTCATATCACATGAACAGATGACTTGAACAGAACAATACCATGACTACATAAATTCTAATATTTAATGCAAATTTAAGTCCACCATGGAGCTTTAATCCTTTCAGTTGGAATGTCTTTCAAACTTGCACTACACTGAATGTCATAACCCACAATCGCCCTTTAATAATACGGCTTTATGCATATGCTGTAATTCTGCAATTTGTAACAACTGTGCAGTCTAGGCTAAACCACGAAACAATAAAATACAAAGGGTGGGCGCTATTCGCCCGGACACTGACGTACGTTACCTAACTTGCTCTACACACTATAGTTTTCTTCTAGCGTATGTCGAGAACGAAACACTATAGTCTATACTGTCCGGGCCAATAGCCAATAGCAATAAGAAATATTTGCCTTAGTTAGTTTAACGCACATTAGGGAAACAGTCCCCTTACACCGAAGGTGCAAAATTTTCCACTTGAATTGTTGCAAAGTGGCTGCTTATCTGGCTATACCACACATGGTTGAGCAGGTTTGTAAGATGAGCAAGATAAGAATGACCACAAGATCGCCTATGCGAACTAATTTAATTAAACCAGTTTCACAGGACATAAGGGATTATATGCACTTCAATGAGCAATCAAGACAGTATAGAGTGTAGAGCTGAAATGATATTGACTTCTTAACATGTACTGTGTTGAGTGGAAGACTTGCATTTAAAACTCATCTCTGTACATGTCAAGACCTCAACTATCTTGTAACTATGTTTCTATGTAATATATAAATAATAACACAGATTTAGGATGAGAGAAAAGTTGCTACATTGATGCATTTTTGCAGGGAATGAAAAGCTAGGATTGAACCCCTTTGTGTTAATACAAACAAGGAAGTACAAAACAGAAAACAAGAGTCATCATGTTATAAATTGTGGTTAGTTTTTATTGGATCTCAAAACCTTATAACTTACAACAAAAATACGTTTAGACTCAAACACACTATATCGCAAATTGTAGCCCACAAGTTCAGAAGAGAGCACTATGCACCCCCTGCTCCCCACCCCAAAAACTAATAGTAATAACAATAAATCATAAAACGATGCAAATTCACATGTGTGCCTTTTTTGGACATGTAAAACTCAACCAGTTTGTAAAGAAAGATTTTAAAAACTGAGGTAAAACATTATTAATAAAACATTTGAAATGAGCTGAAATTTTTGCTTATATATATTATGGTAATCACTGTACAGAGACACAAATTTTGAACACCGTTGCTACAGTATGCAAACATGACTATAGTACGTAAACAGGGGATTTTTAAGAAAAAAAATCTTACATAGTTACAATAAAACGCTCTTCTCTTTGGAGGAGAAGGAGACCTTTGTAAACTGGATTGTCGCCATTCAAGTTCGTTATGAAGCTTCTTACGAGGAGACAAGGCTCTGAACTGCTTGAAAAGCTCAGAAAGTGTGTTTTAGTTTTACTTTCTTCAAATGTTAACTGTTTATGCTGGCACTTTTCCCTCATTAATTTCCATACATAGTAGAGGCCTGGATTTCCTTTTCCTCTCTTTTTATCTTTTTTCATTATTAACTTTCTCTTGGCCTTCTCCTTGAGGTAACATCATTTTCTTCTTCCCAAAGTGTACATCCTTTAATGAGATATTTTTTGTAACTTTTGACTGCAAGGTAATAAAATATAAGTTTATAGGCTGAAGGTGTAAGCAGTTTACCAAATTGTATGCAGTCATTTACATACTGGAAGTCAAGAATAGGGAAAGATGATCTGATTGCCTCTGGAATACATGCTGGGACCTTGCTCTTAGATGTTAAACGTTTGTTTGCCAACACTGTGTACTGTTTCGTAGATCTTTTAAAACCTCATGGAAGACTTGCTTCAACACAACCCCCATTTTCCTCGAGAAGCTTAGCCATTTGTGCATGCTTATACGACTTGCCATTCAGTTTAGGAATAGATCCACTTAGGATGAAAGTATGACCAGCAAACATTTTTTCCTCTGATGCACGTGATCTGGATGGAAAACTATTTCAGATAAACTGAAAGTCTTCTACTGTCTTTCAATTTCATTTCGTAGGCACACCAATCCTTTCACCAAAGAGTGATTACAATGATAACTTTTGCATTATGAATCTTATTTGCTGTTTTTTACAATATTTTGTTTTATATTGCTTCCTGGGCTTTGCTCAGCTATTACATTATATCAGCTCTTGGGTATCGAAAGTTTCAACGCGCATGTTGAAATAACTAGCATAGTGTTGGTTTCCAAAACTTTCCAGTTATTATTTGCAAGCCCAATTTGACAATTCTTTTATTTCCATTTTTTTTTTGGTACTTGTCTCCACTTTACAGCTTTAATTGTTTTGTATCTGTACATTTAATTGTTTTTGTATTGCTATGTTTCACTTTTTATGTAAAACGTTGAATGTAAAAAGCAGGGCCTTATTAGAAACCAGCTTTTGCTGAATAAGGAACCCTGGATAAAAATGCGAATAAATAAAAAATGTCGGCCCTCCATACACTCGCTCAGCGCCCGCAACACAATTTCATAATCTAAGGTACCTCCCACCGACCATCCTATTGATATTATGTGCTATTCGCCTCATAAGAATAGGATGCTGTTAGCATTGAATGTTATTTTAAGGGCATCCGTAGATACAAATTGGCACCCGTTATCAAATCTCCGTATATTTATTTAACTCGGTTAGCGTAAAGCTAACTTCTCCCGAGGACCTGAAGTATCATAACCAATAGTGAAATGAAAAATATAATAATATACAATAATAATAAGAACATTAATATAAGAAATTGAATAATGACTGGGAGTCATTTTTCCAAGAACAGGAGCCATTTCTGAAATCACGTAAAGGTTGCCACATATTCCAAACTAGTATAAGCGCATGAAAAGAAGAACGATAGCCGCCCGTTTTTTCCCTTCAGATCTCAGTACGAGAAACATGTATTTTATTTGTATAATAGAACAACTTTCGTTAATACTTTCCTACCCCAGCTATATGTCGATTTTACAAAACCTTCCATGAAAACAGACTTTTTGAAAATGGATTTTGAAGCTCAGTCAACAATTTAAGAAATGCTTAGGCCTACCGTTAAATACTGGCGTCAATAAATACATTTCGTATTTATTCCAATAAAGATCCACAACGGATAACAATGCTAAGTAGAGCTTACTTAAAGAGAAATAAAAACTGCATGTACAGCATGGTCATTTTAAGTATCCAAGTACTATACAAAGAGATCGAGTTCACCGAAACATCCCTTTTCCTTATCACCTGAGGAAAACCGTCGCAATAGTTTAAGTTTTAACCAAGGGCAGTACCATTCATAATTTGCATATTACACCAAAATTTACAATCGGCGTCCAGATGGCGGGAAAATGTAACATAATGTTCAATCTGTTGGGTCGTTCCCATGGTGCGATGAACTTGGGCAAGTTGCCAAGTTCGAATGTCGATGACCTACTTATGTTCCGCGACCAATGTCAATGGGAATTATGTGTGTAAAAACTCGTGTTTTTCCACGTGTAATATATATATATAGAAGTTTTACGTAAGGGGAGCGAATTTCGGGGCGGCTCGTTGATTGTGAGGAAGCACTTATCTCATCATCAAGTGCAAAATATTGTGTTTTCGTTCAAGGTTATCGTGGTTTTCTTGCGAGGTGTATACGGCGTAACTTTCGATGTAGGCTTAGAATTAGGATCGGCCGATGCCTACCTAGTTTGCATGAATCTTTACCTACATTCAATTTAATTTACCGGGAATCACTAAGCATGTCGGAAAGACAGGACTCGACTTACTACTAATACTTTAAGTTTAAAAGTTCACAATGAAAAGTTTTTAACTATCAACAAGTCCCCACCTGTTTGGAACTTCAGACAACAATAATGTAACTTAGGGGCTACATAAATACGGGATTATAAACTACATATATAAGAATAGTACATATTTATATCGTTAATCGGCTGTTGTTTACTCGAGAAAATATACTTTCAATACGTACAATATCACTCTTCCTACACAAGTTCTTAAAAATAAAAAAGTAGCGAAAGATAACTAGAAATGACATCGTGGAACCCCCCGCATTAATAAACGAATCCATTTCATTACAGCATCAACTCTCAAGTACTGCACAGCAGTGTGTAACAGTACCGTACCCTAGGCTATAATAATATACAGTCCCGTGCGAAGATGGATTTCATTTGATATACTCCCTTCGGTTTTGAATCCAAAATTATTAAATCGTTATAATTATTATAACAAAACGTGGTAAAATGCATAAGGGTGAGAATTTGTACATGGGAACCTTCACAATCATCGTTTGAAGGAAGAGTAAATAACGAAAATTTCTGAATAACTTTGAGGTCTCGTAACATGCTGAGCATAACTAACGTTCGATATTTGGTGTAGACTATAGGTCCAAATTACTACGTGAAAAGTTGATTCGTTAATATATCTAGGTCAGTGCGTAAATTTATAAGATATTATTCAAACTAAGAACACAGGAACCAGAAATAAACGTGTTTTCTTTTCTCTAATTCAAATAGTAACACGTAGATAGTTTTATTATGTCCGGGATTCCCGGGAATGATACCGAAAGGAATGTAATAACCGGTTGTTTTCCCAATACCAGTAGTAGTTACACATTGCACTGTGATCGGGGTTAGTCAAAGCCGGGATCGGGATGCCGGTATTCACTTGACTACCGGGATCCCGCACAACTCTAGTAATGAAATAGCCTATCTTCCCTCAAAATTGGTACATATTGTACTTAATGCAACTCTTCTCATGCATGTAACAAAGGCTTGTATGTATCCTTGTGTATGTATGCTAAACCACCTCAGGAGTTTCGCAGAAAAAGAAAAAGGATTTCCAAATTGTTTTTTCCAAAAGATAAAAAAAGATGACGATTGTCCGTACCAAGTAACCATGTGTTTATGAATAGCGAATGGCCTAACCTACTAGATGTGTTAATGGGCCGAAAAGCGCCAAGAATAGTTACCCAAACTTTCCATCTGAAAAAGTATCTCAAACAAATCATCCATCTTCAATCTTGACCAAAATGTTAATTTTAATACCTAATTCTTACACTCCGACGTTATTTTGTACTTATGTTGAATATAATTCCGTTTATGAACAAATAAAAAATATGCCGAACCTAGTGTTTAACATATTCGTCACTATTATGTCAAATGTTCGTCACTATTATTAACTCCATTCAAGCTCAATTAGAAAATTTAAGCTTAGGCCAATGAAACTAAGTAAATGGTGACAACGTAACTAGTGTAGGATTACTGTTTAACGTTTCCAGATTGATTTAAAGAACTAAAAACAACTCCAATGATGTTTCTAATAATAAAAAATTGCATTTACTTGTGCAGCATTAATTTGAACAAAAATATAGACCATATTCATAGCCTCTCAATGTTACAACATAGCGTTTGGCCTAATGCGACAGCTATGGATTCGAGGCACATGAAAATCTCAGGTTTGGATGTAGTAACGTTTGGGAAATTTCGAAGCGTCGGTTATGAAAATTAGCGGTCGTCTGGTGTTATGTATTAAAGGCAAGCCAGACGCGGAAAAATCAGCAACCAGTGGATAAAAATTCGAACCGGCAGCTAAAGGGAACTTAGACACGGAATACACTTCATACGATCATATGTCACGAGTACTGTATGTACGCCTGTAGCTATAGCTGTGCATGCCTGTGAACAACGTTTATCTGTTGATCACTTGCATATAGCTGACACACTAGCTAATGCCGCGAGCACACCGCATGTTCGTTGGTCCGTGTGATAGGGTTAAGATAAGTGGTGTAAGCAGAGCTGAAGCTCGAGATGAGCCCAACCCGAGCTGCCCCGCTTGAGGTCGGGTTGGAAATGCAACTTCGCTGTAAGGGAGACTGTTGCCCTAATGATAATGTCTGCAAGTATTTGGTAACCCTTCACTGAGTAGCGGATGACTGTAATCTTTTTTCTTCAAAATTGGAATGATTAAAAATTGTAATTATATAATATCTTCCAAGGCTCCAACTGATATTTAAATATGTATAAACCGACAACAACAAAGAACAAAGCAAATAACCAAAAATAAAATGGGGGTTCTCGAGAACCCCCCCCCCCTTGTACGGGCATGTCACTTGGCAGCAGCAAACACCAAAAACAGAACACACGCTTGGAAACTAAAATGGCAAGTGCCCTAACTTAACACAAATACTGATTCGAAACCTTGGATTTTCGCGTGGCTCGAACATTTCACATAGCTACGAAGGAACCACACTATTGTCACGAGAGCTGGACAGCTGAAAGGGAGACGGACACAAAAGGTATAAATTAGCAAGTTAAAGTACAACAATTCACTTTGCATATAAAAGACATTAGATAAAACACCCCCAGAGAACAATAAAACAACACACACAAACAGGGCAACTACTCTAGCAGTGATGCCAGCTATGTACGGAGGCGTTTACGTCACGCTTCTTCGGGCGTCACACATAGATGCACCATAATGAGAAGAACAACCCTGTTGATTTTCGTGCTGATATCATGAATAATAACGAGGTCACAGGGTGAAATGTTCACATTTTTAGACTTTAATAATACTTTGTGTGAAGGTATTGGTAAAAGCGGCTACATGATAATGTATGTTCAATGTGCTTCTTCGGGCGTCACACGTAGATGCATCATAATGAGAAGAACAACCCTGTTGATTTTGGTGCTGATATCATGAATAATAACGAGGTCACAGGGTGAAATGTTCACATTTTTAGACTTTAATAATACTTTGTGTGAAGGTATTGGTAAAAGCGGCTACATGATAATGTATGTTGAATGTGATATTATGCACATTTATTAGGAGGCAGGGCTTGAGTCGACTTTTACTCAAAATAGCTAGTAAACATGGTAAGTTAACATATTTAGTAGGTAGGTCCAGTCAGAGAAAGAACTATAGACAAATATTATATATTCTATAGCCTTGCTCCATAATTTAGAGGAGACTGCACACAAAAATGACAGATATCTTTGCTGTATTTCTTACATTCGTTTCTGCAAGTATCAAGTTTGTACAAGGTCGTATCACCCAACACGCTTTCAACAGGACAGGAAACAGGAAAGCAGACGTAACCAAGAAGATCGAAGTTGATGGAAAATGTGTCGGAAGGACAATAATGATGCACGTGAGGTCTTGGGGGATTGCCAAGCCTTGCAAAATAGCTCTGTGAGGGGAAGGAAAGAGGATGCGGGTCCACCAAAAGCTTGTCTACATTTTCGGGCTAGTGAAACTGTACATGTTCAAGAAATCCCTTGTACATCCCAGCAAACACAAATTAAGCAACCTACAAGGCAGAGTTAGAGAAATGCTACAAATTCGAACGAGAAGACTAACATTGTAGATTGTGGCAATGATCCAAAATATTATAAGGTATTATACAACATGTCGGAAGTGATATTTTAAGAACATAAAAACACAGAAAACAATATGTAAAATAATGTTATGTAAATGACGGGTTGTAAAAAAGTACATGGAATTATGTAAATATTACACAATATTCTGTACAAATATTCATATGCATGCGATTGAGGATTACCCAAACTTTTAGAGTTTACATAATACAACACTACTTGTACCAGTTTGTCGACATTTATCGTTGCTAAATGTACTATAGTAACCACGGCCATATATACGTGAAAGCCACATACCGTTACGTACTGAGTGTGCGATTACGAGCTACATTGGCATGGAAAATGACGTTAGGAGACTGGGGCCTGGAAGAATTGATTGAACAATTCGAAGGTATGTTTTGATATTATGTAAGTGAACGTGACAAGAACGAGAAATGCTTACAGTCCCACGACTAAGTTGGGTAGACGAATGCATTTGAATCGCTTGCGCTACGTAGACCTAACGTTATAAAGTCATAGAATAACTTAATGGCTAGCTGTTGTTTGTCATTGTCAACTCATAATTGTCAACGAATCCGTGTAGCCTACATACAAGTAAACATTAAACGGAACAGCCTACGGACGGAGGACTTCGGTCTAGGCCTTTATTGTAACGTAGTGAATCCTAGTGATTCTATTTCTATTATACGTTAACCGTAACTTCGTATACCCTGCGAGTCACTTTTTGAAGTAGTACTAGGCCTAGTACTAGAAGTAGTAGGGTATACTTAGACTATTTCAAGGCCTATAGTTACGCTGGTACTATGTTTAATAAGGGATAAACACATGTTCATGTAATGCAATATATAATTACCACTAATTGCCAGTTTAGCTTGTAAGTTGAAGCAAGCAGGCCGAAGCTGATGTGGATCGGCGATACTTTTAGACCTAGGCCCAACTATAATTTACCTATATTATGGAAGTGATCTAGCTGTTATCATTCATAGCAATGTAGACAATCGCATACAGTGGGAGTGAGCATTGTTTTAAGCATTGTTAACATGATGCATTGGTTGTAAAAGTTGCCTACATTGTCTGATGAATGTTTAATGCAACTTCCTGTTTTGACAAGGAACTACTATAGGCCATCTGGCTTTCTAGTTTCAAACGTACATACTTGAACAAGTTCGAATCACAGCTGATTAAATTTTGGCCATTTTCTTTAGGAATGTCAATGTTTTGTGAGGGGTACATGTAAATAACTGCTTGTGCTCCAAGGAGGTTTTAACACAACTTCATTAGGATGGGACTTTTTTTATTTTCTTTGTTGTTACTTAAGAAGCATCAACTTGGAATTGTATTTGCAGAAGATTTCAGAAAGACCTCAGCCATATGTGTTACTTCTTTGAGGAAGCAAAATACATCCTCAGCAGTCATTTGTGATCATCGAGAGACATGCCCTACCCCAGAGGACATTTATGAAGGCCATTGATGTGTGCTTCAAATCATTCTACGTGTTTAATCTGAATTATACCAAATTGCATGTCTTGGTGCCTGGGAATTTTTCCAAAAAGTTGTCTACCATTGGCCTGGTGGGTGTGAAGTGCAACCAGATTCGAGATTTTCGTGCTTACCGTGCCAAAAAAAAAGTTACTGCAGTTTAGCAGTTCCTTAGACAGCACTCCACATTTTCTCATCTCACGGCTCATAATGTGTCTAGAGTTGTTGCTTACTTGAAATTGACTTTGGGAAGAGTTGTTTCTTTGTGTTTAATTTGGAATACCAAAGGCATGAGCCAACAACAAAGTCACTGTACTGTAGCAGTCATCATAGACAGCACTCCATGTTTTCTCATCTCACGGCTCATAATGTGTCTAGAGTTGTTGCTTACTTGAAATTGACTTTGGGAAGAGTTGTTTCTTTGTGTTTAATTTGGAATACCAAAGGCATGAGCCAACAACAAAGTCACTGTACTGTAGCAGTCATCATAGACAGCACTCCATGTTTTCTCATCCCATGGATCAGAATTTTTCTAAAGTTGTTGCTTATTTGAAAATGACTTTAATCTGGAATACCAAAAGGCATGCGCAAACAACAAGGTCCAAGTAACTGCACTGTAGCAATTGAAAATGTTGGCCAAATTAAGTTTACTTATTTCCACAAGACGATACTTTTATAGCCTAAATTGTTTATTTTACATTTAATGGGATATAATATATGGACCTCTGGAATTTAATGGGATATAATATATGGACCTCTGGAATAGGAAGGTAGTAGGGTGTTTCATTGCTGAAAATCGCACATTCTAAACTGGTTGTGTTGCCATTGCTTTTTGCTCTCTCTTAAATGTACTTTTCTGCTGTGAGCGATTCAAACATGCATCCATATATTGTTTACCTAAATACTCGGTAATAATTAACCCTAAAACCTCTGTAAAATATTTACTGAACGGGTGCTATGTAAACTTCTCTGGGCAAATTTTACATAACAGTATTGTATTTGCGTTACATAATAAATTTTTACTTTTTTACTTAAATGTTTTAGTGTTCTTATGTTCTTAGTGTAACGACAACACAAAAAACGCCGGGCGTTGGAAATGTCTCTAAGACAAGACTGCAAATAACAGAGTTTATATGGCCTGCGGTATTCGTTGTGAAGGGCGTCGCAATGTGGTGACGTCGCAATGTGGTGACGTCGCAATGTGGTGACGTCGCAATGTGGTGACGTCGCAATGTGGTGACGTCGCAATGTGGTGACGTCGCAATGTGGTGACGTCGCAATGTTCCCACGTCGCAATGTTCCCACGTCGCAATGTTCCCACGTCGCAATGTTCCCACGTCGCAATGTTCCCACGTCGCAATGTTCCCACGTCGCAATGTTCCCACGTCGCAATGTTCCCACGTCGCTATGTTCCCACGTCGCTATGTTCCCACGTCGCTATGTTCCCACGTCGCTATGTTCCCACGTCGCTATGTTCCCACGTCGCTATGTTCCCACGTCGCTATGTTCCCACGTCGCTATGTTCCCACGTCGCTATGTTCCCACGTCGCTATGTTCCCACGTCGCTATGTTCCCACGTCGCTATGTTCCCACGTCGCTATGTTCCCACGTCGCTATGTTCCCACGTCGCTATGTTCCCACGTCGAAGTCTAATATGGCCTACTGGTAAACCCATCGTTTTTACAGTGGAAGGTGTTCTGTCATTAAGACAAACACAAATATTTTGCAATCTGAGGAAAACTCACACGATTGTTTTGTATTCATTCCTTCTCAATTTGTAATAATTTATCTGCCGAAAATGTGCTTTGCGGCAAACAATACACGAACTACGTTCATGTCATTGAAAGAGTTTCCCGCCCTGTGTCGGGTTATACTACGTACACTGACAGCCAATCACAGTTGCGAAATCTTAAGTGTATTAACGGTACTGGACAGTATTTAATGATCAGACCACTTTGCGCAAGGGTTTCACGGTTTTGCATGTGACATTGACTGACTTGTGTCTGTCATACTTACTGCTCTCTTTAAATTAATATAGGTCTACAATAAATAATTATCTTAGATCAACTTTTTTACACCACGAGGGTAATTGCATGCTCGTATGAAACAGGATATGACATACAAACATTAAAGCCTACGAAAACATAACACATTTTGTTACGTTGGAATGCGAGAGGTCCCGATCATTTTCAGGTGGCTAATTTTTAACTGGGCACAACCCTGGGTTCGTCTCTGGAAGGAACACAGACAAATTGACGAGTGTACAGAATTTGAATGAGAACGTAAACTATATTGAACAATGGAGTTCGGTCCGTTGTAACGCGAAATTCACTAGGACCTCGACGAGTCACCTTCACCAGTCACCAGTCACCTTCTTTCCGGCGATGCTCCAAAATAGAAGACGGACTTCCAGCCAAAATGGAGTGAAGCACAATTCGAACTTTATCAGCTTTATAGCCACCAACTCCTGGCGCAACGAACTTCCTCCACGGAGACAGAAATTCTTCACCTCCGAAATAATAACTGAAAACTAGTTTCACATGAAAGTCTTCGAACTTCTCAATGGAAGTGTAGAATCAATCTTGGTATCGATATCTCAATCCCTCAGAAACTACTGACAGTCGTCGTCGGTTGTAAGCGTTCAGAAAACTGAATCCTTTCCGATCTGGGGCCTGTTTTTATACGATTCGCCATGGAACATTCCAGAGAAACCACGAAGATGCGAGCACACCGTACATTTTGAGACGGTAACCCGACCTAATTTATGAAATATTGATTTGTCACGTAGGACATTTCAAATACTTCCTATATTATAACATCAGGTTTCTCACTAACAGTGACTAGCGTTAGGCTACAATGGGCCCTCGTAACAATATGAGATATAAATATTCAATATGAAAACCTGAACGTACAGTATCAAACAGTTGTAAGAATATGAAAACATGCAGTAACACAATTTACAAAGCTCAGGACAATGACAAGAGAGTACAGTCGGAACAGCCAGACGAGATCTAACGTTGAAAGTCTTCATTATAAAGTTTCATGCATTGTGTAATGAATGAGGAAGAATGTCGATTTCTATGAGAATTTCTATCCTTCCACTTGTAGGAATGACCGCTTGTCGAAATATTGATGGAGTGGGTGGCCATCATCGCTCATGATTCTATCTATTTTCACTGTCAGTAGTTGGTGATATGTAGTAGGCAAAGTTGGCTGATTTGTCCCGAGCAGATGACCTGCTTTGTGAATTATTGTTGCAATTCGTTGCGTATCTTCTTTTCTCGCGTTGCCACCCCACGAGACCAGATTATAACGCCACACTCCAGTAATTATCGTATTTGATTACTCACGTGAAATTTGTACAACATACGAAAGCAATGCATCCTACTATTTAATCTCTTCAATAATTCATCTAGATGATCATGCCAGGAGAGTCTATTATCGATCACCACCCCAAGATACTTATACTTATGTACCCTCTCAACCTCCCTGTGGACTTCTCTGACTTACGAAAATCAATGACCATTTCCTTCGTCTTACTGACATTTAGTTGTAAAAAGTTACGTTTACTGTAGTCGACTAAATCCTCAATCTGACCCAAGTACTCAGTATCGTCGTCTTTTCATATCAGACCCAACAGAGCAGTGTCTTCGGCAAATTTCACGAATGGGCAATCCTCGTTGCTAGACCTAACATCTGACGTACAAAGTCTGAATAAAAATGGTGCTTAAACCGTACCTTGTGGAACACTAGTGTTGCAAATTATGACATTAGACACGCTAACGCTATTAGCTGTTTTGAGTTTAACATACTGTGACCTCCCAGTTAGATATCGACAAGATCATCGCACAAAATAAGATCATGACTGACATTCATATCAACAAGTTTCTTGGCAAGATTATGGCGTTGGATAGTATTAAGAGCAGAATAATAATAATAATATTAATAAATACTACTTATATAGCGCCTCCCAAAAATCTCGAAGCGCTGTACAGTAAAAAGAAAGTCATAAACAGATAAACCAGGCTAAGAAACCAAAAGATGCAAACTCAAAAAGAGGATAAGACTATAGTAACCTACAAAAATAAATCAGGCTAAAAAGCAAACTAGTAACCAATATAAAAAGAAGCAAATACTGAGACAGTTAAAAACAGCTAAAAACAGAAAGTTTTCAAATCTTTCTTAAAACGGTTAAGATGAGGTGCTTCACGAAGGTCCCAAGGCAAATTGTTCCAGACTTCGAGAGCTGCAGCGCTGAAACATCTGTCTCCGTAGAATCTAGTGTTGGACCTGCGAGGACGACATAGAAGGGTTTCGGACGACGAGCGGAGACGACGTTGTGGTGAGTAGGAAGCGACGAGGTCCGTCAGATAACTAGGGGCCATACCGTGAATAGCTTTGAAGGCAAGAAGGGCAACTTTGTAACGAATGCGAACATGGAGGGGCAGCTAGTGCAGATCACGGAGGATTGGAGTAATATGGTCGTGCTTCTGGGAACGTGTCACAAGACGGGCGACCGAGTTCTGAATGAGCTGAACTTTGGAAAGTTCAGTGGATGGAATGCCGCACAGGAGGCTGTTGCAGTAGTTCAAGCGGGACGTAATCAATGCGTGGACGAGTCGTTCGGTAGATTTGTGGTCGAGGTATTTGGCGAGTTGTCCGATCTTGTATAGTGCGAATGAAGCTACGGAGGCGGTGTTCTTCACATGATGTTTCATGTTGAGGTTACAATCAACGATGACTCCGAGGCTCTTAGCTTTCAATACAGTGTCTACGAATGAATTATCAACTGCAATTTTAGGTGATGTTGGGCACTTCAGGAATTTCGAAGAGATATTCAGGACCTCTGTTTTAGAGTGCTTTTTACGTGCTAAGAAAACACAAATCTCGCACTAACGCAGCGTTTAACGCGACGCGAAAAGGACACGGACCCAAAGGCCAACAGAAGCAAAAGAAATAAAACACTAGAAACCGGCTCCAAAAGCCAATGTGACACCAGTGGTGTTTACGTGCAAAGAAAAACGGACACGGACCAAAGGTCAACAAAACCAAAAACAATCCCAGTCTGTCCAACAACCACCACACACCCAACTGAAAACCCACAAACAGACATTGAACATTAATTTGTTCTGTATGCTCCAGGAGATATGTAAATTTCACGGTTACCAGGACTTAAGGTAAGATACAGTTGGGTATCGTCGGCGTAGGACATATAATCTATACCATGAGCGGAGACGATGTCCCCAAGTGGAGCAACATACATGGCGAAAATGGATGGTCCCAGTACGGAGCCTTGTGGCACGCCGTCATTCAGGTTACGCGGGATCGAGCGGGCTCCTTTTATATTTACAGAAAAACTGCGGCCCCTCAAATAGGATTCCAACCACTTCCGAGCTGTGTAGCGGTTCTCAAGACGTTCAAGTATGATGTCGTGATCGTTTGTATCGAAGGCCACAGAGAAATCCAATAAAACCAGCACAGCTTCTTGACATTGATCGACAGCTTCCAAGAGATCGTTTTGTATACGAAGCATAGCTGTCTCAGTGCTGTGGTGCTTACGGTAGCGGATTGTTTCGGAGCATGCAAACCCTCCCGTTGGAGGTCATCATTTGGGCAGCGGCTGCTCGCTCTATAGTGTTAAAGATGAAGACAAATCAAAGAACATAAGCCGTATTGGTGAGTGATTTTTACGTGACCCGCCCTGCGGCGGTCCAAAACATGACGGTCAAACGGCACTACCTGAACACCCCATTCTAAAATACGCCCACCGAAACAATAAAAAAAAAGACGACCAGCACGTAGCGAAACGAAACACCTCTCCCCTGCACATCAGCGTCCAAAAAAGGCAGCCCCAGATAAACTGCGAAAATCGCCTTCCACTTGAACGCCTTCAACCTGAAGAGAGTTAAGCTTATTTGTGAGTTCCAAGTGAGAATAGAACTTCTCGAGGCTGACAACAACGGCTTCCTCGGTACTGCGTTTCGATCTGTGCGCAAACTGCATCGGGTCAAGATAATCATTCACGAGAGGCTTGAAGGTCTTGAGTACTCATCAAACGCTTGCAAGTGATTTGAGTTTTCTTTGTGCGACTAGTCTAATACGACTGTTTCCACATAGCCGGAAGTGTATGATACTTAATCGAGAGGTTATAAAGTATTGCATATATGTTGGCAAGTTGGTGTGAACAAGTTTTGAAACACGGGGTGGCATCCCATCTGGGCCGGCAGCTTTCGATGAGGTCGAACTTGGCGGACTTCATGAGGGGTCACAGATAAAAACGGCTTAAGATGCAAATCGCTCGATAATGTTGACTGCAGCTCATCGGCTTGATGATGGGAAAAGTCACGGCGATCGAAGCGGTTATAAAATAGTTCATTTTCCTAGTCAACAGATGCATTGTGTATTTTAGAAGCCGGGTGGTATTGGTATAGCCACTCATGATCTTCATGCCTGCCCATACTTGCTTCGGTTACATCTCTATGTTCCGACAATACGAAATAAAAAATTGTTACCAACATTATTTTGAGCCAAATTTGTTGGGACCCAACTATTATGACCCAAATTTTTCGCAGGACAAAAACAATAGACTTTCGGGTCACAAGCAATTTTCTGTCACAAGCACTATTTGGGCCGTAACACACTTTGGCCTCCCTGTTTTGTGTCGTGAAAAAAATTGGGTGGGTCCAAAATATGAAGTCCCCCAAAAAATATTTGGTCCGATAAAATGTCGGTCAAAAAAAACACTTTGGGCCGAAAAAAGTTGGGTGGAAAAAAATAACTCCCCCCAAAAAAATTGCGCTCACAAAACTTCTTTTCTTGGTAGAACCAAATTTTGGGATAAACAAATTGCTCCGAATTTGTTGTTTTTGTCGGAACATAGAGACGTCGGAACATAGAGACGTCAGAACATTGGAATGTCACCCTTGCTTCATGTGCCTTTTACGTGACCCGCCCTGTGGGATCCAAAACTTCACGGCCAAACGGCACTACCTAAACATCCCATTCTAAGAAATAAAACTGAAGTCAGCGAGCCAAAAACTAAAATACGCGCACCGACCTGCAGAGACCAACCACCCACTCAAACATTCCAAAAACCACAAAAGGACGACCAGCACGCAGCGATACGAAACACCCCCCCCCCCCAGCACACCGGCGTCCAAAAAGGGCAGCCGTAGATAGACGGCGAAAATCGCCTTCAACCTGAAGGCCAACGTCACACTTCACCGCCTCCAGGACTGCCTGCCAACTGGCAAAATTCCCCCTAAAAACTATATTACACTCCCATAAGTTTAAAACAAAGCTTCAATGCCCAACAAAACATGAGCGGTACTCTCTAACCTGTCACAGCCGGTCCTTGGGCACAGTCCATCACCCAATCGCCAATGATACCTTTTTACATTGTTCACCAGGCAAGATCATGGAGCCTGCAACCATTCAGCCTTGAATGCATCGAACGCCATACTTCGGCAGAATGACGTCCCTGTACAAAAATTGCATTCAAGGCCCTATCCCGCAAGGAACTGTTAACGAGGGCCGGCCGTGACAGGTCAACAGGGGGAAACTCAGTTAGAGCGGTGCAAATGACAGGCACCACGCTTGAGTACTACTATGCGGTTCTCTGTTGCCAAACAGTGCCGGGACCCATCGACGCAAGTGCCACCCGCCTTGTATAACAAAAAGGTCAATTTACTTCCCAGATCAACCAACCCTACCCCCCCCCTTCTCCAGATTTTTGTAAGTTAACGTATTACCTCTGTATCTCTAGCTACCAAGGCGAAGGCCCTTTGTACTGTCTGGATTCAACTTCTTCCCGGTAGCTCTCTCAAATATGGATAAATCATGCAAGAGGAGCCCAGACCAAAAACAACACACGTGACGTCATCTCAAAATAATGAACGCATTTCACTCCGGCATCCCCTGGCACAACGAATGGAACAAATCTGGAGTCCCTTTCCCAAAGACGGGAGAGGGACTTGCTAAACAAAACCTAAAGTAATGGAGACAGAGGGCGCCCCCCCCCCAGTGTACGTTAAAAACCTCTGAACAAAACCGATTTACGATCACAGAACTAAAGCTTTCCTCATGCAGAAGAGAAATCCATTTACGAAAATTTGGGTGCACCTGAAACGTCTCCATTACATTCATTAAAAAACGCGATCCACCATGTCAAAGGTCTCTGCTGGTCAAGAGAGACCAATGCACACGGCAGATTACGCTCAATAACAAAGTCGGTCAAGTCGCGCATGAACCACAAATTCTGATGGATGCAATGACCCTTCACTGCACAAGTCTGGAGATCACCCAGAAAATGCGGCAGTCAGTGCAAGGCAGTTGCAGAAAGCCTCAGCCAGCAACTTTTAGCCCACATTTAACAAGGTTATCGACGCTTGTTATGAGGATCCAAGGGTTGACTTTGTTTTAACAGTCCGTTTCGGAAGGAGTCTCCGAAGACGATGACTGATGTCGGTTCCTATCATTGCCCAAAAGGTTCGGTAGAACTCCCTCGGAAGCCCGAACCCATTGCTCACTGGAGTGAGCTCATTGGAGCTTCTGTCATATCTGTCTATCTATATCTATAAAACTCTCTTCACATCAGCTTTTCTGCCGAACTGGGTCCGACAATCATTTCGGATGCAGTAGGCATCCACACGGTTGCATAATAAGAATAATAATAATAATACGTAATACTTATATACCGCCCCCTGGTCGGTAGAACTCCCTCGGAAGCCCGAACCCATTGCTCACTGGAGTGAGCTCATTGGAGCTTCTGTCATATCTGTCTATCTATATCTATAAAACTCTCTTCACATCAGCTTTTCTGCCGAACTGGGTCCGACAATCATTTCGGATGCAGTAGGCATCCACACGGTTGCATAATAAGAATAATAATAATAATACGTAATACTTATATACCGCCCCCTGGAAATCTCGAAGCGCTTAACAATAACAAACAAGTAAAGAGGAACATAAACAGGTAAAGCAGGCTAAGAAGTAAAATGACAGTTTCAAAACCGCTAAAAAGGTACGTCTTGAAATATGTCCTAAAACGATTAAGATTAGGTGTTCTACGGTTGTTTGTTGCCAAATTGTCTCAGACTTCGGCATAGCGATTGGACCCCTTGCGTGGGGTGAAGGGGCAAAGTTCCTGGCGAGGATCGAGAGGGGCGAATAAATGAACGCTTGTTAAGTAGTGAAACTTTTTGATATTGACCTTTTTTTTTCGTCAGGTATAATGCATAAACATTGTGCTATTTTTCAATGAAACTGAAGGTTAAACATATAAGACTATCTACTACTCTTACCAAGCTATTATTTCTTAAATTTCCAAATGTTTGACAATAACCTGGACAATCTTTTTAAATTAAACCTGCAGTGTAACAAAGAAAAGTAATCATCTAACTATATGAAAGTTTTACTACAGTCAACGTTACATAGACTGCATGACTATCTTGTTATTTGCGAATAATTTGTGACTTTCTTTCCCGGCCCTGGTTTAGGTTAGGTGTACGGTGTCAATAAATTCCATTGAATGCAAACATTCTGGCATCTTTTAGTACTGAGATAAACAAAGCAGGGATTATTTGTACACACAGGGTACAATGGAGTTAGAGAGTCAGTAGATGCATCATGCTGCTGTTGGATATGTGAATGATGAGTTGAAAAAAACAATATTTAGTGGATGGTTTTTCAGCAGTATTTGCTAACCTTGATTTTCCGAAAACTATAAAAATAGGCGCCCACCTTTCAAACTCGATGGGCGAAGGCTAAATAAAATTCAGAGTCTTCAATTCATAGATTTGGAAAAATGTTCAATAGGTCCTTTTGAGCAACATGCATGTTCTTACTGGTGCAGGCATGCATGACAGAGCTGAGATCTTGTTTACATTTGTTTGATCATAGGGAGCTTTTCATATATTTCAATAATTTCAATTGCTTTTCTCTTATACTTATACCATATTCTCTTCTCTCTCGTCACGTTGCATCCCCTTGTCAAGCATGCCCAACGGTAATTATTCAACCTTTACTTTTCATGTTAAACTGAATTGTTATGTAATTATTATGAATAATAAATGCAGTGTGTTTTAATCAATCTGTTCAAATGTGACTGTAACACAAATGCCTCAGATGTTGAGTAGAAAGTACATGTAAATTTGGAGATATTGCACATAAACTATCAAAGGTCAATGGAAACTGAAGAAAGTGCTTTGTTCATTTTCTTGTTGTATTTCTTGAGAAAATCACTTTCGTCTCTGTCCTTTTAAATTTCAATATCCCAACTTAGAAATGAGCAGTGCCTTTGTTACAAGCATTAATTAGTTTCCTGGATCTCCAGGGGCCAGATTCCCTTGACCTATATTCAAAAAATGATTTGGTCGGGACCATCATTGTTAATTGCAATATCATGAAGTGCAGTGTTGATGTGCCGCATCTGTCGAGCTTTGGTATGAATTTTTTAATTGAGAATAGGGGTTTGTGATGTTAAATGGTGTGCTTTACCTACCACAGTATGTGAGAAAGTGGCAAGATGTTGGAATATACACTCTCGTCTGTTGGAGGGCATTAAATTGTTGGTCCCGGGAATAGGATTTACATCTTTGGGTATCTAAACTACATGTTCAGTCTTTGTGTAGAAATGTTTTATTTTACACACAATTTTTGGACAAAAGGAACCATACATTTTTCTGATAATAGCTTCTTTTTGCAGTAGGAGGTAATTGTTATTTAGCTTGCAATTTTTTGTATATTTTATAGCTTCAAGGTAAACATAAGTGTGGCTGGAAAAAATAAATAAATAAAGATGTCTTAATGATGTCTTATTGTTGGAAAAAGGAAGTATTCATTCATTGCCACCTGGGTACCCAGCTGGGACATTTTTCCTGGAACAGAACAAAGTGGGTAACTTCCTGAAAGGTTACAAACAGGAATCAACAGAACTGAAGGTAAAAACAAGTTGTGTGTGACCATGCAGTAAAACATTTCATTTCGTATGCACTCTTTGTGTTCATAGTTACATTTGTTTATTTGGTTTCAGGTTCAGTAAATGGTTTTATTTTATTTTTAAACATGATTACAGCATTTAATGGTACGCACATGTGTCATAATTTATAAGTCATGAACATTCTCAGTCTTGACGTTCATACTTGTGTGTGTATTATAGGGTTAATTTGTATTCAAGCTGGTTAATCTGTAACTAATATTTGTACAATATATACATGATTCACCTAAACATTAGAGTCAATACGTCATAATTATGTACAAGGTAATATAAGGTATCCTATCCAATCAACTTTAACTTTGGTGCAATATTGATTTTACTTACTGTTGCATCATATATTAACAGGACAGTAATGCCTTAAAGGCTGGAAATGCGATCCACACGAAAACAACAAAACATATTCGGGCTGTTTGTTGAAGCATATGTGAAAAGTCGTACAAACGTTGTAAACAGGCAAACAAATGGGCTCTAAAAAATCATCTCTAAAATTATGCGTATTTACAATTATTTCCTGCCTCTCCACGTTTTCCTCTTTGCTTTCTCATGTTGTTTCATTCTAGTGTGTGTGAACACACAGTGTTATGCTTTTATTTATTTAAACGTGCCTTATTCTGGCTGGTCATTATCAAATATATATATATATGTTTGTGGATTATTCCTTACAACTATTATTTGTTGTGCATGGAAGTCTTATCTGGTGTTGGAAATCGAGATTGAATACTTCAGGTTGAAGCATGAATATTTTGTGCCCAGTACATTTCAAACTATGTTATGCTGATGGCATACTTTTCTGGTAAGTGTGTTGTGGACTGTATCTTGCAAACCACTGTATATTGATGTGAATATGAATAGAAAAAGTACCTGTGTAGTCTTCATCAAGTATTTGTAATTATGATATGCTTGACTTGTAGTAATTTAGTCATTAATTAGCACTATAACCTGAGTACTAATAAGTACATTCAGGGTTATAGCTAGGAGATTGTGAGTGCTGGTTAAATAAATTTGCGAAGCGTAGCGAGCGAAGCTCTCGCATCTCACGGCCGGGGTCCAGGGGCCCGCTGTAGGGTGATTTTTGCTACTTTTCAGATTTACAATTGGTAAATTACAGAAAAAGGTGACGTTATTATCATGTTTTACGGCAAGGGAAAGATACATTTGTTACTTTTGTGGTATTTCACAATCATTTTACTATTTTTTTGTGCCGGCCAGTGGACTGTTTATTCACTTGCAATGCCGGCCGGCAGGCATGAGTGGCGGTTACCACCGGCCGCCGCCGTCCGGCGTGGCTATAACCCTGAGTACATTACAGAATATTCTACTTTTCATACAGCAATTGTCTTGAAAATTAGGATATATTCCGTAACTGCGTCCTGTTTTATGCTGTATACTGACTATTGAAGCAGTGATGCATTATTTAATTTCCATCTCTCTTCTGGTGTAGGTTCATGCATGATGTTTATTAATATGTTGCTTGCATGTCGTCAAATGCTTTTGTCCTATAAGAAAAACATCCATTAACTACATACTTTTCATTGAAGATTCCTGTTAGGCATGAATTTGGCCAATAGTATTAATGAATCATATTGTAATATCAGGCAATCATGTGCTCAGCTTTGCATTTAGGAATAGTTACGGGTATGTCCATTTATTTGTTTTTCACAATAGCTGATAGTGAACCGCTTACTGTGCAAATGTCCTTGGTTGGTCAGGTGGCTTAGCAAATTGTGAACGTTGCCGGCCGGACAAAAGTACCAAATTTGGCATGGAGTTTCTTCTCGACCTGTCTATCGATCTAATCCGTGAAACCCACTTAATCGGCTCCGATTTTTCAAGACGGCCGCCAGAATAAAGGAAATGACAATGAAACTGTTTATTTCCAATACAAAAGATAAGTACATTTTAAAGAACAATTCATATAAGGAAATGATGAAGGTTTTATATTTTATTCAATGAAAACAACCATAGATCTAATGTGTGGAAAAGGAGAAAAACTGAAGTGCAATATCTATGAATCGTTTTCCTCCAAATATATCTTGAAAAATACAAACAAAAGAGTTAGTCAAGAAAAGATAACATACCTAAAGTTCCACACACCAAAAATCAGAACATTCAGAAAAGAAGAAAAGATTGGGCATTTATACATAGTTTACATTTATGGAGTTTAATAATCAATTTGAACTAGCAGTGGATAACAACATTTGTTTGTACACTTTCTTAAATAATGACTGGGTTCCATTGTTCTTCAGTTTATCATCAAATGAATTCCAGAGTTTAACCCCACAGATGGAGATGCAAATCTGTTTTTTTAATTGTTGTTGCAAAAATTGGTTTAAAATCAGAATTCTTGTGCCTTATATTATAAGTATCACTAGATGCAAAAGAAAACAGCTTGCTAGAGTGGCTGGTAAAAACTTATAGAAAACCTTATACATGAAAACACCTGTATAGAAATAAATTAATTTTGGTACAGTTACAATTTTTAAAGTGTAAAACAGTTCACAAGTATGAGGTAAATAATGTACATTACATATTATGCGAATTACCTTCTTTTGTTTTAAGATTAAAGGAGTAATATGTGTGCCCCCATACTTCTATACAATATTTCAGATATGGAAGAAGTATTGCACAATATAAGGTATATAATGCTGCTTTGTTTAATATATGACTTGCTTTACGTATGACTGCAATACTTTTAGAAAGTTTACTTCATAGATTAGATATGTGTTCTTTCCAACTCAGTTGATGGTCAATAAAAACACCAACAAACTCGGTCACATAAACTCTATAAATTCTTCCATCATCTCTTGTAATTTTAGGATCAGCATTATACGAACAATTGGAAAAAATCATATCATTTGTTTTCTTTATATTTGTAAGAGATAGTTTGTTTACAGCAAAGCAGACACTGAGTTTCTGAGCTCCTTACTAACTAATCTGCTCAGGGTGTGGAGATTCTCATGGGAACCAAAAATATGTGTCATCAGCAAAAAGTACGAATTTGAGTAATGAAGAGATATTGCAAATGTCATTAATATACTAAATGAATTACTTGGTTCGAAGGATAGAGCCTTGTGGGACTGTACACACTACATTACAAGAATCAGATTCGAAATTATTGATGTGAACATACTGTTTACTATTGGATAAATAACTCTCTAACCAGTCATAGACTATTCCACGTATAACATAGTGTTCAAGTTTCTTTAATAACAAATGATGATCTCTAGTATCGAATGCCTTTTTAAATGAATATAAACGTCTCCACCTCAAACCATATTGGTTCTCAGTAAGGAGATCCAATTTTGAAATAAAGTCATTAAATCTGCTATCAAACAGTTTCTCAAGTATTTTAGAGAATAGTGATAAAAGTGATACAGGCCTGTAATTTGTATAAAACATTCTTATGACATCTTTTAAAAATTGGAATCACTTTCATGCCACCAGGAAAATACCAGCAGAAAATGATTTGTTGAACTATATGGGATAATACTTTTAACACATGACATGCTTAAACCATTACAAACAAGTGAGCTTTTATTTAAATTTCTAACAATATTCAATATCTCTAAGTTGTATCTACTAGAAACAGAGTAAGCGTTTTTATCATGCAGGTAATCATTAATATAGCTGTTATTGTGTTCAGGAATTGAAGCAGCTAATTCAGATCCAATATTTGTAAGAACATGTTAAATTCCTCTGCAATGCATTTACCATTTACATCTCTATTGTCATCTACAAAAGTATCAGGGTACATGCTCTTGGTCTTATGATTTTTATTGATTTTTCATTTAACACGTTCCATTTACAAAACCTTAACACAGATGTCAACTTATTTGTATATAGCTTGTACCTTTTATTTCACTCTTTATAGTTCTTGTTTTCCGAAATGTAAAATAAAGACGATTTTTCTTTTTGCAAGCATTCCTCAATTTTCCTTCATGGACAACATTCATCATACAACTTAGTTCAAATGAGAATGAATTTATGATAACATTTGCGTACATCAGCATCTACATAAACCAAATTCCAGTTCTCTTGATTTAATTTTTGCTTTCGTAATATATATAAATTCCTCATTCATTCTGTGTATGTCATTATTGTTTATACGAAATACTGGAAGATGGTCACTTACGTCACTTACAAGTATTCCACTCACTATTCATGACATTTGTGAAAATATCAGCGAAGCTGTATGATAATGGATAAAGACACAAGCTAAACATTACATGTAGGAAGTCTTTAGTGCCCTTGTGGTTATCATAATCAAAGAGGTTTATATTAAAGTCACCACATCCTTTTGTTCCTATACATCTTTTCAATAGCTTCCGTCAATACCTGAATATCTGACCCAGGTTTTCTATATAGATAACTTAGCACAACATTCCTTTTATTACATAAACTGAGTTAAACTGAAACACATTCCAGTGCCTTATTAATTGTAATACACATCTCATCAATAACCTTGTGCTTTATGCTGTTTTAACATAAATAGCTACTCCTCCCCCTCCTTTAATGTTACGATCTATATGGCACATGTAATACCCCATAATATTATATAAATCCGGATTCGAATTAAAATTTAGCCATGTTTCACTTAGTGCTATAATATCAAACTTATGATTTAAATCATTGAAATAGTCATGTAGCTTTAAGAAATTTGCGTGAATAATAGACAAATCCTTATGACAGCGAGTTTGTTCAGAAAACTGATTGATTGTGTGATATCTACACCGTACATTTTCTTTATAATAATTTGTTTATTTGCATCAATATTACGTTAACAAAAATGGTAATTTGTATAATTAAAGGTATCAAAAGCCTACAACATCACTATTTAAGTCACATGAGATAGAATCCATGGCAGACTGAAAATTTAAGACTGCTATTAGCCATTAACACTTTTTAGAAAATGGAATATATACCAATGCCCAAGAAAAACACATGAAGAAAATTAAGAAGAAAAATGTGAAGACACTGATCATAATTAAAAAGTCACAAGTGGCATTTTGGTCAAAATATGGGGAAAAATCTTCCAAAAGTAGCATGTTTACAGCTTCAAGAGATCAGTTGATGAATTAATGTTTACTTTGGTTTCTTGCTGATCTGAAGTTTTTATGCGTCCATCTATTGTCCAGCAATTTGACCATTTCTTCCTTCTGTGTTAGATGAAGAAGTATAGCATTTACGTGGGTCAGATCCTCTTTAATCACAATACCGGTAGCCTTTAGCTTAGGTCTCGCTTTGATGAGTTCTGCTTATGCTGGTATGAAGTAAATTTCACCAATATGGGTCGATGACTTGTACCGGGATAATGTCTGCCAACTCGATGACACCGGTCAATTAATTCATCTTCCAGGTTTATTGACAGTTTTTCTTCAGCAAATGTTTTTATAATTTCACTTATATTTTCACCTTTGTAGTGATCTGATCTTGATGAAATATAAATACACTTACATAGATGATGACGATTGCTCTGTCTTTATTTACGTGTGACTTGTAACTTCAGGAGGAAGTCTCACGCAGAGAGACATTAGCCAAATCGGAATTCCGCTCCTCGGAGAGATTCAGGGCAAGACCGCACCGCCAAAGAGAATCTAGACCAACCAGAGGAGGCAGAGGAACGTCCCTCAGGACACCCATGAGAGGAACCCCACGGGGCAGATCAAGAGGAACAACTAGCCCGACCACCTCGCCCGTGGGGAACACGAGGCTAAGGCAGAAGCCCGGCGACGACCCGACGGGACGGCGACCGCTCCTCCACTAGACCACCGTTTGCCGCCCGGCCCTATGGGTGCCCACCTGACCGCGGCAACGCCGCAGGTGGGGGGGGGGGGAGACTTTCACTTTTCACCCAGCAATGGGACACTTTGGGCGGGGACAAGTTGGTATTGGAGACGATTTCACAAGGGTACAAGATAGAGTTCACCTCCGCCCCGCCCTCCGGGGAGGGGGAAGACCTACTCCAATACCCACCGACCCCGTCCAACAAGCAGCACTAGAAGGGGAAGTATCAGCCTTGCTGGCAAAGCGGGCAATTGTAGAGGTGTCGGGAGAGGCGGGACCCCTCTTCCGCTCCTCCCTGTTTCTAACACAAAAACGGGACGGATCTTGGCGCCCGATCTTGAACCTAAAACCCCTCAACAAAAATTACGTAGAACCAAAACGTTTCCGTATGGAGACCCTAATTTTAATCCTACCCCTTCTCAGAAAGGACGTGTGGGCGGCAAGCGTAGACCTACAGGACGCCTACTTACATATACCAATACATCCACGTCACCAGCGGTACCTAGCCTTCCAATACGCCGGAAGGAGATTTACATTCAGGTCACTCCCGTTCGGCCTGTCTACGGCACCAAGAGTCTTCACAAGAGTGGCAGCAACGGTAATCGCCTACCTCAGGAAAGAAGGAGTAACGTTGTACGCCTACCTCGACGACTGGCTCATAGTAGGAGAGTCGAAGTCCAATGCAGCACACAACGTACAGAAAACGGTGCAGACCCTTCAGGAACTGGGTTGGATAATCAATCAAACAAAATCCCAGCTAACACCAACACAGACGATCCAGTTCCTGGGGGCCAGACTAGACTTCACCACAGGCATAGCCAGTCCCTCAGAACAAAGGATAGAGGCAGTCAGAGCGGCCACAGCCCAAATCATATCGTCACAAGAGTCACCCACAGGAACGTGGCTCCGAGCCCTGGGGCTAATGTCCAGCCTGGTCGACGTGGTGACATTATGCAGACTACGCATGCGTCCGCTGCAACTCCACCTGCGGAAAACGGCCAACCTACTAACCCTGGACCAGACAGCGCCGATCCGCCGATCGGAAGATGTCACCCACCATCTACAATGGTGGCACGACACAGACAATTGGGACCAAGGGGTCCCCTTCACCACCAGTCTGCCAAACACATCGGTCACGACGGACGCTTCATTGACAGGGTGGGGAGCCCACTGGAAGAACTTGACAGCCTGGGGGACGTGGTCCACAGCAGAAAAGTCATGGCACATCAACTCACTAGAGATGTTGGCTGTCAAACGGGCCCTAGAGTCGTTCCACGAACACCTGAAAAATACAGTAACCACCGTCTTCACGGACAATACCACCGTGGTAGCGTACATAAACAGACAGGGGGGGCACTCACTCCGAGAGGTTATGCCAGCTGACCTGGGAAGTCCTGATGACAGCCAAGGACTCCGGAATGACATTACGAGCGTCCCACATCGCCGGAAAACTAAATGTGATGGCCGATGCTCTGTCCAGACGACAGATGGACCCAAACGAGTGGGCACTGTCCCAGGAGACATGCAACAGGATCTTCGAAATCTTCGGCAAACCAATGGTGGACCTGTTTGCGACGGCGGAGAACACCAAACTCCAGATCTTTTGCTCCAGACAATTCCACCCCAGGGCGCACCACATCGACGCCATGTCCTTCCCATGGAACAATCTGGAGGCTTACGCCTTCCCGCCGCTCTGCATGATCGGCCAGGTCCTGAGAAAGATCCGCCACTCCAGAGGAAGAGTCATACTGATAGCCCCCTTCTGGCCCCGCAGACCATGGTTCGGGGAGCTCCTACAACTTCTAATGGACACCCCAGCGATCCTACCGGACACGCCCCATCTGCTGTCCCAAAGACGGGGACCCTCATCCACCCAGACATGAAAGGGCTACAACTAGTTGCGTGGAAGTTGTCAGGACTTCCCTTCGACAGAGGGGCTTTTCGGAAGGGCTGCCGCGGTCGCGGCCGACGCCAGGAGGGCAACAACCGTTGCTACTTACGATTCCCGACTACGCAAGTTCGGGGAATGGTGCCACAACAGACAGGTACTGCCATCCGAAACCTCTTTGGCACAGGTGGTAGACTTTTTCACTCCCTCTTCGAGGAAGGCAAGCAAGTGTCGACCATCAAGAACTACAGGTCGGCAATTACCGTTATATATCGTGGGTTTGCAGATGGGTCCACCCCAGGCAGCAACAGGGACATCTCCCAGCTCATCAGGGGGATGACGAACAGGCGCCCCCGAATCAGGCGACTCGCGCCCTCGTGGAGTTTATCAGCAGCGCTGCAAACACTCACCAAACCGCCGTACGAACCCATGGCCTCAGCCCCGCTGGCATCTCTTACAAAGAAAACGCTATTTCTGATCGCTCTGGCGTCAGCAAGAAGAAGAAGCTGTCTCCACGCTCTCTCCACCAAACAGAACCATATCAGGTTCGAGAACCACGGGGTAAGAATGGTCCCCGATCCGGCCTTCTTAGCCAAGAACCAGGTTCTATCCTTCCTGCCGGGGGACATTTTTATCCCCGAAATAAAATCCCTCTCTTCAATCGCAGAGGATAAACTGTGGTGCCCAGTCCGAGCTCTCAAATGGTATCTAAACAAGACCCAACACCTTAGAGGAACAACCACGACCTTGTTCATCTTACCGAGAGCACCTTATTCAGCGGCGTCCAAAGACACCATTTCCCGATGGCTGGCGGAGATCATCCGCCCGTTTACAACCGGCACAATTACACCGAGTGCCCACGACATCAGTGGAGTAGCGGCCTCAACAGCCCTTTTTGCGGGAGTCCCAGTGGAGAACGTTCTCAAGGCAGCAGCTTGGCGAACACCAACAACATTCGTTACCTGCTACCTTTCTGACTCTCTACAGGCTGAGACGGCGTTTTGTAGCGCGGTGATGCGAGGTCCGGCGGGTATTAGGTCCCACCCCTCGGGCCTCCCACCATCGGGCAGTGCCACTCGGTGCTAAGGTTGTGGCGAGACAGGTAAGCGAGGAGCGAAGTAAATACTCCAAAAGTTACTGCTTTGGATATTTACGAGTGACGAGCTTACCTGTCTCCATTCCCGCCTCCCTCCCCCGAGGGGGGTGGGACGCAGCCGGACGGAGGAGCGGTCGCACTGACCTGACTATACACCTTCCTGTACAGGCCAAGAGACCTGAGAAAAAAAGGAGGTGCCTCCACCGAACGAGTCCTCGTCCGGCCAGCTATTTTTATCGGTGAGTTCATGGTAAAAATTATTTTTTTGACGTAGTAACGTGTAGGAACCGTTAGTAACTCGTAGTAACTTGTAGTAACCGGTAGTAACTCGTAGTAACGTGTAGTAACTTGTAGTAACTTAGATCCACCTTGAGTTACTGGGGTTTTTAGTGTCGTATACCCCCTTTCTCTATGAAGTAATGTTCTTCTCACTTTTGGTTGTCTCGTTACTTACCTGTCTCCTCACCACATCTACACTACGGTGTTCAGGGCGTTGGGCCTAACTTAAGAGTATCTCCTGCTATTTTAGGCCTCTTTGTTAGAGTTAAGGGGTCAGACGTGGACGGGGTCGTAGAGGGTAGTCTCCCTCCCTACTGGGGGGAAGTACTCCCCTCCCGTCGGTAGCGTCAGAATTCGATGTTAGTTCAGGAGTCGAGGGGGTAGCCTTCCCCTTCTGTCGGGGAGGACTACTACTCGACTCCAAGGCAGAGACCACTTTGGAGGGCTTTGGTCTCATGAGGATGGGCAGTGACCCGTTAAGCCGGGTCACAGAGGGTGCACAGTGTTAAAAGGTTACCAGGACATTCTAGGCGCGGTAGAATGAGGAGTCAACTTGCGGCCTTGATAGGTCAATGAGGTTTCTTCACAAGTCCCTGCTTGCAGGATGATCTAAATACATATGTATACATAAATACATATATAGTTTTAGGAGTCACATACAGTATAACAGTTGTAGCATTGACTAAGATTCTCATGAAGCAAACTATCCATTCAGTACTCATTTTTCGAGAGCACTGTCGTCAAATGGTGGAGGCAATGGACTGGTGATCTAAGACTTGCAGTTTTGAGTCCTGGCCAGATCATCCCGTTGTGTCTTTGGGCAAGGCATTTTATCTCCATTGCGTCTTTCCATTCAGGTGTATAAAGGGGGACCTGTAAGATAAACTGTCAGCCTGGGGCTTTTTGGCTACCGCAATGAGGAGGGATCTGTCTCTATGTTTGACAGGTTATCGCTGATCAGGGTTATTTTGTTAGGCGGGGAATGGTGCCAGAACAGACAAGGTACTGCCAGCCGAGACCTCTCTGGCACAAGTGGTAGAATTCCTCACTCCTTCTTCAAGGAGGGAAAGCAAGTGTCAACCATCAAGAACTACAGGTTGGCAATTACCGCTATCCACAACGGCTTTCCAGATGGGTCAACCCCGGGCAACAACGGGGACATCACCCAGCCCGTCAGGGGGATGGCAAACAGGCGTCCTCGGATCAGACGGCTCGCCCCCTCTTGGAGTCCATCAGCAGCACTGCAGGCACTCACTAAATCACCATACGAACCACTGGCTTCAGACTCGCTGGCAGCCCTTAGTAAGAAAACCCTTTTCCTGATCACCCTCGCGTCAGCAAGAAGAAGGAGCTGTCCCCACGCTCTGCCTACAAAGCAGAACCATATTAGGTTTCAGAACCACGGAATAAGAATGGTCCCCGATCCGTCCTTCATACCCAAGAACCAGGTCCTTTCCTTCCTGCCGGGGGACATCTTTACCCCTGAAATAAAGACGCTTTCCTCAGTCGCAGAGGACAAACTGTGGGGCCCAGTCAGGGCTCTCAAATGGTACTTAAACAAGACTCAACCCCTGAGAGGAACAACCATGTCCTTGTTCATACTACCCAGAGCACCTTTTTCAACGGTGTCTAAGGACACCCTCTCTCGGTGGCTGACAGAGATTATTCGCCCCTTCGCAGTTGGCACAACTTTAACGAGAGCCCATGACATTAGAGGAAAAGCGGCCTCGACAGCTGTTTTTGCAGGAGTCCCAATAGAGGTCATCCTTAAGGCAGCAGCTTGGCGGACACCAACGACGTTCGTCGCCTGTTACCTTTCAGACTCATTACAGGCTGAGGCGGCATTTTGTAGCGTGGTGATGCGAGATCCGGCGGGTACTAGGTCCCACCCCTCGGGCCTCCCACCATCGGGCAGTGCCACTCGGTGCATAGGTTGGGGGGAGACAGGTAAGCGAGGAACGAAGTAAATACTCCAAAACTTACTGGTTTGGATATTTACGAGTGACGAGCTTACCTGTCTCCATTCCCGCCTCCCTCCCCCGAGGGGGGTGGAACACAGCCGGACGGAGGAGCGGTCCGCATTGACTTAACAAAACACCTTCTAGCACAGGCCAAGAGACCTGAGGAAAGGAGGTTCCACTACCGTACGAGCCCCCGTACCATCACCTTTTGTTACCAGCGAGTTTGTTGCAAAGATAGTTTTATCTTGACCGGCAGTAACTTGTAGTAATCGGTAGTAACTTGTAGTATCTCGTAGTAACTTAGGGCCACTATGAGTGACTTAGGGAAGAGTGTCTTAAAGTGTTTTACATATATATGGAGAAGCGTTATATATATATTTCCTTTATAATGTTGATACTCTTTTTCTTTTGTCTTTCTCCATTAAACACTACGGTGTTCAGGGCCTTGGGCCTAACTTGTAGAGTACCTTCTATTACCTTTTTTAGAGCTAAGGGGTACAGGCGTGGACGGGGTCGTAGAGGGTAGCCCCCCTCCCCACAAGAAGGGGAGTACTACCCCTCCCGTTGGAAGCGTCAGAAATTCGATGTTAGGCTAGGAGTCGAGGGGGTAGCCCTCCCATTTGTCGGGAAGGACTACTACTCGACTCCAAGGCAGAGACCACTTTGGAGGGGCTTTGGTCTCATGAGAAGGAAGGTTGGTGACCCGTGAAGCCGGGTCACAGAGGGTGCACAGTGTTAAAAGGTTACCAGGACATTCTAGGCCCTTCTCTTTCTCTGTCCACACTCTCTTCCTCGGCCCCCTCTCCACCACCTCTCCTTCCTCTCCTATCTGTACTAGGTCTCCCACTACTAGGGAGCCGCTGGGGTTGGGGAGCAAGTCTAGCATGTCCTGTAGCTACATTCTAAGTCCTGCTAGCCAGGTATTGATATTTAGCCAAAGAATGGGGGTGAACTGGGAACACACCAGACACGGAACCCTTCTGGAAAAAGTACGGCACTCGGGACAAGGGCAAGTTCATCCCAGGCCCTCACTGGCCGGAACCTGGAGCAAACAATGCATTTCAGCTGATACCTAGACATGACTGAATGACCCCTAGTTAAGGAAACAACTTCTTAACAATATGATCGGAGAAGCCCCCCTTCTTTGGGGAGGAAAACAGCTAACAAGGAAGAGATAGGTATAATGTAAACATATACATATAAATGTAATTATAAAATTACCTTAATATGATATACCCATGTGATATAAAATAATATACACATGTGGTATAAGGATAATTAAATATACACACATGATATAAGGGCAATGCGATACTACCTTAACACCGTGCCTCGGCTAGAGGCCCGCGGCTTACAAGGTAACAGAATAGGCATAAGGCCAGCCCACAAAAAGGTGGGGAAAAACCAGGAACGAGCCTGGGAACAAGGAAGGGACAAGTAATATATATAAGAACGCCATGTTTTGGGAACCCTCGTTACGTCAGGGCGGTATACAGAAATAACTATTACAGACTACCAAACATAACATGTACCAATGATTACATCTCTTCTTCTTTACAGAAATAAAGTTTGTTTAAAAACAAGCAAAAGATTCCAGCCTGGAAAGCACTCAAGACGTTTCAATAAGACCACGGGGTTTCTTAATGATCTAGGGCCACTTGCTTTTGTACTACTCCTATTTCATCCCAGGACTGTCCATGTCATGATAGTCTCACTGGATCACCTGCAATCACTATGGGTAAGCTTTAAGCATTTGGTCATGATAATACTTCTGCTTTGATTTTTTGACTCCTTTGTGCTTGATAATTTGCCAATCTTTGGGTGACAACAGGTCCTCATGCCTTGGAAAATCTGACCTAAGTCTTCTGTTTATTAGCAGCTGGGCAGGTGACCTTCCACATGCCAGTGGAGTACACCTCAGAACTACAAGTCCCTTATTAAGGTGTTGTGAACTTTCCTTACACTTTTTGAATACATTCTTAGCTGTTTCAACAGACCGTTCAATAAAGCTATTTGACTTTGCATAGTTAGGGCTTGAAGTACAATGCTGAAAATGCCATTCTTTAGCAAACTGTTGAAACTCCCTACTACAAAATGGGGCCATTATCACTGAAAAGAGTTTCTGGGATCCAATGACGCCCAAACAAACTCTTCAGTTTGGCTATCACTGCACTACTTGTGGTTGATGTTAGGCTTCTGGGTAATTTGAGTAGTAATCCGTTTACAACAGATATTCCTTACCCTCCCACATGAATAAGTCTGCACCCACTTTTTGCCAGGGTAACGCTCATACCTTATAGGGTAACAATGGTTCCCTTTGCTGTTTGTTCTGGAATTTTTGGCAAGTTTCACATTTTTTCACCATTTCGGATATGTCTGTGTTCATACCCGGCCAGTATAGGGCCTCACGTACACGGGATTTGCACTTCTCAATGCCTTGATGCCCTTCATCAGCGACTGCGGTACAACAATTCTCTTCCCTTTAAACACCACTCCATCAATAACACTGAGTTCATTTTGAATGGTCCAATATGGCCTGACTAACATAGCACACTCATTTTTACTTAAGGGCCATCCATTGATGCACATGATAGCAAGAGACTTTGTTTCATCTGACAATGACTCGGTTTTAATCTGATTGAGCCTATTGGAGGAGAGCGGTATGGTCTCTGTGATCACATATGTCAGATACTCCTTCACATTTTGTTCCATGGGATGCTGTATGATCAGTTGCCCTTGAAAGGGTATCTGCTGCATACATAAATTTACCAAAGAAGAGGCTGGGCCACATGTTCTGCTGAACGTGGCCCCCTCTGTGTTATACCCACCATTGTTTCGTTCAATGCTCGCACCTGTGTACCCGTCGGCTTGCCGGACCGCCATCTCTCCACATGTGTGGCGGTCTGTGTGTTGAAAGTCACTAGATAGCCGTCTCCGGGACTTGGCGTGGAGGATTGCAATGGGGTCCTCATCACTATCCATTTTTGCCTAGCCAGGTGGCGATTAGGTGATGGGATTTGTCCCCGTGTGGGCTGTAAAGCCATCGAGACTGTGCAACACCTTTTGCTGGAGTGTCCATTTGTCCGGTTGGTGTGGGATTGGTTTCACGCCTTCGTTATTGGTTGCACACAGTGGGCCATTAGTAGTGATTTTGTTTTGTATGGTTTGTTGCCCCCTGTGTGCCCAACCTGGGTTAGGGATCTGCTGTTGTTGTTTGCCGCTGTCATCAGGAGACAAATCTGGAACAGCAGATGCCGCCTAGTTTTCGATGGGGACGTCTGGAGAGCAGAGGATGTTGTACCCCTCGTGCAAAGTGACATCAGGTTGCGCATGGAGGCGGACCATGCACGGCTTCCCGACACTGCCTTACGTAGACGCTGGCGCAAGCCTGTCGTCTACTATCGGGACGGCGTTCCCGGATGAAATTTGGAGTGAGTTAGTTGGTAGGTGTGGGGGTTGTGTGGTCGTTATATAATATTGGTCGCTTTTATTTTTACTGTTTGTGGTTTGGGGTTGGGTTTTTGGGACCGGTTTGTAGTGTTTTATTTCTTTTGCTTCTGTTGGCTTTTGGGTCCGTGTCCTTTTCGCGTCACGTTAAACGCTGCGTTAGTGAGAGATTGATGGGTTTCACTTGTTGTTTTACAGACTGGGATTGTTTTTGTTTCTGTTGACCTTTGGTCCGTGTCCAATTTCTTAGCACGTAAAAAGCATAATTTACCTGGTGTGTAAAATGCATCTACATCATACTTCTGCAGCCTAATTAACATTCTTTGAATTCTCAGAGGACAATCATTTCAAACAGTGGCACTAGTGGTTTGTGATCAGTCTCCACGCTTACTTTTTGCCCATAGATAAATTGGTGAAAACGTTCAAATGCATTCGTAATTGCCAATAGCCCTTTCTCTATTTGAACATATTTTGTTTCTGCCTCCGTCATTGCCCTTGAGGCATATGAGACGGGTTGCCAACTGTCAAACTTTTGTAGTAGTACTGCGCCTAACCCTGAACTTGACGCATCAGAAGATATTATTACCTTGACTAGGATCATAGAACTTAGGCACTGGTTCTGTAGAAAGCAGTTCTTTCAAGTCAGGCAGGCTTGCTCCTGTATTGGCGTCCAGTCCCACTCTATCTTTTTGTGTAATAATATCCTAAGAGATGGAAGTTTTTGTGGACAAATCAGGAATAAATTTGGCCAAGTAGTTGACCATGCCTAGTAGCCTTTGGAGATCTTTCTTACACTTACGCCTTAGCATATTTCTTATCGCAGACACCTTTTCTGGGTCTGGACCAATCCCATCGCCAGAGAGACTGTCTCCAATGAACTTCAGTCGTGTTTGTCCTAACTGACACTTCTCCCGATTAAGTTTCAGGTTTACTTTCCTTGTGACTTCTAACACTTCTTTTAGACGGGAGTCATGCTCCTATTTTGTGTTGCCGCATAGTATGATATCATATATAGAGGTATTTACACCACTTATACCGGAATAGTGAACTGACTGTTTTGTGGTAAACCTCTGGTGCTGAAATCACACCGAATGGTAATCGCAGGAAGGGATACCTTCCAAATGGTGTTATAAACGTGCAGTTATTACTGCTACTCTCGTCAAGTCGCAACTGCTAAATCCTGACGACGCATCAAGTTTACTAACAAATTTAGCATAGGCAAATTCAGCCATTCTTTCCTCACGAGATGGCAACTTAAAATGTTCCCTCTGGATTTGTTTCTTTAGATCCCTGTGATCCAGGCAAACCCTTATCTGTAGGTTCATCTATCTTTTCAATTACATGTTGGGATTCCATTCTATCTATCTCTTTCTCAACTTCATTCCTGATTTTGAAAGGAACCTTTCTACATGCATGAAATACTGGCTGAGTATTTTCCTTAAGTTTCATTTCATGTACACCTAGGAGACATCCCAAAACCTGGAATACGTCCTTGTACTCCTCTAATAACTCCTGATAGTTTGAATCCGCAACTTCTATTGACAAGACTCTCTTAACTGTTTTTACTTTGTCACATGTTCATAGACCTAAGATGGGCTGTACCTCCTGAGGTACCACTACGAATGATGTATACACAGTAACATTCCTATACTGTACAGTAGCCATACACTTACCAAGATTTGGAATCTCAGTCACACCATAACCTTTAATCTTAGTGTTCGTTTTATGTAGCTTGAATTTACCCTTAAGCATACCAAACTCTTTCTTAGGTAATACATTAACCGTAGGTGTTCATTAATAATGGGTCAATAAGCCAACTGTACAGCAAACTTCTCTACTGGGTGCTTTTTACGTGATCCGCCATGCGGGATACAAAACGTCTGGACCAAACGGCACTACCGAACCATCCCATTGTGAAAAACGAAACCCAGGTCAAGCGAGCCAAAAAACAACATACGCCCGCCGACCTGCAGCGACGAAAAACGCCCAACAGAAACATTCCAAAAACTACAAAAGGACGACCCGCACGCAGCTGGGTTACACACATCAAGCACCAAGTCATCCTCAAGACTGCACAACTCTTCATAAAAGAGGCAAGTTACATCCTTGTGTACATCCCTCCAAAGACGTTCAATACGCTCATTATGAACAGCTCTCCAGTAAGGTGGCTCCCAAGGCTTAGTCCACGCAGAGAGGTCATAAGCAGGGCAACATCTATGTTCCACCATAGTCACTGCGGGTTCGTAGTTGGTTTTCGTGGAGTGCGGACGTGTTTTCGGCTGTTCGCCACTTTTCGTTGACCACACTCTGTGTTTTTTACGTTGGCCTTTCAATAGTTTGTAGTTTGTTTAGTGTAGTTTTGGCTTTGTTTCGTGTTTTTAGTAGGTGCATGGCTTGACACACCCCTAGCTGTCACGGCGGTTCGCCGTGACAGCAAAATCGTATTGTTGAGTTTTTCGGGGGCGCGGCTAAGGTCGTCCACGGACAAGTTTTTTTCACTTTTGCGTTCTGTTGGTTTAAAGCTCCCTGGAGAGGTTGACGCGCTTCAGCGTAAACCTCTCCGGGGTATGAATTGTCTTCATGTTAGATTCACCTCGGAGGCTGCCCGCGTCCGAGGCGTCCATGTGTTGGAGGGAGTTGAGGGACTGAAGGTTACACCGTATTACAGTTCGGTGTGGATGAGTCCTCTACCTCCCTGTGGACATGTCTGAACAGGTTCTTGTGCGGACACTGGGGCGTTTTGGGAAAGTGACCGGCTACGAGGAGCCGGAATTCCTTGAATGTAAGGGTGGCAACACCGGGACTAGACGAGTAAGAGTTGAGCTCAAAACCGATATCCCCTCTACCTTGTGGGCTAATGGGCACAGGGCCCACATTGCATACCCGGGCCAGCCTCGCACTTGTTGTAGGTGTGGGCTAGAAGGGCTGAGGCTAGGTTGTGCCCCAACAAGTGGTGTAGCCGCTGCTTAAAGGGGATATCGAGTGTAAAGGGGATATCGTTTGCAACTCGTGTGGGAAAACGGGTCATCTCGCCCGTTTATGCCCAGACCGCTCATACGCCGCGAGAGTGGCTACGAGCGTGGTTGAAGCGGTCCCTGTCCCGGCATCTGACACCGTACCACCTGATGCTCCTGTCATCGCTCCAGTGTCCGACACTAGCGCTCCGGTGGAGGCTTTGTTCCCCCTTTCGTGTCCGACCTCTCTCCTGATCGAACTTGCCAAGACTGCCAGCCTGCCCACTGAGGCAGAGCAGGACAAAACGGCGGAGATGGTTCTAGCGGAGTGGCATGCGGCGCAGGATGCCGCTTGTACTGGTTCACCGGTAGCTACGCCCGCTATCGGTGATATTAGTTGGGCCCCGAGTCAAACGGCCCAAGAGACATTAAGTGGCCCAGATTCTGACTCGCCAATGGAGAACTGCAGTACAGCCTTATTCGTTGTGGCTAAGGAGTCCTCCGATTGGTTTGATGAGACGAAACAGGCCACTGATCTCATTGACTCGAGTGGCCCTTCCACTCTACCCGCAGCCGCTTCCGCTATGCCGGACACGATGGCCGCTAGTGGACCTCCTGTTCCTGACAGGGAGATCCACTCGATCACGGTTGACGAGGAGCTAAGAAATCTGCTTGCTCGTAAGAAAAGGGGGAACACTGCTAGGGGCCTGAAAAGACGCATATTGGGAAAACTTTGGAGGTAATGCGCAGGCCTGTTGTCTGCTGTCGGGACGGCGTACCCAGGATGAGGTTTGAGTGAGTTACTTCTTAGGTGTGGGGGTGTGGTCGTTGCATAATGTGGGCCGGGGGGGGGGGGTCTGTTTGTGGTTTGGGGTTGGCTTTTTGGGGCTGCTTTGTAGAGCTTTGTTGTTTTGGTTCTGTTAGCCTTTTGGTCCTTGTCCTTTTCACGTTACGTTGAACGCTGCATTGTATACGTTTGTGGGTTGGTGAGAGGTTTCTGTTTGTGGGTTTTTGGTTGGTCTTGGTGGTTGTTTAACAGACTGGGATTGTTTTTTATTTTCTTGACCTTTGGTCCGTGTCCGTTTTCTTTGCACGTAAAAATCAGTCACTGCGCACTCTTCATGGCACCCCATAATCCTTGATACCATTTACGAAATGCCTAAGAACAGTGTTGGACTCTTGGCATCACAAACTGTCTCACAAGCTAGATACGGCACTAGTCTTGAAAATCCATCAATACATGACATACATGCATGCATACATACATACATACATACATACATACATACATACATACTCATGTTGTGGGCCTAATGGAGACTTTCCCTGTGGAGACAACTTCTGAGACTCCCATCATCCTCATCAAACATACCCTTTGGAGACTTCATTACACAAGTTGGTATTGGAATGCAGTTCAGTACCATCCTTATGAATCACCATTCCTTCAGGAGACTAGTTTACATAAGTTGGTATTAGACTGCAGATCAGTACCATCCTAATGAATCATCCTTCCTTCTGGAGACAAGTTTACATAAGTTGGTATTGGACTGCACTTCAGTACCATCTTTATGAATCATCCTTCCTTCTGGAGACCACTTTATACATTCTCAAAAACCAAACCTTCCAAATGCTGTAATACACAACCTTGCTTGGGTTAAAGTCCAGTACTGTTCTTATATTTTATATTACCCCTTGTAAGCCTATAATGACTGCATTGTAAATTTCACAAGGGAATTATCAAGAAAAATACAGTTGGCCATGCTTAAATTTTTACAAGAGTTATTACTTTTTTACATGTATTCATTCCCACTTCTCCAGTAGACAAGCCAAGTGAAGCTTTCATAGAAGTTTTAGTTTATCTCAAACAACAAAGTTCAGTTTTTAACTACAGTTTATTGCCCTGATCATCCGGCATATTCTCTCAGGTCCTTCAACAGAAATGCATACAAATATGAAAAGGGACAGACATTATATGAACACCATTTATTTAAAACAAGTAAACATTACAACATGTTCAATTAATGTTAAGAAATGTTCAAATTATTTGTAAAAAATTTTAAGCAAGTTTCAACTTACAACTAGTAACATAATAACAGTAATACTGACAACACAACATGGGCTGAATCAATGTACAGAAGTAAAATGACAGTGGACACCATTTTCTTTTTTACTGTATTAGAGATAAGAAAATAGAATGCAAATATGTACTTTGGTCTTGATAATGGAAGATGATTTCCATCATGTTTGCATTGGTGTATTAGTTGCATCAAAACTGAAATATCTTCACTGTTGCTAACCTTTCACTGAATATAACAAGAAGGAGCACATGCACTAGTACAGCAAATATGAACCAAGATAATTTCCGATGTCCGAAATTACCAGGTACTTGGCATCTGGAATATTTTCTTCTTCACATTTGTTTTACACGTGGTTAACATCTCAAATCTTTTTCACCCACCCTCTGACTCTCAAAGATTAGCAGCTGTACGAATTGGAACATAAATGAATTCTGCTATTTATTCTCCTTGATGAAACTAAGCCATGTAATACTGTCAACAGTAACATTAAAAGGGAAAGCCATTTGTTTAACTTGATAACACAACCAAAATACAAACAAAGTATGATTTCAAAATGACCCAGAAATGAAGCTTTTTAGCTCAGTTTATTGAGTTTCAACAAACACCTGCTTTAAAACATACAAATATTGAACACAAAAAGGTAATTTTAAGAAGATCATGTCTCTTTTTTGATAACTGATATTGCCTGTCCTTTACTCTCAAAATAACTTTGTTCTTGTCAACATATACTGTTAAATAGCCTCTCAAAGAAGTTTTTAAAATTTTCTTATAAATGAAGCACTTAAGCTAAACTGATTTTGAAGTTTGGTTTGTGACTAAAATCTCAGTTCCTAAAAACAACTAACAGACATTTGCTATCGGAAGTAAAGAACTGTTAAACACAAAAAATTCATTCAAATAAAACCCTTTAACTTTTCTTTTGCACACTGTTCTTTGCTTGTACAAATACATCTGACTGACCTGATGCAGTAGGCATATCCACCAGGAAATCTCCTCACTTTTGTATCAGATTTGTATCTCTTTTTGATCTCATTTCCTAATAACCACACTAAACAAACATTTCTATCAGAAACACATTTACATTTAACACAAACAGGTCATTTGGGTAAAATCATTCCATTTTTTGGGCATTATTGACCTGATACAGCAGGGTTTTCAGTCGGAAACTGTTCTCCCTTTAATGTGCTTGAAACCCTATATTCCTTTCCTTGTAATCTTACCATCTTACCTTACAACATCTTACCTTTAAACATATTCTTTATATTGTAGGGAGAGCAGGAGTGATATCTGTCAGGGACCATATGCAGCAGGAACTGACTTAAATTCCTTTTGCCAATCTTACAATTTGGTTCCGGACATAGTCTTTTACGTTGTCAGGAGTCCTTCTGGCGAGACATGGAAATTTTTCAACAGCAGACCTGCAGGCATCTCTGCCAGGGTTTTTTCCTTGCCTTATGTTCTTTTGAAAATGCTTGAAGATGGTCTTTTTTCCTCAGTTGTCCAAGGGACTTTTTTCTTTTGCTTTCGGAAAAGTCGTTTACCTGCAGGAGGTAATAGTAAAACGCAAAGTTTATGTAACCTGCTGAAACTCTTTAATGAATAAAAAACATTTTCTGTGAACTTGCTTCCTTCCCTCTAGTGCTTTTTAAATGATAAATATATATACACATCCACTAACGAGTAATTATAGGTTCTTCTAAAATGCTATAACCAGGGCTTCTCTTTCACAACACTTCCTTGTCGGTATGTATGACATAAAAAGTTTGACTAGATATACCTGATGCACACTGGAATTTGTCAACTCTTTTAAGTATGCCTTCAATCACAAAATTACAAATTCACAACAAAACAAGCACAATGATGTTGCAAAAGCCTAGCTAAGATGTGAATTGTCAGTCATGGCAGAAGTGGGGGCCATCTTGGACTCCAGTTAGTTCCAAACAGGAACCCTTGGCTGGATAATACTCATATAGGCGATGGAATCCAGCGGGGATTTGAAAGTCCTTGACACTATCGAAGTTGGAGTGACTGCATGTTGGCATATAGTGCAGAAAGACTTGCATTGAGAAGGGTACCTGACAACTGGGATCCAAAAAATTGACATTCAATTAACCAGCTTAGGGTCTTAAATTACACTCATCTTTCTCAGATATAACATTATCTATATTGCATTATCTCTACCAAAAACTCACCAGATGAGGTGTTTTCCAGTACCAATTGATCTTCAGAGCCCTGTGTCCCCCTTTCATCATCTGAATGGTTATCTGTAAGACAGACAAATGCCAAATGATTAGGTTAATAAAAAACAATGGTCATAAGTTTGCATGGCAAAAGTATTAGCAATTTTACTTCAATCAGGTAACATGTGGGGGAATGAAGACTTGAGTAACAGGACAGATGTCAAATTGGTTTGTGGTTTTTCCCTTTAGAAAATGCCTCAGAAAATCTGCTAAATATCAAGCCTATGTTCCCTCATTTGTACCAAATTGCATCTACTTGACATTTCCTTCATGAAGCCTGATACAGCAGCTTCTTTGTATTCCAGGCAAATTGCTTTTAATAATTTACCCTGTGTCTTTGATACCTTGGCTTTTATATAAGATCATAGACAAAAAGTGCAATATGATACCAAATAAACCAGGAAATCAAATAGGTAAGTGATTCCTTGCAAATGAGAGGCAACTTTAGACAGAAGATACCAACATTCGGTGTTACTGAACAAAAATGGCCAATATTGTACAATTGCCTTGCAGTAATTGTCAATGGGTGCCAATACAATACAAGGCTAAACTTCAAAACCAACTTTCACTCTTTCAATCATGATCTCTAGCTAATAGCAGAGAAACTTATTAATAAAAGGCAGAAGGGTGACATATTACGTTTGATAAGTCCATGAATGTTACATGTCTACATGGTATTAACATTTTCACTTCTTGGAACGGTTTAAGTCTGGGCAATAAGTTAATAACTAAAAAATATCTTCCTAAACGTTCATTCTAAGAATACTTTCACCTAATTTGAACATCAAAATATGTGGTCTTATCGGGACAATGGACTGCAAGAAATGCTTGCTCTGTATCAATGTCCTCCTGTCAGGTTTTTGTGAGGCCACATAAATTCCTTCATGACTATAAATAGCAATTTATTAATCAGTTTTCTACGGTATTGTTGTGAGTGCAAGCTAACACAATCCTTTGTTGGGATCCTGGCCTAGCACACCAAAGCAGCTTAAGGTAATAAATCGCACTCATCTTTCTGTAGTCCCTTTTGAACTGAACTGCACTGTAAAATCAATAAAACCTATTTTGTTAAGGATTGATTTGGCACTAATTCAAGATAAAGGTATTGGCCGAAGGTGGAACATACCTAGGGAGTCAATTTGACAAGTATGTGAGTTTGGCTGCATTTGAATCCCATGAAAGAAACAAAGATATGGACTCATCCAGGGGTATATAGATCAAGATTAACATACTTATGTTTTTTATCTTAAATGGCAGGGCTGGAATACAACATAAGTCTCAGATATCACTTGCATTATCTCCACAAAAAACTCACCAGAGGAAGTGTTTTCCAGTACAGGTGGATCATGATGGCTCTGCTTCCCCTGCTCATCTGAATGGTTATCTATAAGACAGACAAATGCCAAATGTGTAGATTAGTTGATAAGCAATGGTCACAAGTTTACGCAACTAAAAGTAATAACAATTCTACTTATTCGGAACATGTTATCTATCATCCAATGTTCCCTGAAAGACGTGAGAACAAATGGGGGCTGGAGAGTTAAGTAAGAGTTGGTTTGTTGTTTTTCCTTAATTACAGGCAATACCTTTGAACATCTGCTAAATATGATGCCTATGTCCGTTCAATTCTACAGATACTTGCATTTGCCACGTTTACCAACATGACAATTCCTTTTCAGCCCTATATAGTAAGCTTTGTGTTACAAGAAAGTATACCCAAAAAATAATTTACCTTGTTTCTCTGATATATCTACCCTTTAACATGAGATGTCTAGATAAGACATGCAACATAATACAAAAGAGACTCACCACCCTCAAGCTGATGCATTGCGACAGATTCTTCAATTTGTTCATCTTCAAACACAGGAATGTCTGTTGGATTGTGAAGTTCCAAAAATTTGTCTTATAATTGATGACAAATTGTAGCCAAAGCAATCTTGGGGCAACCTCTAGAGAAATTAGGTACAATGCCAGCCAAAACCATTTTTCACTGAAATGGTCAAGGTACTATTATGCTTGCACTGATCTGACCTACAGTCATGGATGCTGAATAACTCCAGTTTGTGAACATAACCTAAGTTAAGTAACACTGGCATATTAAGTCATTTTATCAGAGAAGATGTTAAATGTTCTTTACATTTCTTGTCATAAGTAGTTTACTCCTGCTAATTGAACTACTTAAATAAATTCTTACCATCAACACTGATTTCATCCAACGTCTTTCCTCTTAAGTTAGAAACTTTGCCTCGATCCATGGCAAGGAGCAATTTGGAAACTTTGCACAGTTCAACTGTTGACTCCTGGAGTCTATAATATTGCTTGTGAATTGCCACATCATGACCAAGGTGGCTTGCCAGCCACTCTACCTCCTGACTACCAAGACTTAAGACTTGTGAGACAGTTGCAGCATACTGTCTCATTTTGGTGCTATTTATGGTCTCTGGTGCTTTTAAATCCAGACCAGTAAGTACTTCAGAAAGGCACTCTCCTCCATCAAGAAATGATGCTGAAGTAGACCTAGCAAACACATAGGGGTTGCCGGCTGGTATGCAAAATGATTCCCTTTGATCAATGATCAACTTAAGAGATTCAGAACATTCTGGTGGAATAATAACTGCGACTGGACGGCCACGTTTTCCCACAATTTTAACTACCTGGTACCGCTTAGACAGCTCTTTCTCCAAAGCATTTAGATTATGAGCTAATTCATTAATCTCACATTTCTCCCACTGCGGCCGGTTTAAGATGGAAGCTACAGGCAATTTTGCCATTTCAGCTGGTCTGCGTTTGTTAAAGACGATCAGTCTTGCTAGGGTCATTTTCTGCAATAGACGATAATCTCTGAACTCAGGTTTAGCACTCATGAGTTTACTGGTCAAACTTTTAATCTGAGATCGTGTGTGCTCAGAAACTTTCTTGAGATCAGAAACACTTGGGAGGCTGACTACTTTTTCACACTTTCTTACATTCAATGTGGAAGCAGCTGCTGAAGCAACTTTCACATGCCATTCTGCTTGATGAAGTTGCAAATATCTGTTTGCTTCTTCTTCAGCTTCAGCATCACCTTGCCTTATTGCTTGGCTACGCTTGATTCTTGTGATCCAGACGAAGTCATGCCCTGACTTTATAGCGAATGATGGAAACTTATACTGACAACTTCCACCATTATCATTTTCAACTATGGCACATCTTTTTTCCACTGCCTCAACTACCATATCAAACTTGGATGGTTTTATGAAATCACTGATGTTCTGGCCACCATTAGGATCAGATTTCCTTAGTTCTAGTAAGACACTAGCAAGTGCTCTCATTTTTTGGGACACAATATGCTTTCTGGTTTGCTGGTTGCGAAGCACTTGGTTTCCATATTCAAGTATGAGTATGTCATTGCTAAGAACATCAAACAGCTCATCTCTCTTCATTGAAGATAAGACCATTCTTTTCAATTTGTCACTTGCTCCGTTGTACCGTTTCATAAGGATGTCACTTTCCATGCGAACTCGTGATCTCTTTTTACTTTCTCCCTTGGATTCTGATTCTTTGGCAATGCATCTATACCGCACATGCCTCCACAAATCATCCTTACTAACATATCCCAAACACTGTGGACAGGGGCCGTAATCATCCAAGTCAAAGTAGGCTCCAGTTGATGGTCATCGCATCAAAATTATCTCTCCAGTCTGTGTTTGTATCACTTCTTCATAGTGAAAGAAATTTCCTTTGTTTCGCAGAAGGTCTAGTTTAACTTTCCGCTCCCTTGATTCCACAGGCAGTGCCATTATCTGTGCAACAGCAACTTCATCTTTATGTTGACTTAGATAGTGTCGACCGATAACAACTTCTCACAACTTCCCACAGAACAAGCATGCATTTCTTTTATCGTAGACTCGTTTGGAACCTTTCTCTGTTTGTTTCCTTTGAGCACATTTGACATGGACTTCTTCTTCCTCCTGTTCTTCATCATCCAACTGCTCCCGTTCACAACCTGATGAATTGTCTTCACAGCAGCCTGCATCCATTTTAGCATCAATCACTTTATTGTAACATGTCCCTGAAGTCCCAGGGACATCTTTCGGTAAGTCACATGTGTCATCATCCTTTTCAAGATCACTGTTCTTATCTGAATCACCAGGGTCTGGATGATAACCTGAATCGGCCTCATGTTCAGAAGCATCACTCTTGTCATCAGCAACTTCATATTCATGAGTACTTTCAATATCACTTAATAGGGCTGTTTGACAGTCTACCTCTGCTGCCATAAAAGGAAACACTTGTGTATCTCTAAGAATGGATCTTATCTTAGCAAGTTCCTTCTCCAGATCAGACCTAGTGTCTAATGTCTGATTTTGCTGTGAGTTGTCCTCTGCATTAGGTTTCTGTTCAATAGCTTTATTTGCTTTCCAGTCACCACATTCTTCAATGGGAGATCCCTCAACCATTTCCTCATCATCTTCTCTCCGATGATGATGATGGCGATATGCATCGCCATGTTAGGTAATTGTTCCCTATCATCTTTATCAGGTTTCTTACCAGTTTCTTCTTTTGTGTATCCAGCAGCGGTCAATTTTTCTTGCTGTGAGTGGTCCTCTGTATTAGTATTAGTATTCAATGGAAGATACCTCAACCATTTCCTCATCATCCTCTCTCTGAAGTGCTGTATTATGCATCGCCATGTTGGTTAACTGTTCCCAACCATCTTTATCAGGTTTGTCACCAGTTACTTCTTTAGGGTCTTTTGCAGTGGTCAGTATTTCTTGCTGTGAGTGGTCTTTTGCATTATTATTCTGTTCACAAGCTTGATCTTCTTTACTGCAACCAACATCTCATTGGAAGATCCCTCAACAATTTCCTCATCATCTTCCCTGTGAAGAGTTGTGTTGAGCACCATCATACTAGGTAATTGTTCACAACACTCTTTATCCAGTTGGTCTTCAGTTTTGTCCTGAACTTCCTGTTGGGTACTCTTGCCATCCTTGTCTGTTCGCCAAGGAAGATTTTTTAAACCATAGTCATACCGTATCTCGTCACCAATATTAATTTCCTTTGTTGAAAACAAGCAAAGAATAACTTCCTCATTGTGAATTATCTTCTTCGTTCTGCAGTTTGCTTTTTGGGGTTTTTCATCATTGACAAAATTTCCAAGTCACTTTTTCATATGGGTTGCATCAATGCTGAAAGATATAAAATTAAAAAAAAAAAACATGTACAATTATTGTGTATTTCATTAAATGATTGCAATCATTGAAGGAAGGCAACCTTTTATGCCCAATGAATTAAAGTTTCTCCATGTACAAAATGAAGTGAAAAGTCTCCCATGAATATCTTCCTTCAAAATCTCATTGTTTGTGGTGGTAACTCCCACAATGCCTATAGACCTGTCACTACCATTACTCTTGCCCAAACCCAACAGTAAGCTTCTCCTAGCCTTATCCCCTGACCAATTAATTAAAATTAAAATAACCAAAACCCTTCCCGTATATCCCTTCCAAATTCCTTTCAAAAACTACAAAGTCAACAAGTAAGAGATTCATGTTATTACAAATCTCACCTTGTTTGCAATGTGATGAGTTTTAAAGAAGTTCATGTATTGCTTCAGTAGCACCCCTATGTAGTACTGAAGTGTGTGGCTATAGCACACTACACACTGTATTATGGCTGTAGATAATTGCCTTGATAGCTCTTGACAGGAGCTACTAATTGTGTTCCTCAGTTGGAATTTACAGGCGCTACAAAGCATGAGCGCGATCTTGCGGAATGGTGAGTACTCTACTACTGATAAATACCTTACTTTTAATATAATATTAATACTCTACTTATAAATACCTGTATCATTACAATTATTACCAACAAGTACCTAATCATGGAGGACATGATTATTCCAAAATCATGATCATTAATAACTCACAGTGAAATAACACTAATCCTTAACCAGAATGCAAAAATGCATTGTGCTACCAATGATGTAATATGAGCACTTTTCTTCATGAATCTGACTGATGTAATGTATAGTGAGGGTGTACAACATACTTGATCTTTGTATTACAGTGCAACGCATTGTGTTGTGACAAACAATAAATTCAAACAATTAATTCCACAAACAATGTGACAAACAATAAATTCACAAAGGCACGGGCTGTCCTGAAATGACCATTGACCTCAACAACAGGCTTCTTGTACTAAGAGTGATACATCAGCAACTAAATATGATGTCCTACTGAAATGTTGCGTAAGACATTTTTTTCACAATTTCACCCCTCATGAACTCAACCACTGACCTCCGCCAACATTGTGATGTTATGTTTAGGAAGGTGCCTTAGTGAAGAGAGGCAGGTAAGAGGGGAATGAAGTTCTTGCAACATTTTACAAGCTTTCCACAATTTGACCCCTGGTGACCCCAAATGATATTGACCTCCATAAAAATCAAATTGGCTTTATTGTACTTTATGTGGTACTTCTACAAACCAAATATGAAGTCTGCCCATGATTCCCTTCTTGAGATGTCGTATTTACAAGGTTTCACAAGTTGACCCCTGGTGAGCCCAAATGACATTTGACCTCCTTAAAAAACACTAGGCTTCTTGTATTAAATGTGTGACTTCTACACACTAAGTACAGTATGAGGTCTGTCTAAGCTTTTCTTCTTGAGATATCATGTTTACAAGGTTTTCCACAATTTCAGCACAAATAACCTTTGACCTCAACCAAAATCAATAGGCTTCTTGTCCTCAATATGGTACTCCTACACATTAAACAAGAGGTATGCTCAAGCTTTCCTTCTTGAGATATTGTTTTTAGAAGGTTTTCACAATTTGACCGTCGGTGACCCCAAATGACCTTTGACCTCTACCAAAATTAATAGGCTCCTTGTCCTTAATATGGTACTTCAACACACTAACATATGAGTTATGCCCAAGGTTTTCTTCTTGAGATATTGTGTTTATATACAAGGTTTTCACAATTCGACCCAAAATTTGCCAACAACATAGTTCAAAGGATGAAGGTAACTGATCCATTAGCAAAAGTTCTTCAGACTTCTGTTTGACTTCTGGCATATTTCAGTATGAAGTACAAATTGGAAACTGACTTGCACTAACCTACAGCAAGTGAGCTTTATTTCACACCTAACTCAAACAGAATTGTAGTTTTAATCCAACTGACAAATGATGTTAGGCTAGCAGACTAATTGACTTTTCACTGACAGGTCAGCCTAAAATAAATGAAAAACTATGAACAATTTCCTTTAAAAATGAATAACAGCAAACACAACTCTCCAATATATAATTTCTCTAATACGACTAAAAATATCATGTTGCTTAGCCATGCATGTATGTTATTACTAGTAAAGCACTCACCAATCCTTTCACTGATGAACTTCTTCTCAAGATCAGGGTGATCCTGCTCATAGTTGGGTACATCTGTATCCTCTGGGAAGATTAAAAGATATCAAAAGTTAACACAGTGACAACACAATTACTGAAAACTGCAAATTAAAGCTCTAACATGTGTTAAACAATATGGATACATGTAACAGTATGTCAGTGTCAAGAGAGACAATGTGCATTGCACTGCATGTACAATGAGTAGCTAGGATGCACCGCAATGGGCTCCAGCCACCATGCCAGATTACTTTATTGCAAGTTGTTTGTGCTTATGCAGAACACAGTGTCGAGGTGCAAGTATACAGAAAGGCCCTAAAGCTAATTTAATGTACAAGGGATTCAAAATTAGCAATCTGGTCAAATTTATATTAAATTCTTGCATATTTCTCTTTTTGCATACTTAATTTTCTCACATTCAGCAAGGTGAATGCACAAGATGCATTGTGAAATTTAACTAATTGGCAAACTATGTAATATACTACCACTGTAAGATAATTCAGGGTCAATACATGAGAGGGGTAAACCATAACCCATACAGATGATTCAACTCAATTTAGTACCTCAGCAACTAAACATGAGAATTCCTCCTTGATACATTCATGGAATATTAAATTAACAAACGTTTTCACATGTTGACTCCTGTTGATCCCTATGCCCTTTGACCTACACCGAAAGCTTCACATTCAACATGGCATAATCACATACCAATAATATAAGATCGCTATTTCTTAACAAAGTTTGACTACTTAACCAATGTTGAGCTAAATGTACATATCAAATATGCCTTAATGAGATATCAAGTGTGTTAGGATTTAAAACATTTGAATTGTGACTCGAAATGAACTTGACCTCCACTCAAATTTGCAGGCTTCTTGTAAGTCAAAGTGGTACTGTACACCTAAATATTACACATGACTTGAAGTAGCCTATAAGGTCTTCACTATTGTTAACCCTAGATAACATGTAACCTCTGCCCAAAATAATGTGCTTCTTGTGCTTAATGTGATGAACAAATGGTGAGTTAATGGATCTTTCATACAGTATGTGACAGAGAGAATGAGATGGGTCCAGTTTTGCTAACACAGTTGAAAGTTAACTTACTTTCAGAGTGTTTCTGCTGGAAACCCTAGCAGAACTAAACTGCTAGAGCAGAATATATTGTACACAATGTGTTGAGGCATTTGATTCAAATGAACCCCAGGCATTAAGATGGTGTGGGTGTTCATGCATGGGATAAAATAACAAGATATGATAAGGCAGGGTTTGCATTAGCCACAGGATTGCATGATTCCAGCAATTTGATTTCAAATGCTGCATGTCAAAACTTGCCAAGACGGGATTTACCACAATCAATTTGAGCTCTCAACTTGAATTAAACGATCCATCGCTAAACCATTGCATTTCGAATAAACGTTTCGTTAAAGCCACATTTTTCATGTTTAGTTATCCCTTCTATAATCTATCGCAAGATCCCGTAAATTGCTTTGTCAGTCTATCCTTGTATGAAATTAATGAATGAAAAAATTATAATTTTGAGAATTTCAATATTTACGCTGACACGAATGTATACAGTAGCTACAACTATGAGAGGAAAGATATCTTTATTTCTTTTATTATACCACAATCAAATAAGACAGCAACTGCATGAAAAATATGTTGTCCTTTCTGCAACCTATAAACACAGGGCTACAGCTGTGCTACCAATACTGCTTAAGAAAAAGCTAATTTAACAACCCAAACAGGTTGATTATGAAATCATGGATAAATTTCCAAGATAATGTGTGCTGTAATTAGGTTCAAAACAAGAATTTCAAGAATTAGCAACTTCAAATACCATAAAATAGAATTAATACCATAGGGCATACAGTATAGGCCAATAGCAATAGCTTTTTTTCTATCTGGGTGGTCTGGCAAATGTGACTCCAGAAAGGTGTGAATCTCCTTGGAGAAATGGGTAAAAAATTCGGTTTATGACAACCCGAAGAGGTAATTCTCTTCTTGCATTGTACCCACTTGTATATAAATATAACCTAAACATTCTACAGAACAGCCAAACAGTAGGGAAGAAACAAAGCACAAATGAAATCATGACCCACCTATAGTGTCTGTTTTAACATGCGACTTGCTTTAACCGAAGTTCTCCTCATTAACATGCTAAGTTATTCCCAACAATGTTTGTAATACAAGTTGTTTAATGCATCTTTTGCATTCTTTCACGAATAAGTATTTGGTTTACTTTGACAGGGTAATCCCTCTGGAGAATGCAGCTAATACTGTAGGGTGGGGCAAGAAAGGCTGAAAAGAACAAGAGCCCAAGGGCACTGCGGTTCCTTGCTTGGGGTATATGACAATACACATAATATTATCAAGCAAGATTGGGCTCAAATAGTCCAAGTAATTGTGGTCCTACATGTTCCCATAAAGTAACCAACACTATATTCAACACTTTTGTAATCACAAAATGTGATCAGATTTTTGATCAAAAGGCACTTTTGAGATCTAAATATGGCGTCCAAAATGTAAGAAGTATAAGAGACCAACAAGCGTGTCAACAGATATGATAACATTGGGGACCTCAGATGACATGACCTTTAAGTTGAAAATGTTCCACCACCCCATTCACAACTTGTCCCAAAATATCAACCATGTCACACCTTGGCATTGAGATTTAATTGCATTAAATGTCAAAAAATTAACTTTGAACTTGTATACATAACTTGACACACAAAGGTGACCCGGAGGTCAACCATTTCACATTTTTGATCGGTGAGACCTAAATAGAGCATGACTGTAAAAATTCAAACATTTTTTCTTTGCCCATTTTCTCCCCCCAAAATACTACTTTTTTAACATTAGCTGACCTTTGGTGACGTTGGATCACATGACCATTAAGTTTGAAAATATTCCCCTATACCATTTGCAACTTGTCCAAAAAAATCAACCTTGTCACACCTTGGAACTGGGAGTTATTGCATTAAATGTCTGAAAATTCACTTTGACCTCATATAACTTCACACACACACGGTCACACGGGGGTCAAGCCATTGACATTTATGATCAGAAGGTACCTTTAACAGCTGAAAATAGCATTGAAACTGTAAAAATCCACAACACGAAAAGGTCACCAGAGGTCAAATTGAGGTCAAGGGTCACCCAGATGCGGGTCGACAATTGGATTACATTGAAGCAACTCCCAACCCTAACGGACAATTTGTTCTCAAGTTATCGCCAAAATACCAGGTTTTTATCATAAATTGACCTTTGGTGACCTTGTACCACATGACCGTTAAGTTTGAAAATATTCCTTTATACCATTTGCAACTACTCCAAAAATATCAACCTTGTCACACCTTGGAACTGGGAGTTATTGCATTAAATGTCTGAAAATTCACTTTGACCTCATATAACTTCGCACACGAAGGTCACACTGGGGTCAAGCCATTGACATTTATGATCAGAAGGTACCTTTAACAGCTAAAAATAGCATTGAAACTGTAAAAATCCACAAAACACGAAAAGGTCACCAGAGGTCAAATTGAGGTCAAGGGTCACCCAGATGCGGGTCGACAATTGGATTACATTGAAGCAACTCCCAACCCTAACGGACAATTTGTTTTCAAGTTATCGCAAAAATACTAGATTTTTTTAACATTAATTGACCTTTGGTGACCTTGTATCACATGACCGTTATGTTGGAAAATATTCCCCTATACCATTTGCAACTACTCCAAAAATATCAAGCTTTGTCACACCTTGGAACTGGGAGTTATTGCATTAAATGTCTGAAAATTCACTTTCACCTCGTATAACTTCGCACACGAAGGTCACACGGGGGTCAACCCATCGACATTTATGATCAGAAGGTACCTTTAACAGCTGAAAATAGCATGGAAACTGTAAAAATCCACAAAACACGAAAAGGTCACCAGAGGTCAAATTGAGGTCAAGGGTCACCCAGATGCAGGTCGACAATTGGATTACATTGAAGCAACTCCCAACCCTAACGGACAATTTGTTCTCAAGATATCGCCAAAATACCAGGTTTTTATCATAAATTGACCTTTGGTGACCTTGTACCACATGACCGTTAAGTTTGAAAATATTCCCTTATACCATTTGCAACTACTCCAAAAATATCAACCTTGTCACACCTTGGAACTGGGAGTTATTGCATTAAATGTCTGAAAATTCACTTTGACCTCATATAACTTCGCACACGAAGGTCACACTGGGGTCAACCCATTGACATTTATGATCAGAAGGTACCTTTAACAGCTGAAAATAGCATTGAAACTGTAAAAATCCACAAAACACGAAAAGGTCACCAGAGGTCAAATTGAGGTCAAGGGTCACCCAGATGCGGGTCGACAATTGGATTACATTGAAGCAACTCCCAACCCTAACGGACAATTTCTTTTGAAGTTATCGCAAAAATACTAGTTTTTTATCATTAATTGACCTTTGGTGACCTCGGATCACATGACCGTTAAGTTTGCAAATATTCCCCTATACCATTTGCAACTTGTCTGAAAATATCAACTGGGTAACACCTTGGTACTGGCAGTTATTACACTAAATGTCTGAAAATTAACTTTGACCTCATATAACTTAACATACATAGGTCACCTTGGGTCAACTTATTGACATTTTTGATTGATGTGACCTAAATTAGAGCATCAAACTATACAAATTCAAACTTTTTTTCTTTGCCCATTTTCTGCCCCCCAAAATACTATTTTTTTAACATTAATTCACCTTTGGTGACCTCGGATCACATGACCGTTAAGTTTGAAAATATTCCCCTATACTATTTGCAACTTGTCCGAAAATATCAACCATGTCACACCTTGGAACTGCGAGTTGTTGCATTAAATGTCTGAAAATTAACTTTGACCTCGTATAACTTCGCACACGAAGGTCACACGGGTGTCAACCAATTGACATTTTTGATCGGAAGGTTTCCTCCCAAAATAAGCACATTTTTTCTAATGTGACCTTTGACCTTTTCACCTTGGTTTCAGATGTAGTTTAATCTCCTGATTCCCAAAAACAAAACGAAAAGTCTGTACAACCATCCTAACTCCGACCGAAAAACTTTGACCCCATATAACTTCGCACATAAAGGTCACACGGAGTCAACCTATTGACATTTATGATCAGAAGGTACCTTTGACATCTGAAAATAGCATCGAAACTGTAAAAATCCAAAAAACACGAAAAGGTCACCAGAGGTCAAATTGAGGTCAAGGGTCACCCAGATGCGGGTCGACAATTGGATTACATTGAAGCAACTCCCAACCCTAACGGACATTTCGTTCTCAAGTTATCGCAAAAATACTAGTTTTTTTATCATTAATTGACCTTTGGTGACCTCGGATCACATGACCGTTCAGTTTGAAAATGCTCCCCTAACCAGTTCACAACTTGTCCCAAAATATCAATCTTGTCGCACATTGGCACTGGGAGTTATTGCAGTTTTAATATTTTCGGTTTTTGGACCATAACTGACCTTTGGTGACCTTTGTGGGCACCAAAAACAATAGGGCACACCTTCTGCATATGGCGGATCTATAGTCCAAGTTTGGCCTCAATCCAACATTCCCTTATTGAGATAGAGCGTACCCAAGCAAGTGTCACAGACACACACACACATACATACATACATACACACACACACACGCCAACCTGACTGCATATGGTTCCTTTTGCTAAAGCAAGGAACCAAAAAGAAAGTGACTTGATACAAATTCAAACAATAATTGAAACTTGTGATCTGCAGTTAATAAAAAAGCAAAAAAAGAACGGTCTAGTATTGAGTCTTTATTTCTGCTCAATTCCATTGAAGATATTAATGTGTTGACATGGCTTTATCAAACACTCTTTGATATTTTAAATTTATCTAACCTGAACAGTTGTTAAAGAGCGAATCAGATTATGTCCAAAGCCAATCGAGACACATACAAATTACAATGCATGTAGTTAGCACAGAAATAAGTCGAATAATCTTACACATGAAAGACCCCCCCTCCTCCCACCCTCGACATGCAAATATAGCTTTGGGCAGAAATAACAATGCAATGCTGTTGTTACTGGTTTAATCAAGGGAAGAATACAGTAGGCTAGGTCTTTTTTTTCAATCCAAGATCCTGTGGAACTGCTGTAGCCTTCGCAGAACTGCTACTTACTGCTTAATATAACTGACTGTATAGTCCTGTTGTTCGGCCTTGCAGAATGATATAAAATTCCGAAAGTAAACTTTCAAAAATGGTGCAACTTTAAATGGTACAAAAAAAGGATTCAACATTGTACTCACTTTGGTGATAGCTATCTTGACCATTTCTCTCTTCCTCATTTTGTGGTCAGTATTCAAGGGCGGTAAAACTGACCATGTGGAGACTCCAACTCACAGTTCACTGTGCAGTATTTTAAACAGCCTTGTGGAGGCTTAAGTAATGAGGGCGCCCTAGCACTTACATTACATTTGTTTTTGTTTGTATACATCGTCTGCATACCTATGATGGTCTTCACAAGGGTATTCCTATGGTGACCTTTCTCAAACGTCTCCAGTACGTTTGTGGTGGTCTGAGAAGTTAGCGGGAAAACTATTTCTTGTGGAGACCTACTTTTTGTCTCCAGAAGGATTTGTGTCGCCATAAGGATGCTCAAATTTTTGCTCAAATTTTTCTCCATAAGGCACTAAATGTGAAAACATACATACATACATACATACATACCAGCAGAGACTACAGTGTGGGGTTCTTGGTGTATGTACAGTGTGGGGCTCCACTGTTGGTATATTGCTACATGGTGGGGTTGTGAAATTCAATATGTATAATACTAGTATGGGTTTCAATATATTGTATGCACACACATTGTGGGGATAATTTAGTAATGAATCAATGTGCTAATATTTGTATTTATTACATTATGGGAATGTTCTTGTATATATAGTTTGTGGGACTGAACCCTGCTAATACAGTATGGGTTGAAATCATTGTACACTCTGGGACTGTTTATGTATTATTTTGTAAGTATGGTTGCAGTCTGCAATTAATTATATATGTTACATTGTTTTCCCCAGTTTCAGGAGTAGGATACTTAATAGCTGTGCAAGTCTATGCAGGGGTTTAAAAATCAATGACCAAAAAGTTATTTGAACCTGTGACCTCCTACATGAAACAAGTGCCCTACCATTACCATTACTCTCTCTCTCTATATATATATATATATATATGTGTGTGTGTGTGTGTGTAAAACAAAGGCTGTACTTATTTTGCTTGTATTTTATTTTAAAAAAATCAAAACATTCTTCCAAAATAGTATGAAAAGAAGAAAACAATGACAAGAATGATTATCAAAATTGATGTTTCTAAAAAATGTTTAATATTCCAACTCTTTCAAAATTTTAGCATCCTGAAAATTTGGACTTTCCATTAAGCTGTAAATAAGATTTGTAAAATATTCCAATTTGAAACAATAACCAATTTTTATACTAAACATATGTTTTATATAAAATGAAATTCAATTATGAGGAATTAACAATTTAGAAAGAGAAAATATGAAAACACTAGTCTTGCTTCTCTTGTTATGTTGGATCTTAAGATCCCACCATGTATATGAAACATGAAACTGCTTCTTTCATACCATATTGATTTCCAAAACAGAAGATATTTTGGTGCAAAACAAGAACAATTTGCACATATGCTCCAGTTAAATTGAAAGAGGTCTATACACACCTCACATAACTTCTTATAATCATGTTTATTATTGAGGTAAATTTTCTTAGACTGGCAGCACAACAGTTATGGAAAATCTCTCCAGTATTGGACAATTACATGTGTCAAAGTCCCTTATTAGAATTTAATGGTCAAACTAACTGTGAGTCTGATTGTAAGCATATCACAATAGATAATTTTCTTATATACCACCCCACATTTATATTCACGCATTAATAAAAGATGCTATGTTTAATTTTTTTCAATTTTCTCAATATTTCCTGTTTTTCAAACATTTTCTTTGAAAAATTAACAATTTTAACAAATATCCTATTATAAGATTCAATTTGAATTATTCATTCTATTTTCAAAAAGATCAAATTCATTTTCCAATTTTGGAATTAGCAATGACAAAAATGAACTATCAAAATTTATCCTTCTGTATAAAATCTGTTTACAAATGTTAGCATCCTGAAAATTTACTTTCAATAAGCTGTAAATAAAAACTATCAAATATTTTATTTTACAACAATTGCAACTTTTCATACTGAAAATAACAAATAACAATATGAGCAAGTAGTAAAATTACTCATTCCAAAATGGGATATAATAATAAACATTCAATAATCCTGCCACCCATGACTAGGTTATGTACAACCAGTGTGTTAATATTGCTTTGTTGTATTGCTTGACCTAGCATGACCTCATTTTGGCATATGTGCAGTTGAGTTTGTGAAACCGCTTATTTGAACAATGTGCTGTTCTTCTTTCTCTGTAACCTTAAACAGCTCACCTTACTCTTGATACTGGTTAGAGGCAGCTGCCATAAAGTCCCTCCATCCTCTTGGCTTTTCTTGATGGCCCGCCTGATAGCCGCTTCACCAGGGGTTTTCTGCTTTTTGAAGTACATACTAAAGTATCTATGGATCTCTTGCAGCTCATCTGGCGTCCATGTATGTCTTACTGAAAATTTTCTCTTTCGGCTCTTCTTTTCTGAATGGCCAGCCCCAACTGTAGAGGGATAAAAAATATGTATTGATCTGATATCAGATTAGGTTTTCGTGGTAAAAAAAAAACGTTTATTCCATATTATACATAAACAGGTTTATTTGCCTTCACCCCCACTCGCACATCAATATCCAGCATATGATCACCTAAAGCAATAACACAGCTTCTTCGTATCTCAAACGTGGGCCCAAATTTAACATTGTGACCTGTTGGGTTTGTTGAACCAATGCTACTTGTGCATTCTACAATATATATAAGAGCTCAACAATTCTGGAGATTCAAGGTGATCGACAATTAAGCCCAATTGATTCACAAACATCAATTACGCAAACTAGCCTAATTAATTAGCAAATATGGTAATAAAAATGGAATTTCTAATAAAAATCTAAATCTAATCAGTTTAAGAAACCATACCCATTGTGCATTCTATCAAATTTCATCATCATGGCTCCTATGGTTTGGGAGATAAGCTGTCCAAAGCTCCTGTATAGACACACACAAGCACACACTTTTGGAATGTGATTCTTCAACACTTACACAGTGATGCAGCATCCTGTTCATCTTCCTCCTGAGGCAGATCAGGAACATACTCTTCCTCTTCTTCTTTTTGCTCGGGGAGTGCACTTTGCACCTCTGACTGGTCAATCAAGTCTGGAAAAGTACACTAATTACTTAAATGCAATATTAAAAATTTTAGTGGTGAAGTGAGTTTTGAGCTGAGATATTATAGTGGCTGACTTGATATGAGCAAGGCATGTGGTCCATCAGTGGCGGGTGGGGCAGTAACAAAGAGAGGGATTGACCTCCCCAAGAACAATTTGTAACTAAAATCTTGGACAAATTTGTTGGGACACTTGGCATGATAGATTTCCAATGAACTTGATGTAGCACAGGTACCGGTGCTCTAATTGTTTTACATTTAACCAAACCCTCGTTTCCCCAAGCAGTGTTGCACCACTTCGAAAAGTGGGGTGGTGAACACCAAGAGGAAACTGTTATCACCAACATGTCAGAACGGTGGTCAGAAAACCATATATTATGGAACACACAAATTATGGAACAGCATCACATTCTACCATGAAATTCCAAAAGAAATTCTACTTAAACATACATTTTACTAAAAACTATGGTAGAATGTTCACTTTTGTTGGAAAATCAGTAATTACATTCAGTTTGTGGCTGTAGCTTGGAACTATTTCGTGCCGGGTCATTTGCCAAGCCAAATAATTGTTATATCTTGAAGTTTTTATGCTAAATGATCATTTCTTCATCTCAAAGTGAAATTTTGAATGATTTGCTGGAATGTCCCATGATTTATCATTACGGACCCTTACTGTAGTGAATGAAACTCATTTGGCACATTGTATGTTTTGACATTTGCATGGTTTCATTCTTTCATAGGCATCACATATTAAATGTAACATTCGGCTTTTGTAAATGAACCGGGAGAAAATGGCTATATGTACAACCCTTAATATAATATTAGCAGTCATTGCTTTCACCACTACACAGCAATTTTTCCATTGAAATTCTCAGACAATCTTGGACAAAATTGTTGGGACACTTTGGTATGATTTCCTATGTATGATAATGATCTTGGTGTAACACAGGTGCTGTAACTGTTTTACAAAGTTTAACCAAAGACCCATTTCCCCATGCAATGTTGCGCCACTTTGAAAAATGGGGTGATGAACACGAAGAGCGACTATTATAACCAACATTACTCGGGGCAGCGGGGGTGTCCCAAGGTATTGTTTTCCAAGATTGTAAGTCTACATGGATACCTGAGTCCCCCGAACAAAGTCTATGGGGAAGCATCAATATATTCAGCTCTTTAATTGAGGCGGCGGAAGGGGGAATTTGGCTCAAAAAGTACCCCTGTAACAACCATTACGGATGATTTTTTGATTTTAGCATTGTTAAGAACTCAATGCTATTGCAGGCTAAATTAAAAGCATGCTAAATAACCTATAGTATGTTGCAGGCTGGCTAATCATGCTAGTAAGTTTAGATTGGACAGTTTTAATATACTAAAATATGAATCAAATTCAAAACATTTCCATAACATTGGGCTACATGTAGCCGACATCGTATCATCAATTACATATGAACTATGACATACATACTTGTAGCACTTGCGCCCACACGATGAAAGTCATGTGTTGACACTTTTCTTGTGGGAATGTGCTTCTGACACCAAATATAATATTTATATGTTCAAGCATGATAACGAAATAGCTTTATGGTCATGATCGTAACGGTTGGAGAAGATGATCAATCACAGAAAGAACCATATGAACCCTGTTCACTATAAATAATCTGTGACATCATTTTTGTAAGCAAAAGAAAACATTCAGAAAAAATGATCCAGCCATCACTGAACAATCCCCATTTTGAAAGACACATGGCTATAGCATGAAGAGAGAACAGATTTATTCTTTCAAAGTCTATAGACCTGTAGGAAACAACAAATTATAAGCCGACTCTACATTTTTTAAATAACCCTCCAATCTTGGAACATACCTTCAAGCTTGATCTCCTCTATCTTCTTGCCTTTGAATCTGCCAATTTGGCCACAATCCATCATGAGTAATATCTTAGTGATATCGATACGCTCAATGACATCCAGTGTTGATCTATAGTGAATGTGGTGTACATCGAGGGTATGGCCCATGTGGTCCACAACCCACTGTTGCTGCTGGGGTGATATGTCCAGACCCTGTATAATAATAATCAAGTTTTTTTAAATAAATAAATAGATGCGCACAATCACAATAGCTCACTCAGCGATATGACTGAGGTGAGCTAACAACAATATTTTCAAATTCTGGCTGGAGAATATTCCCTTTTCAAATGACCCAAAAAAGATGAGGATGATTGAAGATATAGTCACAATAGTGAGCATATTTCACATTTATGCATTTGACTACATTTACCTGACTCATGGTGGCCATGAAACGCCTCATGTTAGTGGCTCGGATTCGCTCTGGATGGGCTAAACCAGCTTCAGTTGTCATCATCAATATGGCATAATTTCCTGGGATGACACCTGCTCCTATGATGAAATGAATAATAGCAGTGAAATGACATAGCAATAAAAGTGATGCTACAATTGAGGGTCATTTCTGACACCTCAGTATGCAACAAGGGATGTCATTGTTTTTTCCCACTGTACCATGTGTTGGTGGTGACAATGCATGTTAGTAAGTGAGGTAATTCTTCTTCTTCTTCGTTCGGGGGGAGCTTGTGTAGAGAGTCCAGAAGGCAACGATCCTTCGTTGATCCTTCGTTGATCCTTCCTACGCTATTCTGGTCTGTGTCTTGTTATCGAAGCAGGAGGAACCGTAGGGATAACTGAAATCATTTCTAACCCCTGTAACCCCTTCACATTCCCCGCCATGAACTAGCCAGTCTAATACCATAGTCTCCAAGGCATCCATTTTGGGCAACTCGGACTCGTTTAACCATTCTCTGACCATATCTATTACTAACACGTACAAATAAAATACAAATCAATAAGAACACAGAGCAGAAAAATAAATACAGGGTTAAAGAGTCCAATCGTAACTCTTACTGAATTTAGTTTAATTTGGAATGTCTTCTATTTTTAATTGAATAAACGATTCCTTCTTAACCTATACGTGAATATATATTCGAATGAAATGAACGTCTTACCTCTTTCTCGTTGACTGGATGATACGTTATCGCTAGCTTGATCCTCCGGACGTAAAAAATCCCACATGCGCTCACAAAATTGCTCACGTTCCCCCTCGTTCAGGATTTCCTCAGCAGCGATGACTTCCAAATCCTCAAAGCAAGAAGCAGCAACAATTTTGGGATTCGTGGCATCCATGCTTGATATTTTGGTTTTTAGTTTACGAGCGTATAAAAACTTAGAACGAATATTTCGACAAGTTGGTGATGTCAAATGACTTCTATCTTGATCAAACGCGTGAGTAAGAGTGAGGCCCGCGAAAACTGAAACGGCGTGGCCCTCATGATCATTTCTTTAGTGCGCATGTCTAAAAAACAATTAGAGCCGTGATTGGTTATTCGATTTAGGATGGCCCTACCACTCAATCCTTCAATGCGCATGTCTGAAATCAATCTGAGCGTGCGATTGGTTATTCGACTTAGGATAGGCCATTAACATCCTTTCCCCCTAGACTTAAATCCATTACAGGCTCAACCTGTCAATCAGCCCTCGACAAACTTAAAGTTGTTGTTACACAACTTTCGTTTTTTTAACTTTAACCTTTATTTTTGCTAATGACTGAGTTAAACCCCTCATTCATCGAAGACACTCTGCTGGTACCAACGCCCATTAGAGTTAGGTTCCTTATCGAACGTCAAACATTAATCAGTCCTCGACAAGCTTACCCAACTTTCGTTTTTGAACTTGAACCTTTATTTTTTGGCTAATGACTGAGTTAAACCCCCTCATTCATCGAAGACCCTCTCATGGTACCAGCGTGCTTTTAAATTAGCTCCTTGTCGAACGTCAAACAAAGAGTACCGGTAATCCCTAAAACTTCTCCTAACTTGAACCTTGTTTTTTTAAGCTGCGGTACCCCACCACCTAATGGTCGGCTAAAAGATAACCACCGGCTTCACTCTGGAGCTTTAGACTCGTCAAGAAAGAGCACCTGCATTCTTTTTCTTACCTTTTTCCTTTAAAAAGAGTTTTCATCTTATTGAAAACTTCATTCGTTCTTGAACTTCCGAATTCTACTTTTCCATAACCATAATGGCAAGTGCTAGGCGTTTATACCAGGCGTACGGCGAAGAGTTGAAAATTCTCTTTAAGGAGGAGTTTGAAAAGATCGTGCAAAGCGAAACTTTCGTTATGCTTTGCAACAGAGCTAACTTTAGGATTTTCCTAAAAGAAGTGACGGTCAGAGTCAGAAACAGTGGGACCAGAGATAAGAGTATATGGCTGAAAGATTCGGTGCACGACGTTCAGTACAAAACTCCGGCGAGTGAAACGGAAAATAGGGCAAGTTAGGTTAGATTTTTACTGACGTACCTGTTATTGGCCCAATTCGACTGGTTTGCTGTGCATAAAGAGGCACTCCGCTACAAGTTGACGGTGGAGTTGGAGCAGGAGTTGGCCATCATCGATTGGTAGGACAACGGCTTCCAACGGCTCTTTTATGGCCACCAATTTCTCCAGAAAGAACAGACTGATCCGACTTCCTTCAATGTGCATTGTCTTTCTCTTTCTTTTCATTAAGTTAGGTATTTATTAAATTTGTTTTGGGTTCTCGATAGTTATTTATTTATGTATATAATTTATTCTTACTTAGTCTCTCTTTTTCATTTTTATATTTATCGTCCACCTTGTCTCCATATGGAACAATTAACCTATATAGTGAAAATACTCGGCCTCGTTAAAAAAAGAAATTAGAAACTTAGTGTGGTGAAAAGTTAAGGCTACGGCATGTCATGTTTGGGGTTCATGATTCTGTGAACGTATCCCCTCAGCACTTTAAAAATAGATAAATAAAATTAGGAAATAAATAAATAACATTCCTAAATAAATTCATAATAAAAAATCGGAAAAACAAAATTCCCAAAGAAAATCTGAAAGAAATTCGGACACAAAATTCTGAAAAATATTAATAACAATATTAATATTAATATAATCCCTTAACAATAGATTGTCCTACACCGTCGTCATTACTACTGGCCCTAGCCTAAAAAAAAACATTTCCTTGGCAAAGGTGGCCTTAGGCAATCTCTCTACATGAAGGCCTACAATGCCCTACAGCACTGTGCGCACAATGTCTTCACAATTATTGCTACCAACATTCAGGCACATCAACTGCTGGTAAACACTCCTAATACTATCCCTGTACTTACCTTTCACTATAGTACTTACCTTGCCGCATTCTTTGTCGAGGATGTCGTCTAAACGCTCCTGTAGCTGCTCCATCTGTTCTTCTCTGTCGTTGAGTCGTTCACTCACATCCTCGAACTTTTGTTGGCTGGTAGAGGCGGCGGCTTTTTTCTTGTAATACCCTACCTGTGTCTTGGCTCGCCGCAATTGGTAACTCTTTTCCACGATGGTGCTGGTGTGCTTCTTGCTCTGTTGTTTCAACTCCACGTCCTTGCCTTTCAGCTGCTGCTTCAGTCGTACTATCTTCTCTGTCTTCCGTTGTTCCCGTCTCGCGATGTTCTTAGAGCTTCCTTGTCCAGTTGAGTCCTCCGTGTCTGGCTATCCTTTGCGATACGAAGTTCGATGGCGACATCCCTTTCCAGCTGCTTCACTCTTTCCTGCAGTAGCTCACGCTCAGCAAGAACCTCTTCCAGAACTCTGCGATGAGGTTTTCTCTTTCAGGTCTTCACAGTCCCTCTGAAGCTGCATGTGATGTTGCAGTCTTGTGAGCTGTTTTACGACAGTGGGAGTGGATTCGACGGTGGGAGCGGATTCGCTATCCGGCTTAAAGATAAAGACTTAGAGACACTTGGCGCAAGAAATTACACAACCTACCTTTGCTTTTCAGCTTTGACAAAGCTTGTCTTCTTTTTACAACTTGCAACACTTTGGAATGAACAGATCTTTGTTTACAATTTAAAACACTTGCATCCAAAAAATTGCTTACAACTTTAATGAAAGATATTACCTGATTAGCACATTTACACATTCCTACCATATTCCACAATTCAAACACTACACCATTTGAAAGTCGAGTGCTAGGCAGTCTGACATTTAACACCGAGTCAGACTCAGAGCTAGGTATAGGCCCTTCCTCAGCGTCATCTGACAGAGCTGCTTTCACACTGTGAAAAGATATACCTACCTCTTCACAAAAACCTACGTTTGCCATCGTTCGGTTATAAATTACTTACCCTTTCCGAACAATGTCACTGGTAGCTCTTGAAATGTAGTTTGCGATGAATTTTCTTCGAAATTGTTTTGCGTGAGTAGAGTTACTTGCGAACGTAGCATTTAGCAGTAAAACAATGTGTATACGTAATTAGCGTGCAATTCAAACACACTACCGCGTACCTAGCAACAGCACAGAAAATTGCGGGAAATTTCGGGCTGGTCGCGAGGGTAGCCATTTTCGTATATCTATCATGTAGCTGATGTGAGTCATAGCCAATCTGCTACAAGCCAGACTTAGAGGCGGGGCTTAATCATCAAAAACGGACCTTTCTACTAAAAGTAGGGGCGGCAGCTCAGTGTTGTTTTAAGAAAGAAAAATCATTTAAGTATGAAATAAAGCAAATAAAAGCCATAAAATAGCATATATGGCTAGTTAAATTCTTAATATTACCCTACTGTAAGCAAAAAATGAAAGTTTAATATGTTTAAAAAATATATATAACATAGGACCCTATTTTGGCCAATACCACTTTTGAAAGACAATCCCATTGTCTTTCAAATGACGTATATATGTTGGGGGTGGGATTTAGTCTTTGCCTGCCGCCGATTGAAGGAAGAAAAAATGGCAACCCGGAAGTTGTATACAGCCACAACTCTACAAGCTGGTCACAGTGTGGGGCAAATTTTCATTCACGAATTTCCCAAAGATTTCGAGGCCGTTTGCAAAGATACTTTGATTTTAAGACCAAAAATATAACATTTAATGGGCGGTACAGTTACGCGAATCCTGAAAAAAAGCTTGTGCGTGCGGCAGCGCTATAATAATGTAAGTAAATTTCATTACTGCCTGCTCTCGCTGATTTCTTTTAACCCCATAGAGCGGAGTGTGTGAGGTGCAGAAGGGTAGGGCAGGATGGGGAGGGATAAATGACGATATAACCAGGGGCTGATAATTCTTTCAATAAGAGATTTGAAAATATACATATGTAAGTTTATATCATTACTGCCTGCTGTCACTGATTTCTTTCAACCCTTAGTTACGCTTATCGGAAGACTATACGCCGATAATACAAGGAGATGCTTGGAAAACTGTGTAACTTTCGCTAATCTATTTGGACAAAAATATGCTTTTAAGTTGAAAGACTCAGTAAGGATCAATTAAGTAGAACAAAGATCGTTCCGTGCTGCGTGTAACGATGAAGTTTCCTACATTGGGATGGAAGAGTATCAGGGAGTGTAGGAGTGAGTGGGAAGTTAAATGACGGTGTAACAGAAATAAAAAAAAAAATCTTAGTGATAAAATCATTATTGCTTGCTCTTTGCTGATTTAACATTAGAATAAGTGTCTATAATCATTAGATATTCCTTTAACAAACGAGGTTCGTTTGGGGAAGGGGATACTAGACGGATTGACGGGGAAGAAGATTGGGAGCCAGTGACGGAGCTAGGGGTATTGGTCAGAGGGGCGAGAATGGTCTGTACGGGCGCTCTCGACTTTATCTAAGCGGAGCGCCACCACAGGTTGGCGCAGAGCGTACAGAAATTTTTCTTTTGAGTAAAGATACTCCGTATATCGCCGGAAATGACCCTTTAGGTATTGGTGTCATCGCCAAGAAAATGTGACAAATGTAAATAGGTAGATGAGAGCGCAATAAAAAACTAAATAATCGCGAATAAGTAAAAAGTGGTGAATAGCTGAAAAGGGCGCCAGCTTTCCATTTGAGTCCGCCCCCCCTCTAACTGTATGGAAGCTCCGCCACTGCCTGTTATGACATTAGATACAAAGACTGATATGAGATGAGTGTGGCATAAAACTACTGACGACTGATAACAGTATTACAGTGCATGTTCAACCCTTTGACATCGTATGAATCTAGCAGACAACGTACAGGTACCGTCTGGTACCATTATCCGTTTTGAGTGCTATTTAGGGGTTCTAGGACAAACCCCCCCCCCCCGGACAAATCCCCCTGGACAATATCCCCCTCTCACCCATAAAAAGCCTGCCTGCAACAACCAGGGATGGCCCAGGCTTTGACAGTCAAGGCATTGGACATTGCACTGGTTGGGGTACCGGTCAGGAGACTGGTCAGGGTTCCAGTCAGGGTACTGGCGAGCGTAACTGTGGGCCCCCTGTTAGGTTGCCTGTGAGGGTACCGGTCAGGTTACCGGTTATCATACTGGTCACTGTACCGGTCAGGGTTCCACTCAGTGTACTGGTTAGGGTACTGGTCAGGATATCAGTCAGGATACCGGTCAGGATACCGGTCAGGGGACTGGTCGGGAGATCATTGAGGGTAATTGCGAGGCTACCGGTTAGTGTGGCCATGGGATTTAGCTCCATGGTGTGACATTCAAGGTACTGGTCAAAGTACTGGTCATTGTACCAGTACTAATAAGGGTACGTGTCAGAGTACGTGTCAGGGTGCCTTTCAGGATACCAGTTGGGATACCGGTCGAGGTACAGTCCAGGGTACTGGTAAGGGAGGGGTACCGGAGAGGGTAACTGTCAGGCTCACTATTAGGGTACCGGTCGGGGTATGGTCGGGTTACTGGTCCGGGAACCACTGAGAGTACCAATGGAGATACCGGTGAGGGTATCGGATGACGGTACCAGATGACGGTACCGGATGACGATACCAGGGACCGGGATGACGCATTTTTGTCCAGAATTGATGAGATTTTTTTATAGCTTGGGCAGATTTTGTCCTGGGGGATTTTGGCGTTGGGGGATTTTGTCCTGTCACCCTATTTTGGTATTAGTATTGGACCAGAAACAGAATTAATGGCGGCACGAACCAAACGTTAAAGAAAGCTCAAATGTTGTTTGTCCATCTCTAACATCCCTGGTGGAACCATGGAAATATTTGAAAATTGTCAGCACCGGGGCAAGTCCCCCAGACATTTTGATATGTTACCATTATAGTTAACAAATTGGGTAAAGCCTGTTCAGGGAATGATGATAAGCAGTCCCTCGACTTTTATGTTTTTGACAAAATACTATACACTGAAAGCCAGATTTTGAAAGCCCAAAAATGATGGCTTAGGAACTAATGGTATAATGGCAGTTTTAAACTAAAATCGACAGTGAATATTACATGAATTGCATGTGCAGTTGCAACTGTTCACTGTATGTTTCATTTTTTTTCACTCCTCAGAAGAATACTGCTACAAACAGTCAAAAAACAAACAATTTTCAATGGATCAGGAATACAAGAGAAAGTGTCCCTTTCTGGTACCCTACTGTACAGTATACTGTGTTGCTGACCCAAAGCATAAACAGAGATATAGGCGGTGAATGTGATTGCTTAAAATTCATGACAAATTGTTGACGATTTTTTTTTTTAAACACAATAAAAGAGACACAATAAAAATTGTACAATCATATTCAAGCAGTTCATTGCATTTCCAATCCCATTTTATATTTTCCACAAGATTTATTTCACATAAACCAGGATACTTGCACTATTTCATGACCTGAATTTACTGACCTTTCTCATACACGAGAAACATTTTGGGAACTAACTTATACCCCAAGTATTTATCTTACCAGTATAGGCTGTATCTAATACCGTGACCAATGAAAATTACCACAATATCATGCAGTTTCCATGCTTGGAGGGACAAAATTATACACAATACCCCTGGATTGCACAATTTCATACCTATAGTTACAAATGTTGTGGTTTTACAGTATGTTTCATTGGGCTGCACTAGAAGGTTTCCATGACATTGGTGCTAGTTGCATGTGCCTTTGCTGTATTCACTCCCCTCAATTTTGAGGGGAAATAATTTAATTTTGTTTAAAGAGTAAACTGGTTCTTGGTGTAATAAAAGACCACAAGCATTAAGTCAGGTCTAATATTGTAAACTTTCCCATAGTATAACCTCTGAACCCCACTTGTAGAATTGTGAAACTGTACAACTGTAGAGTACCATCACTTTAGATGTCAGAGGGCATTGTACTTTGTTACAACTGTATAAGGATCAATTACCACAATGCAATTTCTACTGAAAATGGGCAATTAGTATGCTGTTTGACCAACTTTGAATTTCAGTCAAGTTATGAAGCTTACATGCAGACACATATGACAATCACCTCAGTATGAGTACTTGGCAAATAATATGAATAAAAAGAAGGAAAAACTACCAAAACTATGATGTCCTGAACTGTTAGTGTTTAAAGCAATAATGAGGGTTTTAGCATAACCGAGAATTACTCTTCTTTTATCAAAGAGGGATTTTGTCGTTCATTTCCCTTCCAATAATTGTTATTCAAAAGCATCTTGGGCGCATGCCCAAGAATGCAAAACTGCATTGTGGTTTCAATGAGGTTATGTGAATGATGTTACCTGAATATGACATATACTGTAGGCTAAAGATAGGATGAATGACACTTTGATTTGCTTAGTACAGCAAAACGCATTGAGATGTGAGAAATCTATGAAAGTATGAAATGAAAACCAATGTTACGTCGAAATTACATTGGTGAACAGAGAATATACTGCATGTGCTAAGATCGTATATGTTGATTAGGGTCAACCTAAAGCAAATATCGGAGACTCTAAAATGCCAGTCTCCATATGATTCCTCCAAGCATTGTATGTGGTATGGAAACTAGGTAATCGTACAACCAACGAACAAGTGTTTGCAGTAGGATAGATCCCGTCGTCCTGCAGCACCTCTAGGGGTGGAGTTGGATGAAATCCCAAAGGAAGCACAGAGTCACATGCAGTGGAAAAAAATTAACAGTTCCTCAAAGGACACCTGACTTTCAGCGCCTGTACAGATTAAAGAATGATATTTATTAACACGGGATAGGGAAAATATATATATACCTGTATAAAAGAAACTTACAGGAAGTTTTATATTTTCAATGTAGGCTTGTTGAAGTCAACATGCAGCAATCAAATCAATCCTAACATTAAATGTTACGCAAAGCTGAGTGTGATTGTTTAGCAGTTAGGAATTACAGTTCTGGGCAAACGCATCGTCATGATGATGTAATGTGTTTCACTACTGCAGAATGTAAGTACTGCATCATCTTTGCTGAAGATTACTGTCAGATAGAAAGCACTTGATCATGTCTACAGATGAGCGTGTCAGCTCTCAATTTGAAAACTTTCTGAAAGGGATATGGGACAACTAGTACGTGAAAACATCTGACATGTGTCCTCACAAACCACCCCCTGTGAATTTCTTTATAGTGCGATGATTAAGCTGGTTCAAATAAGGTACAACATATCAGGCAAGCAACAATATCCTGTACAGTTATAGGAACATGATATTGTGAGGTTTCAAGTCACAACAGAAATTACATTTACCTTCAATATCAATGTGCCAATCTCTCCAAAAAGATATAACTCTATTTTCCGTATGTCTGATATTTGATCCAGTTGGTGCCAATGATACAATGAACAATTTTTTGACAATCCTTTGATTGAGCCTGATAGGTCCTTTCTGGACAAATAACTGCTGGAAGCCATCTGGGTTTTTTGCTAATTGCACCAGTTTCCAGAACTTTTAAGAATCTGCCAAGAGCAAGAGAAGTCTTATGGCAAAATCGAGAGACTGCAAGAGTGCAGGCAGGGTTAAATTGGGGAAAGTGTGTCATGATGAACTACAGACTGTACCCAACTTAAAGGATATACACATCAATTCCCTGCACTCTCTTATGCGGCAGCATCCCCCTTTATAATCAACACATTTTAAGGCAATTGATTCACTGTTGTCCTGTTTTTCAATGTACAGTATTTACAACCCTAAAACCTCTTCAGATCCATTTCCTTTCAATGGCTGGTAACTTATTAAGACCTTCCCTGTTCTTATCATCTATCTTTTCATTCCTTTCTAAGTAGAGTAGTGCTTTCTACGTGACCCGTCATACGTGATACAAAACCTCACGGCCAAACGGCACTAGCAAACCATCCCATTCTTACAAACGAAAGTCAGGTCAAGCGAGCCAAAAAAAAAGTACATACGCCCACCGACCTGTAGAGACAAAACGCCCAACCACCCACTGGAACATTCAAAAAACAAAAAAGGACGACAACACGCAGCGAAACAAAACAGCCTTCCCCAGCACACCACCGTCCAAAAAAGGCAGCCCCAGATAAACGGCGAAAATCGCCTTCAACTTGAAGGCGAATGTCAGACTTCACCGCCTCCAGGACTGCCTGCCAACTGGCAAATTTCCCCCTAAAAACAACATGACATCTATTCCTCCAAATAAGTTTTTTGTACAACAAGATCTGTCAAATGCATGAAATTTAATGAAACTGGAGGGGGGGAAAAAACCTCTTGCATATTCTCTCTTTCATATTATCCATTTATTTACTTAAAAAGCCATTAGAATGGGGGAGCAGTTTCACTTTCAGGCAAAGTAAAAATGATTCTGTTTGGTCTAGATTTACAACCAGACAAAGCAATATACAGCATGGGTTTGACTCCGGTTGGATATGTAGTAGCACCGTATTTGTGTACGGAAACCGTTCCCTCACAGAGCCTGTATGAACCGACATTCAACGGCAACGAGTCCTACTTCAGCTCATACTGGTAGTGTTTTACTCTCTCCTTAAAGGTATGCTGTATTGGCCACAAATAGACCAGATTTTCCAATATGCTCACATTTGGTCCCAAAAAAAAATGATTACCACATTGGACATTGAGCCATCTTGTGTGTTCATTTAGAATGTCTGGTCTGGTACTAAAAATGAAAATCTCAATGACCTTTTCACCTGACAAACAAGAGAGCTATTCAACATAACATTGTTGATGGTCGATGTGCTTTCAGCAATGACTTATTCATTTTACGTGTATTGACTGTAGGCCTATATGTATACGCTGGTCTGAGTGATAAGTAGGTCACTCGTCGTGACTGATATCCGTGTCTAATATTAGAACATTATGCAATCCTTTCGGAGCTGACGTGACTGCGTTCTTTCTGGAAGCGGCGAGGAATGATGGCGCTATTCGATATTAACGACTAATAATTTGCAGAACATACGTGGAGCCGGTATTCAAGAGACGGCAAGTTATTTTTAGCAGGTGACCGGATGTCGTCGACCAATGAACGTCGAACTATCGTTCGTATCTTCGAGACATGGATGTTTCTCGATATTATTCGTATCATTCTAGCTAAATTGGGACATGACTGAAAGTTCTGGATACTATTTCGTCAGAATTCCTGGTAAAGAACTTTCGGGACATTAAACCCCGGCTGTATATAAAGAAGAGATATTTTCGGTGGTTTGGCTTTCGATCTGAATTATCCAGTCGAGTCAGAATCAACATGATTTCTCAGTAAACCTGCGGAGCAGAATTATGAGAAGTAATTCATCTGAGTTGGAAGACTCATTATCGAGGGGACGGATGGAGGAACCGGTGGACTGTTTGTCTATCAGATTGATGCGTCGTTTAACCGGGACAGGCGTCACCTCAGCAGAGTTTTCGGAGTTCACCCAGGAGGAAGCCATCCTTGGGATACTAACGTTGAGTCAAATTGGACCAGCGGGGAACGGTTTTGCTCCTGACCAAGTCGCGGGATACCAGCCTACGAAGGATACTCCCGACATCGCCGCGTAAGATCAGTTAAGTAATCCTTTAAGAATTGAACGGCCATATAATGTTGTAAAATCTGTCTGTGATATTCCAAAATTCTGGTACCAAGAATCCTTGTAGCAATCAGTGGAGATCGTATCATTGTCAATATATCATTTTTGTTAACTTTCAGAAACCTCTCAGTAGTGTTTTGGTCCCTTGAGTTATATCCCCGAATCTAAAATTGTATTTTATCGGCTTTGACGGCCAAGGGAAAACCCGGGGTCGCAAGAGGGGTGCGGCGCTAGAGGGTGCCATTTTGTTTTATCCTACGGAAGTTTTGACAATTTTGCATTCTCACTGTTCCTGAATCGAAGCATTTAAACAAAGTTATTCAAACTGCATGTCTGTTCGTACGGCTGTAAATAAAAGGTTTAAGCATTTGCGGTTTCACATCTCTTTTATAGTGATAATGAATTTCATGATAGCAAATACACTAGCCAATGAAATCCTCTGCTATCTTTGTGAGAAAAATATTGGTCTGTTTGAAAATGTATAAATTTATATGTCTGCAATAGACAAAATCGGTTTCGTTTGTTTACATATGTCACGTGACCTGAAAATGGGTACTCGCAAAGTACTAGTTACTGCCGAGTATAAACAAAGTCGTATTTTGTCGTACTCGCTGTTTCTTCGGAAAACGATTTAGATACGTCCAAGGATCACAGGAGCAACGAACTGTTGTAAGAGGAGGAATATAAATCATAAAGAAACCCCGAACAAAATCCGTTGGTGAGTTACTGAGTAAGAATCGGAAAACATTTCTCCCGGTTCATGATGATTGCGTGTGTGCAAGTGCCCTACATCAGTTTCGCTACAATTTTCATATTAAGCTAGGTCCAATGCGGAGACAGGCTGTAATGTAATGATACTGTGCATGCTTGATAACGTAGTAAGGTTTTCATGTATGCGTAGGCCTAGACTAGGGCCTAGGTTCTTTATCCGTCCCCTGTGTATACACACTTCATAGGCGCCGGCCCACTCCCACCTTTATTGCTTACACAATTTGTATATACAAGGCTTACTACAGAATACAAATTTGTGGCAGGCGACTTGCAATTTTTATTGGGAAAGAGGGGAAAAAAGAAAGATAAGCAAAAAATTGTACATCTCACCCACACCATTTTTGATTTTGAAATTGATTATCTTTTATTTACTTTTTTTTTGGTTTTACTTGTGTAGAGCACTTAAACCATACAACTTTGTCAACGAAAATCTAAACCAAGGGAAAATGCCCCATTTTTGCTGTGCTGGTGGTTGTACAAACTCATCCGACAAACAAGATCTGTCTTTTCATAGTTTACCTTTACGAGACAAGAAAAGATTTGTGGATCACAAAAATGAAACGAGATCCCAAATTTTTCAGAGTTAATAAACATGCAAAAATATGTTCAAGCCATTTTACTGAAGATGACTTCATCGAGCCACTTGCAAGCAAGAAGAGGTTGAAGAGAACTGCTGTACCTTCAAAATTTATTTGGACAGAGCCAGGGAGGGAAAGTACAGAAAGACAAGTGTTAGGAAAATTACAGGTATGGCATGAAAATAAAGACGAAGAAACAGACACTGCTTCTGAAGGAGAGGGTGATTTACTTGACCCCCAGAGACCATCCTCTGTGTCAAGAAATATCCAGACTGATTACAATTTTGAGGAATTCGACTTGCCTTGCCAACACAGTTTCTCTGTATCTCATTTGCTGACTAAAAGCACAACAGAAAAAAAGGAGGAGAAATGCACAGTTTAAGGAAACACTTACATTTTTAGTCCCAAATTTAGATAGAAATAATTTAGTTTACTATGACACCAAAGAGGCAAGAAGTAAATTAATAAATGCAGAATCACTCTTTGAAGATGAAGAATTAAATGAAGGTATATCTCTCACAGTGGAATCAACAAAACGTCCAGGGAAAAAAATCTTGATTGAAGATGAGTTGTTGATGGTTATGATGAAATTGCGAATGGGACTCAGCAATTTGGATTTGGCTGAAAGATTCAATTTGTCAGAAAGTAGTGTATCAGTAAAGCTGATAACTTGGTTTAATTACTTGTATGTTATTCTTGGGTCATTAAAGATATGGCCCGGTCGCAATATAATTTTAAGTAATTCACCCCAAGAATTTGTCCAGAAGTACCCTAATACAGTTGTAATCATAGATGCAACCGATACAAATTGAAGTGCCAAGTTCACTCCAAAAGCAAAGTGAAACTTACAGTTACAAAAGTCACACCACATTAAAATGTTTACTTGGTGTTGATCCTAAAGGGGGTATAATTTTTGTTTCCCAGCTATATGAGGGGTCCATAAGCGACAAAGAAATTGTAAAAAGATCTGGTTTCTTATCAGTTCTTAAACAAAAACTTAGAAATGGGGGAACTACACAAAGGAGATGCAGTTATGGCAGACAAAGGTTTTGATATTGAAAATGAATTGAAAGCAATGGGGTTAAATCTCAATATCCCCACCTTTTTGAGAGCAAAGGGAAGTTTCTCAGAAGAGGATGTAATTAGGACACAGACAATTGCCATGCACAGAATTCATGTTGAAAGGGCTATTGGGAAGGTTAGGCGGTTCCACTTGTTTAATTCAGTAATACCAGTGACAATGTTTGGTACAATAAATCAAATCTGGACTGTTTCTTGTTTGTTATCCAACTTTCAAAATCCAATTCTTTGAGAAACTCAGTACAACATAGTGTAGTTGAAAGGTTCTTTACCATATATGTATAAACAAAAATCAATGGGACTATTCCTATAAGCTATGACATCAAAAATGGTATGCTTTGGATGAAGAATGAGTTAAGCTTTGGTAAAGCAATGACAGTCCAATATTCTTCATCAAAAGGAACTCTTGTAGCAATCATTTCATTACTGTCACTCAAATAAACAATGAAATCACACCATTTTAAACCAGTTAGGGCCATCTGACCTTGCACTTGGGTAAAGTAACCAAACTTGTGTTCACGTTTAAGAATGTATTCCTCACTGTTGTCTTTAAGTTCAATATAAAAGTCATGGGATTTCACAATCTCCTCCACCTTCTTTCCTCGTTGCATCATTGGGCACTTTATTTCAAGTAATCCGAAAGAAGGCTTGAGAGCTGGGTTAAAAACCTTTCCATCAGGGGTACATCCTACTGTAGGTGTGGGTGCTTGGGATTAACAACAAGTCCGGAATGAAAGACACAAATTTGGAATTTTCTTTTTCATTTGTTTAATGTAAATACTTAAGGCTTCCTTTTCTTTTGACAATCCATGTTGAATTGAAGCTACCTTACTCAAATCCTTTGTACCATAAATGTCTTTGAACATGGCTTCTGTGGGAGATTTTTTTCGAGCAAGAACTTTGCCAAAGTTTGACGCTGTTAATCTTTTCTTACGTGCTGACTGCCATTCAGCAGACTTATACTGCATGACTGTCCTTTTCTGAAGTACATGAGAATCCTCAATGGAAATGGATATATTTTCATTAAACCAATCCTTTTGTGTAACACAGGACACACAATCCAGATCAAAATGTATAGTTAAGTCATCAGCAGGTAATTTTGGAAATGACTTACACATTTGGTTATCAATATCACTGAAATTTGGAAAGAAATCTAACGAGTGCTTAAATTGTGTTGTGAGATTAGCACAGTCAAAGAGTTGATATGACAGGCAAGAGCCTACGGGTACATTTCCAAAGACTGTTTTTATGTTTTTTGGTGTATCTTGTTCCATCAAAAGGTATGAAAAAGGGGGTGGTTTCGCCAGCTTTTTAAGGTACAGTATGTAACACGGGCATCAACCGCTGAAGCAGACAGTCCATCAGATACATTGAAACCTCGAGCATCATAGAGTTTGCATCGAACAGGGTCCTTCTTCCTACTATCGTCCTTTTTATCAGTTACAGCATTTGCAAAATGAGTAGCCATTACTGGCAATGGCGTAATGTTTGTAGAGCGAGGTATATGCCACTGCTGTGGTTTACTTGTACAGGTTGAACCCACAGGTATTTCGCAAATTCCATATGATGAAAAATCATTAAGCTGAAACAGTAAGGCAAACACATGATTACAATGTCCACCACTCCCCACTTTACATGAGCAATGTCTAGAGATTACTTTTGCACGATTTTTTCCCTTTTCGAACGAGATATATACGTTATGAGGCTCTTCATTTTTCTTCATCGACCTATGGCATCTTGCGCGAATTACGTTAGGTTTAACGTTAGTAACAGTACTACCACTTGCTTGGCCTAAATCACGTAGGCCTACGTAAATATCATGGATGTAGCCCTCTTTAAAAAACTTCCAACTTTTGTTACCGGTATCACCCTTACCAGCTGTGGAAATTCAATCGGCCCATGTTGCGGGAACGAACTGAGGTACTTCTGAAAAACATTTTGTGAAATTAAGGTCGTTACTTATCCAACATATACAGCAATCAAAATGAAGTTTGCAACACCTACAATTCGACGCCATTGCATTTGTCTAACACAGTTCGGCAAGCAGGGCGACCGGTTCCGCGAAAATTAAACAAAATGTAAACACCCAATTCAAGTCACGTGACTTCCGAAACCGCATTTGTCTATTGCCTCCCAACAAAATTCAAATATTGCAACCTCCCTCTGGTTATTAGGGAACAATGATTGCTAACTGCATAAAGGAATGCTGACTGCACATTGTCAATTATAATGCACCCGAATCCTAGTTTATTTTACCATTAGTTGCAAATATTTTAGGCACTCTTTGTGTATTATGCAATGACTTTTCTTCTATTCTGTTTTCTCTTAACACATCACTTTCTTTTTGTAATCATTCCATTAAATCCCAAATGTTCTTCTGATCACACAAATTAAATGAAGTCAAATAATACAATTATTGTAAAACCCTAACAATGAAATGTATTAACTTGGTAACCTACTGGTATAATGCTTTGCTTTCTTCCAAACAGATAAAAGTGCATTGCATCCTTCACCATCACATCACGATCTGCCAGTGACTGCACATGACGAACAGAGCCCAATATTGAAAGCAAATCCTGTCCGTTCATCAACTCTTGTCGCACATGCTCTACCGTTGCAGCATCCATGATCTATAAAGAAACCAAAATTATGTTATTATACTGGGAGATTACAACATTATCTTAGTACTATAGTTTACACTAAAATATAAGTGCTTCCGTATTTAGTGGTCTGTAAAATTCCCGACTTATAGTATGTTTAAGCTGCTAAAAGTGTTCAAGCACAATACAGTTGGTTTGGATGAGGCAGCATTGGTAATTAATTCCTCATGCATTTGACATACATGCTAAATCTTAATTTGTGCGGCAAAACGGGTTAGTTGCGTGGTGCTACTTTCATTAAATACCGTCCATAAGGAAGGTTTATTTCCTTTAAGGGGAATTCAAATCAAATTCGAAAGGTATGCTGTATTGGCCCCAAAGATGCCAGATATTCAAATATGGTCACCTTTGGTCCAAATTATTTAACTAGTTTTATTACGTACCTTGAAAAAACATTGTTTTCATACTTGGACCTCTGTTGACTCCAGATGACATTTGATCTGCATAAAAAAGTATAGGGATCATCTATTTACCAAGGGGTTTCCTACACACACCAGGTTTGAAGTTCAAGCAACCTTTACTCCTTGAGATATGGTGCTTACAAGTTTGGCGTCACAAATGCACACGCACGCCATCATCATTGCAAAGGTTTCTCTTAAATCATCAAAGTTTTCAACTAAGTGCTTTCCTGGAGGTCTTTTCTCTCGAAATTGTTCTCAGACATTCTTGATGAACAGACAAGATGGCTAATGTCCAAGTGAGGTATATTTCCTCGAGATTAGTATTACTAATTTAAGAATTTTGAGCAAGGCGACCATATTTGGGGACAATACATAACTTTAATGGCTGCTTTTGGAAAATAACACTTCATTAAAAGCAGTTAAGTTTACCCTTTTCAATAGTTCTTTGACTTAATCATTAACATCGTCTAAGGATGGCAGAGTTGTGGCTTCTTGTCCAGATAAGAACTTACCAGTATCCCTATATGTATTGTTTGATATGGCTGAAATGTGTAGAGAATCCGGCAAAACTGGTTACAATGAAATTATACACATGCAGGAACTTACAGTAGGGTAGATAGTTGCATGCAACACATATTTTAAATAACTTTGTGCACGACTCCCTTTTGAAATACGCAATTGTTACGTTGGAATGCGAGAGGTCCCGATAATTTTGTGGGTAATTTTTAACGGGACACAAGTCTGGGTTCTTCTCTGTAAGGGACACAGATAAATTGACGAGTCTAGAGAATTTGAATGAGAACGTAAACTATTTTGAACAATAGAGTTTGAACCAACAAAAATAAGTGCTAATTAGAAATATATAAATTACTCACAAACTTAACAAGATAGGATACACTTTAAACACGCTGGTCTCTTCCAACGTCATGACTCGACGACGATTCTCGGTCCGTTGTACCGCGAAATTCACTGGGCCTCGACGAAGTTTCTCGCGATCCCAGAAACAACAGTCACCATATTTCCGGCGATGCTCCAAAACAGAAGACGGACTTATCACCAGAGCCGGTTCAAAATCAGCTTTATAGCCACCAACGCCTGGCGTAACGAACTTCCTCAACGGAGACAGAAATTCTTCACCTCCGAAATAATAACTGGAAAACTGTAGTTTCACAGCAAAGTCCTCTTGAAACTTGTGAATGGAAGTGTAGAATCAATGTTGGTATCGATACCCCAATCCCTCAGAAACTACTGGCAGTTGAGCACTGACGATATATAGTAGAATGGTATAATATGTGTCGTCGGTTGTAATCGTTCAGAAACTGAAACTTTTCCGATTTGGGCCGGTTTTTATACAATTCGCCATGTCAGGAATCATGTCAATCTTTCTCGATACACCCGAGTAACAATTCGACCCAGTTTCTCCATTCCCGGAAGTCCTTTAGTAAATACAAAAACATTTGTTACAACATGACGTCATTCCAGTCATCACAATATAGGTCACAGGTGCTATGGAATGTGCTAGCTTCCACACGAATAGTCTATAGGCCGTCCATGTGGTAAACAACTCGCGAAACTGTTCCAGTGCATATCTCGCGGAACATTCCAGAGAAACCACGAAGATGCGAGCACATCGTACAACGGGGGTTTCAGGGAAACCGAGATCAGCGTGTCATCATAAGGAATATACCACAACAATCAGGTATTGCTCATTACATAAATAACATTCTGACACGGTAAACCGACCTAATTTCTCAAATATTGATTCGTCACGTAGGCCATTCCAAATACTTCCTATATTATAACATTAGGTTTCTCACTAACAGTGACTAGCGTTAGGCTACAATGGGCCCTCGTGACACAATCCATATGCACTTTGCTGCATATCCATTACAATTCCCATAAGTCTCGAAATTGTCACCTAGTTCCTTTTCGATAGAAGTATCAGTTTTCTTCCACATTTCCTTCAAATGATATTATGGTTGCAAAGTTGACTTGTTACATAGAAAGTGGTAAATTTTCTGTGCTAGCAGGTGAAAACCACGTCCTGATCGCATGTTTATTTGCAGGGATATGAATTTTCCAACTTTCAGTAATTATGAATGCATATGGCAACAGCAGGGTGAGTGATGTCATTATGGCAAATGATTTTAAAATTTAGTAGTTTTTCTTCAATTGCAAATAGAAGAAAAATTGCAATTATTAAAATTACTTGCATTTGGATAAACCTTTCAATTTAGAGTATCTTGATAGCTTAAACATTACTGTATAGACAGAGAATCGAGTGGAAAGCTTTCATGGGAAGCATACAGCAATAGTACCATCCATTTGCATATACTACAAACAAACATCCATTTCTGTTCAAACATACATTCATCAATAAATGTTGGTAAGCTTGATTCCAAATGTGTACACATAGAAATACTACCTTGTGCTGACAGTGCCAATTGGCGTGCCTCCATTAATAGAGATACGACACATCAGTGCTTCCTTTAGCAAGAGACGGAGAAACTCCTTCACTGACGTCGATGTAATCCACAAACATTAACACTGATTTTGCGCAGTGGTTGCAAGTACTTCCGGGAGAAGGCTCTGGTTGCACAATCCATAATCCTATCTGTGTTCAGATTGACATACTTTGCAGTTGGTACTGCTTCACTCAAAACCTGTGCCGAAGAATCAGCAGCTCAGCTTTCCAATCCCTGTAAAGCAAAGGTCACAGAAATACAAAATGCATTAATTGTGATATATATGCCACTCTTTGGTGCAACACACTCTAGTTCTATCATTGAGGAAAAGTAAGGAACCAACTTTCATGACTGCTCACCCTGCAAACTCAGACTACACAGTGTGTGACAAATTTCAAGTATTTTGGCACTGCATGTACACTATAAAGATTGCGATGTCACAGTGTTGTGGACAAACTGTCAATATTTTGAGTTTTCATTTTAAGCCCCACACATGCAGTCATTACTATACATGCAACCCCCCCCCCCAATAAAAATAACATAGGCTATACCAGGGCCATGATTGAAGATACTCCATCGATTGCATCTCAAACTGAGGTGAATAGACACTTGCTGGAAAGTGAATGGGATGTATGGACTGGAGTGAATGTAGGATTAGTATGTGTCAATTCCCTTCCATTTGACGTTGGCTTTCATGAAGTATTATAAAAAACTTTCAGCTAAATCTTATTTGCCCAGCCACCTCATGAAAATTTAATCAGCAGTCATGCATGTCAAACAACATGTTCATACCAAATTAATAAGAAGTCTATATCACATACAGTTGGTGAGAAATTGTATTTTTCCCTGATGACTTTGATTAAGGAGCTCCTAAGCAATACCATTCAAGTCAATTACTCAATGTGCCATAATCTTGGAAATATGATAAATACTTCTGACCTTCAATGACCAAAAAAATCTTCTTTCAATTCCAATGACTCATTCACATACGAAATTAGCAAGGTGCCCATTCGGCTTCAGACTTCTTTCAGACTTCTTTCAGACTTCTTTCAGACTTCAAATGACCGTAAACCTACACATTTCACGTTGAAGAAATAGGCTTCTTCTACTTTACATGGTGCATCCAAATATCAAGGACATCCGAGCTTCCCTGCTCGTGAAAGATTTTCACCATTGCTGAACTCTATTTTGAATAGACTTCTTTTACTAATTAATATGCTATGATATCCATATTAACTCATTAACTTCTCTCTTGTTCTTCACTCGAATGAGCATCGGGCAAAGATGACAAACTTGAAGAACGGGATCGCAACATGCCTTCCTGGGTAAACGCTATTATATGTTGTAGATTTCCCTGTATTTACACAAATGTTATTTTTTTCAATATGTACTTGTTTAATACTTATTTATATCTATAAATATTTATATATTTCATGCATACAACAATTACAAATTAAAGTATATAGTATATAAAGTATATATATCAGGGATTGCACTCTAATTGTTGTTTTTATGTAGGCCATGCATGAAATTTTGGAAACGATACCGCAACTGAAAAACATTCAATCATATTGACCACACACCCATGCATGAAAAGGTCCAAAAGTGTCATATTAGACATGTAAGAGATTCTTCATCTACTGCCCCTGCCCACATGTTACCCCAAACATGCAAGGAAGCTATAAATGTTACAAGTATATGTTTGTTGACAAATTTATTTCATTTGAATTTATATTTAGTACATCATTTATAATACCCACAATTGTGATATATTCTAAAGATGTCGGAATTTATACAGCTGACTTACATCTGGAAGATCTTCACCAATGGCTGTTATGAAGTCATCCTCCATCACAGGTAAAGTCACGTCAAAATCATCGTCACTGTCATGAGTTTGCTGGTGAATACATATCAATGTCAAACTGAAGTTCAAGAAGTGCCTTCAGTGTAGTCTGGGTGTTGCAATATTGTTGTATTAATGCAAATCATCACTATATTAAACATGACATCCTTTCAAGCTTCCCTGTCTTGAAATATTATGTTTACAGTTTGCTTTTGCAATCCCAGGTGTTGAGAGGACCTTCAACATCATCCGCCCTAAACTTTCTTCTTCTTAATCATTGTGCTACACCGGTACCAAAATATGAGACCTGTCCAAGCTTCTCTTCTAGCTCTGTTACACCCCTGTTGAACTGAAATGATAAATGACCATTACCAAAACAGTAATCAATATGTTAAACCTATATTACCAATATGAGATCTGCCAAAGGTTTAAGTATATACAGTAACAATGAGATGAGGACACTTACGTTGATTACAGAAAAAAGAACTCCTGGGGCACCGGATGTTATTACGTGGTTTCTAAATGAGTTGGATGTGCCTGATGGGCCATCTCCTTGGGGGTTTCCAGCTGTAGTTGGTTCTTCTGGTTCCACCTGCTGTCAAGTTATAAAGGATGTTTTCAAACTGAACTCAAAATCTGTTGGCACACTGGGAAAGTAAAACGAGCTGCACAATTGACATATGTTTTGAAAATTAACAACTTGCTAGGTATTTTTCAGGCCAGTAGTCAGCTCCTGTTTTGTGATAAATTTATGTTTGAAACTAACATGCTTACTAAACTTTGTCTGATTTTAAAGGTGTCTGTACAGTCTTCTGTACAAACTTCAATCAAATCTGCAACTCTGGCGTTGAGATTGCGCGCCAATCATACTGATCTATCACTGCTGTAGGACTACAGTCCTTTTTCATGTGGACTTGGATTATGCATGGCCTAGGGATGTTTGGATTCGGACTTGTCCTGGACTTTGGATCCACTGGACTGGATTTGAGCCCTTGTCTGGGCCCGTTTACTCATGTTGTATCATAAGGATATGAAATCGTTTCACTATTTTTATTTCAATTGTTGAATATAAATGTCTTCTGTAACTACTGATTGGGCAGCACCTACGTAAACATTTCATTCTTCAATGGACCTCTTGGCTGACCATCCCAAGTTCATATATCTCATTCCTTGTCCAACAATGTCAGAATGTGTATGAACAAAGAAAATTGTACATAAGGGGAGCAACTTTTGTACACAAGTAGTTTCATACATATAACATTTGAAATGGTGATATACAGAAGTGGCTTGATACTGATATTAGATGATGGTTAAATGTTAAAAGTTGTTGAGAAGCTGCTGTGTCAAGGCAAATTCCGGAATGCACAGAAAAGGAAGAAATGTACATGTAAATATCAAAATACCATGTAAATTTCTTAAATGAGTATTAGGCAAATCAGATTAGAGGAATGGAATGCTAAGGGATGTAATTGTTGTCAAACAGGATGACAATGTAAGTTAGGGCAATTTGACTGACACTAATGTACCAAAGCTAAGAAATTTAAAATGTCAAAATAGAATATATCAGAACACTATGACTGGCAAAAGTGTCCCCAAATGTACTATAGAAGAGAGTGTCAAATGTGAGGACACTATTTGTGTGGCCTCTGTGACTAATAGTAGTGTAGTGACCTCACATGTACATAACAAGAGCACTTAAAACATAAGGACAATATAATTAGATGATCCATGATCATCTATATTGTTGGCTGCTCCTTCAAGAACCGTAATGTCATGTAGGCCTACTATGATGTTATTGTGGTGACACCCATATACTGTAGGATGAATCCATTAACAGGTCAGTGTCCTTATAGGGCAATGAACGACAGTACAATATATTAAATTATGGTAGTGAGGGTGGTGGACCTTATCCATAGAGTGTAAAGAATGTGAACATACATGTGAAATTACTATTACTTAATGCAAGTGGTGACATAGTGGAAGATTGCAAACAATTATGGTACTCAGTGAAATTTCCTATTTTGCAGTAACTTTGAACAACTTTTGAAATATGTCCCATTTCAATATGTAACATCACCAAAGGTGCTTGCAATTACAACTTACCCATCACACATTTACTAGGCATGATTCCTCCAGACCAATGTCAAGTAGGGTGTTGGATGCAAAATTTGCTATTTGTATTTCATATCCCCTCATGATATTGATGGTGAAGTCTTCTGTAGCATCTTGCGATGATCCAATCCAGTTGACTAAGGCCTCAATGAAGACAAAACAACACAAGAGTATGTAAGGCATATATGTGGCATACATACAGGATTCTGCAAACAAGGAAAGCAATGATAATGCATAGTGCAGCTTATTTCGTATTAAAATATATGGTGCTAAATAATGAATTGACATATCTTAGAAAACTGTATTTGGCCGACTGTTGAGAAGACTTGGCCTGATAATATAAGCTTAGGAAAGTTGAACATTGTGAAAATGGGTAAATTGCGAAGAAGTCAAATGAGTGGACCATAACTAAGGCTCAAACATGATATCTGCTCAAACCTGTGTTTTGAGGTTAGGCCTAGCCTAAAGAGTGGCTGCTAATGATCACGAATACTGCTTTGAACTGTGTAGTTAGTTTAGAGACCCAAGGATCAGGAGGCATTAAAGTAGCATATCCGTATTAATATTAGATCGTAGATGAACACTGGCTTATTTCAAGTCTTAATCCTTTCGATTACAAACTGTATTTATCTCCCAACCGGCTTCGGTTACATTAACATTTAACACAAACATCCAATTGCAAGAAAATCATTCCACGCACCTGTCCACTGTATTATTTCAATGCAACGTAACTCAAATACAGTATACGTACAATACGTGCGTTAGCTAAATTCGCGTAACTGATAGTAGTTATGCTATACACATAAGTATAACACTAGGCTGTTTCACTACATGATTCGACCACTCGGTCATGCAACGTTCGATTGATAGGATCTTGGTAATTAAACTTTCTCTGAGATAATGTCGAGTATGTAAAAAAGTGTCTCACCATTATGTACACATCCTATGATGCCAACCGAGGTAACAAGGCCCGTTTCTTTGTTTACAGGTACTTCTTCATTGTGCTTGGTAGCTGACTCTAGTTAGGCTATATTAAAGCTTATATTGGTCACATTCGTCACTACGTTGAAACTGTGTACACTACTGTGCTTTTTACGTGCAAAGAAACGGACACGGACCAAAGGTCGACAAAACCAAAAACAATCCCAGTCTCTTAACAACCACCAAAAACCCAACTGAAAACCCACAAACAGAAATCTCTCACTCACCCACAAATGTATAAAATGTAGCGTTTAACGTGACGTGAAAAGGACACGGACCCAAAGGCTAACAGAACCAAAACAATAAAGCTCCACAAACCAGCCCCAAAAAGCCAACTCCAAACCACAAACAGAACCCCCCCCCCCAAACCCATATTATGTAACGACCACACAAACCCCCCATCCCACACATAACAACTAACTAACTCCAAAATTCATCCGGGGTACGCCGTACCGATAGCAGACGACAGGCTTGCGCATTACCTGCGAAGTTTTCCCAACACGGGTCTTTTCAAGCCCCTAGCAGTATTCCCCCTTTTCTTACGAGGGAGCAGAGTTCTTAACTCCCCGTCAACCTTGATCGAGTGGACCTCCCTGTCAGGAACAGGGGGTCCACTAGCGATCATCGTGTCCGGTATAGCGGAAGCGGCTGCGGTGGAAGGGCCACTCGAGTCAATGAGATCAGTTGCCTGTTTCGTCTCATCAAACCAATCGGAGGACTCCTTAGCCACAACTATTAAGGCTGTAGTGCAGTCCTCCATTGGCGAGTCAGAATCTGGGCCACTTAATGTCTCTTGGGCCGGTTGACTCGGGGCCCAACTAGTATCACCGATAGCGGGCGTAGCTACCGGTGAACCAGTACAAGCGGCATCCTGCGCCGCGTGCCACTCCGCTAGTACCACCTCCGCCGTTTTGTCCTGCTTTGCCTCAGTGGGCAGGCTGGCAGTCTCGGCAAGTTCGATCAGGGGAGAGGTCGGACACGAAAGGGGGAACAAAGCCTCCATCGGGGCGCTAGTGTCGGACACTGGGGCGATGACAAGAGCATCATGTGATACGGTGTCAGAGGCCGGGACAGGGACCGCTTGAACCACGCCCGTAGCCACTCTCGCGGCGTATGAGCGGTCTGGGCATAAACGGGCGAGATGGCCCGTTTTCCCACACGAGTTGCAAACGATATCCCCTTTACACTCGGCCAGGGTATGCCCAACCTGTAAACAGCGGCTACACCGCTTGTTCGGGCACAACCTGGCCTCATGTCCTTCCAGCCCACACCTCCAACAAGTGCGAGGCTGTCCCGGGTATGCAATGTGGGCCCTGTGCCCATTAGCCCACAAGGTAGAGGGGATATCGGACTTGAGTTCAACTCTAACTCGTCTAGTCCCGGTCTTGACACCCTTACATTCAAGGAATTCCGGCTCCTCGTAGCCGGTCACCTTCCCAAAACGCCCCAGTGTCCGCACAACAACCTGTTCAGACATGTCCAGAGGGAGAAGGACTGTCACCCACACCGAACTGTCATACGGTGTGACCTTCAATCCCTCAACTCCCTCCAACACATGGACACCTCGGACGCTGGCAGCCTCCGAGGTGAACCGAACATCAAAAACATTCATACCCCGGAGAGGTTTACGCTGAAGCGCGTCAACCTCTCCAGGGACCTTTAAACCAACAGAACGCAAATGTGAAAAAAACTTGTCCGGGGACGACCTTAGCCTCCCCCGAAAAACTCAACAATACGATTTTGCTATCACGGCGAGCCACCATCACAGCTAGGGGTGTGGCAAGCCACGCACCTACGAAAAACAAAAACCACGCAACAAAGCCAAAACTACACTAAACAAACTATTGAAAGGCCAACGTAAAAACACACAAAGTGTGTGGTCAACGAAAAAGTGGAGAGCAGCCGAAAACACGTCCGCACTCCACGAAAGCAAACTACATCTGCAAACTACTAATGGTTTACTTACGGATCGTGCATATCGGCGAATGCTGCATTCGTCAGTATGTCAGAGTTGAAACGGTGTGTCCATACGCATTCGTCAGATCTAAAGCATTTTTATCTAAAAAACCAGATATTTTCCAAATTTGAGACCCCGGCCATTCGATTCTACGTCATTCAAATAGCCCAGAACAATATCTAAGTCAATTTCGCTAAAAGTGCAGATTCGCCACTACGCCAAAACGGGGACGAAATGAGTTGTTAAGCCCGAATTGAAGGGGAATTGTGAAATAATGTAACCCCAAAACATTTGTGTGCTCTGCACATAGATTGTCCATAATGAATAGATGAGTCCTATTAATGTTAGTGTCTTGATGTTAATGAGTGTGCATGGCTTAGAACCAAATTCTGAACTTGTCAATATTTTGGCAACCATATATGTCCGGTTTTCTTCGAACTGTAATAGGGCCTATGGTGGCAGTTGTGATGATGAGATATATATCAGCATAGAAGTCAAAGCAGGTCTCATGCACTGAAATTTGCACCGGTACCAGGTGAGCAGTGCAGTGTTTACTGTTTGATTAGCTACATGTCGCAGCAATGGAATGACCACACCAGACCATATTGTGCGGTGAAATGGGCTGAGGTCTGCAGCTTGCACAAAATACAGTCGGTCGGATTCCCGATAGTGAATTTGGTCCCTTGACATACAGGTGTTCTGCAGTTGTAGATATGCTGTAGTCGTAGACTGTGAGTCAGAGTCAGAAATCAGTCTACCGACTAGAATTTCACCCTCGAGTAACCATCTTCGACTATAAATACTGAGAAAAATGTCATGTCATATGTCTGACGACAAAATACATAGTATGTATTATTTTATTAATACAAAACCCTACATGTTTGTGAATTGTCTTTATACTGTAAAATGAAACATTGAGGTATTGTGAAGAATATGCTTATATTATGAAGAATATGCTTATTATGGATATTATTATGGATATGGATATTATGAAGAATATGCTTATATAACATTACATGTTAATAATTTTGCAATTTCGGAGTTGGTCTAAGAGCTAGTTATGTTCGGAATGGCTGCCCTACAGTGCTGATGGGCACTACCCCTCTCTTAGCATTCTGGAAAGTGGCTAAAAGGCTGATAGTTTCACTAAACATCTGTCTGATGGCGACGTTATATGACGGTGCCATGTATTATTTGCAGTACATGCCTGTCTCGTTGCAACCTGAACACTGTTTGAAAAGTACTGATGTGCCTATGCACATATTTAGATCTACATTTGCACCTACGCACGTATGCAGTGTAGGTCTATATATCTGTCCATAGTTACGCAAATCATCCACATATAGTTAATGTAGCCCAATCAATCAATGATCCAGTTAATGTACTGTGGGAATGCCTGTTAGGGCCAGATTCAAGTAAACTGCTTAGTACCACAACATTGATTGACGCAATCCAAAATGAAGCGGACAAGTATTGCATTTACATATTTTTGCACTAAGCACAGTTCTGCCCAACAGTTAGCAATTACTCTCATAGATCTCTTCTCCATGCAAGAATACACCCCCTTAGGCAGTATGTTCAAGATAAGTTTCCATTGCCAAGTTCTAAGATAGTTGTCATGTGGTGATGTGATGGAGTAATGGATATTACACCAGATACAATATTTATACCAAATCATGTAGTACCATTGGTGATATCATCGAGTCCTAACTCCGATGAACTTCCGAAAGAGCAGCTTTCCAAAAAATGTCATTCAAAAGGCAGTCATGAATCGAAATTATCCAGATACTTTTCTACACCACCAACCAAGAAGCAACGCACATCCGTTGAGGATAATGCAGCCTCTGCTCCGCAAAACGAGGTAACATCACAGATGGGACCTATCAAGGAAGTAAAACACAATGTGCAAGCCCCATCCGTCACCAGTACAGGAGTCACACCGGACGCGTATTTTTTTCCCATGACGAACGTGGGCAATTAACATAAATGGGCGTGGTAAACTTTACATTTTCCCTTGCACATGCGTACTTTGAAGTAATAGTTGTGGAAATACACTCACGCATTATTATGTGCTGTGAAGTTACGTAATTATACATAACATGTACATGTAAAGTACCATGTACTGTACCTTTTGTGCAAAAATGCGTGGCGTTTGCTGCTGAGTCTTGATTGCCTGATAAGGGAGGGCAATTAAGAAAATAGACCGACGGTCATAATGAAAAAAGAAACCCATTAAATGCAGATGTGGTCCTAAATGTTTTTGATGAAATTAGTACACTGCATTACAAACAGACGCAGCTTAAAGGCACTGGACACTTTTGGTAATTACTCAAAATAATTGTTAGAATAAAAACTTACTTGGTAACAAGCAATGGAGGGCTGTTGAAAGCATTGTGAGAAACGGTTCCCTCTGAAGTAACATAGTTTTTGAGAAAGAGGTAATTTCTCACTCAATATTATGCATCTGAAAGCACACAAAATAATGCAACAAAAATTTTTTTTTTCTTTCATTATTCTCTTGCAAATTTGATGACCAATTGAGCCTAAATTTTCACTGGTTTGTTATTTTATGCATATGTTGGGATACACCAAGTGAGAATACTGGTCTTCGACAATTACCAAACGTGTCCAGTGCCTTTAATGAGTTTAAAATAATTGCTTTATTGTTAGACCATGGATGGTTCATCACAATCTGTATACCACTGTGAAGCGGTAGTAGAAGAAAAGCAGGTTGTGTGGTCCCCATCTATTTCTACCTCCATGCCACAACTATTTCATTCCACATACCACCACTGGCCCAAGGTCCCTTGTGTTATCATTCGTGCGCAGTGTACAAAACCATAGAGAAAGGACCACCATGGTCCTCTCTCTATGACAAAATCCAGATAAGTTTTTGGACATTGATAAGTATGTCAAGGCTGAATGGCCATTTCTTATTCCATTTATGTGTTCTAAGGAGACCCCCCCCCCCTCCAATCAATCTTCCTCCGAAGTGCAAAATTATGATTAGCATATTTGTATTTATTTATTTATTTAAATAAATAAATATAAATCAATCAATCAACTATTTCTTATTCAGGGGGTACCTGATTGCCCCAGTGCATTTCTGGTGTGTATTTATTATTTTTTCAAGTGTAACATTTTTGTGAGAATTTTGTAGGGCTGTTGATGGATTAAGCCCTTACTTTAACAGATCGTGGTTTTTCCCATTTCACAAATGCCACAGATTTAAGTGTAAAAACACTAATTTAGATTTTTGTTTCCATCTGGAATCACAGGGTGTAAAAACAGTTCATCGCCAAATTCTTCAAGATAAAGATAAATAGATAAACAAACAAAGAGCTGGAATAAAATGCATTTAATACCTCATAATCACACCAAGTGTTAAATGTTAAGTTTATCAAATCAGTTATAGAATACTGCTACTAAAGCAATTAAAAATTAAACTCCATCTGCATATTAGATCCTGTCAGAAAAGCTAGGTATTAAATAGCAAGCTCAGACACAAGCAAAACTTCACGCCTACAACTAAAGCTAATATTCTCTATTGCTAATTAAGTGTCACTACAGAACAATGGTCATATAGTAACCTTTACAACTTGAAATACCCTGAAAATGTTCATTGCAGAAATTATAACAAGAGCATCTGATTTCTCATCTTCAGACAGAATTACATGCACAACAACCAGCATATAGTAAGGCATTTCATCACTTGATCAAAAATCTCAAACTTCACAAAGGTATATGCCCCTTGTACTGTCAATGAAAATATTATGTGTTACATATACTTCCACAAGAAACTATATAAAAAGACAAACACCAAACAGCCAATGAAACTGAAATATGAGGCTCACCAAAAGTCAAAGAAATGTCGTTTGGAATGACTTGTCATCATGTCTACAGACAGAAACCACTTTGCCAATCAAGTATCATTAAAACCATCCATTCTATAATAATCAGCAGATTTGTATACAAAAATTGTCAGTGTTCCAGGCACAATTGTTTTGTGGGGTCCTAAAACAATTATTTGGGTACTATTTGTTCTGGTTTTGTTTTTGTAAAAGGGACTAACAAAAATATCTATTGGGTCAGAACAAAAAGGAGACTCTAATCAGAATGTAATGAAATAATTTCATTCTGCTTTGGACTAAACTACAAGGAAAATATCAAAATATTAACTAGCAAGTCCACCCCCCCCCCCAGTGCTCAGAGCTATAAAAGTCATCTACATACTTCTTATGAGAAAGAGTTCCCTCTGGTGAGCAGAAGCTTGATTCTTTTTTTTTTTTAAATTAAAATAACAAACATGGTATTTCCTACTTCTTGTAGGGCTGAATTTTGTTCTCTTTAAAATATTTTTCTTGTTAGAATGTTTCACATGAAGATCAACAGCAGTAGGGGAAAAATGTGTGCCAGCGTACACAATTTACTTTGAAGAATGGCTTTTGCCCAGGGAAGCATTTTGTGAAACACAAAAAGAAAGGTTGTGTGGGGCTGCCACTCTACTCTTCTTCCTTGGGAGGTTGTGCATGCTGTTTGAACTTTTGCATTGAGTAGCATATCCATGCTCACTGGTGAATGCAGCCTTTGCTGGCCTTCCAACAGTCAAACGTCTTCTTCCGCCCAGTGGCATCTTACGCCTTGCAACAGAAGTGGGCTGCACTCCAATTTTGCTTGATGTTTGAAGTCCCCGTGCCTTGACCTTATGTCTACGTCTCAATGCCATGGATGCCCCACTGTACTTACCAAAGGTGTGGAGAGCACTGACCATGTGGCTATGTGTGGTAAGCTTGTTGTAGTTAGTTATGAACTGCTTGACCGCCTGCTCATACTCACTATCCTCCTTTCTGAGCTCTTGTTTGAGTGATTGGAAAGTACTCTCTAATTGTTTTTCAAGGGAGGGAACCGGTGAAATACGCTTGCTTGGCTGACCGAATTGATTTGACAGAGACGATTGTGCCCTTAATGATTCAACACAAAGAATCTGGGGGTCTTGCAATTCTCCCATGTGGCGTCAACCATCATTATCTGAGGAGGTCATAGAAGTCCCTGTGGTGGAGGATCCTGCTGTGGAGGAGGATCCTGCTGTGGAGTAGGCTTCTGCTGTGGGGGAGGATCCTGCTGTGGAGTAGGCTTCTGCTGTGGAGTAGGCTTCTGCTGTGGGGAAGGATCCTGCTGTGGAGTAGGCTTCTGTTGTGGGGGAGGATCCTGCTGTGGGGGAGGATCCTGCTGTGGAGTAGGCTTCTGCTGTTGAGTAGGCTTCTGCTGTGGGGGAGGATCCTGCTGTGGGGGAGGATCCTGCTGTGCAAGAGTCTTCTTCTGTTGCGGAAGCACTTGTTGATGGGTTGCTGTTATTAGCTTCATATATCCCACTTCGCAGTGGCTGGAACCAATAGTCATCCAATGCATCTCCCCCTGTAGTAATTTTGTAGAAAAATTTCCTCATACCTAATGATTGGACAGGGAGGAAGTTGCTGGACTCTGTTTTATATTTCTGCATAACAGCTGCTTGGTGCTTGCATGGAACCCCTGTTTTGCCTAGTGAACATGTGCACGTGCCAATATCCATGTTCACATTGTACAAAGTGTTTTCCCTAGCACTTCGAACGGTGAACTCCTGGTCAGTAGCTAGCTTGGCTACAGCATCCGGGGAAACATCTTTTGAAGAAGGATAGAATCTGGACACTAAGTTGGTTGTGTTGAGGCGATTATTGGCGATGTCTGTTAGCTTCCCGATGTGGTAGTTTTCAAACCTCGTGAAGACAAAATCAGTCAGTTGGCAGATATTGAATGCCTTCAGCCTGTGGAAGATTTTGTCCTTTAAGATTCTCATGGCAGCCTCGCAATAAGCTGTTGTGTTGTTTCCCCTTGTTCTCAGATTACTCCTGTGGGCTAGCGACCATGACACTCTGCGTTCATATACTTCATTTACATGAGCAATAAAGCTTGGATACTTCTGGGAAGTAGTATTTCCTTGTGTCACTCTGTTGAACTTGGTTTCCAGGTCATTCTCATTTTCAGCATACACCATGGCTTTGAAGATGTTGAGGAGATGTGGTCGATCAGATTTATTTACCTTGTTCTTGCTGTCCCACAACCATCTCCACATGGCTTGAAGCAAGTGGAATATGCAGAGTAACAGGACAGCATTAGGATAAACCTCATGCAGGGCTAATCGAAGTGCAATGCAATCATCTGTCATAATTATTGCTGGGCCATTAATTGCGTCGAAGAAAGCCCTCTGTGGTAAAATTGAATGCAGCAGCTTAAAGGCAGATACTAGCGTGGACTCAGACTCTGATGATGTTATTAAAACACCGAGTGGAAGAGCACCAGCAGGGCTGTGGGTCAACAATAAGAAGACTCTGCAGTTCTGTCGATCCATATTGCCAGAGGAGTCTACAAAAACCATTTCTCTGCTGAATTTCCACATTGCATATGGCAATAACAGTCTGGCCATCGGAGGTTGTCACACTGATCGCTTTGATTCTCGTTAAAATCTTGAACCATTTTGTCGAGGAACAACATCATCTTTGCTCCACCAGTGTCTCCGTAGTGCCTCTTGAATTCCTTGTAGAATAACCTATCATAAAACCAAAGAAAAAATGACAAACTACATGAATACTTATTGGATATTATATTGTTTGATATTATTTTCGCTGAAAATGAGAATTATCTATTTCCTTGGCCCTTGTTTACGTTTGAAATAGAACAGATTTTTTTGAATAAACCAAATTTATATCAATGTTAGCTCAACTGATTTTACCATTGTTAGAAGTTTAGAGGTCATGGATGGGATCTCGAATGCCTTCATGTCTGACTTGTGGGTAGAACAATTGTCCTATATAAAGTGTCCCTAAAACATTAGTCATTGTACTCCCATATTTCCCTCTTATATATATAAATAAATACATACATACATACATACATACATACATACATACATACATACATACATACACACACATACATACACACACATACATACATACATACACACATACATACACACACATACATACTAACATTGTATACGTATGTGGGGCAGAATTTCTCCCAATTTTTTTACATACACTTGTGAATCACAAGTGTATGCAGAGAACTCACACAAGTGGTCTAATTAGTGTGAACAAGGATTTACATTTTATCAATGTAAAGAAACTGATTCAACATTGCAGAATAGCGCCCTCAAAGTAATACAGAAGCAACACCCTACAGTACATATCACTGACATGTTGGCAGGGTTGAAGATGTTCTTTCAACTAGGATTTAAGAAGATAGAAACAATGACATTTTAAAGGTGAGCATGTATAAAAATTAGGGGAAAGTCATAATAAAAAAAGATAAAGGATCAACTTGAGTATTAAAAAGCCTAGGCTATAGGCCTAGCTAGTCTTCATATACCCTTTACTGTTGTAGAGAGGCACATAACATGGTATGCTATAGGCTAGGCTAAAGACTAGGCTGCCACAGAATATATTAATGATTCAATCCTAGGCTAGGCCTAGCCTACATATTATAAGTAGTAGGATATAGGTTAGATCTTGGAGGTTACAATTTAATAGCTTCATTTATTTTTGTTACTTGGTGCAGCTTGAATTTGGAATTTGAATAATTAAATATACCAGTTGTTGTGAAATTATATATTTTTAGTAAGGCCTGTGTTTGAGATTCCAGGCCACACATGTACTGTCTATAGCCTAGGATAGGTCAATAACATTAAGTCATTGACCAATTTAAGAAAGGCTAGTTGTTAGATAAGGTTCTGTACCATATCGTAATCATACCCGAATAGTACTACGCCTATGTAAAAGCTCAAGCCCTGAGCTGATGTTAAAGTAGTTAAACTGCACTATGATGCAGGCTGCTCGGATTTGTTTTAGCCCACTGAAAGTTACGCTGTATTCCTAGAGACATGTCATCATACATAATAACTTAACCGTAGTTAGGGTTGCAAGATATGAAGATTTGTGTCAAGTTTTATAGCTCAAATGCAGGCCAGACGTATCAATTAATGGTATACTAGAGGGTGACAGCCGGATATTCATAAGGTAACGGTCTATATCCATAAGGTTCATTGTTCATAAGGTTCTATTCATAATGAGCAACTATTCCTAATGAAAGAAAAATGTTTGTTGTTCATAATTGGTAAAAGGGTTGGATATTCATAATGGTGAAAAGGGTTCGTAATCCATAATAGAGCAAAGGTTCTGTAGTGAAATGTATTTTGCGTTTTTTCGTCTTTCGTATTGTTGTGTGTTATATAACATTTGGTAACTTTGTTTGACCATACCTCAAATTGTTAAGATTCAGCTGCATAATTATTTGCTCATGTTTAAACGAGTACCTTGCGTGATTGGCTTGTTGAACCCTCGTGATTTATGTTATGTAAATAAGTCCTTTTCAATGTCCTTTGATATATATTGGGCGCACTCGGAAAAGGGACCACTGGCATTGGTTGCGTTTAGCCAGAACACATAAATTAATATCAAGATCTGAGATCCATGCGAAGCCAATGGAATGTAATGCCACGTAAGCAGTTGGTGATAGTGGTTGCTGGAAGTTCTAGACATTAAAGTTAAATGCTTTCTTCATGTGTATTTGATGGTTCATGTTTGTGCAATAGTGAAGTTTGTGTAGTTTTATTTATGCCAAAAAACAAATTATAAAAATGTTGTATTTAGTACTGTAAGTTTTGTATTTTTGTATTTTCGATAGTTTTACGGGAGTTATAGTCATAAACGAGTGCGGAGCCAATAAATTGCGGTGACTTTTACTTCTTGTACGAAACCATCCGTCTTTTTGCGTCTTGCCACGACCGGTACAGTAAAACTCTTGGATGGGACTTCCGTGCGTCTTCCAGGGAGTCTTTCTTCAATAACATATCGGCGTGGAAACCATCCGAGAACTTCATTCTACCACCATCTTCGACTAGCTCTACATTATTTGCAGCCAAACTACGGCAGACGTGTTTTACGGCCTCCATATCCATCCATCATATAGTATTTAATATACCAGTTTGAGCGACGTTCTGGCTATACCATAAAACAGGTATTTTGTTATTTTGCGGAACTGTTGAAGTAGGTTGCTATCTTCATATCGTTGACCATTGACTAGCAATATGCATCCAGTTCTGCGAGGTTCCAGGCCTGTAGCCATGTAACCCTTCGTTACTATTACCACAAGACCGGTGTCGTTACTCTCTGAACTTTTCAGAATTATAAGGTATAATGGTTGCAATGTAAAGGCTTAGCCAGATATATATATATATATATATTTTTGATATCCGTTTTATATCTTTCTATCTGTTTCATACCGTTAGTTTTGTGTTATGTCGTGACAGTCTAGTCTATGTAGGACTGTATGTTGATATTGTTGTATAGTAGTAAAATAGTGTTAGGTTTGGTAGCCTTGTTTTTATAACTGTGTTAGGAGTGACTGTGTGTTCGGTCCTATCATCATTATATATGGTACTTTGAGTTGAACCTTTAACAATTCAGTATTATGATGGACTCTGCTGATAATGAGGGCACGGTTTCTGAAGACCAAACGTCTGGGTTTAACACTCGTCAAAGGATTTTGACTGAGAAAGGTTTTCAGTATCAGTTGGGTCAAAAGGAGCAAAGATTTAGAGGCATAATCTCTAAGTGGCGTAAACATGTGTTAAAGATAGAATGCCTACTTTCTGAAAGGAGCAATTTAGTAGATATTAAGGCCGAACGTGATGTTCTGTTAGAAACTATGGCAGATTTGTCTAATGTGTACATCGAAGTCGATAATTTGCTTTCGACCGTTGATCAAATGGGTTCTAAATATTAAATTTTTGAGGCAATAGAAATAGAACACTGTAATTTAATAAAGAGGGTTTCTGAGTATATCCATTCTGTAACTAGCCAAGGCTCATGTTCAAAATCATCAGTGTCGGCAAAATCTCATTCTACTACGAAAGATGAAATTGTAACAACGATTGCAGCCCATGAGGCCAAACTAAAACAAATAGAAATGAAGGCAAAATTTGAGGTCCAGCAATTACAGTTAAGGGCAAAGCATGAAGCTGAATTGCAAAGGTCAGAATTAGCCATAGCTAAGGTAAAATTGGATGCAATTGGAGAACAGGGTTCAGTGACGATAGTCTTAAATATACTCAAAATTATGTCGAAACCCTGGGTGATGTTAATAACCCACAGGATAGGAAGCACCTAACATATGAGGCATACTTAGAGCAACCCGTACTAAGACAAGGCGTCACTAAATCTAATGTTCCCCTAACAGGTGGAAACAATGATCAGCCTACGGCAACCCGTGCCAACCTAGGTAATTTAACCAATGATTTTTTGTATCAAGTATCTCTAAATAGACTTCCAGTTCCAGAACCTGAAATATTTAGTGGTGACCCGTTACAGTATCCTGGCTGGAAGTGTGCTATTGATTTATTGTTAAATAAGGGCATACCCCCCTCTGAGAAAATATACTATCTTAAACGGTACCTTAGTGGTCCACCTAAGGATGCTTTGGAGGGCTATTTCTTGGTTCCTTCTGATTCCACCTATATAGAGGTACGAAAACTTCTTGACGATAGATATGGTAATAATTTAGCAATCGCCGATGCATTTAGATCTAAACTTGAAGGGTGGCCTAACATCCAACCTAATGACGGACTTGCACTTCGCAAGTTTGCAGACTTCCTAGGCCAGTGCGAGTTTGCTATGAAATTGGTCAAGGGTAGGCTTAGCTTCCTAAATGATAGTTGGGAAAATCGCAAATTGCTTGATAAATTGCCTGATTGGTTGGTTAAAAGGTGGGGACGAGTACTGTCAGAATGGGATGATTTTCCGCCATTTGGTAAGTTTAGACAGTTTATCGCCAAGGAAGCTGATATTGCATGTAATCCTTTAATAGTTTCTAGCCAGAAGGGCAAGGGGTCAAGAGGCACAAGGGGTGCTAGTAACTTTGTAGTCGAAACAGGGTTTGACAATTCAAGTACAAAACTCAATGCCCATAGGTATAAATGCCTAATTTGTGAAGGTGATCACCGACTTGACTGTTGTTATAAGTTTCTTGCTAAAACGGTCGAAGATCGTAAGATATTTGTAAAAACCAAAAACTTGTGCTATGGATGCCTACGTCAAGGCCATATATCAAAATTCTGTCGCAATCGTCTCGTATGTAATATTTGTTCGAGGTCTCATCCTACAGCACTTCATGGTGACATTGTTTCTCACATAGGTAAAACTGTTTGTAGTTCCAGTAAGTCAATTGGAATTCAAACAGAAGCAATTAACACAGGATTGAGTCATGTAAGTGGGTTAAGGGACATAACAATGAATTCTCTCATCCTTCCTGTATATGTTTCTCATGTGGATGCTCCGCAAAGAGAAGTCCTTGTGTATGCCCTTTTAGACACTCAGTCAGATAGTACATTTATTACTGATAAGACCTGTGAGCTGCTGAACGTGGAAGGTTCAAAGACGTTGTTGAGTCTGTCCACTTTGTCATCTAAGAATCAATTGGTAGACAGTAGTAGGATTGGTGGCTTGTCTGTTAGAGGGCATAGGGAAGGTACCAAAGTTCCCTTGCCTGTTTCGTATACACGTTGTTCTATACCAGCCAATAGATCTCATATTCCCACTCCGGGAACTGCCAGGCAGTGGCCACATTTGAAGCGAATAGCCAATCATCTTATGCCGTTAGAACAGTGTGAGATAGGATTGTTGATAGGCTATAATTGCCCTAAAGCATTAATGCCTATTGAGGTTATCTCTCCTCCTGATAATGGTCCGTATGCTGAAAGAACCAACTTGGGTTGGGGTATTGTTGGCATAATTAACCCTCGAGAATTGTCTGTGGATAAGTGCGATCCTGTTGGAGTTAGCCACTTTATTGTGACTCCTCGCCCCACTTCTGAATTTGACAGTATTCTACCACGTGATGGGGCTAAGATTTGTTTCAAATGTAATGTTAGGGAGGTTGAACCAACTCAGGTGGCAGGGTTAATGGAATTGGAATTTAATGAACGAAATTTTGAAAGTGCTTATTCAAGAGAAGATAAGAAATTTCTTAACATCCTTAAGGAGGGAGTATGCCAGTTAAGTGATGGTCATTATCAACTGCCATTACCCATGAAATTGTCTAAGATTTTTCCAAATAATAAATGTATGGCTCTCTATCGTTTGAATCAATTAAGAAAGAAAATGGAGCGTAATAATACTTATGCTAAGGATTATGTTACCTTTATGCAAGACATTATTGACAAGGGGTATGCGGAATTAGTTCCTAGTTCTGAGCTAAATGCTGATCAGGTAAACTATATTCCTCATCACGGAGTATATCACCCTAAGAAACCAGGAAAGATACGTGTAGTATTTGATTGCAGTGCAAAATTCAAAGGAATTTCCTTAAATGATCAATTACTTACTGGTCCTAATTTGACCAACGATCTACTTGGTGTTCTCTGTCGTTTTCGTCAAGAAAGAATTGCATTTGCAGGAGATATAGAATCAATGTTCTATCAGTTTAAGGTTAATCCTGAACAGCGTAATCTTCTAAGATTCCTTTGGTGGAGTGAGGGTAATTTTAACGGTGACCCTATGGAATATCGTATGACTGTGCATTTGTTTGGAGCAGGATCATCTCCAGGGTGTGCAAATTTTGGCCTAAAACAAATTGCATTAGACTGGTTCTAAATTCGGGGAGGATGTAGCAGGTTTTGTGAATCGAAGCTTTTATGTGGATGATGGTCTTAAATCTGTTGATACAGTTAATAGAGCTGTAGACCTTATTTCTCGAACGAAACAAATGCTACATAAGGGTGGCGTTAACCTCACCAAAATTAAGTGTAATTCTAAGGCTGTGTTGCAATCAATTCCTGAGGAAGATCTTGCGGTTGCTTCTGGGCATTTAGATCTCTCCTCAAACGCAACTCATTTGGATCGGGTTCTTGGAGTACAATGGTGTATTGAATCAGATGAATTTCAATTTAAGATAACACTTAGTGATAGCCCTTTGACACGGCGTGGTATCCTTTCTACGATTGCTTCGGTGTATGACCCGTTTGGGTTTATAGCTCCAGTTGTGCTTCCAGGAAAGCAAATCTTACAGCAATTATGTTATGATCATTTAGATTGGGATAGTCCCTTGCCAGATGAGCTACATAGTAAGTGGGAAAAGTGGAGGATGGGTTTATCTAAGTTAGAAACCATCAGAATTGATAGGTGTTTTAAGCCTGTTGAACTTGGCACCGTTACAAAGACAGAACTGCATCATTTCTGTGATGCTAGCACCATTGGGTATGGTTACTGTTCTTACCTGCGCATGACTAATCGTGAAGGTAAAGTTCATTGTAGCTTTGTTCTTGGAAAGTCTAGGGTTGTTCCCCGTAGGCCTGTTACAGTACCACGCCTAGAGCTGACTGCAGCTGTATTGTCGGTAAAAATGAGTGCCTTGTTGAAACAAGAGTTGGAGTACAATTTTATCAATGAATATTTCTGGTCTGATAGTCAGGTAGTCCTTGGGTATATCAATAATGATGTCAAAAGATTTCATGTGTTTGTGGCAAATAGGGTGCAACAGATTCATGAAATGAGTAGTAGTAGCCAATGGCGTTTTATTAAAGGGTTTGAAAATCCCAGTGACTGTGCCTCTCGTGGACTTACAGTTGATGAATTAAGGACATCAAGCTGGTTTAGAGGGCCAGAGATGTTATGGCAAAGTCAACTCCCACTGGTTAAGCACGTTACAAACCTTGAGGTCTTTGATCATGACCCAGAGGTTAAATGTTGCCAGGTAGCATTTTCCAGTGTCAAATGCTCTAATCATTTGGAAGTAGATCGTTTAAGCTCCTTTTCGAGTTGGTTTAAAGCAAGGAAAGCTATTGCATTATGCCTTTGGCTAAAGGCTATGCTTAAGGCTAAGGCTAGTAAAACCTTCCTTCCGGTTAGGGAACTTAATGTAGATTCTTTGTTTGAAGCCGAGATTGAAATACTGCGAATAGTTCAGTCCTATGCATTTAAGGAAGAGCTTCAAATCCTTCGTACATTAAGTAGTGATCCAGTACAATGCTTGAAGAAAGGCAGTCCACTCTATGCTCTAGATCCATTTTTGGATGAAAATGGTGTTATTCGTGTTGGTGGTCGTATATCTAAATCTAGCTTCGAGTTTAAGGTGAAGCATCCTGTAATTATTCCTAAGTTATGCCATGTTGCAGAGCTTCTTGTGAGACATTTTCATGAGTTAGTTGCCCACCAGGGTAGAGTTTAAACTTCAAACGAACTTAGGGCAAATGGTTATTGGATCATTGGTGGTAGTTCTTTAATTGGTAAAGTGATATACAAATGTGTTACTTGTAGACGGCTTCGTGGTAGTTTGGGTCAACAGAAAATGTCAGACTTACCAGTTGATCGAGTGGAGTCTAGTCCACCCTTTACATATTGCGGTGTAGATTGTTTTGGTCCCTGGCTTGTAAAGGAAGGTCGTAAGGAGTTGAAGAGGTATGGCGTGTTATTTACATGTATGGCCTCAAGGGCGGTACACCTAGAGGTAGCTAATTCATTGACCACCGACTCTTTTTTGAATGCATTACGACGCTTTCAAGCTATACGTGGCCCTGTAAGACAATTGCGTTGTGATCAGGGCACTAATTTCGTAGGGGCAAATAACGAGTTGTTAACTGCATTAAAGGAAATGAACCAAGGTGTTGTAAGTAAAAGCTTGCTTGAGCTGGGTTGTGATTATATTGAATTTAAGTTTAATGTTCCACAAGCTAGTCATATGGGTGGTGTCTGGGAACGACAGATTAAAACGGTTCGTTGCATTTTGGATTCTATGCTACACAAGTTAGGGACTCAACTGATGATGAGTCTCTTAGGACATTTATGTATGAAACCACTTCTATTATTAATAGCCGTCCATTGACTACAGAAACTCTGTATGATCCATTGTCATTAGAGCCGTTAACTCCTAATCATGTAATTACTTTGAAGTCGAAGATACTTCTTCCACCTCCAGGTCAGTTCGACTCTGCAGATATGTATTCTAGAAAGCGATGGCGTAGAGTACAATATTTATTAAATGTATTTTGGTCCAGATGGAGGAAGGAATACCTTCAAAATCTTCAGGTCAGGCAAAAGTGGTGTTCGCCATCTGCCAACATTGAGGTTGGGGACATAGTTTTAATTAAGGATATTGACAAGCCAAGAAATAGGTGGCCCATGGCTAGAGTACAAGAGACAATTGAAGGTAGTGACAAATATGTTCGTAAGGTGAAACTTAGGTTAGCTTCTCACATTGATAATAAGGGTAAACGTCAAGGTCCTGTTAATGTTCTTGATAGACCAATTCATAAATTGATAGTATTAGTTAAGGCTTCAGAGGAGAGTAGTCATGAGGGGCCATAGTCCACTTTACGAATGTATACTAAGCATTTATGTACTGTGTAGCATGTTAAGTGTTTGGCGTATAAAATGATTTCTCATTTTGAGGGGCCATGTAGTGAAATGTATTTTTCGTTTTTCGTTTTTCGTATTGTTGTGTGTTATATAACATTTGGTAACTTTGTTTGACCATACCTCAAATTGTTAAGATTCAGCTGCATAATTATTTGCTCATGTTTAAACGAGTACCTTGCGTGATTGGCTTGTTGAACCCTCGTGATTTATGTTATGTAAATAAGTCCTTTTCAATGTCCTTTGATATATATATTGGGCGCACACGGAAAAGGGACCACTGGCATTGGTTGCGTTTAGCCAGAACACATAACTTATATATATTAAGATCTGAGATCCATGCGAAGCCAATAAAGTAATGCCACGTAAGCAGTTGGTGATAGTGGTTGCTGGAAGTTCTAGACATTAAAGGGCTAAAGAGGTATTTTGGTGTTTATATATTATAAGTTAAATGCTTTCTTCATGTGTATTTGATGGTTCATGTTTGTGCAATAGTGAAGTTTGTGTAGTTTTATTTATGCCAAAAATCCAAAAAATGTTGTATTTAGTACTGTAAGTTTTCTATTTTTGTATTTTCGATAGTTTTACGGGAGTTATAGTCATAAACGAGTGCGGAGCGAAATAAATTGCGGTGACTTTACCCTAGTTCGAAACCATCCGTCTTTTTTCGTCTTGCCACGACCGGTACAACATATGTCCTTAAAACAACAGACAACACCAGCCAGTCTCTTGGCAAACATGTGCTTTGCCTCAAAGCGCATGCACCAACTGTTGATCAACGGGCCAGTCTCCAACATCAGTCGTGGATAATGTACCATAAAGTGGTGCTTTGGAGTGAGGTTATTTGGGTAGCAGTTTCGCATTGCCCTGTGGTGTTCCTAAAAAATATGTTAATTGATGACACATTTCTTCAGACAAACATCTAGCAAAGATCACATCCATTATCTGCCGCAGCAGTAGAAAAAGAGACCAAAATTTATCATCAATTTGTTCGAGCTGTCCGATTAAAAAAGGCAAGACTCCAACAAGACACCACATCTGGGATGCTTTCTGGCACAATCCATGATCTACACTACGCAACGTTGTAGAAGAAATTTCTGATGGTTTATTGCCTCTATCTACAAAACCATAATCGAAGTTTGACAAGCTTCTGTTGAGGAAATCAAGAGTGAATAATTTCCGCTCAATAATGAAATACTGCAGTAAAAGCTTAACCTCAAATGGAGCAATCCCTTCCAAGATATCATGCATTATATCCGGACTAGAATTGCATGTGACATGAAAGTACCTAGACGTATTTAGCAATGATTCCGCCTTTATACCAGTGGTTGATACGGCACGACGATCAGCGATGACACTTTGCAACTGTTCATCATAGTTTTGCCTAGTGCGCAACTGAAATTGCTCCTCTAAAAACAACTCCTGAAAATCTTGTTTTGAACCAATACAAAATCTACATGGTTTATTCGCCGAGAAACTTTCTACAAACCCACTGATAGCATGCTGGCCTAGGTTATCACCTGTTACTTGAATAAGTGTTCCTCGTTTAGTGAAGAAGCCATTTTTAGAAGACAAAACAACACCATCATCACTTTCAAGGCGCCTAATATCTTCCATAATGGGTGCCAATATTCTGGAAAATCCATACTTTTTTAAATCGATACAAGCAAACGTTGCCAACAAATGAATACTTCCAAGAGAGGAATTGTATTTAGGTGGAATATTCTTCACAGTGAAATACAGTACACCTATTTTATGTATGCCTCTTCTAGAACCCAAGGGATTTACCACTTCCAGTTCATGAAAGTATAGGCAAATCTGAATTGCAGTATCATTGATCATGAAAAGTAAATGTTCTTTAAACTGTTTACCATCACAGTAATCTCGTAGCAATCCGTCATTAGAGCAGGGTCCAATCTCACAAAATTCTTTATGATAGGTACATACTGAAATGTATCCCTAACAATAACTTCACGTACATGGCCAGTTTCACTATCTGTTAAAGTTTCATAACGTGTCCCTAGTACTATTTTCTTGGGCTTGATAATGTGCAAATGTTCATCAAAGTACTGTTCCCGCTTAAACTTAGTTTCTAGGCCAACAAATGGTTTGTCACAAACATCAAACAATGAAAACAATTGCCTACATTCCTCATTGTTTAAATCAATTTGATAATGTTCCAAAACTGACACAGTGCAGCGCCTCAAATAATATAATGTACTTGTTCTCAATTCACAAACTGCATCTACTACTTTTTGAATGGAGGTGTGGGTCATATTCTTTTGAGCTAGCATAGCAGCAATAAACATAGCAGCTTGTCTGATCTGGAATAGCAATAACATCATCTGGGGCATTATCATCATCTGCAGCATCATCATCCTTATATAATTCATCTTCATTATCCCCATGTAGTTGCTCAACTCTGTTGTCAATTAATGGATAGAAGTTGACTTGGTCATCCACTTCATTTTGCATATGGTGTTATCTCACTACATGTTTTCGAAATGAATTAAAAGAATGAAACGTACATGGACATCCCCCTTGATCACAATACAAAACAAGACCACTGCCATCGAATATGGCATGCACATTATGAAAGTGATAGAGGAGAGCTGCAATTTGACCATTAACAATCTGTTTACATTCAAAACAGGAATATCCCATTTCAGATTTTGTTCCCAAGAGAATCAATGTAATGCTGACTATACAGTACTAAAAGGTATAAAAACAACAATATGAAGCCATATGAAAATTCAGCATCTAACTTAGTAAACAGTAGAGCCTATAGAGGAAAATGCCATGAACTTTCCTTCCATGAATATATAGTCCAGCTGCCAACCCCTGCCATTTGTTGTATACTGTAGTTTGCACTGCAGAGAAAATGGTGTTAACAAGGTTCATTTAATTTTGAAATAATGCTAAGTCCCGCCACCTCATATACACGATATCAATTCTAACACATCATGTGTCTGCTTTCTAGCAACACTTCCATATAAAGTTTGAAAAATATCTGACTTACAGAATACAGTTATAGAGTGATTGTACTTTAAAGATTTGTTTGACCCTGTGACCTCATCAATATTCATGATTTAACAGGTAAGCAAAAAGCTACAAGTATTAAAAAGTATTTAAATTTCTCTACTGTCTTATATTAATGATAAATAACTGTAAAACAACAATTTAATTATCTCTCATTAAATAATAATGCAGTATTCTGGTACAACGTAGATCTGGTACTTAGTCAGCCCTAGTTAGGCAGGGGAGTGATTTCTCTCAAAAAGTAGAGGGGCGAATGGGAGGGGAGTTTAGTTAAAAAATTATTAAATGTTAGACAATACAGTGTATGCCTACCATTTTATACATCATTGGTGCCATTTTATACATCATTGACTATTTTCTGGTGGTGTATTCGAAAATTAATGCTATCAGTAAGTAGTGCTTAGTACGTGTTGCCATATTACCAAAATCTTGGGAAAATTGGGAACCCCCCCTCCCAATCCAAGGGTGCCGCTAATTTCATTGAAATGGCCCCGTAAAATCGAAAAAGTGTTTTTAGCCTAACACACTGTAGCATGTGCAAATTTGGATCCTATACCGTCCATTTTTTGAAGATCTTCAAACAATGTAGACCTATTTTCATTCTGATCCATTTATACATGTAACTGGTAACCCTACTACCTTAATGTAGTACAGAAGTTACTTAAGATTATTATACTTATGATATAATACAATTATTGTCGAATTTGAAAATGGCTCCTATTCCTCCCAAAACGGAGCATGGTTCACTACTGTAGGAATCACCGTGAACCAGGCTCTGTTTGTTATTAATCTCGGACCCAAGGCTAACCATTTTCCCTCAAAAATCTGTATACTTTAATAGTTATAATGTACTGAATTGAAGCTAGAAACCAAAGTTAGCAGTTGAACTATGGTATGGCATCCAATACCTGATATATCGGAAATAATGACTTCGACAGACTCCAATGCTACTACAGTGTACGTAATGGGCATTTTACGATTGACTGATAAAACCCCAAAAAAATACTGTTTCTGCTTGGAAACCGATCGGTTCCTAACAAACCAAAAAACGTGCAACTTTATGTGTTTGTGCATGTGACACCAAGCTTGTAATTAGGTTTTCTCAGCAATCCAAAGGTGGAATGATGTCATACTTGGTACATAGGATGATAGGTTACCCATCTTGAGTAGATGATCCCTATTTATTTTGGTGCCAATATCATGAATATTTATGAGTGGGCGGGACTTACAGCGATTTCCTTAAAATGTCATCTCGGCAACCGTGTCCGATTTTGATTGAACCTATCAATGCAAAATTTTAAGAAACTAGTGAATTCAAAGAATCATGTGTGTGCTGTGCTATTATACCAAGTACTTCACTGCTTCTCTACAACATTATTTCATTTAAGTGTTTATCACAGTATAGTCTTACTGTATGTGAATATCATGTCTAAATTAATTTGCTCAAATGGTACTTGTATTGGGTATTGTGAGAAAATTTATCTAAACTAATAATCTGTATAGAATAACTAGTATGCCTTGCTTTATAACCGATTCAGATAACGATTATGCAATAATCTGCCCGATTCCGATAACTTTTTGAACACTAGTGTGAGGTGTAGAAAAAATTAATCTCATTAATATTCATGAAGAGGCGGGACTTAAAGCCATCTTTTTATTAAAGGTTTGAATGATTAACCCTTGTTTGAGAGTACATTTATATGCCCATACAACATACTCAATTAGTTTAACAATTCTTATATTACAATTTGTGTGTACGAGGAGGGCTGAAAACTAAAATTAAATTTCCCGAAACGAAAACATGTTTTGGAAAGCCAATATTTTCCTTAGTATATGAGATACACTAAAGCCACTACACTAAGGCCATTTTCATTGGGTAAAAGTCACCCTAGGTATCAATTTACAGCTCAATACCTTTCTCCAAACTCGAGATACAGCCTACAGGCCACCAAAAATGCACAAAGTACAACAGCGCGACTCAGGAGGGCAAAACTTGGGGTCTGGGTCAAATTTCGAGGGGCCATATTTTGGAAACTGCTTGGAGTAGAGTGCTATTTTTTTGTGGGTGTTCATTATACCCATAATGGTATGCTGGAAATGATTTCTAGCAAAATCTGAGAGGGTGACCAGCCAAGATTTTCAGTAAATTTGTTGATTTGGCATGGAATGACCGGTATGTAACTGTAGCCTTTAGACGATTCGGGCTGCATGTGATGGGGACCTTGCCTTACCGCCATATGTTTGTTATTTACCGCCATGGCAGTAAGGAACTAATCTTATGGCTGAAAGAGCACATTTTTCAGGGGTTATTGTTTGTAGTCTTCACCAAGACTGTTTGTTAGAACACGAACAACATGTACAAAATCACATTTTTCCGGCTGCATGCCAAATTTGAAAATTAATTTGATTATATTCTTTCCATTCATGTAATTTTCAAAAAGATTGAACATTAAATCACTGATGAGATACAACATTGTGTACTGTACCAGCTCTGAGAAATGTGCATATATTGAGAATTTACATAATCCAAAATACACAGTTTAAAACAGCCTTCCTTACAGCATGTACTAGTTACTTCCAACCCACGCTGTTCGGCCAAGGTTCCCTAATACATGAAGGTTATAATAATGCACCCCGGCCCTGGCCCTTTCCATATTTGCAAACGGTCTATTTATCCAACACATTCTATATCCCTAACCAACACCTAACTGTCCTATAAGGCCAAGTAAAAAAAATAGTTTCTCGTCCTAACTTTCCAGAAAATTTGGAGGTGTGGGCCTTTTTTGGGGGGGGGGGCAGGAACCAGAAAGGCGCTTATTGGCAGCACAGTAACTGCTTTTTTGTGCCTTAGGTGCAATGTTACAGAGACATTGCTTAAGACTTGCGGTCGGCACAAGGCATTTTCAGTAAAAATATTCTAGGCCTAGTTTTGGTATTGAAAAAGTATCATTTTTTTTTTTTAAATCTTGGTCTATTTAAACAATACTTAGGCCTACTCAAATTGTTCACTACACCAAAGGAAAATAACCAACATCTAAACAATCAACAACTCAAATCCTTTAATACATCGCTCCTAACTTCAAGTTCACACATGAGCACAGATTAAAATTAATAGAGGAAAACAAAAATTGGGCCTAGGTCCTAGGCCTACTGAGTAGTATAGTATAGGCCTAGGCTACCTTATTTATGTTCTTCATATTCCCAGTCCAGTGATAATTGGTCATTATAACTTTACTGAGTGCACTAAGTTATTGCACAAAAACAGTATTGTTTACACAGGTCCAAAAAACAGGAACCAGGTACCCGAGAGCAGTTACCCGTCGGGTATCCGGGTACCTGGGAAAAAATTGTTTACCTCGTGTATCACGATTTTCGAGAAATTACATATTAAATGCTATTATAAATGAATTATATTCTCTACCGACAATGTTTTCATGTTCAAAAATGTATGTGTAAGGTATAAAGCCTTCCTCAATAATTTCCATTTGCTTTTCATTCTGTCATAAAATTGTCAATTACTTAATATAATTAGCATTACTACTAATATTAAGTAGTAATGTTGTTAACATCGCACTGCCGCCACTGCTTATGCTTGCTTTCCACGTCTATTGGATCAGACCATAAAATATCCCTTTACTTTAGCTCAGTTGTTACTACTACTATCTACTATGCAGGCCCAGGGTTCGCATTAGCCGCGAGATCACGCGATTCACGCAATTTGATCACATTTGGAATACACCATTAGTAAAAAGCCACTTGCGATTATTATTTTTTAGTTATCCCGTCTATAATCCATAAACATGTCGTAAAATTCCTTGTCAGATTTCCTTCTATGAAATAAACGAATGAATAAATAATAATTTCTTCCACATGGTAGCCTAACACCACACTGAGTCAATGCATGAGAAATCTAGCAAAGCCTAACCATCTGTTTATTTGCTGAAATTGTGACGCAGTTATAAGATATCCATGGAACACATTCATTATTACTGTTACGTTCGACCACATGGTTGCCTAACACCACACTAAGTCAATGGGGTAATCTAGCATAGGCATTTGTTTATTAGCTGAAATTGTGACGCAGTTATAAGATATCCATGGAATACTTTCGTTACTGCTGTTATCTTCGACCACATATTTTAGCCTAACAACACACTAAGTCAATGGGAAATCTGCCTAACCGTAGATTTGGAAAAAAAAAAAAAAATTGAACTCACACTTTGCGTAGGATTCGGGTAATAAATTAGGAACCGGGTAGTATTGCGTCGGGCGGGTACCCGGATAACCCGTGCAAACACTAAAAACAGGTTATTGGAATTTGGAACTGCTTAATAATGAGGAATTGGGAAATAATGTTTGTGCCGGCTGCACGGTTTCGCTCTGTCCAGATGATGATATACTAGCCTAGGCTACTATACTACTAGCAATATGCTGTTATGCATAGGCTATAGTCTATATGCCTACACCTAGCCTAGGTGCGCTGCGGAGCCTAACATTAAGTTGCTGACTTGCTGTGCTCCAGCTAAAAACACAGATGGATTCATCCGTAATTAGCTTAAACCTGACACTAATATCTCCCTATAAACGATTAAAAGTATGCGATGGTGCATTTGAGAAAAGTATACTTACCGGTATTACTGTCCCATTTCACAGAGGAAAGAAGAACTGTCAGAATACGGCGTGAAGTGAAACGTCGGACGACAGCATATACAGGTTGCGCACAATTAAAATGTGCGGGAACGGCTTATACTACTTTACAATGGGTTTGTTCGCCAATCAGGACACATGTCAGAGTCAGGTGCACTCCTGTTATTACTTGGGGTGTTACACGTTAACACGCGAGCACTGGGTGGTGCAATACGCGCTACACTCAAACATATTTGAAATGAAACAAACGCTGACGTAGGTTAAAACAACACTCCAGGTGCTACGTGAAAAGTAACACCCATAAAGTGTTATCATTCAACACTTCAGTTTTGTGTGTATAGACTTATCAGTGGCTATGTGAGTATGTGACATAGACGGCATAGTCACAGGGGCATGTCCCCACTCCTCCAGTGGCCCTCATAAAACTTAATGGAGTGCACATTTTGAAATAATGAAGCCAATTCATTCCAAATTCAATTTAAATCAAATGTAGCAATATGTTTTTTTTTTTAAATGTTTAATGACGAAGACATTTCATAAAGTGGGAAGGAGACACTGCTTTCCACATCCAGTAATTGCAGAGTATCCTCTCTTGAAATTGTACTATGTTTCTGCTTAATATCTGTTTGGCTTCGGCAACAGTTAGGCCTCATAGATTCATATCTACCATTCATTTTAGGAATCAAAATTTCAACCATGCAAACTCCAGAGTGCAGCCAGAACTGTCGTGAAGGAGTAACAAATTACAGGTACTGTGTGATATGCCAAAAGAAGGAGAAACATAAGAATGTTCAAAACATCTCAGAGACTGGATTAATATCTTTGCACAATGTAATTGCAGTATGTGAAAATGAAGTTGCAGGCAGAATTAGGCCAGATATGTGTGAGGACTTTATTGAAAAGTATCATCGTAAGTGGCATGGTCACTGTCGGAAAGGGTATATAAACAAAAGGCGCAAGCTAGTTAAGGAACAACTCAGTGGGATCCAGACACCAAACAGCCAAAGAAATACTAGGGCAAACAAACAAAATCAAATTTGAGGATTTCCTGCACCATATGCTCCAAAGTGTATGATAAAGAAGGTGTTAAGCCAAAAGGCTTAGTCATGACAACCAATAGGGCAGGTCTTTGTTGAACAAAGCAAAATATCTAAATGATTTCAATATGTAACACAAAATGGTAAAGCTATTGACATGGTGGCGAAAGATCTGTGTTATCACAAACGCTGCATGGACAAGTGTACATGAACAAACAAAATTCTTAGAAGAGACCTCACAGCAGCAAAGAAGAATTCGAAATGATCAGATAGATCTGGGTAATGCAGGTTTAGAATTATCTGAAGCCTCTGCATGTCAAACAATCCCAGATACCATGCTACAATTTACCCAACACCTGCTCTCTGACAGACCAAATTCAGACAACTCTAATCACCTTACGAGAAAGATACTTGGTTTAGCTCAGCAAATCCTGTCTGCAACAAAACAACCAACCCCTCTTGCTCTTGGTACATCATTCCACATTTATAATGAATCCCGAAGTAAGAAACGCATCACGACATTTAACCACATAAATCAGTGTATTAGTTACAGGCAGTTTCAGTGATACCTTACTGGTTTGTGTGAGCAGATCACGGATACTGAGGAAAAGGAAGGTGTTTATTCTCCTCCTAATCTGTTAGACTGTAATTTCATCCATTATGCCATTGATAATATTGATTGGCATGAAAAAATCCCCTGATGGATCCACCTTTAATGCGATGAGCATCATTGATTATGGATACATGTCAGACAGCAAACGGGCCAGTTCAGTTGAATGTCAAGATGAACCTGCCAGTACTGAAACTATCAGTGAAGCAGACACCAATGAGGATTTGGCGATAGATGAAAATACCAATGGTCAAAACAATGTATGTTAAAGAGGCGTGGTCGTGACGTAGCGGCTTTTAGAATATTTCTTCTGGACGTCAGAGTTTGGTACAGTGCATTTCTCTGACGTCACGAAGGTGACGTCACTCAGTACTTTTACGAATGATCACCGCGACGAACATCGGCAACTTTCGCCTGTATGCAGTCTGCTACATGTACAGTTTCACATAGGGAAAGTCCAGTACACAATGCAGGGAGTGACTGTATTATTGACAAAAGGCTACTGTAAATTAGATATTTAATGCGGAAATTAAAAGAACGGAGGTCCACATCGGTTCTTCTTTCCGACGCTTTGATGAGTGGGTTCGACAGTAAAAAGGCTTCGAGACGAAACGAGGTGAATTTAAAGAAAGTCGATGGATAGGTGACAAAGACCTAACGGTTTCCTCAACACATTGTGAACACCTCCTTCAATGTCATCTCGCTGCATGTCGTTTTTGCTGGTAAGTGCATAACTTTCAGCATGCATAAACTTTTAAAAATGTAAGTTTGATAGGCCTAGGTCTTCCATCCATAGGTGAACAAGTCATACATTTGATGTAGGCCTATAACTGAAACAAAATTGCTTTCTCTCGATCTAGGTGAAGCAAGTACATAAGTATTCCAAGAACCTTTCAGATAATTGATTAGGAATAGGCCGAGGCCTAATTTCGGTTGCTAAAGCCTCTTATTTACTGTAGGCCTAACTTCTTCGTGTAGGTTTTATTCTGTCAAGGGTCCTCTTTGGACTTGTTTTTAGTTATGGACAATATCAGCATTGATTGACCACTATGGTGAACTGAAGTAGTGCCACTGCCAGGGCTTTATTTCTCAGTTTGAAACTTGTAAGATTGTATCTGAGGACAGTGTATCCTCTCATACAGAGAACAGGTGTAAAATGTTTAGATCGAACTTCAGGTTTCCCCCTCCCACACAAGATATATTCTCGTTGAAGATATATTCTCGTTGAAGATATATTCTCATGACATTAGTAGGAGTTGTATGTGGATCAGCAGTTAACCACAAGTTTGCATTGCCTAGCTGGTTGTATTCAAGTGCTGGAGTCATAACAGACCAAAGTTGATGAAGACTTATACCTAAAAATATGTTGCTCTGTTCAGTAGAAAGTGGTGTGAGTGAAATTTGTGCTTTGACAGCCCATGCAACTGCTTGTTTTTATTACACTTTGTTGAAGGTCGTTTCACCGTGATGAAGAAGGTATTGCAGCCCTATCCCATGGTGAAGAAGAACTATTGTGTATTGATGAAGGGTGAGTATATAGTAAAGACTATCACATAGTTACTCTATGGAAGTTTCTATGGATACAGTTATGCAAGTTCACACTGCTGTATAGTGTGGAGCCAGCCATACTGTCAAGCGAGGAACTATTTTCATTCTCATTTAAAGTTTCAAGAAAAGAAGAAGAAAATCAGTTACAGTAAGCTAAGCTAAGGCCTACGGTTTCATGTATGACCTATTTCATAGTGAAGTTGGGGTATACATCCTGTTTAAATACTTTGCTAAATGTGGTTTATTAGGTCAACAATTTTGGCCATTGAAACTTCCTATATTCCATGCTTTATACCAGAACTATACAAACATTCATTACAATCTTCCCTGCCTAAAGCAAATACCACCAAGAGTACCCTGTTTTGGGCAAAAACAACACAGGAAATTGAATATCTACAGGTGTTGGTAATGCTAGCACACTGCCCCCCACCCCCACAAAAAAATACAGATACCATGACTGAAATTTTGTGCCTCTGCACTTAGATTATGGAAGCCTATTTGCATCAGTACTGTAATGTAAGTGCAGAGGCACAAAATTCCATAATCTATTATTAATATACCTGTTGACTGAACTTTTGGATTTTCTTTTCACAGAGAATTACTCCCTAATGAAACTGTAGAGAGTGAGGTGTTTCCTCCAGAGCTTGAGATGGACTCCTCAGAAAAACAGAGTGAAGAGTCTCTTCCAGATAACTGCCCCTCAGGGGAAACTGTTGGTATAATTGAGGAAGCGAAATGTATTGTATCTATAAACAAATTGTTAGAACTGCTGAAGTTAATACATGGGGAGTACTGCACACACACAAACTGTACTAAAATCATATCTTATCAATGGAGTGCTATTGGTACAGCAATTATTTTTTCTTGCAAGTGTGAAGATGGCCTTGTGTGGAAAATGGTACTCATAAAACAGATTTTGTGGTATCTTTTCAGGTAACATTCAATATTCGTCAGCTGTAACCATTTCAGGAAACAATTATTCTAAAATGGCATTTTATTTTAAAGTTTCCAAATTTGTTTTTGTAAGCAACACAACATTTCTACGTCTTCAAAGGTTGTATGTAACTCCAGCTGTTACAGCTACTTGGCAGAAGGTCCAAAAGGCAGAATTCTGCAAACTTAAAGACAGAGGTTTATGTGTAGCAGGAGATGCTAGAACAGACTCCCCTGGGCGTTGTGCGCAGTACTATACTTACAGCTTCATGGATGAAGATTCTTAAAAAATGTTGCATTTAGAGGTAGTTGACGTTAGGGAAGTAGGGGGAAAAAGTCCAAACCTGGAAAGAGTTGGATTTGAGAGATTATTGGATTTTCTAATGAAATAATTTAAAATCTGTGAAGTAGTGACAGATGCCCATGTTCTGATAAAGGCACAACTAATAAAAATGTGTACAATATATGATGGAATTTCTCATCAAGTGGATGTTTGGCATGGGGCAAAGAACCTTGTCAAGAAACTCTCTAACGTAGCAAATACCAAAGAGAACACTGATCTGCACATATGTATGCCTGCTATAACGTAATAATTTCTGGTACTCCACTAAAGAGTGCGGTGGTAATGATATCACAATCAAGTCAATTTTGCTGTCACTTCTCCACCACATTGTAGACGAACACCAGTAGTTGTTATCAATTGATGGTACACCTCGTGAATGTAGTCATCACCACCAATGTGAAAACGACCATAGTAAGCCTTATCTGAAGAAGGGATCACCGTCACATGAAGCTCTTAGCCTCTTCCATACTCAAGAAGCAATTTCTTAACACTTTTCCATATGACAAAAATTTCAAGCATACTGGTCTCTTGAATCATTTCACAATCATATGCTAATGTATGCCAATAAATGTTGTGCTTATTCTTATGATGGATATGTAACTAGAATGCTACTGGCTGCTATCGATCACAACTATCACATTGCAAACCAATGTATCTGGCAAAGTGTAGTTAAAGATCAAAACAATGGGGCCTGAAAAAGTCAAAGTGCCTAAGGCTTTTGGTTACATTCCTGAATTGATGAAAACTGTCTTTCTGCTCAGACAAGAGAATCAGTGCCATTTATTGGCCAGAGTAGTCCTACCTGAAGATCACCCAAAAATCATCAAACCAAATATTGGCAGTGCTCCAAAGCCTAGTATGAGTGTTAATACTTGCACAGTACCAGCTTAGATTTGCAAATTCAGCTGACATGGGGCATTCCTAAGCTACAATGGTTAATTTTGGAAACGAGATGCAGTTTTATTTCACTTGATTTGTTATTGATTAGCACTCTTAATGGCTCGGAGAGATGTTACATAAAGTTAAGTCTTGATGTGTGCTAAATTTACTACACTTAAAGAGTTATTTAAAGACTCCGTACTTTACTCGTTCATTCAACTTTATTATTACTATGTTACAAGTCAAGCAAAGCATGTTCTTTGATTTTCATGTCAAACACAGAGCCCTTGGATTACATTCAATACTATTTTATCCTTGTAACACACTGTAACATGTCATTTGATTAATGCCTTAAAGTCTTAAGTATTGTCACTGAGTTTTGCATGCATCTGAGGTGGCAAACTGTAGTCTTATCCAGTGGTGAGTAGCATTTAGTCAGAACTTCTATCTAGACTAACGAACATATTATTGTAATGGTTTAACATGCAAGTCAATGGGGCTTTTTGTAGGGTTATGACGTTCTAGTATCTTTAGACTACCTACTGTAGTCCAGCCCCTGTAATAGATGAAACTCAGCTGTTTAAGAGGTCATTTATCAAAATTAAAAGTAGTACAAGCTTGGCAACTTGGTCTGATAGCATTCATGGTTTTTAACTGTCTATAACGCATCACAATGTCTGTGATAATACTTCATTTTTTTAGAGAAAGAAAAGAGAATACATTGTCATGAACTAAATTTGAACTTTTTATACCTTTATTGGAGTGCCCACATCTGTATTATTTGGATCTGCATTTGCTATTTGCCACCTACATTGTAACTTTTTTCCCCTGATCGTGTCGTTTCATACCTTTCAAAACAAGAAATAAATATTTTTAATCTGTCAGGACAGTTGTTATTCATACAGAGTATAGCTCCCTGGTCTCACCCCACGGTAAAGAATCACTGCTGTGCGTACAGTACTATACCAGCAGTACCCATTTAGTACTAGATCCTTACCAGGTTTGTATCAGGGCTTGCCATGCTGGTCACAACCATCCCCTAATCCCTGGCTCACACCCCACGGTATAGAACCACTGCTGTATGTACAGTACTATACCAGCTTAATCCTATAGTCCTAGATTATTACCATGTTTGTATTAGGGCTTGCCATACTGGTCACAACCATCCCCTAATCGCCCTCACTCTCCAAAGCAATGTCATATTCTCGTTTAACCCTTTTTATGTCAAGCGCCCAAGCCTATAGGGCTATTTTTATTGGTTCACTTTATAATTATAGGCATACGCCTATATATACACTTCACTTACTAGACTTAGCCTAGGCCTAATATAGTAATAATAAATATATAATTTCTTTGCTGATGAAATAAGGCCTTGTACATTAAAATTCAAGTTGTAAGTGCATATGACACCCTCCCTCCCAACCATGCATTATATTTGACGATTCGTTTGCACTCCGAGAGCACCCTTACCCTTCGCCTTATACCATTACCAGTTAATAATAGACCTAGGCTTACCAATGACACATCTAGGCCTAGCCTACCTTAACCTAGACGCTGCGTTGACAGTTATTAACATACCGTAGGTTTATTCTGGCAAGCTTCAGTAGGCCCCTAGTCCCTTGCACGGACACCCAGCTCCTGCTCGGCCCCTAGTCCTAGTGCTGGGCTGTCTCTGACTTGTCTTATTACAATTACAACATGAAGGGTCTCCACCGGAAAATTGTGAATCCCATGATGATTGTAACGCTAGTTCAGATGACATCTTCTTTTGTAATTTTCAAAGAAGGTTTTTCCAAATTCACAAAATATACGTTCGAGCGAATGTTTCGGCAGTGGTACTGAATGCAGTGTCATATATTGAAGGCGAGTTGTCAACTGGTTGCCTGTACTGTAAGTCTGTAGACACACATACAGCACACACAGCAACGGTTCCGATTCGGTTAGTGCGATGAGGACTGTACATTATGTAGCGCATGCACTTCATATTGCCGCTGTGGCAACAACGCCAGTGTTTTGCACACATGTGTTCGGCAGACTTCTTGGAAATTAGTGGTCAGATACCATTTATACTTCTCTCTTACCTAAAGTAGAATCCATCTTACCAGTCACCTCCGATCTTTTTGCATAGTGTAATAATTTACAATATTGTAGTTTATATATTTTTAAATTTTAAAAGCTTGACATTGAATACTAAAAACGAATTTATTTTTTCCCCCTGTTAAAACCTCTTACATCACAATGAACAATGCTGTTTGGCAACAAACCTTAAACCAATGAGAAAATTGAAAATTAAATTGCTGTCGATATTTCATGACGACCACGCCCCTTTAAGATATGTCTTCTGACGTAGTCCAAGAAGGTCACGACAAAGAGGAATCCGGTCAGCTTCTTGCAAGCAGCCTTTCTAAAGGTAAATTTGGTACAACTCCTCTCCTGAAGACATGTAGACAATCAAGAACAAACTATTTATGGTGCATACATTAGGAAGAGCATTGTGCATTGCCACCTTTCTTTCACAGATCGGCGAAAGGCTAGATCCTTACAGGGCATTTCTGCATCAAAAGTTTTGTCAGAAAAATATAGATATATCAGCAATTTGCATTCTGCATGGAAAGTATGTACAATGTTTCCTACAAAATTACTGGAAGTTGATGTTGACGAAACCATGCATACATTCCCAGGCTGCTTGACGTTTTTTGGTCTGACATCACCATTTAAGAAAGCCACTGAAATTGCGTACCTTCCAATAATCCCAGCGCCACCAAATGCTGATGTTGTGATGGCTGCTTTAAAATATGTGAGCAGCTACCCCAAAAGATGAAGTGGTGAGACAGAGTGGTGCGGAGGATGTTCTTGTTAAGGCAGATGTATGTCAACAAGGGACAGCAAATTAAGTGTTTGGTCCAGCTCCAGATTACTACCAAGCATTTAGAGCTCATGGAATATTAAATAAGGCCATGTCAATGGTGCATTTCGAAACATTTGAAGGCTGGTGCATAACAGAAGGGTATGATACTCACCACTGGTCTTTCTTTGAAAGCATATCAGCTGACATTCATGATTGTTATAAGTATATAGAGGATAAGGCAACATATTCCACCGGCTTTAAAGGTGCCTTGGACAACATGACATCTTGCGTTTGACAACTGGGTATCCTTGTCAATGACTTTACAGTGGCGGAACCAGGATTTCGCCGAAGGGGGGGGGGCCCAGATGGGAAATGCCTAATCGTCGTACTGGGGGAGGGGTCTAAGGGGAGTGGGTTCCCCCTCCCCCTTTGGAAAATTTCACAAAATACGGAGGTCCTCGGTGCAATCTGGTGCTACTTTTCGTCAAAGTTTGGAGTAAAATTTATTTCCAATAAATCATGTATTCATGGTTTGCCGGGCATATATTTGCAATTTCGAGCAATGAGCTGGGATTTACGTCTTTGGGGAGTAGGTGGTGATGCAAACTACTTTTTTACCAGGCTACTCCAGGCCATTTCATCTTGGATGCCCCCTTCCAGATGGAGACTATTGATGCAGTCAGAATGCCCCTTTCACCTTCACTTTATCAGAATGATGGTGTACTCTTTTTGCAAATTTATTTTACAAAAAATTACACGTGGGATATCATTAAGGTGCAATAATTTCATGTTCTTAAAAGTAGTCTCGTGAGGTCACGCAATACTAGGGTAAGTTGCAATGAAAAACTACCATTCTTACATGGATCACTAGGCAATGGATGAGTATGTTCATGTCATGTGGGTATCTCGATCGAACAGATGACGGAATAAACCTCGAACTATCTCATGACTCCATTCGATGGTGGTCCACAGAACACATAATTAATAGAGTTTATCCCCCATAAGGAACTTTCTGAGCAGCGATACATAAATTTCTAACAGCTATATCTAGAATCAATGATTCGAGCATAATAAATAGCCATTTTGAATACTTTAACTAATGATAGCAACAATAACAGATAAACAGAATAGCTCCAATCTCAGTCTACGGGCAGCAAAACCGTTAAAACATGGAAGTCATGACATCATGGTACTGATAATAGTCCACTCTGAAATGTTGTCATCAAAATAACCCCTTGCCATAGGGACCAAAAGAGTGTGGACTGTCAATACTCTGCTATATTATCTCAGAATGTTCCTGAATAATAGAGGAGATTGTCAGTCTGCAAGTGGGTTGCAAAGCATCATTCGTCTGGTATTCCTCCTTGCATACATGTCAATTATAATGTCGTAGTCAAGCTTTATTGACTTGTGTACGTATAACAACACCAGAGCATTCAGCCGTTCGTTCTCCATTGTTGACCTTAGTTTGTTTTTGATTAACTTCAATGCCGAGTGGCTTCTTTCTACAGATGCAGATGACACTGGTAACATTAGCAGGAGCCTCAAGATTTGAGTGATGTTGGGGTAGAATGATCTATTCATACGGTTCAGAGTTTCCTCTATATCCTTTGGCATGTCTTCGATGGTACTACGCCATTCTCTCTTCCACAGGTTGATCTCATGGGTGAAGGTATTTGGAGAGGGCATGTCTGCAGCATAGAACTGGTGAATATCGGACATCTCCTCATCATTAAGATTGTGTATGTGTGCGGGTAGTAGGCTGAGAGATCTAGCTGCCACTTTACTGGCATGCGTGAATCTGGAGTTGAATTCTGAGATTAAGTGGTCTAGGTATGTTATGAAAATAGCTGTCCTCCAGTAATCTTCAGGAGAGTTGGCTTCGATATTGGAGCGCATGGTTTGCCGACCACATCTCCTAGGCATAGATAGTTCAACTTGAACATATTCCTTCCCCGCTAGAGTTTGTGCGTTTTGCCAGACCTCTCTGAATTTATCCTCGGATGTTGCTCTAACATCCTTAAACTCATCGAGCACAAGTTTGACTTTCTCGTGCGCTGTTATTATGTCCTGCGTCGGACCCTGTAGAAGTAGGCTCAGTGATTTTGGGTATCCTGAAAAATTAAGGTTTACTTTGAACGCTACGATTAACTTGGGACTTGTCAAATGGATGAGCAGTCCATTAGCCTCCGTCACTGATTTGGTGTCCCAGTTGCCATCCCCAGATGAAATTGATGCCAAACAATCAATCACAGCCTCGAACATGTCATCTAGGTCTTGGAGTGCAGTATGGCGTTCCACCCAGCGTGTCTCACACAACATCTTCACCTTGCGCTTGTTTATCAAGCCTGCTCCCTGATCAGGTACTGCTGATGATTCTCGACGTTCACGGTTTATTTTGTCAATTGAGGCCTCCAGACACGTTTGCTTCTTAGGGGAATATCTAAAAAACAAGCCGACCTGTTTGACCGCGTCGAGCATTACTTGCATCTCTGGCAAATTACACGACTTTGATACAGCAAGGTTCAAGTCGTGGCTCATGCAGTAGTAGTACACAGCTTTGGGGTGCAAGTTCGAAATTCTGGAGGCACATCGACGTCTCAAACCAGCCATGTTTCCGGCACCATCATAAGACTGCGAGCGGCATTCATTCATGCTCAGGCCGATTCCGTCAATCTTATCAAGAATCTGTTTAGCAAGGGCCAATCCTGTGATATTCTCACACTCGATAAATTCAACAATTCGCTCAACAGGCTTGTCATTGGCTAGGTAACGTAAGACTAACCCAAGCTGTTCTTTATTACTGACATCTGTTACCTCATCTGCCTGAATACCGAACAAGGGGCCATGGTGTTGCGCGTTGATTTCTTTGATGATATGCTGCGAATGAATTCCTTAATGCAGTTCAATAATTCATTTTGGGTGGTTTTTGAAGAATACGTAGCACTCCTCGCGCACGTTTTCAAAATGTGCTTCTAGTGTTTTGTCTCCTGATTCGATACAAAGCCGAAGGAGGCCATTGAAATTTCCACTATATCCAAATGCATCCTCCCCGGCATGACCTCGCATAGCAATACCATGACGACCACAGTATTCCACGCACCGTAGAATAGATCTGAGAACATCTCTGTTCTTTGCAATGTGTTCCATTTTACGTGCATTCAGCACCAGGTCAACACGACTGGCCTCGTTTTGGGTTGTGCTAACGAAACTCTCCATCAGTGCTGCTGAGGTTTTGTGATATTCACACACCGAATGTTTCTTCAAATCAGCTAGTGCATCCTTCCAGTTGGTATAAGGTTTGTTGATGAGGAACTGGGCACGGCCACTGGTACGATTTTCAACAGAAAACAGGACACATGCCAGACAGTAGAGACCACTTTCTTTCAACGAATAAGTGATGTATTCAAACTGTGTAAACCATTTGTGTTGGCACGACCGTTTCCTCACTCCGGATTTCTTTGCTTTATCTGGATACTCTTTACATGGGAATATATAGGATGCGGGAGGAATTCTGTCCTTAATTAGCTTGTACTTGCTATCGTCATTAACTCTCTTTCCCACACATTGGCTAATGTCGTACATGGACGAACGGACACCAACATCTGGGTCTTCTCGATCCTCATCAGCTGTATTACTGTCATGTTGGCTGGGTTCCATGTTGTCAGTAGGATCTGCCATTCCCTCTGCATCCGATTCTTCCAATGCTGAAGAAACCAAGAAAATACAAGATTACACAGTGACACAGTTCTTCAGACTGGATTATAAACTTTGACCCCCGTGCCAGATACTGAAATGTGTAGAGGACAATCCAATGGGTGTTGGGGGGGGGGGTTGTTCTGTGTAACTACTATGGAAAATATTTGCGTATGCGTGCGGTGACGTATTTGCATATTGTACTGCTCGTTTTGTTAGCTGGGTTGCAGCGGGCTAGTAGGGTTAGGTCAAAACACGCTAGCTAGTAGGCCTCCAGAAGAGACATAATGCATGCAACTTTTAGTCTTACTTGGTCTACTTCGTTTCGGAGGTGATTGACTACCATCACTTTCATCGGAGGTTTGGTTTTCTCCCAAGACGCTATCTTCCTCCGAGGATAGCCCCTCCTCATTGCGGCTACCTGGTGTTGAATTAGCTGATACTGGTGAGTTGTTTTGTCTCATGGGATGGTCGTCAGCATCTCTCCTGTCAGGAGACTGTATCAAGCTGAAAACATGAGAATCAAATTATTAAAGTAAATGTTACTGTTATTACACATCATGTTTGGATGGGTTGAATGCGTGTGTGTGTGGGGGGGGGGTTAGAGGGGGTCATATTGGATTTTAGTCAGCATAAACTACATAAGTATAACTGTTTTTCTTGTTGATTCTATGATTTGTTCATCTCCTTCCCAACACGAAAGGGGCGGCAACACCGGACGCCGCACCGCATGCATATTTTTTCCCAGAGACGAATTGCGAATAAGGGCAATTCCCATTAAGAATAAAATGAGGCAACACCCACTGTCCCAAAAACACTTTCTGGACCTTTTTTGTGATTGTGACGTCAGAATATAAAAGAACATGCTTCATTCCCCCTGAGCTGATGAGTATTTTCGTCGCCCGAAACAAATTTGTGAATTCCTGAAGAACCCTTATCCGTCATGGGGAATAAAAATATGCGCGCCGTACCGCGCCGAACCCCGCTTCAAAATGAAGTTGAAAATATGCTAGCTTTCACGGTGCCGTGCAGCGCCGACAATTCCAACAGCCAATTACAGGCACTGATTTGCTGACTCTAAAACAAATGACATAAATCTTTGTGGAAACGGTGTTGGGAAGGAGTCTGGTAATATAGTGAAATAATCTGTAGCGTTGCCAAGTTTAGTGCAGTGCGGCGCAGCGCCATGCCCGTAGTCAAGGAGGGGGGGGCAGGGGGAAGGTGAGGTTGGCAGAAAGGCGGCACCCCTTGAAAAAAATCTAGAAAACATTACAAAATATGCATTTCGCCCCCTGGAAAAATCTTCGCCCCCTGGACATTTTTCACCCCCCCCCCTCCCCCGTGAACATGGTCTGGCTACGGGCCTGCGCAGCGCCTAAATGCTAGTATAAACTCAATTGGAAATATGCAGAACATATCAGGAAAGACATGTTTGCCTTTGTAGCCTCAAAAAAGGAGTTTACCTTCTGGAAATTACAGTTGGGGTTATCTCGAAACATGTTGGCTAGATCCTTGGTGTAGGAAACAGCTGCTTCCAAAGATTCAATTTTCATGATAACAGCTCTACCACTGGGACTACTCTCCCCAGATGAATTACGAGAGTGTGAATCGAAGCACAGAAATGTACCGTCACCCTTGTAAAAGAAAGCGCTGGTGTATCCTGGTGAGCTGCCAATAGTCACAAATAAATATTGACTACGTTCCACAGCATTTGCAAGCGCCTCCGGCAAAGCATAAACCAGTGAATCGTTGTTGGATTCGGTGACCTCAAGTGTTCCTGAGTATGGCTGGTGCTTTGTTATATCCAGACGCTCATTGTCCACAGTGATGACATCGGGGATTTCCTCAACTAATAAATACTGGACATCCCTCTCCTCTGCTATTTGTCTATATAGTTGATCACCGCTGTAGAGTACGTGATCAACATCCTCTGTCGTGAAACTGACATCATCGATAACACCGAGACAGCGATCCACGAGAAATCGTAGAGACATGCCCACACATTGTTTTCCACCGTCCGCGAAATCACCTTGATGTGAAGAACCACTAGCAAGACAGCGTCGACCAGTCCTATAAGTAGGAATGAAGGAAAAACACTGAGACACATCCACACAATGTGATTAGATACTCATCTAAAACATTTTTTAGTACTTGGTTAGCTGCGAAAATACAAAATTCTGAAAATTGTGGACAGAGCATCAGAGTTAATATAAAAAAGGGGCCAACAATTAGTATGATATTGTTGAAATTTTCCTGTTGGGAAAGGGCAGAACTGTAGCCAGAGTGGCCCTGGCAGGAGGCATAGCAAAGCCCCAGGGAAATTTGTCATCCTCCCCACCCAGAGACTTTCACCCTTCTATTGTTTCGCATCTCCTAACTGTCAAATTTTGTTACCGTCGGGCCTATACAGGAAGATTGAGTAGATAATGCTGAGGACCCCCAGCCTATTCTCCTCAAAGTATCATAATTGATTGAAATATAATTGTATATTTACCTCTTCCCCCTCTGGAATGCTTGGAAAATATCCTGCTGCCCACGTTGTTTTCCTCTCGTTCTCTTTCCCATGCTGCTTACTATATAGGACTCAATCTGAAATGGAGATATATAATACAGTTACGAATCAGAATCAGGCAATGAAAGCATTGCATTAATGACAAGATTTGTGGTGTCGGCTGAGGTTTGTGGGGATTTCCTGCAGTGACCACTCAGCCTACCTAGGCCGAGAGAGCCCCAGGCTGGAGGTAGGAGCCGGGGGGTGGGGCACTGGGGGCACGTGCCCCCACTTCCCCCAATACAGCAATTGCGCCCCATTGAAATGTAAAATATGCCCCTCCTATATGAATAGGCCGAATGTTTTTTTTCGCTCCCAAACAAAATTAAAATATAAATAATAATGGAATGTTTTCAGTGGCAGCGGCGGACTTCAGAATTTGAGGGGACAAGTGTGGGGGCAGAATTTCATGAGGGGAGGGGAGAAAAAATAACACTGAATAGGGCTCAAATTTTCACAAGTTGCCCCTGGAAAGTGGGGACAGCTGGGGTGAGCAAGACCATTTGTTCTGGGGGAGTTGCCCCTCATGCCCCCCCCCCATAGCTCCGACACTGATTGTATGTATGTATGTATGTATGTATGTATGTATGTATGTATGTATGCTTTTTACGTGACCCGTCATACGGGATACAAAACGTCACGGCCAAACGGCACTACCAAACCATCCCATTCTGAAAAACGAACCTCAGGTCAAGCGAGCCAAAAAAAAGTACATACGCTCACCGACCTGCAGAGACAAAACGCCCAACCCCCCACTGAAATATTAAAAAACTACAAAAGGACGACCAGCACGCAGCGAAACAAAACACCCTTCCCCAGCACACCACCGTCCAAAAAAGGCAGCCCTAGATAAACGGCGAAAATCGCCTTCAACCTGAAGGCGAATGTCAGACTTCACCGCCTCCAGGACTGCCTGCCAACTGGCGAATTTCCCCCTAAAAACAACATCACATCTATTCCTCCAAATAAGTTTTTTTACAACAGAACAAACATAAATAATACGCTGCAACACAGCAACGGAACAAACTGGAGGATCTAATCCATACAAAACAAAACCCTGTCCTACCGACCAGGAACGGTCTCCCGCTAAACGGTCGGTCCAGGACTGAAACCACTCCCACAAGTTCAAAACAAAGGGGCAATGCCAAAAAACATGGGCAGTACTCTCTAAACTGTCACAGCCGGTCCTCGGGCACAGTCCATCACCCAATCGCCAGTGATACCTTTTCAGATTGGTCACCAAGGCACCGTGTGCAATTCTCCATGCAAGGTCACGGAGCCTGCAACCATTCAGCCTTGAATGCACCGAACGCCATACTTCGACAGGATGACGTCCCTGTACAAAAATTGCATTCAAGGCCCTATCCCGCAACGAACTGTGAACGAGGGCCGGCTGTGACAGGTCAACAGGGGGCAACTCAATCAGAGCGGAGCAAATGACACGCACCACCCTGTTTGGAGTACTACTATGCGGTTCTCTGTTGCTAAACAGCGCCGGGACCCATCGACGCAGGTGCAAACCGCCCCAAAAACGTACAAAATATGAACAAGGCAACCCTGGGTCAGTTACCGCTACAAACAACTGCTTAAATAACAAACAAGTTAACTTACTTTCCAGATGAACCACCCCTAACCCACCCTTCTCCAGTTTTTGGTACATTACCGCCCTTTTGACAAGCTCTGTACCCCCCGACCAAATAAATGAAAATATCGCTCTCTCCAACCGCACCAGGACGCGACGCGGAATTGGATACACCGCGCCCGGGTACCACAAGATGGGCGAAACAAAACGATTAACTACGGTGACTTTCTCTAGGATCGAAAGCCAGCGGGTGCCAAAGGTTTCGAGCCTGCTCTCAAATACCTCAGCCCTCTCGCTCCAGGTGACATCACCAGGTGCATCGTAGCCGAACCATATACCATTAATTTTGATATTCTGATCCGACCACGACGCACCGAATGGTAAGTCTCTGTATCTCCAGCTACCAAGACGAAGGCCCTTTGTCTTTTCTGGATTCAACTTCGCCCCGGTAGCTCTCTCAAAAATAGATAAATCCTGCGAGAGTGCGCGAAAGGAGCCCAGACTCGAAACAACACATGTCACGTGATCTGCATATTGAGCGCATTTCACTTTGGCACCCCCTGGCACAACGAATGGAACAAGTCTGGAGTCCCTTTCCAAAAGACGAGAGAGGGACTCGCTAAACAAAACATAAAGTAATGGAGACAGAGGGCACCCCTGGCGCACCCCCTCTCTACGTTAAAAACCTCCGAACAAAACCCATTTACGATAACAGAACTGAAACTTTCTTCATACAAAACAGAAATCCATTTACGAAAAACCGGGTGCAACTGAAACGTCTCCAATACATTCATTAAAAAACCGCGATCCACCATGTCAAAGGCCTTCTGCTGGTCCAGAGACACCAATGCACATGGCAGATCACGCTCAATAACAAAGTCGGTCAAGTCGCGCATCAACCACAAGTTCTGCTGGATGCAATGACCCTTCACTGCACAAGTCTGGAGATCACCCACAAGATGCGGCATAGCCAGTGCAAGGCGGTTGCACAAAGCCTTAGCCAGCAACTTATAGTCCACATTTAACAAGGTGATCGGACGCTTGTTACGGGGATCCAAGGGGTCCCCAGACTTGGGCAGCAAAGTAATCATGCCCATACGTTGACTTTGGTTTAACAGTCCGTTTTGGAAGGCGTCCTCGAAGACGGCTCTGATGTCGGGTCCTATTATTGCCCAGAAGGTTCGGTAGAACTCCCTCGGAAGCCCGTCCGAACCCGGGGACTTGCCATTCTTCATCTTCGAAAGCGCCTTCCAAAGCTCAACAGTGGTTATTCCGCCCCCCAAAATATCATTGACATTGTGGGGAACGGTTTTTGAGATTCCCCTCAATAAATCAGCCTGTGCCGACAAGTCGACATTGCCACGCGTAAACAAACTCGAATAGTACTCTTTATATACGCGGACAATGCCGTGAGGGTCACTAACCACGGTCCCATCAGTAGCGCGCACAGACGGGACGCGTCTGTCACCTGCCGATGAGCTAACGGACTGGTAAAACCTCAGTGAAGGGCGCTCCTCGGCTTCCACCGCTTCGACACGGGCCCTGACGCGGGCACCGTGGTACTTTTCATCGAGATAAGTCTGCAAAGCGATGACAGCCGAAGGGTCGCCAAACTTCACCTCCGCGCACAGCTTCGAGAATTTTTCTCTTCGACGCCGTGCGCGGGTCACGCAATACTGAATTGCGTAGCGTTTGATGCGCAACTTGACATCATCCCACCATTGGGATGTAGAAGCAAAGGCCGGCTTCAATGTTTGCCATCCTTTGTACCTGGTCTCGAAACCCTGGCGGAACTCTGCCTCGCCAAGAATCCGACAGTTAAGCTTCCACAGGCCCCGCCCGATGGGGAAAATGGAAGGCAAAACAAAACGTGCTACCACAGTGTCATAGTCAGAGAGCGGACAGCTGAGCGTCTCGCAACCCGAAAATGTAAAACTAACGGGCGCATACACTCGATCTATCCTGGAGGCATCTTCTCCGTTAGGCCTCACCCACGTATACACCGTACTACACGGGTGCATATGCCTCCAGACATCGGCTAAAAGGTGTGCCGAAGTGAATCTGTCCAATTCTGTGATCCCAGCGTCGGGACTAGCAGACACAGAAGCCCCGAGTCTGTCAAGACCCGAGTCTGGGACACAGTTAAAGTCTCCGACCATGACACATGGTGCACTACCAGGAACAAAGGAAGGCAGCGTGTTAAAAAATTCTCGTCTAGCAGAAGGCCGATTGGGAGCATACACATTGCAGAGGGAGATGTTACCCTGTGGATACTTGAAAAGAATGCAAACCAATCGGCCCTCGTGATCCGTCTCCACCCTAGTGGCACAACCCGCCTGACGAGGTGACAGGAGGATGACAGTGCCACAGGATGAAGACGAACCAAACGAAGCATGCAGCCCACCACCCCACTCATAAGCCCATAGAGGGACATCTTCTTCCAAAATATGTGTTTCTTGCAGGCAAACGCAGTCGACCTCCATTGAAATACAATATTGGAAAATGCGACTGCGCTTGCGATGATCCCTCATGCCATTCACGTTCAAAGTGGCAACTGAAAATGTATGGGCCATGAGAGGGCAATGGGGCAAAACTACGCCGACGTCGATTCTGTAAGCTTCAAGCGCGCTCTAGACGACATATCGTCGTCAGAGTCGTCACTTGAGGCCGACCTTTTCAGTGAGGGTTCCCCCATCTCGTCGTACCAGCTCGTCCCAGTGGCACGTTTCGGCTCGACGATCACCGAGCCTCCGGAGTCGCTGTCAGACATAGCCTCCGGGGACCCGACGACCGAGTCGTCGTCAGACAGAGTCTCCGGATCTGGCGATACCGGCGGCGGACTGGGGACGGAACTGGACGGGTTGATGGGGGAAGCTGGTGGAGACCCCGTGTCCGCTTCGCTGTGTGGTGGAGACGGTGCGGGCACGGGGTTGATGGGGGAAGCTGGTGGAGACTTTCTCGGTGCAGGCACGGGGTTGGGGTCTGCAACTACGGGGGAGGGTGAAGGAGGTGCGGAGAGTGAATCCTCACCCGTTTCCCCCTCCTTGCGTGGAGCTTCCTCCGGGGCAGTAGGTGCGCCAGAACTTGGCGCCTTTGCTTGACCCCCACTCTTTGTCATAAAGACATAAGAGGAGGGACAAGCGCGAAAGACATGTCCCTCCTTCCCACAGAGTGAGCACACAACTTCGCTTGGGCAAGCAGAGGTATCATGCCCAAGACGAAGGCAGCGCCCACACTTTTTATTTGGGCAGCCCTTGGCTTCGTGCCCGGTCTCCCCACACCTGAAGCAGGTACGGGGCTGACCGGGGTATCGCACGTGAGCTTTATGCCCGGCAATAAAAAGGAAGGAGGGAATGTCCTGCTTGAGGTCGATCCGAACCTGTCGGTGCCCGTTGAACACCCCAGGGGCCTGTGCGTAGGAGCACATTTTAACAGCCTTGACAGCCCCAAACCGACCTAAAACAGTTGCGACAAGTTCTTGACGCACCTCTAATCCTACGTGGATGACAGTTACCCATACGGAACGTTCGTATGGAGTAACTGTCAAACCTTCAACCCCACTCAGCAACGTGACACCCTTCTGCCGGGTCACGTCACTGGTAAAACGTAGATCATACGTATTACGACCCTGGAGAGCTTGTAAAGCATCAACCTCTCCAGGCACAACAACACCCTTACTCTTTAAAATACTAAAAACTTGCACCGGTGGAACCGCTTGTTCACCGGTGAAGGTCAACTTAACAATTTTCGAATCACGGCGCGATGCCATGATACCGAAGGTGGCTAGGCCACAGAGGAATAACAAAAACAAACTATAAAGACAGGTTTAAACTTAAAACGATATACGATAACTATATACGACAAACGCACACACCCGCCTGGCGGGAAGTATAGCACAGTACAGTAAGGTAAGATAGTAGCTGTATCAGATGGAGAGCGAGAGCGAAAACACGTCTGCACTCCACGAAAGCCAACTGCCAACTGTATGTATGTATGTATGTATGTATGTATATGTGATCTTCCCGCAAGCAGGAACTCGCGAAAGAAGCCATGGAGGCTTATAGACTCGCAAGCTGACCGAAGCCAATCTCTCGGCACACATCCATTTAACGTCCATGTCGGGAAGTTGTTATTGAACAACACCCTTGCCACACGACACACCTTGCTGTCGGCGGGGAATCGAACCGGGGATCTCATGACTGGGAGACGCCGGCGTTAACCACTAGGCTATACACTCCGCCTTATATATAACCACTAGGCTATACACTCCGCCTTATATATAACCACTAGGTTATATAACCTAGGCTATACACTGATTATTCTGTATTGATGGTACGACGAGTGGGAATTGTGTAATGGGAAAGTGCCCCTCTGATGTTGTGCTGCCCACACCCTCCCACTTTTTGGAAGCCTCCTGCCCCCCCCCCGACCCCAGGCTACGCCAACTTGGAATTTACATACATCAAAATTCCTCCCTGTGCTAAATCCCAGGCTAGGCTGGTCCTTGCACGGTTGCACCATTCCCTCGTGTATGGTTGGCTGCCCGAACCTCCAACGGAGGTTATTGCCAAAAGGTAGGCCTACAGTGCCTATGCGACCAGACGGCCACAAATTTCCGACGCCCATATTCCCAAAAAGCGAAATTTTCGCACTAAACTATTGTGCTAAATCGATATATTGTTGCTGTATTATTATTCTTGCTAAGTTCGAGAGTGAGACAACAGGGGCGTAGCCACTGGGGGGGGGGGGCTGGGCCCCCAAATGATCACATGCCCCCCCCAAATCGCTTGCCTTAAGCATTAATAGCCTAGCATATGGAGCCTGGAACCTCCAGGCCCCCGAGATGATTGCCAGTCCCCCTCACCCCCCAAAAAAAATCCAGCACCCCCCTCCGGAAAAAATCTATCCTGGCTACGCCCCTGCCAGACAATCAGAATTGTGTTCCAAGTTCCCACAGTACAGAAGAGTGTGTAGTAATTTCATAACATTAGGCCACACACTGTAGCAATGGTACCGCAGTAATGGTATTGTTAGGGAAACATAGGCTATCATGTGTGGATAGCCTAGGCTTGGATTGAGTCTGTCGTGCGATCGTACCACACTCGTTTTCTCACATTTTTGAAACTAATAATTTCATATACACACTGTGCGTGCTTCTGTAGCATGTATTGCTTTCGTCATATACTCACGTCTATAGTTGCGTGACCAAGACCAAGCGAGTCGTTTCCCTCTCTGCTAGCTTCGTGCTTACTGGATCCAGACTGCCGCGAACGTACGTTAAAAGTGCATCGTGCTCAGTGCTTCCACACTCAAAATTTGTTTTTCCCGAAATGGAATCCAAAATTTCCCGAATCGGCTCGGTATTTCTTGAAATTTCCAAAGTGCCGTACGGCTCACCCTACCCAACACCTACATTTTTGTATACAAATAATTTCCACACTTCGAGACTCCATATGATTTTTTTTCATCACGCATGGGGCCCTTTCCCTCGAACGCGGTAAAAAAGTAAGGATTTTCAAAAAGGGGGGGGCCCCCTGGATCCGCCCCTGCTTTAACAAAACATGTGGAAGCCATACCTGTCAATATTAGCATACTTATACAAAGATGACAGACATTCTCATCAGACTATCTACTGCCGTTCATGGAGGGGTTTGGGAGGAATACCTCTCAGCCCTCGGCGATCTACTACCATACACCGTGGCAGCAAGACACTTCAACTATTCCTATAAAAAAAAAAATCTGACGATATAGCGTAGTAATCGTCTCTCAGTGTAAATGTGCGTGTATGTGTGACGGTATTATCGTCACGCATCCGGTACATGCCTGGGCTTGGCACTTGTGTTCCTAACATGACGTCATAGCTGTCTTCTTTTGAAATCACGTTGTTCAGTTCTGTTTACAGATGCGAATATTAAAACGTTCATTTCTAATTAGTCCTTGAGGTTTTGAAGGTGATAAGAATAGTTTTTAACATAGATTCACAGGAAGTTACTCTCGAGTAGTTGGATTTTTCATGTCATGGCCTCTTTAAGATATTCAGACTACTTCTCATATATGCTGGGCCTGCCCAAAAACTAATGTAGTTCGAAAATGTAAAAAATGACACTATGGAAAGCTGATTGATGAAAGAAGCATAGAGTCTGGTGAAGATGAAATTGGTACTAAGTTAGCTAATCGAATTCCCAATGTAGATGCCTCTGTCTCCAGTTTCCTGAGTAGTCCTGGTCGTCATTGAATCTATGTTTCTCCAACCAACTGCTACGAAGTAAGCAGTTTAATACGTGAACTAAAAGAAGGTTCCTCTACAGGAACGGACGGTATCTCTATTAAAATACTTCAAGCTGCCTGTGTTAATTTAGTACTACCACTTCCGCTATAGTCCCCATTAGAATGAAAGAAGCTAGAGTTACCCCCAGTCTTTAAGGCCGTATATAATTCTGTCCCCACCAACTACCGTTCTATATCCATATTATCAGCTAACTCAAAGGTCCTACAGTGTATGCCGGGTTAATAACTTTTCTGATTGAGAATAGTATACTCTCTTCTATCCAGTTTGGCTTTCGCAAAGACATTTCCATCTTCATGGCAGTGAGCAACATTGTGAGGTATATCACACATGGTTTTAATGATAAAGACATAAGTATTGGTATATTTTTAGACCCATCCAAAGCATTTAACACTGTGGATGACACAATTTTGCTAAGTGTACTGAAGCATTTTCGTTTGCGTTTAATTGGTTTGACACTCATCACCTCGGTTATTTATTGTTTACATAAATGATTTGTGTAACTGAAAATCTGTACTCTCTTGTTCCTCATTTGCAGACGACACTAGTATCCTTTATACACATTATGACCTCATATCCGGGACACTTATAGTAAATTTTAAGCTAAACATGGTTTCATTATGGTTGAAAAGCAAGAAATTAAGTATTTCTTAAACCAATTGCATGACTTTTCATCCTTTGCAGCGTAAACTTGGCATTGTTGAGTTATTCGGTGATTGTTATAAAAATTTATGTTATTTGTTCTACAATTTCAAGAGTAACTGGTATTGTTTAAAATCAACTATTTCGTCCCACTAATATCATTAAAACCTTGTATGATTCATTTATTCATTCGCAACTATCCTATTGTAATATTATATATGGAAACACTCTTCTTTCTTGAATAGTTGAAATATTTTGACCAATTTCTGATTTTCGTGCAGCAACCAAATCCCATTTCTTCACTCAAAGGATTCTTTATATTTTGGATATTTACAATATACAGGTGGCTGTTTTTATTTTAGAGTATATAAAGTGGATGTTAACGCTTCAGTTAGCAGTTAAAGTTATAACAAACAAATTCCATTCTTATACCACAAGGTCATCTCCTGATTTTTGCACAAATCTTTCTTCCAATGATATTGCCCATAGAATGATTAATAAACAGCCGCGTTAAACTTTGGAATATACTAGATAACAACAAAATCATTATTGAATGTTAGTTGTTAATTACCTTTGAGTTTTCTTTGGTCTTTTCCTGTATTGTTGTATTGTGCTTATCTGTACTGTTTAACTTGTTTTACGGGGACTGCTGGTACAAGGCTCATGCTTTTTCAGTCCTCCTCCACCACCTTGTTTTATCTTGACTTTCTCCTACTCCTTCGTTCATTGTTGTGGAAATATACTCAAACGTCTTAATTTGGGCCAAGATAGGTTCGTCTTTCGCTATATTGCAAAAAGCCGCAATCTTCTCTTGAGTCCTTTTATTTATTTCATTGGTTATGCATTGTGGAAACATACACCTACTATACTCCAATATATTTATTCGTGTAATATATGTCAATGAATACACAGAATACACTTTTTTTTATGTACATTTTGACTTGGACCTTGGAAGAATAAAGTGATCTTTCAACAACAACAAAATTAGCCTACAATGTCCTCTTATAATGTCTACTGCCACATCACGTTGACTATACCGGTTCTCGTCCGATCACCGACGTGAAGCAACGCAGAGCGCAGTTAGAACTTCGATGGGTACAGTAGGCTTTTCTTTAATATTTGTATACACTGTCTTGTCAGAACAAGCGGCCTTTTGGTTTAGAGTTTCGCTTGTTTCCTAATCGGAATCGAACTTAGCCCAATTCGATAAAACTTTAAGGGATAGCCATCAGACCCAACATTCAATACTATGTGGAAGGCGAAAAATGAACGGAGTTTTTCGTCAATCTCGAAAAGTATGGACACAAAGAAAATAATGAGGTATTTGCTAACCGATCAAGGCACTCCTATTACCAGACCTCTACAGAGATGAAGGTAAAGAGGATAAATGAAAAGAAGGATTAAAATGACCAAAAAGCTTTGACCGGAAAATGCCGACATATTGGAAGACAAGCCTCTCTCTCTTCATGAACTAAGTATGCGCTCCTTGAAATGGGTATTAACAAAAGTCCAGGACTTGATGGAGTAACAGTTCTGTTTTTGTAGATGTTTTGATATGATTTTAAGTACATTTTCCAACGCTGTCACAAATTGTCGGAATTATGCAATTCTATGAAGTCTGCTGTCATAACCTTAATCCCCCAAAAAGGGACATCAACAACTGGATACCAATTGGCCTTTTAAATACCGATTATAATATTTTGAGCAAAGCACTAGGCAAAGAGAATCTTTGTAAAGTAATTACTAACCGAGTTTCAGACGATCAGACATGTTGCAGTCCCAAAAAAAGACATTAGCGAAAACGTGCTAACTATGCAAAATGTAATTATCGAAATGGTGTGGCACTTAAGATCGATCAGCATAAAGCTGTCGAGCGTGTTAAACACACTAACCTTTTCAATGTGTTTGATAAAATGGGTTTGAGTTAATTTCTATCCTGGATTCACATACTTGATAATATAATATTAAGAGTTGCATCAAACACAATAGCCATATTTCAATTCCATTTCCTATTCAGAGGGGTGTAGGACAAAGTTGTCCTATTTCTGCCATGTTGTATGTTTTAAGTGCCGAGCCTTTCCACGATGCAATTTACAATTGCCCTCTATGGTGTGGAGTTTTGTAGAACCGACACCAAAATGTTCCTACATTCTGACGACACTACCTCTTTTGTTAGTAGTATTACCAGTATCTATTCTATTTCAAATATAATTAATTTGATTTGATTTATTTATATGATTTTCCACAGATACTAAATATATACATGTCGAGCCAATTCAGGCTTAACAAGGTAAAGGACTCCCAAGAAAGAAAGAAAAAATACATATATACATAAATGTAAATATAATTAATGTCTTACCAAGGAATAATTAATTACATACAATATAAACGATGTATCAATACTGAGAAATGACTTCTTTTTTGGCGTTTTTCTCCATGTCCTCATAGCAGGATTCTTTAAACTTAACGTAGCGAATGTTGTATTACATATGTCGTGGTGTGCTTGACTGGCACTTCTAGTGCGGTGACTATGTATGGCGCTGTTAATAGTAAAGAAGTCATGAAAGGCTGCAGGGAGTAAGCCATTACAAGCATTGTAAAAAACATCTGGCTTCATGCAGCCTAATATCGCTAAATTTTAATAAGTTGAGCAATTTGAAAAGTGAGCTGGTGTGTTCACGATATTCAGAATGAGTTATATGACGAATGACTTTCTTTTGTAGGATTTCAAGAGGGTGAAGATAAACATTATGGGTGCCAGACCAGACTATAGAGCAATATGAAAAATTGGGGAACACTAATGTTTGGTAAAGCATTCTAAGAATATTCTGAGGAGAGTAGTGTTTGAACTTAGAAATGATACCAACATTTTTCGCCACAGTGTTTGCAATATTTGATATATGTTCACACCAAGTAAGTTTACTATCAATATATACTGCGAGAAAATTAATACTGTGTACATGGTTGATAGGCTTACCAGCCGTTAAAATGTCTTTTTTCCAAGAAAAAGATTGACTTTTATTGCAAACAATGTAGCTGGTTTTTATCAAGATTAAGTTGTTAGTTGCAAACCAGTCGTAAAATTTATTCAACCCCATTGGATTTCGAAAAAATATACTAGTGTAATATGCAAATAAAATAGTTTTTGCAATATTAGGGATATGGCAGGTGTCATTCATATATATATTGAAAAGAACTGGTCCTAATATTGAACCTTGAGGAACACCACAGCGGATTTCAGCATAGTCAGACATGGTGTTCTTATACTAAGCTCAGTTCAGTGACCAGGGCGGAATCCATTTTGTTCCTTGCAAAGTATGTCATTAGCATCGAGAAAATTTATTATTCTGTTGGGCATGAGACGTTCGATCATTTTGGAAAAGCATGATAGAATAGAGATTGGTCGGTAGTTCTCTTAGATATTGGAGTCCCCTTTCTTAAAAATGGGTAAGATCTTAGTAAACTTCAGCTTGTCTGGGAATACCCCAGTGGTGAACGATATGTTACAGATATGAGTAAGAGGGGTGACAATGAAAGGTAATACCTGCTTAACAATATCTGGCCTGAAATCATCATACCCAGCTGCTTTCTTTGGCTTTAAGCAATGATTCGCTACACGTCAAAGTTCCTCCTCCCTGACAGGGTAGGTGAAAATAGAGTTTCGCGTACTATTATTACGTACTATATATTACGTACTATATTCATACTATATATACATATATATACATATACATATATATATATATATATATTACGTACTGTATATTACGTACTATATTTACGCGTACTATACATGGGGTTGTTTCATTTTGCAGTATGATTGATTTTGGTGGCAAGTGAGGGTACAAGGTTAATGAACAAATCGTTCAAGCCGTTTGCAATTTTTTTTTTTTTTTTTACCACGCTTGCTATCTTTATTGGTAACATTCTTGTGCCAATTCGAACATATTTGAATACAATAAGGTCAAAAACCTTTCACAAGTAATGATATGTACATACAAAAACCAAGATGAATCGATATTAACTGAACAGTATAGTGCAATTACTAAATGAGTCTTTTAACTGCTCGTAAGAAATGAAAGCTTTGCGCCTCTTTGCTTGAGTTCTTTCTCAAGTTTAATAGCAAATTTTAACTGATACAAAAAAATCTCTACATCTCATTTCCGTGCTGGAATTTTTCTTACTAAAGATGAAGTACTTGAGATGAAAAATTAAGAAATTATATGGGTGATTTACAGAATAATGAAACCCAAAGCAAATGTCATTCTTCGAAAGTATAAATTGTCTGCCAAAAATAGCTTGCTCCACATCTAAAATAAAGTTCGATATAATAGGGCAGTCCCAAAACAGATGTAACAGGGTCTCGTCATAGCGGCCACAAAAGTGACATCGTGGGTTATCGATTTGCCCTATTTTATGACGGTAGTGGTTTGCTCCAATAATGCGATGGAGGAAGCGAAATTGAAAATATTGCATCTTGGAATCTCTGACAGAGCGAAACGGGGCTTGAAAAATGTTCTCCCATTGGGTGGCTGTGATATTAAAATAAAGATTCCATTTGGCTACAGCCGCAGGAGGAGTGCTAACACGAGTAATAAGGCTATTATAAATATGCTTAGAGACAGAGGGAATAAATTGGGGATATTCACTAGAGCTATTAACAGTATCCTTATAAACCTTCATCACTCCAACCTTCCATGCTCTAGGGATAGACGAAATAATTCCATAGTAAACAGTAAATGGGCAATAATCTAATCTATACTTCTCTTTGAAACGCAGTATTGACAATGGACGATTGTCATTGTCAAACACATGTTTCACCTGCAAAATACCTTTTTGGAACATTGAGTTGTAAAAAACCATGTTATTGTTAATTTTAATAAACGAATTGTTCCAAATTATCTGTTCACCATAGTTGGAATTAGGCGTAATAAAAGAGTGCAATGACCATGCATGGCAGACATCATAAATAAATGCATTACTAACATGAATGTCGTTTATTTTATAATTACAGTTAAACAATAGGGATTTGCCGTACTTTTTCAAATGAAATCGAAAAACAGTTTCCAGTAGTTATCGCTACTGTTGTTGTATCTGTTCACCCAGGTACACTTAAGACTATGAATAAAATACTTAGTATGTGTGACATTTAGTCCACCTGAACTGATAGTACCAATCATAGAGGAACGGCGAATTTTTTCGGGTTTCCCACTCCAAATGAAACGAAAAATAATGGCATCTAGTTCTGTTATAAACTCGTGTGGGGGATTTGGAAGAATTTGAAAGAGATAAACCAACTGTGAAAGCCCGAGGGCTTTAACAATGGTAACTTTTCCAATTGGAGTAAGGTCCCTCTGCGACCAGACACCCAGTAAACGTTTGAGCCTCGAAAGCTTAGGAGGAAAATTCAAACTGAAAAGATCTGATCTGTTATTTGTAAAAGAGACGCCTAATAAAGCAACAGGACCGTTAGACCAGTTCAACCCAAAGATGTTACGAAACCATGGATCCCTCTGTGTCTGTCTACCTAGTGGGAAAAGGGAAGATTTTTCCATTCCGTTTTTCATTTCCGTTTCTTGATCGTCGCTGGTTTCGTGATCGCCGTCTTTGAAAACAGATGGGTACGATGAATTCTTACGGTCTCTCTTAAGAACGTCATTGATTACGCCCAGGTATCATTGACATTATTGTTACTATTTTTGAATTTCTTATAAAAATATAACCTTTTAGAAAATCTTATTACGTGGTTTAACTTGTCTCGGTAAGCAACATCAATTTCTTTATTGCTATTTGTAGGAGCTTTTGAGTAAAGTCTGTAGAGATGTCTTTTTCTTTAATAGATTTTAGAATACCCTTAGTATGTTTTCTTTTGCGCCTATTTCCTTTGGTCATTAATAGAATTGGAAAACACTTAAGTGGTAAAAAATGAGTTGTATGCTGAGCATCAACTTTAGTTAACACCTCATCCCATGATTCCTTCTCAATGTCATCGATAAATTCTGATATATTGTGTCTGTTAAATTTCGTATATGAAAGGGTTGTTTTGTCTTGTTTGTCTTGTCAAGAACCTTTAGGAATATAGGCATATCATCCCTTAAATCAGTAATGAGTATGCCTGTAGTAAGAGAAGAATTAGCATGCGTTATAATGTTATCAATAACAGTAGCTGCATTACTACTAAAACGAGTAGGTTTTGTCATCTAAGGGTAAAAACCATACGAGTGCATGTTTACAAAATCAGTAGACTTACTAAAATTGGACAAGTTAATATTATAATCCCCTATAATATACGTAGTACTCTGGTGAAAATGTTCGTCTAGTGTTGTAATGTATGAATATATATCGTGTAAAATTTTTTGAGGCTGCGACTGTTGAGGTGGAATATGGATAATTTCCATTCAATTATTTACCACAAGGTAATTCTGTATCAATATCATAGTACTTACATAATACGTAAGTAATTATATAAACAGCAACACTGATAATTTTGGCATAATTTCTTTAGGGTTCTTCAGTTTATTAACGTTCCTTGTAGGTTTAGTTTGATTCGATGAGCTCGTCCTTTTCTTGTATCGTACGGTTTGAAACTCTTCACCACTTGAAACTTGTCTCTTTAGAGGCTTAGGATTAGGAGATTGAGTGGTACTAGTTCTCGTAGCCATGGATACCGTTGGTGCCTTTTGTCCCAGTTCTGTCGCTTTAGATAGAGCAGTCCCTGTATGCTCCTTTTCTGCTGCTGGTTCTTTTACGGAGTCCATTGGTTTCTTTATTGTGTCTGGTGATTCGCTTGGGCTAATTTCCTCTTCGTCCTTTGTGTTACTCGGGTTCATGTCATTGTTCTCATCCTGTGCATTCTCGTTAATTTGAGGGCAATTATAGCTTTTGTGTCCCAGTTTGTGGCAATTAAAGCATTCTTCGTTTGGGCAATGGGATTCCGTGTGTCCTTGTGTGATGCAGATTTTGCATAAATATTTAGGACAATTGCGCATGATATGGTCATTACCAAGGCACAAATTTCAAACTTTACACTGTCCATTGTGCTTCAGTCTCATATGAATTTTGTTGATGACAATGGCATAAAGTAGGCTTTGGACTGACGATGGGAGCTCCAGACGGACATATCGTATACCATTTTCAATGTTCGGGTATTCTGGATATGTCTTCCGATGCCATGATCCTACAGTGTCTCTGGTGTTGTCCTAATATATATTCTATGTCCAACCTATTCAACGGTATGCTTTAAATAGCCCCCCCAAAAAAAACATATGTTAAGTATACGTCTTGCGTTTACTTTGTTCAGAGCCATTCCGTTTGTATGAACGTGCGTGTGGCTCAATGTGTAATTCGGACAAGACTGAGCTTCCGTTTTTGGTAAATCCAATATTAGTCATCATGATTATATTTTAGTTCTAGGCGTTGCTATTGGCAACGACAACACAACTATTGAGAAGATTAACTGGGAGGAAAAGGTAAGAACTTGCAGCATTTGCTGAGCCGGAAAATCCCTTATGGCGAACTCCCTTGTCGTTTCCCGTCTAGTGTATCTTATTTTCACCTTACCACCTTGCGTAATCAAAACCTCTAACGACAGTATAATTAACTTTCTAAGCGTGGTAACCGAGTCCTATTAAATACACGACATTGCTATTACTTCTAGAAAAAGGTTTAATTAATATTAGAGAAATATTGAAATGATATGTGATTCGATCACACCCCAACTAAATCAGTAAATTGCTGAGAAATGAAGTAAGTGACAAATAAAAAAATCAGCATTCATTATGAAGACAAACTGAAATTTTACCAAGCTACTCATTAGAGAGGATATACTATTGCAGCACTTATTCCATAATCCTCATATCTGTTCCAATAATGGCTCAACACTTTTAAACCGTGATTATATCCATGTTGAGGGAACTTATGTACGAAGTAATCCCACCTTCTATACCTGCTCTGGCAGTCCATGAGTCCATCATTCTTTATAATACTGACAATCCGATTTCAATCGATGATATTGAAGATTTCCAACACTTAACTATGGATGGGTTAACCCGATGAATGGGTTAACACTTTATATTCATCCGACAAAATGGTCGCCTCACAACGTTACCCTGATCCTCATATAAGTTTTACAAGTGGCTCCGAGTGCGTTAATGTCTCGAACATTTCATGCAAACGGGCTACTCAGCTCTTCCGTCTGCATCTCAATTGTACTCCAACCGGTAAAGAATTCCCCAATCTGCCATGTAAAAACAGATGGAAAACCATTTATAAGAAACAAATCTCCATATGATGCTCATATTGACTATTAAATACTCCACAACGCATTACGTACCATTGAACAACTCTATATAAAGTTGATATTGAATCGCTAATGTGTACTCTGTGTATGAATGAACTCATCTATTTATAGTGTTCTCAAATCAACGTCCCAACACACATAAAGTGACGTAGAAGTTGGGAGAATATGGCTGCCATATTAGAACCAACTGGACCGACAAACATTACCCAGATTTTCCCAAGGTTGAAAACGGGATTACATTCGTACAGTTTGAGCTGCAAGTCAATACGACAAGCAAGGTGCTCGCTGTACCGGATCATGCCTTGGTGCGATTGGAGAGGATCATTTTTGATTTCACTTGGGGAAAGCGCAAACCAAACCTTGTGAAAAGGACCGCTCTGTATAAGACCCACTTAAGCGGTGGGCTTGGTTTGGTCCACCTACCATCTAAACTGCGCTTTCTCCTCTTGAAAGGTGTTTGTTTTGCTTTTGAGAATCCTTCGTTTCCCTTTGCCTTTTTTGTTAGGTTCTGGGTTGGGTTTCTTTTTCGCCACCACTGGCCCGGATCCTTTTCCAATAACCGGCCAAAGGCGACACGCCCTTCCGGGGTGTATAATCAGATTGGTGACTCACTTCGTAGAATCAAAGAGGAGGGAGGGCCACATGTTCTGCTGAACGTGGCCCCCTCTGTGTTATACCCACCATTGTTTCGTTCAATGCTCGCGCCTGTGTTCCCGTCGGCTTGCCAAACCGCCATTTCTCCAGATGTGTGGCGGTCTGTGTCCGAGACGTGGCGTGGAGGATTGCACATGGGGTCCTCGTCACTAACCATTTTCGCCTAGCCAGGTGGCGATTAGGTGATGGGATTTGTACCCGTGTGGGCTGTAAAGCCATCGAGACTATGCAACACCTTTTGCTGGAGTGTCCCTTTGTCCGGTTGGTGTGGGGGTGACATCCCTATGTTCCGACGTCTCTATGTTCCGACGTCTCTATGTTCCGACGTCTCTATGTTCCGACGTCTCTATGTTCCGACGTCTCTATGTTCCGACGTCTCTATGTTCCGACGTCTCTATGTTCCGACGTCTCTATGTTCCGACGTCTCTATGTTCCGACGTCTCTATGTTCCGACGTCTCTATGTTCCGACGTCTCTATGTTCCGACAAATTGTTTGGACTCTAATTTCTTTTGACCAAATTTTTTTCGGACCGAATTTTTTTTGGGAGACTCAATCTCCATTTTTCGGACCAAATGTTTTTGGGGGACTTAATTTTTTGAGACCAATTTTTTTTGGGGGGGACTTAATTTTTTTGGACCAACATATTTTCTGACCTACCTTTTAGGGGGACACCATTTTTTGGACGCACCAAATTTTTTTCAGGAGAAAAAGGGCCCAAAGTTTGTTGGGACCGAAATCAGTGGTCAAAAAAAATTTGGTCCGAAAACATGTTGGTGTCAAAAATTTTGTCCAAAAAAAATTTGCTCATAAAAATATATTGGTCTCAAATAATTTTCCTCCGAAAAAGTTGGTCCGAAAACATGTTGGTCTAAAATTTGGTCCAAAAAAATTCAGTCAGAAAAAATTTGGGTAAAAAAGAATTAGTCCAAAAAAATTGTCGGAACATAGAGACGTCGGAACATAGAGACGTCGGAACATAGAGACGTCGGAACATAGAGACGTCGGAACATAGAGACGTCGGAACATAGAGACGTCGGAACATAGAGACGTCGGAACATAGAGACGTCGGAACATAGAGACGTCGGAACATAGAGACGTCGGAACATAGAGACGTCGGAACATAGAGACGTCGGAACATAGAGACGTCGGAACATAGAGATGTCGGAACATAGAGACGTCGGAACATAGAGACGTCGGAACATAGAGACGTCGGAACATAGAGACGTCGGAACATAGAGACGTCGGAACATAGAGACGTCGGAACATAGAGACGTCGGAACATAGAGACGTCGGAACATAGAGACGTCGGAACATAGAGACGTCGGAACATAGAGACGTCGGAACATAGAGACGTCGGAACATAGAGACGTCGGAACATAGAGACGTCGGAACATAGAGATGTCGGAACATAGAGACGTCGGAACATAGAGACGTCGGAACATAGAGACGTCGGAACATAGAGACGTCGGAACATAGAGACGTCGGAACATAGAGACGTCGGAACATAGAGACGTCGGAACATAGAGACGTCGGAACATAGAGATGTACAGGGATGAGACTGAGCCGGGGAAAAAAAATCTGAAATTTATTGATCGCCGTCCTGGGGGAGGGGTTTAGAATTTTTTGGTCAGGTAAGGAGGGCTTAAATGCAAAATGGTGGACTCTAGATGGAATCTATCACATCAGGTAACTCGCCAAAAAATTGTGGAATTTCTGCTTGTATAATTTATCCATTAGCTTTTTTTTACCAAAAAAAGGCTTTTTTGCTTGCTTTGTGCTACTTGATTCCACCACTGGTCAAATTCGGTGTTCCTTCCCTTCACAGTTCAGCATGTTCGGCCCAAAAAACAAAAATTACTAAAATAAAATACCAAAAAATTAAATAAAAAAAATTAAATAAAAACAATAATAAAAAACGCGAATTATGAGAAAAAACGCGAAAATGAAACAAAAAAAATCTGAAATCCGCGTTTCCACGGAAGAGTCTCATGCCTGGATGTAACCGGTGTGGGAATGGTTTCACGCCTTCGTTATTGGTGCTATTGGTTTCACACAGTGGGCCATTAGTAGTGATTTTCTTTTGTATGGTTTTTGGTCCCCTGTGTGCCCAACCTGGGTTAGGGATCTGCTGTTGTTGTTGTTGTTTGCCGCTGTCATCAGGAGACACATCTGGAACAGCAGATGCCGCCTAGTTTTCGATGGTGACGTCTTGAGGGCAGAGGATGTTGTCCCCCTCTTGCAAAGTGACATTAGGTTGCGCATGGAGGCGGACCATGCACGGCTTCCCGACACTGCCTTTCGTAGACGCTGGCGCAAGCCTGTCGTCTACTATCGGGACGGCGTTCCCCGGATGAAATTTGGAGTGAGTTAGTTGTTAGGTGTGGGGGTTGTGTGGTCGTTACATAATATGGGTTGGTTTTATTTTTTCTGTTCGTGGTTTGGGCTTGGCTTTTTGGGGCCGGTTTTTTTGTGCTTCTCTTGGCCGTGTCATTTTCGTGTCACGTTTAACGCTGCGTTAGTGACAGATTTGTGTTTCTGGGTTTCAGTGGGGATTTGGTTGTTTTTGTTTAACAGACTGGGATTGTTTTGGGTTCTGTTGACCTTTGGTCCGTGTCCGTTTTCTTAGCACGTAAAAAGCACACAATACGACAATCCTTCCATACGCAATAACAAGATATAGTTATCACCTTCGACTGAAAAAACGTTCAAAGCCGTGTTTGCAACCTTTGTCTCGCTGAAGACCATATAATGATGGAGTACCCGGATTACAAGTGCAGGCAATGCGCTTATTACTTGACCCGCCTCGCGGGAAGCAAAATGTCACGGCCAAACGAAGCTACCAAAACCAGCCAACTCTGACAAACAAAACTCAAGTCGAGCGAGCCAAAAATAGTAAATACGGCCACCGACCAGCAGAGACAAACCCCCAACGTTTCAAAAACCACAAGGAGGACCAGTACGCAGCGAAACAAAACACCTCTCCCCCAGCGTCCAAAAAAGGCAGCCCAGATAAACGGCGAAAATGTCCTTCAATCTGAACTCGAATGCCGCACTTCACCGCCTCCAGGACTGCTTGCCAACTGGCAAATTTCCCCCTAGAAGCTATATCGCATCTATTAATTTCCTTGCAATATTTTATTCTTCACAATAGCACAGACACAAATAATACGGTGCAACAATATGTAAGGCTTATTTTGGTAGTTCGGTAACGGTAAGCCGGGCCTTACACTGATAACATCGAACCGAGCGTGAAACAGGAAAGTGAAAGGCGGATACTTCATAATATATTCCTATTTTATTGATTCTGAATAAAACTATAAGTTTGGATAATTAAAATGTACAAAATAAATACAATTACGGAGCCTACTGTTGTACGTCCGTAGACTACGGATGATTAACTTAAACTCCCCGATATGTCTTTAGGAGACACTTAAACCCCTGATTCCAAATTAACAAATTACGACGCGATGCACAGAGCACACGCTCTGCCCTTGAACCCGATTGGTCTAAACTTTTAACTCACCCCTCACCACACTCTTGATTGGTTAATGCCAACCTGATTTGCAGATGAGCACATGCAAATGGGCACTCAACCAATTTGGACGAGTTTGGCTGTCTTCCAACCCCGAATCATTTAAAACAAAACATACGCTTCTAATAGCGCGTGATTTATATCCCGCCACACCACAGCGCAAACCACCAATGCGCGAGCCTTCACAACAGCAGCAGAAAAACAAAACCGTAAACGGTCAACCGTTACACGGTCGGTCCAGTTCTTAAATCACTCCCACAAGCTTGAAACAAAGGAACAATGCCCACAAATATGAGCAGGACCCTCTTAGCTGTCACAGCCGGTCCGTGGGCACAGTCCATCACCCGGTCGCTAATGATACCTTTTCCAATATGTCACCAAGCAATTTTCAAGGCAAGATCTCGCAACCTGCAATTAATCAGCAATGAATGTAGCGGGCTCCAGCCAAGAAATGACAATGAACATCAAGTTTCGGTTACGGGTTGTTATTTGCTGAGATAAAATGTGATTTGTGTGATTGGTAAACTTACTTTACTGATTTAACCTGAAAACCTCAATACATGCAACACAATAAATCATATATATGCAATCAAACTCAAGGACATGTGCAGTTATGGAGTAGTTCAATTACAATACAAACGAATAAGATTAAGGTGTAACCAATAAGGTTCACTCACACTTGAACTTATATAACATAATATGTAGGCTACGGGACATGAATCGACAGTGCGTAAGCACAGACAGTAATCAACATGCATTTACCTCCACGAAAATAAGCTTAGGCCTTAATAATATTAGCACACTGAAGTCACAGAGAAAGATGAATAGGAATAGGAATAGGAATCGGATGCAATACTACGGAGAGCAAGTGCACAATTTCGGCCCAAGAAATAACACAGGAGCCACAGTAAAACGATAAAGAAAACATTTGTGATCCTAAAGGTTACAATTAATACTATGTTGCAATCATACCATATGTCTTCCTTCGGGGACTGAATCCACTAAAATTAATTAATGAAATGGTATATATCGTAAATTGTAGCATCAGCACGATAAAACTACATAGCAAGAACAAGATCAATTTATTTTTAGAAAGGAAAGAGTGGAACGCCGATAGGGCAGAAAATAACACATTGATCAACTAACAACGCTAGGGGTGGCGACTGTAACACTCCCACCAAATTACTTAAAACAATCACCCTTACAATGGCAGTAACAACTTGAGAAAGGACTTTAAACTCAGTCCCCGGGTTAAATACAATATTACGACTTTACAATACATACAATGTTCCAACGAGATTTATGGTGAGTAACTTATAAATGACTACCAAATAAGAACAACTGGTATGCAAATTAAACCAGAACTCCTACAGAAGTAAGTCTAAAACTAGAAATAATACAATCTTACTAACTCTACTATGAGAACACAAAATATGTCAATGACAAAAACAAACCTTAATACATTAGGTCTCATGAGCCAGAGAGAGATCTCTCTCATGTTCTACAAGGAGAACAAGTTTTTGAATGGGACGTTCCAATATGGACATTTTTTTCCTGGGTTGTCCCTTTGAAGTTAAATCTCTAGAACCAACCTTAACTCAAGCTCTCCTCACTAGACCATCTTCACTGGCAGTAGTTGATACTATAACACCAAAGGGCCACTTCATGCGTGAAGTGTTATGATCCTTGACAAGGACAACGTCACCGGCTCTCAGGTTTCTTCTTGGAAGACTCCATTTTCCTCTCTCTTGCAAGGTTTGGAGGTATTCACTCTTCCACCGAGACCAAAACTGTTCTGAAAGGAAGTGAACTCTACGCCATCTTCTTCTAGCATACAGGTTTTCCTTAACAAATTTCCCTGGGGTGGCAGGGCAATGGTGGGCTTCATGGTAATCAGATGATTTGGTGTCAGAGGCGGTTCAGCACAGGGATATGTCATATTTGCTGGTGTATGGTCGGCTATTGATGATTGCCATTGCTACATACAAAAAACATTTCAAAGAAGCATCATCTAAGCGTCCAGGGTACAAGGCTATGGTAGCGTTGAATACGTTCCTGACTGATCTGATCTGGCGCTCCCATACACCTCCAGCATGACTTGAATAAGGAGCATTGAATAGAAAATTACACTGCTTCTCAGTCAGATAGATGCCTAACTCTTTCAATGCAGCTCTCAACTCATTGTCGGCTCCAATAAAGTTGCTTCCATGATCGCATCTTATCTGTGTTACTGCACCCCTGATGGCAATAAAGCAACGTAGTGCATTGATAAATGCGTCAGTAGACAGATTTTCCACCATTTCGATGTGAACAGCTCTGGGGCAGAGGCAGGTAAATATCAACACATAGCGTTTGAATTCCTTGGGGTTCAGTTTTGTGATGAAAGGACCAAAGCAGTCCATACCACAGAAGCTAAAGGGAGGGGACGGCTCAACACGATCCTCTGGCAAATCTGCCATCTTCTGCTCTTCTACAGGTCTTCGAAGCTTTCTGCAAAGAAAACACTTTCTAGTGAAGGTAGCTACTGCCTTACTTCCACCAAGGATCCAATACCCTTGTCTTCTGATTTCGTTAATTGTCTGACCTCTTCCCTGGTGTTTGGCCAGACTGGCAGTAGGCAATTCAGTCATGTGTCCATTTTTAGGCAGTACTCATGCCCAAGACGAAGGCAGCGTCTTGTTTGGGCAGCCCTTGGCTTCGTGCCCGGTCTCCCCACACCTGAAGCAGGTACGGGGCTGACCGGGATACCGCACGTGGGCTTTATGCCCTGCTATAAACAGGAAGGAGGGAATGTCCCAGCAAGCAAGCCGAAGTCGGCCCGACGGCGGCCCGGCTTCGGCACCGAAGTCGGCCCGACGGCGGCTGCCGCCGTAGATTTGGCAGACGGCAAGTCGGCGGACCGCGGGCGGAAACGCCGCCGGGCCACCGGCGGGCCGCCGGCGGCTCGAGGCTGGCCCGCCGGCGGCTCAAAGCAGGCCCGCCGGCGGCGGGCCGACGGCGGGCAGATGGCGGGCCGCCGGCAAATCAGCGCCGATGTCTTTCAATTATGTTTTTTTTTTTCATTTATACTTTAATTTTCTACTGGGACCCAGCTGTAATAGTCAAATAGATTATTTTAAAAATTGTGACAGTTGATGAAATATGTTGATGAAATAGTTGATGAAATATTTCCAGCTGGAAACTAGTCACTGCATGTGTGTAGATTTAAGTGGGTCATTTTCGAAAAGTTTTATTAATTGAATATCCAGAAAGACTGTGGGGACAGCAAAACTTTTAGAAGTGTGTATTCCAGATATAACGACAGTAAAGTGAAACCAAAATTTTAATAAAAACATAAGACAAGGAGCATTGACATAACATTGTCATAATTTATTAATTTAATGCATTTTCCTTTAATTACCAGATGTTTTAGCCATTTATGAACAATTCACTTAAATTATTTGATAAAGCCACAGAATGGAGGAAAAGAGTGAAGCAGATTTATGAAAAAACTTGCCATCATAATATCAAATGAAGACGCCCACCGTGGGCCGAAATAGAAACAGTGTAGAAAAGAAACAATACGTTCGGCGTTACCTCCATTTTTGCTTATAATTATACTGTGGACCATCACAAAGCTGTTTCAACAAGAATAAAGCAAAACCAGTACTTTATATGTGGACTTTGCAACCGGATTGGAAGAAACGCTGTACCTCGTATTGTTGGCCTTTACATCTCATTATGAATTAGAGTTTCGTTAAATACACTGAGTGGAATGTGTTTCCCTCTCAATAAAGAGTATTTCTCGTGAGGAAAAACTCAGTATAACAACCATACATTCTTACAAAAAGTATCATAGGGGAGAGGTACAGTATATGCAATAATTGGACGTGCTGGTGATAAATCTTGACTGGTGGTTAAATATGTCAAATACTACCAAAAGGATGAGCCAAAATATATGACCATATTGGTAAGCATGCATTTGCATATCTTAAAAATTAAACTGCACTAATTGAGATTTCAATTGCATGAAGTGAATCCATGGCTGTAACTGACGTGAGGAACATAATAGATTCTGCAATACAAGAAAATTATGAAGAGTGTAACAATGTAAGTTTAACAGCTTAATATATCTGCAGAAATAAAAGCCATGTACTGCCGAAGGATAGAGCTAAAACGAAAGGTTATTCCTCCTGTTCGTTACCAAACTGAACGTCGAAGTGGCGTTGCTGCCTTGCCTTCCGACCCCCTTCTCTATCAGAGGCTCCTTTGAAAAATTTAACGACCTCCCTTTGAATGTCCACTGCCGTGGAGTTGGAAGTTTGTTGGTTTTTCCTAATTGCTTCTACAGTTGAAAAAAGAAGAAAGTCAAAAAGAAAACTTTTAGTTCCTTACATTGAGAGAATATGCATGTAAGTTCTTCATAATAATACATCGTTTGTGTATATTTTAGAGGAAAGGCAACTTCGTCCTTTTAATATGAACTCCAACCACATAAACCAGCAAATTCCAGGTAGTTTTCCTGAGTGTGTGAGCCACTAGTTTCGCTCCCCATGTTGCAGCAGGGAGTTGTTATGGAAACTGCCTGCTCCCACGTACCGGAGCACGTTCGTCAGTTCATTTGCGGGCTTTAGGGTATTCTGTATTGGCCCCAAATTATAGCATGCTATAATCTTAGTATTGAAGGTGAAGCACATATGAATTAAGTCTCTGCCGAAGATATCTTTGTATACAATTATCAACTAATAGCCTTATCTAATATGCATATCATAATAAGCCTAAGTTCTTGTCTACTGAATTTTTCTTGGCCGTGGATCTGTCCGTTATCAATCGAAAGCGATGCCGGGGACGTTCTCGTTACAATAAGCAAATAGATACGGGAAAATATCTTTGCAAAAAGTAAGGCGTACATAATGTAAAGAAGCAAATATTCAATAAATTGTACGAACTTTCGAGAACTTTTCGAAGGAACAGGTCCTTAAAGGCCAACTTCTCCCCTTGTCCTGTCCAGTTGATGGATATGGCTACACTATTCAGGATCAATTCCTGCAGCATCCTCCTTACTGCAACAGACAAGATCTGCCCACCTACTGACGACAGTGTCAAAATCTGGAAGAAGACAGTTGTGAATCTTTGAGTCTTCATGGAAGCCAGAATTTTCTGAGGACTGCGTTATGCTCCAACTAGCTTCAACTTGACGTTTTTTTCCAGCATGCTTATTTTACACCAGAAACGTGCACGAGACAGTGAGTGATACAATCTACCACAAATCAATAGCTTATTCCACATCCTGTATTCGTGTAAAGTAATATTGCTCCAAATTATATCGTGAACTGCCCAACTTTGAATACCTGTTGTAAAAAAATAATGTCTATACGTACAACGACAACAACTACTTCTATGACTTCGCAAAAACAATACAAGAATCCATGCCGTTACTATCGAGTAACGATTACTCTACTGTGCAGGCACAACAATTTTCAAGGTTCTACCATTGATAAGGTATGTATTACTGTAGTATAGGTTTTTCAATAGTATAGTTGAAGGTTCGGTAAATGACTAGGCTAATGTACAGTAGCTCAATTGACAAGGTTTACTAAATCAGACCTGTCAACCTGTTTGACCCCAAAATAGGGAGAATAACATTTTTCATGGCCAAAAAATAGGGAGCACAAGGGGAAATCGGGAGGTTGGTCATTTTCAACTGAAATGATATAAATACTCCTAAATAAGTATAGGCTAGTCTACTTATGCAATACAGTGAGAGAATCTTCCAATCAGTGCTTCTTGTTGTAGTTTACAGCAGCTGACTTCGCATTCTACAGGGTTTCTTTAGTAGGCTTCCATTTGAAACAGGGAACAGTGGACTCTGGGTACTGTAACTTCATGGCTAATATGCTAGATAGAGTCCCATCAAGCTTGAGACTTAACCGACTGTCTGTCTTGTTCTTGCGAACTACACTCAATAGCTTTTCCTGTTCAGCGTTACTGTGGGAATTACTAAGCATGGGACTAATTGTTGGCTATTTTCAGAAATGTCGCAAGTGATGAAACATTAAAAAACCGGGAGAATAGAATATGAAACCAGGAGATGCGGGTAGAAACCGGGAGTCTCCCGGTAAAACCGGGAGAGTTGACGAGTCTGCTAAATACTTCATAATTGACGCACCCTCGTTATTTGGTAAGCTATTTTAGTAAGTGGTGAGTTCTTGTTTCATACAGTACAACTTATTTATCTATATATAGTGTATGTATTTTTTCTTCTTACATAGGACAAAGTATGGGCAATTACCAAACGTTTCTCAACATTAACATCACTCCGGGCAAGTTCATCCAGAGCTGTCAGAAGTGGAACAGATGAAAGGGGCAAGTTTACATCATCTGGCAGTTCCTCCAAATCCAAATGGGAGGCCTTAAGGGATTGAATTAAATGGGAATTTGCAACTGTTTGGCGCTTCAGGTCCCTTACTTCAGCTTTTATTTCTGCCAAAATCATAAGGATCTTCTTCTGAGTTGCTGTTAAGAGACAAAATCAGAGAAAGTTTTGTAAAAACAACATCACATGTTAAAAGTAGTCACTTTGAAGTGGAAGTGCAATGTGAGAATAGCAGACTGGTACTGTATATACATTGCATTCCCTGGCACAGAAGCACAGTAATTAAGAAAAAGAGAGAAATATTTATCCTTAGTAAACAGTAACTGGAGTAATAGTTTGCACGGTTGCCACATTACCAGTCACCAGTGCTTGGTCAGCAGGTCAAAGAAATGTGCATTCTAGCAGTACTTGAACCTTTATAAATGCAGATCATGTACTATGCAAATATGTTTCAATTTACGGTACTACACACCATTAACAATCAAATCTGGGGTTGACATGGAAGATATGTTCCAACTGGACCCTGCTAGTGACTGGGTAGACCCGGTAGAGTGCCTTGCACTTATTGGTGATACAACAGGATCAGGAGGATTTATATTGGAGGTCAATGGCGTTGTAAGCGGAACCAATGGCTGAATCGGTGGAGGAAGGGTGAAGTTGCTCTCAGCTTCTTCTTCTGTGTCGTCAGAGGAAGACACATACCGGCGATTTTGCCTATGAGTATGAAATGGAAATAGACATTGAGTAAGTACATCACAGAAATTGCCTTTACCATAAGATTCTTGTTGAGAGTATTGTGTCTGATTTGAACATACAGCATTTTTATGTCCGATATGATTTAAGCTGATGATAGGTCAATTTAAATATGGAGCTAGAGTTCATAAAATATTACTGAACTTTCTGAGTTTCATACTTGTTAAGTCAGTAAGGATGACACTTTTGGTTTAAATTGTTTGAGTGAGACTGTACTGTATGTTCACTGTTAGCATCTCTATGACAAAGATCAATGATGGTAATTTTGGAATGTATAACCTGCATCTATTTTTGTAGCAGTTTTGCTTGGTATATTTAAATCGAACATTAGCATATTTATATATTGGACACTTACAACTTCCTGCGCTTTGATGGCCTCTCATCTTCATTTTCAGTAGCTAAGTCTGAAGTCTCCTCAGCCCTTGTCAATAAGATCATTGCCCGTGCATAGGAACCTGAAGAAATGAAACAATTGAAAAAAATCTTGATAGTGGGCATTTGTGATGAACTAGTAAACTATTGTACACTATACAGTGGTATGGTCCTATCTGTAAATGAAAGGTTTTAATCTCGTACAGAACACACATGTACAGAAAGATACACTTTTCTCAGTTTCAACATTTACGTCGTGGAGATGTACAACACTATACAGTGAGATACTGTGGTCTTTGTAGCACCTTGATCCATCAAAGTAACCACAAAGCATAATGTTAATGAAAGAAACATTGTTATTGCAAATCATTTTACACTTTCATTTGAATTAATTGTGTTTACAATACCTGTTGTTGACAGAACCCGAATGGTATGTCTCGTCCAAGATGCTTGCGGGGCTTCCACTGACTTGACTGCCTTCTCAAACCTTGTGGAAGATTTTTATGGTGGCCAGAAGCATTCTCTTTCGCCAGTTCTCCATTGCGATGGAATGACTCCTACACCGTCTTCACCAGCAAATGCAACCACCAAGAAAGTTTGAGTATCAGACATGCTGAAAGACAGTAATGATGATAATGAATAGCCATTATCAGGTACGGTACAAATTCAAAAATGGAGGAGTGGCACTACCACAAAGCTTTTCTTCCGAGGAATAAGGACATATTTTTCCAGGATACTTGAGATTGGAGCATACAGTTTCCCACTGAGTAATTTGATCTTGAATATGCCAAGTTTGGTGGAATCCAGTGGATATGTGAAAAAAATTTCTTTGTGACAAAACTTTTCATATAAGATGAACTTGCTGCCATCGCTGACAAAGAAGTTTCTGGCAAGAATAATTTCTTCACCAATTTTAACACAGTTGTCCCCCATAGATATTTTGATAGTGCAATCTGGAAGGTTGAGTACTTTGTATTGTGAGGAAGTTACCATGGTCTCAGGAATCTGTCCACCATTGTGGGGCTGCTCAAAAAGTTCTTTGCTCTTAGTAGGAAATGCTACATGGTTTTCAGAAAGACGTCGAATAACTTGTTGTAAGGGGTAATTTGCATTCCTAACCATTCTTTTTATCTGTCCCAAATAACTTTCGAAAGGGAAACAGGATACATTGTCCAATGCACCATATTGTTGTACATCCTCTATGAAATGCACAAGTCCATGTACATTGTATGTAATCATGTCATTGCCATAGAGAGTTGCATAGTGCTTGATGAAAGTAACAATTAACTGGTAACCAAGCTGTGAGTAACTGCTACAGTTGAATGGACTCAAATATATAGACATAGCAACAGATAAAAGCATGAAATTTTCATAAAATGGCTTTGGAATGATTCTGTAAAGAACAACTGGACCGGTGTACAAAAGAAATTGCCGAAGCTCTGTGGCTTTCCACCGTTCAAACTCATTCAGAGATCGAGGTTGGCGAGCAAATTCACGTGGTAGAGCACCATTCAACGATTGCAATTTTGCAGAAATTTCTCTGATAAGTTGAGGGCTCTGTCTTGTCTTTAGTGGACCTTTCAACCAAAGCTTTACCAGTCTGCGTGTCACTCCCAAACATACTAGGTGCATGTAGTCTAGAGGGAAGTTAGATACCATACCCAATGAAAGTTGGGATAGTGGAGTTTCCCCTAGATGATGATTTTCATCTAGCATATTTCTAAATGAATGGTCAGTGCGATGATCTGCTTCTGTTTCTGGGAAAGTTACTTTGTTGATGTACACGCCTCTTTGAACACATCTTTCACAGCCGGAGTAGCCACTATGACCCTTGATGTTTTTGAGCATGGCTCTTGCAGGGGCATCACATATGATTGCTGTCATAACCACTGTAAGCTTTTCTCCCTGAACTTGAATTCCATTTTGCTCAACATTTTGGTAGTCTGCTACAAATTCATTCAAAAATTCCAAATCAGTTGGTTTCCTTTTCCCATAGTACAAGCCAATCACAAAAGGACATTTTCTCTCACATGCAGTGATCATACCTAATATGGGCCAAAACTGCGAGTTTGAGCTTTTGAATAGAGGTAAACCATCAATGTTTACATGCAACGTTATTGTAATTCCATTCTCAATCCCAACATGGTAATATTCACCTCCTGAGACAATTGTTGTGTCCACTTTGGTTTGCGTGCCTAGTAAAGTTCTAGGGTCTTTTGGAAGGTCAGGATGGTCATTTTGAAGAATGACAAGGAGCTCAGAGAGTGAAGCATGAGAAATATTATACTTTGAGGCCCATTGCCCAAGCTCAATTTTCAGTGTGGAATTTATTTCATCCCTTCCATCAATTTCACCATCTGAGTGAAAGGTCTGGAACAAATCACTGTCAACACCATCAGCAACATCATTTTCAGACAACTGTTCCAGTTGGTGCAACTGCTGCAGTTGGCTCCTTTTTTCCTTGATATGTAAAGATTTATCATTGTCCTTCCTGGTGTTATCTGTTGGTCCAGAGAAATTATTTTGCCAGCGAGATTCATCTGATATTGTTTGTATGTAGAGGGTCAAAATGTATCCTGTTAAGGAGCCAGGGGTCGTATCTTTCAAAATCCAGTATGTTTGGTCCGGCATAAATGTGTTCAGTTTATGCAATTTGACTGTTATTAGCCAGTCTTAGTACAATTCTGATATTACGACTATCGCGAGAATAGGGCCCTTTTATGGGGATACGGACGGCAATGAGGGGGTCAAAATGTATTCTGTTAGGGAGCCAGGGGTCGTATCTATCAAAATCCAGTATGTTTGGTCCGGCATAAATGTGTTCAGTTTATGCAATTTGACTGTTATTAGCCAGTCTTAGTACAATTCTGATATTACGACTATCGCGAGAATAGGGCCCTTTTATGGGGATACGGACGGCAATGAGGGGGTCAAAATGTATTCTGTTAGGGAGCCAGGGGTCGTATCTATCAAAATCCAGTATGTTTGGTCCGGCATAAATGTGTTCAGTTTATGCAATTTGACTGTTATTAGCCAGTCTTAGTACAATACTGATATTACGACTATCGAGAGAATAGGGCCCTTTTATGGGGATACGGACGGCAATGAGGGGGTCAAAGTGTATTCTGTTAGGGAGCCAGCGGTCGTATCTATGAAAATCCAGTATGTTTGGTCCGGCATAAATATGTTCAGTCTATGCAATTTGACTGTAATTAGCCAGTCTTAGAACTATACTAATATATCGACTATGGAGAGAATAGGGCCCTTTTATGGGGATACGGACGGCAATGAGGGGGTCAAAGTGTATTCTGTTAGGGAGCCAGCGGTCGTATCTATGAAAATCCAGTATGTTTGGTCCGGCATAAATATGTTCAGTCTATGCAATTTGACTGTAATTAGCCAGTCTTAGAACTATACTAATATATCGACTATGGAGAGAATAGGGCCCTTTTATGGGGATACGGACGGCAATGAGGGGGTCAAAATGTATTCTGTTAGGGAGCCAGGGGTCGTATCTATGAAAATCCAGTATGTTTGGTCCGGCATAAATATGTTCAGTATATGCAATTTGACTGTAATTAGCCAGTCTTAGAACTATACTGATATATCGACTATCGCGAGAATAGGGCCCTTTTATACGGACGGCAATGAGGGGGTCAAAATGTATTCTGTTAGGGAGCCAGGGGTCGTATCTATGAAAATCCAGTATGTTTGGTCCGGCATAAATATGTTCAGTTTATGCAATTTGACTGTAATTAGACAGTCTTAGTACAATACTGATATTACGACTATCGAGAGAATAGGGCCCTTTTATGGGGATACGGACGGCAATGAGGGGGTCAAAATGTATTCTGTTAGGGAGCCAGCGGTCGTATCTATGAAAATCCAGTATGTTTGGTCCGGCATAAATATGTTCAGTCTATGCAATTTGACTGTAATTAGCCAGTCTTAGAACTATACTAATATATCGACTATGGAGAGAATAGGGCCCTTTTATGGGGATACGGACGGCAATGAGGGGGTCAAAGTGTATTCTGTTAGGGAGCCAGCGGTCGTATCTATCAAAATCCAGTATGTTTGGTCCGGCATAAATATGTTCAGTCTATGCAATTTGACTGTAATTAGCCAGTCTTAGAACTATACTAATATATCGACTATGGAGAGAATAGGGCCCTTTTATGGGGATACGGACGGCAATGAGGGGGTCAAAATGTATTCTGTTAGGGAGCCAGGGGTCGTATCTATGAAAATCCAGTATGTTTGGTCCGGCATAAATATGTTCAGTATATGCAATTTGACTGTAATTAGCCAGTCTTAGAACTATACTGATATATCGACTATCGCGAGAATAGGGCCCTTTTATACGGACGGCAATGAGGGGGTCAAAATGTATTCTGTTAGGGAGCCAGGGGTCGTATCTATGAAAATCCAGTATGTTTGGTCCGGCATAAATATGTTCAGTTTATGCAATTTGACTGTAATTAGACAGTCTTAGTACAATACTGATATTACGACTATCGAGAGAATAGGGCCCTCTTTGGGGATACGGACGGCAATGAGGGGGTCAAAATGTTTCCTGCTACGAAGCCAGTGGTCGTATCTATCAAATTCTAGTATGTTTGGTGCGGCATAAATATGTTAAGCTTATGCAATTTGACTCTAATTAGCCATGATAATTTCATGATAAACCGTTATAACTTGTTATTAAAAATGATCACTTGACCACCCATCATATGAATCAGCGCTACGATTTATTTGAAACAGTACACAACTTAGTGTTTTCTGGGGTTTTATTCTTGCAAATCTAGCGTTTATTTGTCACATGTCGCTGGTCACCCTGGCAAAAAAAGTTTTCCCATTGACTTTGTACACGCTACAACTCCCAAATTTCCACGTTGACTTTGTACACAGAATATCCTGCTAGCAGAATATCCTGCTAACTTCAGGTGGGTATTTTGCACGTACCTTGCGTGCATCTCCCACATTGACGTATTTCAGTGTTGTGCTGGTACTGTGTTAGGCCAGTTTAAAGGTTATTTTTTACCGAGTACTGTAGTGAATTTTGCATAATCTGTGATAAATTCAAACATGCGAGTACGCATTTCGGTTTGACATAGATTAGGCGTACTGAAAGGATACAGTCTACATACGTTGTGTGTCGCATGTAGTAACTTTCCTGCTTAAATCAGCGAGTCAAGCTGAATTATTCTAGTTCACGTTGGGCCTCTAAAGTCTGGCTAGGCTTTCGTACGCGATCAGATTTATGTTTAGATTTATGTTACACAGTTAGTAGGCCTAACGTGTCAAAGCTAGAGACAAACACACGGTCAAATAAGCTCGTGAGTTTAGGCCTTATATCAATGGGTTATTAATAGGCCGTATTTTCAGTGGTATACAGCTATTCACGACGAGTATGTACCATACCCTGTCGAGAACTTGGTAATTTGACATGAATTTTAGCCTAGGCTTTAGACTAGGTAAGGCACTTTTAATCGATCCTGTGTAGGCTATTTAATAATAATTGTGGTAGGTCTAGCAGCAAGTACCGTAGGCCTAGTTGTTGTACTAGTCCTATTATTCTAGCCTTTGTAGTTCAAAGGCTATAGAATAGAACTAGTAGTATTACCACTATTGTCCTATGTACAATACTTGCAAAAGTTGTATCATATTATTCAAAAGTTATATAAAGCTGGGGGTGGAGAAACCCAACTCTAGTTTGAATGGCCTGGAGTTATTGTACAATGCGCTCGATTTGTTTATTAGTTAGTATAATGAGTGTATATTAATTGGTATTACTGTACATGGAAAGAATGCTAGGAAGTAACAGCATGTCATTATCAATTATGTAGCCTAGGCAAAATATACAAAGTATTCTTATTGGAAGAAAAACATGAGCAAATAATGCTGCGTAGGCCTATAGTAATACAAAGTGGCTATTCTTACGACTAGTTGTAAGAATAATTTATAAATACGCACGCGCAGTTGCTTTAACATGGCTATTTTTACAACTAGGAGTACTATTTTTACAACTAGGAGTAACAATAATTTCCAGTTAGGGTTGTGGTTAGGGTTACCCCTACTACATGCGCAGTTGCTTTATTTACTTTACTGTGCTTGAATTCGCCGATGTCGTAAGAATAGTTTATAAATAATTGTTACTGTCACATTAGAATGGTATAATTTAGTTCATTTGTATTTGTATGACAGAAGAAGTCAATCTGTCAGCTGTTTATTTTAGAAAGTTTTTTTTTGGTAACTTTTACTTTAGTCAATGCTGGTTGTTGTTGATGTTGGAAAGTAGTATCCAGGGATGTAGGACAATTTACATAAACCCTAATCCCTCTATTCACTACAAAAATACAAGGTAGCATAATTGAGTATGTATACAAAAGAAACATCACCAGGTCAGGGCATAGTATAATAATACAAAGGTACAGGGTAGCATAGCATAGCTAGTGCACACAAAAGAAACCTACCAGGGCAGGACATAGTCAAGATGACAATGTATTGTATTGCCAAGTTATGCAAATTGATGCACTAGTAATTATATGTGACATCACATCCGGCCAGTTAAGTGAGTGTTGGATAAGATTTTTATTCACTCTCCAAAATACCATCATCGGATTGAGTCCTGCTAGATCTCTTAGCTGAAAAAGACGGAGCTACAGCAGTGAATAATTTTAAGCAATTTCAAGAGGTAGTCCGAAGGACAACCAAACAAAGAAAGGTTGGTAGTCCTGCGCAAAACCAGGTAGTCCTTCCAAATTTCGGAGTAGATTTGACAATGACTCGAATAAAGGACTAGACAAGATGTGGGACTAGTCAGTGATGTATTGATTTTCTACAAAACTACAGGTACAGGATCGTCGCCATCATCATCACCACTCTGCACTGTAACCACAGGATTTTCATCATCATCATTCACCATCATCACTCTCTACTATCTCCTTTTCAGCTTCCACAGCGGGGGTCCTCTTCCCATATGGGGGCTGGAAGGGGCGTCTCACACGTTTGGCAACTGAGTTCCAGAAGATAATCGCCGGTAACGGGTCGAACTCTTTAATGCTCGGCCCTTCCATCAGTATCCTCAGGGTACTAGTTAGTGTGGTACTTGTCAGCTGGTTTCTCCAGTCGGTTTTCACGCGTTTCATCTGACTAAATCCCCGCTCACATTCCACAGAGTGAGCAGGGATTGTCAGGATGAGATCCACCAGTGAAAATAGATTTTCAGCATCGACTCTATACTTGACTCCAAGCTGCTCCCATGATGCATTGTACACTGGTTTGTAGCTGTGGAGAAAAATGGAATAAGTTCAAGTTAGCTGACTGAGTTGGTGCTGTTATACTACATCACTAGGAATAGTTCTAAAGAGCTTGGTTTGCATAGATAGGGGGACAGGGTGATATAATTATTATATAAAACAAACAAAACATTTGATTTTTTAATTGACAACTCACTCTGTGTAAGCACTTTCTTTGACACTTGACCATTCCATCTCGATTGAATTTGTGTTCGTGCCAGCTTTTTCAAGGACTGGGCTGAAGTAATCCACCAGTTCTGCAATCTCAGCATCACCAAAGTCTGAAAGAAAAGAAAAACAAACCTACTGGAGATTTGGAATACTGAACTACATTTGATCAAATGTCAAATTTGTTCATCATACCATGTTACATGATTCAATCATGCACACGAAAAACCCACCTCTTTCTGCCTCAATGGGCCAGGACTTGAAATTGATGACTTTGGCTGCTGCAAGTTGTATGGCATCAATGTCAAATCTAATGTTGATAGCCTCTGTGATGCTGGTGACTGCAAGATCACACTCGGCTTTGTTGATTGGCTCTCCCTCGATCTTGTGGCCATGGAACGTACCGTCAGTGGCTGCCCTCTGGAACTGTCTCCATGCAGGTCCTTGTCTTTAACAGAAAGAAAAGTGAAACTTCAGTAATTTGAGCATATACATTCAAAATCAAAACCAAACAAGTTCTGATAACTAAGGATAAGAAAGTAGTGGAGGTAATTGTCAGTCACTTACTGTGATTTCAACTTGTCAAGAGAGGTCACCGTGTCTTTCACAAGTTTGGGCATTTCAGGTAAATTCATGTCCATTCTCTGGAAAGTACGAGAGAGTCGTCCCAGGATGTTGGTTACATCTACCATGAAGTGGAGAAACCCAAGGAATGGCCTGGATAGCAATAACTTGAGGAAGCCAGCACTCTTTCCTTTGGAATCATTGCTTGTCTGGTTGTGTTCTTTGATCTGAGAGTGTTAAATAAATAATTGCATGAAAATACAATAGGCCTAAGTTTGTTGAAGTTATGATAATGGTGATGTTGTTGGTGACAAGCTTAAGCATTAAGTACAAAGCAATGATTACCTCATAAACATCAGGATTTTTTTGTATGCCAATGCCTAGCCTCTGAGAATATTATACAAATATCAGCTGTTTTAACTTAATATTGCTACTGCTTGGCTAATTTTTATTGCAATTCTCTAAAATAATATGTGCTTCACCTTCAATCTTGAGGAAAAGAATAATTAAAAATGCTCCAAATTTTGCTGTACAAATTTTCGTTGATGCATATACACACCTACTGTCTGACCCTGACCTATAAATAAGACCAGCGATGAAGTCTAGATGCCATGTGTACATGTGAATTATAATTAATTTTTTTTTCTGCTGGGAATTTCATTGATCTCCTATATTTCTTTGCTAAATTTGGTAAACATTTTTAAAAATGTAGGCCTAGTACTAATTTTAGTAAGCCTGCAGTAGGGGCCCTCAGTACTACTATAGTGGTACTAAACATGTACACAATTTTTCTGGCCGTTCCCGTTTGCCACTGTAAATGCACTTTTTAACAGGTAGAAAGTTCCTTTTTTTCTATATTTTTATTTGACATTTGGAAGAAATTTGAACAGCTATTACACTTTATCAATTAAGCAGTAAATCCCACCAAATCAACTCATTAAGTTCTTTATTAAGGAATTACAACAGTTGACACGACTTACCTCATTCTGTTTCGTTAGCTTGAATGATCAACTTTCCGACTTTTCTTGCACTTCATAACTTGGCGCTTTTTCTCTTTTCTCCCTTATGCGCATGCACAATGTTATAGCCGCGCCCACATTGCCACTACTTCTGGCATGAGCTCATGCGTCGAAACGAATATCGTCTGGTTCACTTTCCTTGTGTTCTGGTTCGATGACGGGTAGCAACGTCTCACGTAGGCTTCAAGTATACGTGATCGGCGGCAAACGCGTATGGGAAGCCATGTAAGACCATGGAGCTCTGGTAAGACAAACACTGCATAATATATCCGCGTATTAATTTGAATATATACGCGTATAATTAAATTCGAACAAATACGTGTATATATTTTTAACCAATCATAAGGTCCAAATATATCCGCGTATTAATTCGATTATAAACACGAATTAATTCGAATACATATATGAGGATTAATTCCTCAAAATTTTTAACCCAAAAGGTATACAAAAAGTCAAATTCGTGACATAAAAGGTCAACATTTTGACTTTAAAGTCAATATTTTAAATATTTTAATATACTTGATAGGATGAAACGAGATTTGTTTTATTTTTAATCTCAACATTTTGAGATAGAAAGTTAAAAATTATGAGATAAAAAAAGCAACATTTTGAGATTTGAGGACAACTTTTTTCCTTCCTTTGTTCCTATTAAGCCTCCGTGTGTAGTTGACGAATTAACTCCCATATATATATATATATTGTGGCGTATTAAGTCATGATGTGGTCTAGATTTAGTACGTTGGCCAGGGCGTACGTCAATATAGAGACTAACTTTGTCATCTCTCATTTATTGAACTGGCGAGGCTAATGCGGGTGACAGATATAAGACATGCAATATATGATTTAAAACACGTATGAATTCGACTTAATACGAGGATATTAATACGAGGATATATGCGGTGTTTGTCCTATATGGCTTTGCCATATACACGCGGCGCCGATGCAGCTTTACTGGATCGGAACGGCCGGTGTTATATTCATATATTTAACATTTGCAGTAAATTAACACGTAATCCATAAGTCCAAGCGGATCTGTTATTAGGATTATATAACGATAATCTGACGGCAAATTTAATTTGCTTATCTATTACCGATAAATTTCCAGCTTACGATATGAACAGGTCACTCATAACGGCTTAAATACGTAAAGTAAGCGATATCGGCATGACGCCTCCGGCTCCCCGGCGGTATGCCGCTTACTGGCCGCCGGTGGCATCTCGGCCTTCATCCGCCGGCGGTAAACCGCTTCTTTACCGAGGGCGGCTTGCCGCCGGCGGTAAACCGCTCCTTTACCGCGGGCGGCTTGCCGCCTGCTCACCGCCGTCGGCCCGCCGGCGGCAGGCCGACGTCGGCAAGCCGCATGTTAGCATCAACCTCTCCAGGCACAACAACAACCTTGCTCTTCAAAATACTGAAAACTTGCACCGGTGGAACCGCTTGTTCACCGGTGAAGGACAACTTAACAATCCGAGAATCACGGCGCAATGCCGTGATACCGAAGGTGGCTAGGCCACAGGGGAGTAACAAAAAACAAACAAACTAAAGACAGGATAGTGAAACTACAAACGATATACGAACTGAGGAAAGCACACGAACACAAGCTATCACACCCGCCTGGCGGGAAGTACAGCACAGTACAATAACAGCTGTAATAGATGAAGAGCGAAAAACGTCCGCAGTCCACGAAAGCCAACGGGTTGTTTTGAGGGTGTGAACAGTTCTAAATGGATGAGATAGTGATGAAAGTGTCCAAGGACAAAAGAACCATTTTCCTCATTGGGTTCTCATATTACATCTTGCAACCGAGCGAGGATACTTCGGTACACCTACAACGATCGCGAGGATATCGCGAGGATCGCGCGAGGATCGCGCGAGGATCGCGAGGATACTTCGGTACACCTACAACGATCGCTTCTCGGCCTTTTGGCTAAGATCATGTGTAGTATCTGTTCCCTTAGGGAATGGTGATACACACCTGACGATGATCACACAGTCACAGTCCCGATGCAAGGGGACTGGGGCTGAGAGCGGATCAGTCGTTTGGTAGTTTGGTTTTCGTGCCCAGGTTCTTTCCTGGGTGACTTTTTCTTAAAAAGTACCTACAACGATCGCTTAATACACTCTAAATGAACGTGGTGAAATTTCACCAGTTGGTGAAATTTTTATCAGGAGTTGCGTTTATATGCTACCCTATATATCCTGGTTGTTTTCACCAAGTTGCCTGGTGAATGAGATTATATAACCAGGAAAGCGTGGTTAAATTTCGTGGTGAAATTTGACACTGTCCTGGTTAATATGAATGGGTATTTCACCTCATTCCTGGTGATATTAACCAACATTTTTTGGTTGATGCTAATACTATCCTGGTTAATATTAAATATTTCACCTCTTTCCTGTTCAAATTTACCACACTTTGCCTGTTTGGTGCTAATACTATCTTGGTTAATATTACAATGTTCCACCCCTTTCTGGTTAAATTAAACATTTCCAGGTTGATGTCACCATTATCCTGGTTAATATTAAACTGATCTTCCACCTCCTGGTTAAATCACCCCTTTTCTTGTTAATGCCACCTTATTATCCATTTAAGTTGCAATGCATTCATATTGAAAAAAAAACAGAACATAAATTAGAAAACATCATCAATGTTAATGAGAGCTAACTTTATTTCCATCTCCATTACTTTTGAATTTTGAGTACTAAGTGAACTTTCGCAATTTAGTTTAATCTATTAATGAATTAATATAAGTAATGCAATACTGAAATCAACATTTTTAGGACATCTTAACAGCATAACCATCGTCACATGCTGAAGCTCTGATTGCTCGACATGAACTCTGAAATGTAACAGGGATACCAAGACCTTGATCAGCACTTTTGCCCAAGGATACTGTAGTGAAATGTATTTTGCGTTTTTTCGTATTGTTGTCTGTTATATAACATTTGGTAACTTTGTTTGACCATACCTGAAATTGTTCAGATTCAGCTGCATAATTATTTGCTCATGTTTAAACGAGTACCTTGCGTGATTGGCTTGTTGAACCCTCGAGATTTATGTTACGTAATAAGTCCTTTTCAATGTCCTTTGATATATATATTGGGCGCACACGGAAAAGGGACCACTGGCATTGGTTGCGTTTAGCCAGAACACGTAATTTATATTTCAAGATCTGAGATCCATGCGAAGCCAATGGAAAGTAATGCCACGTAAGCAGTTCGTAATAGTGTGTGCTGGACGTTCTCGACATTAAAGGGCTAAAGAGGTATTTTGGTGTTTATATATTAAATGCTTAAAAGTTAAATGCTTTCTTCATGTGTATTTGATGGTTCATGTTTGTGCAATAGTGAAATTTATGTAGTTTTGTTTATGCCAAAAAACAAATTATCAAAATGTATTTAGTACTGTTACGTTGGAATGCGAGAGGTCTCGATAAGTAATTTTAACGAGACACAAGCCTGGGTTCGTTTCCGTAAGGAACACAGACAAATTGACGAGTCTAGAGAATTTGAATGAGAACGTAAACTATATTGAACAATGGAGTTTGAACTAACAACAACAAATGGTAATTACAAATATATAAAAAATTACTGAAACTTAACAAGATAGGATACACTTTAAAACACGCTGGTCTCTTCCAACGGCGATATCCCTCAGCGGCCACGACCTCGATGACGACGATTCTCGGTCCGTTGTACCGCGAAATTCACTGGTCCTCGACGAAGTTTCTCGCGATCCCAGAAACAGCAGTCACCTTCTTTCCGGCGATGCTCCAAAATAGAAGACGGACTTCCAGCCTCAATAGAGTGAAGCACAAGTCGAACTTCTCGCCGACTAAATATTACCAGAGTCGGTTCAAAATCAGCTTTATAGCCACCAACTCCTGGCGTAACGAACTTCCTCAACGGAGACAGAAATTCTTCACCTTCTCCGAAATAAAAACTGGAAAACTGTATTTTCACAGCAAAGTCCTCTTCAAACTTCTGAATGGAAGTGTACAATCAATCTTGGTATCGATATCTCAATCCCTCAGAAACTACTGGCAGTTGAGCACTGACGATATATAGTAGAATGGTTTAATATTTGTCGTCGCTTGTATTCGTTCAGAAACTGAGAAATTCTCCGATCTGGGCGGGCTTTTATATACGATTCGCCATGTTCAGTGAGTTCAGTTCTGTTCTCGTGGAGTGCGGACGTGTTTTCGGCTGCTCTCCACCTTTCGTTGACCACACCTTTATTGTGTTTTTACGTTGGCCCTTCATTAGTTTACAGTTGTGTTTTGGATTTGTTTCGTTTTGTGTATAGGTGCGTGGCTTGCCACACCCCTAGCTGTCATGGCGGATCGCCGTGACAGCAAAATCGTATTGTTGAGTTTTTCGGGGGAGGCTAAGGTCGTCCCCGTACAAGTTTTTTCAGTTTTGCGTTCTGTTGGTTTAAAGGTCCCTGGAGAGGTTGACGCGCTTCAGCGTAAACCTCTCCGGGGTATGAATTGTTTTGATGTACGGTTTACCTCGGAGGCTGCCCGCGTCCGAGGCGTCCATGTGTTGGAGGGAGTTGAGGGACTGAAGGTCACACCGTATGACAGTTCGGTGTGGGTGACAGTCCTCCATCTCCCTCTGGACATGTCTGAACAGGTTGTTGTGCGGACACTGGGGCGTTTTGGGAAAGTGACCGGCTACGAGGAGCCGGAATTCCTTGAATGTAAAGGTGTCAAGACCGGGACTAGACGAGTTAGAATCGAACTCAAGTCCGATATCCCCTCTACCTTGTGGGCTAATGGGCACAGGGCCCACATTGCATACCCGGGCCAGCCTCGCACTTGTTGGAGGTGTGGGCTGGAAGGGCATGAGGCCAGGTTGTGCCCGAACAAGCGGTGTAGCCGCTGTTTACAGGTCGGGCATACCCTGGCCGAGTGTAAGGGGATATCGTTTGCAACTCGTGTGGGAAAACGGGCCATCTCGCCCGTTTATGCCCAGACCGCTCATACGCCGCGAGAGTGGCTACGGGCGTGGTTGAAGCGGTCCCTGTCCCGGCCTCTGACACCGTACCACATGATGCTCCTGTCATCGCCCCAGTGTCCGACACTAGCGCCCCGATGGAGGCTTTGTTCCCCCTTTCGTGTCCGACCTCTCCCCTGATCGAACTTGCCGAGACTGCCAGCCTGCCCACTGAGGCAGAGCAGGACAAAACGGCGGAGATGGTACTAGCGGAGTGGCACGCGGCGCAGGATGCCGCTTGTACTGGTTCACCGGTAGCTACGCCCGCTATCGGTGATACTAGTCGGGCCCCGAGTCAACCGGCCCAAGAGACATTAAGTGGCCCAGATTCTGACTCGCCAATGGAGGACTGCACTACAGCCTTATTAGTTGTGGCTAAGGAGTCCTCCGATTGGTTTGATGAGACAAAACAGGCCACTGATCTCATTGACTCGAGTGGCCCTTCCACCCTACCCGCAGCCGCTTCCGCTATACCGGACACGATGGTCGCTAGTGGACCTCCTGTTCCTGACAGGGAGGTCCACTCGATCAAGGTTGACGAGGAGTTAAGAACTCTGCTCCCTCGTAAGAAAAGGGGGAATACTGTTAGGGGCTTGAAAAGACCCGTATTGGGAAAATTTCGCAGGTAATGCGCAAGCCTGTCGTCTGCTATCGCGACGGGGTACCCCGGATGAATTTTGGAGTTAGTTAGTTGTTATGTGTGGGGTGGGGTGTTTGTGTGGTCCTTACATAATATGGTTTGGGGGTTTTCTGTTTGTGGTTTGGTGTTGGCTTTTTGGGGCTGGTTTGTGGAGCTTTATTGTTTTGGTTCTGTTAGCCTTTGGGTCCGTGTCCTTTTCACGTCACGTTAAACGCTATATTTTATACATTTGTGGGTTAGTGAGAGATTTCTGTTTGTGGGTTTTCAGTTGGGTTTTTGGTGGTTGTTAAACAGACGGATTGTTTTTGGTTTTGTTCACCTTTGGTCCGTGTCTTTGCACGTAAAAAGCACCAAAGATCAAGACATCCATGGGTTCAGTAGTTGCCAAAAGGCCACTGGAAATTGTAGCAATTGACTTTTACAATGATAGAGCCCAGTTGTGGAGGTGTAGAAAATGTGCTAGTCCTTACAGATGTGTTTACAAAATTTACGCAGGCTGTTCCTACAAGAGATCAGAAAGCATCAACAGTAGCTCAGGTTCTATTCAGAGAGTGGTTCATCAAGTTTGCTATCCCAGAGAGAATCCACAGCGACCAAGGCCGGAACTTCGAGAGCCGATTAGTCCAGCAGTTGTGTAATTTGTACAACATCAAGAAAACCCACACCACCCCCTACCACCCGGAGGGCAATGCACAATGCGAACGTTTTAACAGGACAATGCATGACCGCTTGAGGACATTGTCTACGGATAAGAAGAGAAAATGGCATAAGTATCTTCCTGAATTGGTGTATGCATATAATATGACACCACATACCACCACTGGATACTCCCCTCATTATCTATTTTTTGGAAGAGAACCAACATTACGCATTGATCATTTGTTGGGTATTGAGAGTGACGAGACTTGGATGGCAGATCACCATCAGAGGCTAAGAACAGCTCTTGATATTGCTGCATCCAATATTGAGAAGGAAGCACAACGACGTCAGAAACAACATGGCCAGGCAGCTCCCAATACTAGTTTACCAATTGGCGCCAGAGTACATACCAGGAACAGGAAAGTAAAGGGTAGAAACAAGATACAAGATTTCTGGGACGATATCCCACATAAAGTTATTTACCGTCCTTATCCTGATGGTAACGTGTATGTAATTGAACCCCTTGACGGAAATGGCACAACAAAGACATTGCACCGAAGAGACAAACTTGATTCAAAGGAATTGGTTCAAACTTTGGAACCTGCAGGGCCAAGTGAGGAAGTACCTGCTGTTGACGCCCTAAGCCAGAACTCAGATGAAGTAATCGACTCAGCTTGGTGGGTAGAGAATGTCAACCCCGACGCCCAACAGCCGTAACGATAGCAATAAGTCAATTGAAATTGCTACAGCGCCTATGCCTGATGCAACTAACACTACAGCAGTGTTAACACTACAGCAGTGTAAACTAACACTACCATGAAGTTCCCAGTGACTCTGTTGATATGAACTGATACGTAAACGAAAAGGATTTAGGGAACAACACCTTGAGGCGTTCATCCCGAAGTAATGCTGGTGTGCACTCGAACCCTAGTAAACTTCCCAGGTCTGCAATTCAGCAAGAGGTTCGAACTAGTTATGTTGACCCAACTGTTCTAGCTAATATATCTCAAACTCAGCTCCTGTTGGCACAGATGCATGCCAAGTGTTAGTGTTGATTCCTACAATTATATGCTTTTGTGTGTTCGTTAGATTTAGGTTGGTTTGGAAAGAATTCTTTTCAATTTAATTTTATTGTATATATGTTGTTGTCGCCACTCAAGCACTGTCTAGATGTTTTGGCAAATGTATATGTATTCAACCTTCCAGGTATTAATTGCCTATATAGCAGAGCTTCGTCTATCACATTCCTGCATGCAGCATTGTGCAAAATAGTTCATTCGGATTATGTATTATTGCTGGGATCTATTTCAAGATTTGCATGTAACTGTATTATCTCGATCAGTTGTATTCAGTCTATCTTGTCATTTTGTAACATTTGCTCATTGATACTCAGTTTAAAAAAGGGTTAGCAATTGCAATTATGTATTTTGTCTTGAAATACTTGTACATGAGAGTGTTGAAATGTAGCATGATATGTTACAACCAATTTTATAGTCTTAAGTCACACCGACTACCATATGTATTGGACTTACTTGACGGCATCCCAAAGCAGGTTTGAAAGGCTTGCTTGTTTTTTTGTAAATATGTTGAAGTTAAATATTCTGTCTTGTTCTTCTGATTAATGTCAGGGACGACATTGTTTAAAGGAAGGGGAGGTGTAACAGTGGTAACCCTTACCGATGGACTTGGTAAAAGGCGACGAGCGCCATCTATTTGACTTTACTACTTTTTTATGAGAATCATTTGCTACAACAACAACTACTTTTTGTGAATGGTCTTATCATCCTTTTTACAGAGCCATTCTTGTGCATGACAAGAACATATTATATTCAGGGTAAGCTTTCATTCGTGATTGTATGATGGGATTTAATTGCAGAGTGATGAAGAGTGTATTTGATTTCAAAATTGCTGTCAATTAAGTAACTTAAGTAACTTGCCTGTCACCGTAGATCGCCATTCACCACCGTGCTATCATAACGCACGTGTGTTGTGGGGCCTTGGCCTTGACGTTATATCTTTGTAACAATGTGCACTACATCGACCGTTATGTGTTTGCTAAGTTGTATACTAAGCTTATACTTATCCCTTATAATTAGTAACCATGTTTCCTGGAGATGGGTGAAGGTGTAAATTAGTATTAAAATGTAACATCAGACCTGAGAGATCTATAATCTCCTTAGCAACCCAATTGTTTAAATGAAGTTGGTCACATGACATGTCACCTGATATTTTCTTTTTATTTCTTAAAGTGATTTATTTTAATTCTTTTTGTTGAAGTAATTGAGATTGTTGGATTCATTTAGTGCTTTGCTATGACCAACATCTGAGAATAATGAGACAATATTCAATTAAGTAAGAACAATACTCAATGTTTATGACTCCTCGTCACTCATGTATTGGTTCTCATTGCACATTTAATTTACATTAATTATCCATGATAAGTAATTACCTTAATCTTGTATTTATGATCCATTTGTTTTGTCTTTGCAGGGTTTTTATTTCTTATTGTTCTTTTCCACTGAATAAACACGATGGCAACATGAACCTGTGTTTTTGGTCATTACACCTGCTATGGGCAGTTCAGTTTATTGAGTTTTACACCAACTGGTTATAGCCTAGCCTGGGTAAGTTTTACACTCACATGTTAATCTACAGCACAAAGGTCTATGCATAATTTCACTAGAAATGTGTGGCTTTGATTATGTGTGCTCTCAGAAGTCAGAAGCTACCGTACACCACAATTACTCGAATTAGCACAATTACTCGAAAGAAAAAAAGTAGTCACTAGAAGCGGCCGTTAATTAGGGAAGGTCTTGCTTTGAGTATGACACACAGTAGGAATATACTTACTTAGGTCTAGACTTTGGCCTAGTTCTGAAGTGAAGGTACTTACTATACAAATACAATCCTATATTATCTCATAGCCCGTAGTGTATTTACTACATCAGGGAATGAATCTGGCCTAGCCTAAGAACGTAAGGGCTAACGTTAAGCTATACTTATCGCGCGCACTGACTGTCTCACAGAAATTACAAAATCGACATGGTCCCGGTATTTCACCTTTACATTTAAACACTGATTTAAGGTTACTCATACCCCATTGATCTAGCAAGAATTTGACTTCGTCATCTGTTGTCAGAATTAAATTGCAAGGAAACCACAATAGCAAAGGTGCTTTTCTTAGATTTCTCAAGTTCTTTCAATACCGTCCTACCAAATCAATTAATCACAGATCTGTCAGGTTTCATCACTGAACCATGGCTCCTACACTGGCTTGCTCAGTTCTTAACTGGGTGGTCAAGACACGTTAAATTGGAGAATGGGTTGTCAGATAGGTCAGAGATTAAAGTTGGAGTGCCTCAGGGTGGTCCATTGTCTGCTTTACTCTTCACATTATATACGGATGAAATCAAGTCTGGTGGTCATATCTCAATCACAAAATATGCCGATGACACTGCTATATTATGCAAAATATCTAAGAGTTCATCTGTCAATGATCAGCTGAACTATCAGCAATCAGTCAACGACTTGGTTTCAACATGTGATAGAAAGAATTTGTTGCTAAACGCTAAGAAGTCGAAGGAAATGTGCTTTGCTAACATCAATATAAAACATCAAGGTCTTCTGTCTGCAAAATCACAAGGTGTCACCATACATGAATCTGAGGTAGAACGAACATCAAGAACTGAATACCTAGGAGTATGCATTGATGATAATGTGACGTTCACGTCGCATATCTCGAAAATCTTGAAAAAAGTGTATTATTTTGTTTCAAGTCTTGCCTATTTTGTGTCATTCTTTATGAAGGTGCAAGGACAAATGTGTTCAGCTCCTTTATTCTGCCACACTTACTTTATGCTGTTCCTGTATGGTATCACTTTATATCATCCTCTGACAAGCATAGACTGATGAGATTCCTTAAGTATACTTCACGTATATTGAATGTAAGCCAGCTATTACTGAAGGATCAAGTAAACACAGCTGCAAAGAATGAATTTGTAAGGATGACAAATAAAATTAGAGATGACAAAGATCACCCACTACATGGGCCACTTAATTGTCTGTTGGTGAAAGCTACCAGGAATCTTAGGAACCCTCATATCTTGCCAAAATATAGAATTAAACTTTATAAGAACTCTTTCATCTACCGTGCTGCAATTTACATTCAATTTGGTATTTTGGAACCTATCATTGAATTTTTACTCATTGTTTCACCTAGTTCTAGTAATGTATATAGTTTTAACGCTTTCTTGATGTGCAATGTTTTGAACATCTTATCTATCATGGTTTTCGTATTCATTTATTTTTGAGTTTCACATGTGTACTCCTTTTTATAAATATGCTATATTTATACTGGTTTCAATAAATGAAATGAAAAATGAAATGCAATAATTAGATGGTTATTTGCACATTTCTTCGTTGTATTTGAAAGTTTCTCCAGATTGCGACTGTCTTCGTAGGACGCTGCTAGATCGAACGTCTTGAGTAGCGACTACCAACCAATCAGACGCGAGGATAGCAATATGCAAATAATCTATTTTCACCAGGGTTATGTTAAGATCAATTTACGCCATGACGGATGGAGCGTAACAAGGATGATGTTTACTAACGTACCCAATAACCAGGATAATGTTAGCAAATTGTTAACCAGGTTGTTTTTAGAGTGTATCATCAAGTGTCGAATCCTATCATCATGCCCAGAGGTATTCGCAAGAAGAACGTGCCGTACCCATGTGGTTCGTGCAACAGGTATTGCGATAGTAACTGTATTAACTTGTTTTAAATGGTTTCACAGCCAATGTGAGGAGCTCACCCGAATTCACATGTCAAGATCAACTGTTGCATATCATTGTTTCGAATGCAATACTTCAATGGGTAAATTCAAATACGAAAACGCACTCCGTCGTCTTTCTGCTGCATCCACAAGCATTAGTTCCTTGGAATCTGCCGTTACCAATGAAGACATCCACCTGCGTTCCACTCGTATGACAGAAAGTCCCCTGAAGCCGGTGAGTATACAAATAAACCGTTATTAGGGGTTTTTTGGTCGATTTTTTTCAACCGATATCCTTCATATGTTCGTTCGTTTTCGCGCACTTCCCCCCCCCCCCTTCGATATTTACCAATTTTGTTCGATTTCAACGGATATTGTTTGTTTTTGCATACACACACGTTTACACGCACACGTGACTTTTGTTGATATAGTTGTTCAGACTCGCTTTAACCCCGATTTGTAGTTAATGTTTAAGTGATTTTCTCCTGGTTTTACGGGTTGATCTAAAAACCATCTGTTGTTTGTATCGTCGTATAATCCATGACATTTGCTAAGAAACAAATTAACTACAAGTTAGGGTTAAAGCGAAACTGAAACAACTATCTGAAAACTGGGCGTCGTGGTCAAAAGTGGTTAAAGGCAGTGGATCTAAGGATTACAGGTTCGAGCCCTGGCCAGATCATTGCGTTGTGTCCTTGGGCAAAGCGCTTTATCTCCATTGCCTCTCTTCACCCAGGTGTATAACTGGGGACTTGCGAGGTAACTTGTAAATATAGTTGCGTGCGCCGGTTTGTGGCTGCACCCTATGGGAAGTCCCCCGGGGCACACGTGGTTGTGGTGCCCCAGGAGAGATTGTTTGAATTGTGCACCCTTTGGTGTGTAGGTGGGACAAGTTACCAATGACCAGGGTTAGATTGTAAAAGTGGTGTGAAAGGGCCTTCGCCCTATACAAAACTATAAACCTAAAATAAGAAAATAATAATAAATGTGAGCAAAAAAAATCAGATTTTGGACACAAATTTAAAAGTGTTGTCTAAAATATTATTCATGCGAAAGGTATTTTTGGGTCCCTAACATGCAAATTTGGATAGAGGTTGTTGGAAATATACAATTTTATTAGGTGCTTAGGGCATTAAGGGTGTACAATGTCTACGTTTGTTTGGTGTTACCCCTTCCCCGACGAATATTATTGATTTATTTATTTATTAATAAAACGCATTTATTTTTTCCGATGTATACTGCTCCAGTGGATTAGCGATCAAAAGGATATATAGAAAGGTGTGGAGGTAACATAACACGCGTCCCACTCGAATCCAATGGAAACGGAAATTGTCTTTTGAACTCTTTGTCGATAGCACTATACGGTACAGAGTGTCATGCAACAGAAATAAGAGTGAGAACATGCATTGAAATCAACACAAACAAGGAATGGTATCGCAAAGAATACAATGAAACTCGGATCCCACTTATATCACCAGACATCGAGGAAGATTGTTTGTCGGCAGCCAGAGAAGGAGGTTACTATATTTTATACATTTGTGGGTAAGTGAGAGATTTCTGTTTGTGGGTTTTCAGTTGGGTTTTTGGTGGTTGTTAAACAGACTGAGATTGTTTTTGGTTTTGTTGACCTTTGGTCCGTGTCCGTTTCTTTGCACGTAAAAAGCACAGGTTACTCTTCGGGATACACAATGGCAGCCGCAGCAACCGTGCTTCAACGACCTCAGTTCGTTCAGTTCAGTTCAGTTCAGTTCAGACGAGTTCAGTTCAGTTCTCGTGGAGTGCGGACGTGTTTTCGGCTGCTCTCCACTTTTCGTTGACCACACCTTTTTGTGTTTTTACGTTGGCCTTTCCTTAGTTTGCAGTTTGTGTTAGTGTAGTTTGTGTGTTTTGGGTTTGCTTCGTTGTGGTTTTTGTATAGGTGCGTGGCTTTGCCACACCCCTAGCTGTCACGGCGGCTCGCCGTGACAGCAAAATCGTATTGTTGAGTTTTTCGGGGGAGGCTAAGGTCGTCCCCCGGACAAGTTTTTTCAGTTTTGCGTTCTGTTGGTTTAAAAGTCCCTGGAGAGGTTGACGCGCTTCAGCGTAAACCTCTTCGGGGTATGAATTGTTTTGATGTTCGTTTTACCTCGGAGGCTGCCCGCGTCCGAGGCGTCCATGTGTTGGAGGGAGTCGAGGGACTGAAGGTCACACCGTACGACAGTTCGGTGTGGGTGACAGTCCTCCATCTCCCTCTGGACATGTCTGAACAGGTTGTTGTGCGGACACTGGGGCGTTTTGGGAAAGTAACCGGCTACGAGGAGCCGGAATTCCTTGAATGTAAGGGTGTAAAGACCGGGACCAGACGAGTTAGATTACAACTCAAGTCCGATATCCCCTCTACCTTGTGGGCTAATGGGCACAGGGCCCACATTGCATACCCGGGCCAGCCTCGCACTTGTTGGAGGTGTGGGCTGGAAGGGCATGAGGCCAGGTTGTGCCCGAACAAGCGGTGTAGCCGCTGTTTACAGGTTGGGCATACCCTGGCCGAGTGTAAAGGGGATATCGTATGTAACTCGTGTGGGAAAACGGGCCATCTCGGTCGTTTATGCCCAGACCGCTCATACGCCGCGAGAGTGGCTACGGGCGTGGTTGAAGTGGTCCCCGTCCCGGCCTTTCAAACCGTATCACCTGATGCTCCTCTCATCGCCCCAGTGTCCGACACTAGCGCCCCGGTGGAGGTTTTCAACTCCCCTTCGTGTTCCACCTCGTCCCTGGAGGAAGTTGCCGCTCCGGCCGAGACTGCCCACTAAGGCGGAGCAGGACAAAACGGCGGAGATGGTATTAGCGGAGTGGCATGCGGAGCAGGATGCCGCTTGCACTGGTTCACCGGTAGCTACGCCCGCTATCGGTGACACTAGTCGGCCCTCGAGTCAACCGGCCCAAGAGACATTAAGTGGCCCAGATTCGGACTCGCCAATGAGGACTGTGCTTCCGCCTTAGTAGTTGTGGCTAAGGAGTCCTCCGATTGGTTTGATGAGACAAAACACGCCACTGACCTCATTGACTCGAGCGGCCCTTCCACCCTGCCCGCAGTCGCTTCCACTATACCGGACACGATGGTCGCTAGTGGACCTCCTGTTCCTTGTGACGAGGAGCTAAGAGGTCTGCTAGGTCGTAGGAAAAGGGGAAACACCGCTAAGGGCCTGAAAAGAGCCGTATTGGGAAAACATCGCAGGTTATGACACCAGACACCTTATCCCTCGTCACCCTTAATTTGAATGGGATGAGGGGTACCCCAAAAAGGCGACGGATTTTACAGTTCTGCAAGTTGCTCCAAGTGGATGTGGTCCTTTTGCAAGAGACCCACATATCTTGTGAGAGTGATGTTCATCTTTGGTCCTTGGAGTGGGGAGGAGGCCTTTATGCCTCCTTTGGATCAGGGGCATCTTGCGGGACTGTAATTTTGGTGTCCCCAAAACTGTGTCATTGTGTGGGAAAAGTGGAGAAAGACCATGAAGGTCGGGTGGTGTGCATACACTTAAGGCTCACGCGGGGTGAGTTGGTGGTTTGCAATGTGTATGCCCCCAACCGGCCAGCATGTAGGAAAAATTTCTTCACGGTGTTGCCATCCTTTGTACCGGGTAAGGCAAATTGTATCCTTGGGGGGGGGGGGGACTTTAACTGTGTCCCTCACTCTGCGTTAGATAGACGTTCGAGGAAAGAGTCCCCCAATTGTACCACCGGCATGATTGAGCTAGGCTTGTTTGTCAAGCACCGAGATCTTGTGGATGTTTGGAGGTCCCAAAATCCCCAGGTGGTTACTTGTACGTGGCATAAACCAGATGGAACAGTTTCATCCAGACTCGACAGGTTTTATGCCCCGCGCAAGTTTCCTCGATCTCGGTGCTCGATTATTTCATGTCCTTTATCTGATCATGACGCTGTTGTTTTGCGCTTGCACCTGCCGGAGTCCTTTCATGTGGAGAAGGGACTTTGGCGGCTGAACACGGAAATTGTTAAAGAGCAAAACTTCAAGGAGCAATTTGTCGAGAAGTACAGAGGATGGCAGTCCCTCAAGCCTGCTTTTCCCAATGCGTTAGTCTGGTGGGACGAGGTCAAGTCTCTCATCAAGCAGTTCGCAATAAGGTATTGTGTTGAGAGAGCTCACCAACGGAGATTCAAGTTCCATTCCTTGTGCAATAGAGCAAGGGATGGTTCATCGTCTGATCTGCATGCACTCGGAGTGTTTCTCGATGAGAAACTGCACGGAGCCCGAGTGCGTGCCAGAATCCAGTTTGTCGAAGCGGACGAGAAGCCCACTATTCGTTTTTACCGGGACGACACCAAGTCTGTGGTTGACCGCAGAATAAGGGCAGTGTGTCATCCTGGTGGGGTCGTCGTGGAGAGCCCGCAGGCAGTCCTAGGGGTATTTGGGTCGTTCTTTTCGAACCTGTACTCCAGGGCTGCTGTTAGCGAGGATCTCCAGGAGGACTTGTTGTCTGGTATAGACAAGGCCTCCCCCCCCCCCCCTGAGAGTAAAAATGATAGCTTGGGCTCCAATCTCTCCGTTGGTGAGCTCTGGACAGCGGTAGCAGCGATGAAGAAGGGAAAGTCCCCCGGTCCCGATGGCCTCCCGGCAGAGTTCTATAGGACCTTCTGGGAGGTCCTCGGTGGGGACTTGAGAGATGTGTTCGCTACCGCTTTCCAGTTGAATTACATGAGCCAAACACAGCGGGTTGGAAATATTGTTCTCCTCCCAAAGTCAGGAGACCCTTTGGACCCTAGAAATAGGCGTCCAATAACGCTGTTAAATGTGGACTACAAAATCCTGGCCAAAGCATTAGGAAATCGCTTATCGGACGTGATGCCGGATATTGTAGGTCCTCCCCAGACTTGTGCTGTGCGAGGCAAGTGTATTCAACATAACCTCTGGTTGATGAGGGACTTGATCGAGTTTGTTAAAGTTCGTGATTTGCCATGTGCACTGGTCACACTGGACCAGGAAAAGGCCTTTGACATGGTAGATCACGACTTCCTGTTCAGAACCTTAGAGTCCTTCGGATTGAACTCCGTATATATTCGTTGGGTCTCGTTACTATACAAGGACGTCACAAGCATTGTCACTGTTAACGGATTAACTTCTGGTCCCTTCCCGGTTCGAAGAGGAGTCCGTCAGGGTTGTCCCCTCTCCCCGTTGTTGTATGTTCTCTTCAGCGAAGCGCTTAGTACCTCGCTGGACAGATGCTTTGGATTTCGACCCTTCAACGTACCGGGTGGGGCTAGAGTTAAATGCGTGCAGTATGCCGATGACGTCACTTGTATTGTGTCGGACCTCGCCTCCTTCAAGCCTTTATCGAAGGTTTTGACCACCTTCCAAGAGGCTACTGGTGCCAGACTGAACAAGTCCAAGACCAAAGGGCTGCAATTGGGAGGTTGGCGCGGCCAATCTCTCCCGTTCGATGCTACTTGGTCAGATGTCATGATCAAGGTAAATGGCATCTGGCTAGGTTATGGTGCCCCGGAGGCCACCACTTGGGCCGAGAAGGCTGATCAGGTGGAGGCAAGGCTCGACACATTCAGTCACAGGTGGCTCTCCCTCCCTGGGAAGGTTACAGTTGTGAATAGGTTTATTGTTCCTCTCCTTTGGTATCCTGGTACGGTGATCGCCGCACCGGATCATGCCTTGGTGCGACTGGAGAGGATCATTTTTGATTTCATTTGGGGAAAGCGCAAACCAAAACTTGTGAAAAGGACCGCTCTGTATAAGACCCCCTTGAGCGGTGGGCTTGGTTTGGTCCACCTACCATCTAAACTGCGCTTTCTCCTCTTGAAAGGTGTTTTTGTTGCTTTTGAAAATCCTTCGTTTCCCTTTGCTTTTTTTGTTAGGTACTGGGGTGGGTTTCTTTTTCGACACCACTGGCCCGGATCCTTTTCCAATAACCGGCCAAAGGCGACACGCCCTTCTGGGGTCTATACTCAGATTGGTGACTCTCTTCGTAGAATCAAAGAAGAGGGTGGGCCACATGTTCTGCTGAACGTGGCCCCCTCTGTGTTATACCCACCATTGTTTCGTTCAATGCTCGCGCCTGTGTGCCCGTCGGCTTGCCGGACCGCCATCTCTCCAGATGTGTGGCGGTCTGTGTGTTGCAAGTCACTAGATAGCCGTCTCAGGGACTTGGCGTGGAGGATTGCACATGGGGTCCTCATCACTAACCATTTTCGCCTAGTCAGGTGGCGATTAGGTGATGGGATGTGTCCCCGTGTGGGCTGTAAAGCCATCGAGACTATGCAACACCTTTTGCTGGAGTGTCCCTTTGTCCGGTTGGTGTGGGATTGGTTTCACGCCTTCGTTATTGGTGTTATTGGTTGCACACAGTGGGCCATTAGTAGTGATTTTGTTTTGTATGGTTTGTTGCCCCCTGTGTGCCCAACCTGGGTTAGGGATCTGCTGTTGTTGTTTGCCGCTGTCATCAGGAGACACATCTGGAACAGCAGATGCCGCCTAGTTTTCGACGGGGACGTCTGGAGGGCAGAGGATGTTGTCCCCCTCGTGCAGAGTGACATCAGGTTGCGCATGGAGGCGGACCATGCACGGCTTCCCGACACTGCCTTCCGTAGACGCTGGCGCAAGCCCGTCGTCTACTATCGGGACGGAGTACCCCGGATGAAATTTTGAGTTAGTTGGTAGGTGTGGGGGCTGTGTGGTCGTTACATATTATAGGTTGGTTAATTTTTCTCTTTGTGGTTTGGGGTTGGCTTTTTGGGGCCTGTTTGTAGTGTTTTATTTGTTTTGCTTCTGTTGGCCTTTGGGTCCGTGCCCTTTTCGCGTCACGTTAAACGCTGCGTTAGTTGGAGATTGATGGGTTTCAGTTGTTGCTTTACAGACTGGGTTTGTTTTTGGTTTTGTTGACCTTTGGTCCGTGTCCGTTTCTTAGCACGTAAAAAAGCGCGTGCTTCAACGACCACTGGCTTTAGTGTACCCTCCTCTGAATGGATTAATCGACAAGTCCGTATCGATTTTAAATACGACGTTCCGGCCAAGAGACGTAACTTCCAGGAATCCTGTGAGGCGATAGACACAACGGATAACACAAGTGGCAAGGGTGACCAAGAAAGTCAAGTACAAGAAACGCGTGGGAACATTCCCGATTCGAATTTCCTATCAACACCACGAACACCACGATTTTGAGCACCACGAAAAATGTTATACCACTTGAACGAATCCCCAACGGAAAAAACACAATTCGTACTTTATTATTTGTAAGAAAAGTAACATGAAGCGTAAGGAAAGCGGGCGTCGCTATGAATGCCACGACGACTGTGGGGTTTGGCTCAGCAGCAGCGGGAACTCTACGAAGGTGCCACATTTGATAAGAGAGAACAGAACGGCTGCTTAGGAAGGCTCTACTATAAAAAACGGAGAATATTGTACGGAACGAATGATCAATAAGAAAAGAGCGTTTGTCCCATTGGAACCCCACAGGCGCGTCGCCAAGGGGGGGGGGAGAGGGCGGCAGCCCCCCCCCCCCCTTGAGCATATCTAAATTTTTTGGTTAATGTGTTTATGATATCGCTAGTATTTTCAAAAGAGAAAATGCTAAGATGCGACTTACAAGGCCTGGGAAGTGCCATTTCCAGCGATCTGGGAGGCATTTTCAGCCAAAATTTTCTTCTACGCTTCGCGCCAACCATTGTGGCGCTACGCTTAGATAGTTTGCAATGCCGAATCTACAGTGTCGCCCCTCCCTTGGCAAATTCCACGCTACGCGCCTGGAACGACAGCCTGGTTAGGAGGAAATATTTGAAGTTTATAGACTATATAATAGAACTCAAGAAAGACACTATATAATAGAACTCAAGAAAGACACTAATTTCAAAAGAAGAATCACATTCGTAACGCAGTCTCCGTGGGGATTTTGTCCGATAAAACCGGTCGCCTTGGTAGAATATATCGGGAATCATCCAGGCCTTCAACCACGCGGAAATAAGAAAGATGTTACCAACGTAGCCCAGCATATTGTAATTGAAGAAATAAGCGATTTAGCCAAACTCCAGCCGCCGAAAAGCGTCTACAACAAGCTAGTGTACGATTTCTCAATAGAAGATGTGCCGAGAAACACGAAACAAATCCGAAATAAAAAGTATAACGACAAAAGAGAACTACTACAGCCACAGGAAAAGGAAAATAACGCAAACGCATCCTTTCACACTGGTGAAGAAATAGAGGATTTAAAACGGTTTTGTTGTTCTTGGGGAAGTGTACTTGGTGTAGATAGGTTCTTACAACAACGACGTTTAACAATCAATCAGTCATAAGCAGGGATACGAAGGAACATCCAATATTTTTCGGGTCAATGCTTCTACACGGAACATCAACAGTCAAAGATTACTACGATTTCTTCTCCCATCTTCGCTGTGAACTGTCATCGACTCGATGAACTTACTGTTGGTAGCCACGATGAAAAAGCCCTCAGAAATGCATTAAAATGCGCCTTACCAGAAGCTCGATTAATCTATGGCACCTTAAAGAAAACCTGTCGAACTACATGCAAGATAAAAGTTGGTATGGGCAAGAAGGAACGACAGGAATTGCTCATCACCGTATTCGGGGATAACGGTGTACTTATGAATCACAATTTGGACTTTGAAGAAAATGTTGACGAACTGCAACTTAAAATGGAAAAGGTGTCGAGTCAACTAGGCAACTAGTTTCGCAAGCGCCTTCGCCCTTTGATAACTGAGCACCGAAACAACGTCAGAAAAAGTAAGTGCAGTTAATTGGAAGCCACAACCGACCCTGTACGAAATCGTGTCCGCAATGTACACGGACGTTAAACGGACACGGAAACTACCAGGTAGCTGATTCTTACAGTGCCTACGCCATCCTATATTTTAAATGGACCGAGCTTAACGGGAGAAAAGAAAAGGTTCATGACAGCCAACACGGTCTCGAAGAATTTCTTTATGTCGGCAAATGGTTTGCTGGAGGTACCACACACGCCAAGCACAGGGAAGAAACCAGGACAGCGGAAACGAGTTCGTCTGCTGATCTGAACCCACAATCATGAACTGTCTATGTTTTGTCTCTTCTCATCAGTAAAGACGTCTTCCTCACTTCAATTTTGTTATTCCTGCATTTCACACCCTGTAATTATTGTTTTGCCGACAGATTCTCCTGAGTAATTTCTGTAAATTCACATTAATTAGCCGAAACTTGAAATAGCAATTTCTTTATATCAATTCCAGAGGTCATCCTTTTATATACTCGTTGTAATTTGGTATTTGTTTATTTGCTGCGCTGTCTGTAGCTTCAGAAACGTTTTCAAATGATTTTACCATATCGGACCCATCACAGCCAGGACAACACACCACCGGAGTTTAAAATGTGTCCTCATTCGGGGAATTACAGAATCAACGATCGGCAATGCAGATATCACAGTGCTGCCATCTATCTGTAGTTACAACGTTTTGAAATAGGAATCCACGTCCTAGGAACGTAGGTCCGGAGTACAATAGCTACCATTGTGAAGGGTTATGGTTGTGGCTAGCTACATAACCTCTCACCAAGGGCGTAGGAACCGGGGGGGGGGCTGGGGGGCGCCAGCCCCCAGTGAAAAATGTGGAGGGGCGGAAGTATCATTCCGCCCCCCCGCTTCGCAAGTCAGAAAACCCCTTTTTCATTTCCAAATGAGAAAAAGAAATCTCATTTGGAGCACCAAATTGCATCTAAGGCCTGGTGAAAATACAAAATTAAGTTTACAAAATGGAGTGGGAGTTGAAGCGTGCTATATTGCACCAAATTGCATCTGAGGCTACCTGGAAATGCCAAAAATTCCAAAGGGGAGGGGGACACCCCCTCCCCCAGGCCGGCCATCAGTCTTCAGCCCCCTCCCCCCACTCAAAAGTACCTTCCTACGCCACTGCCTCTCACATAATCCAGCAGAAAGGGACCCCGTGGCCTGATGCGTCAGGACAAAGGAAGGCGGACGTAGATTCCTGGGGGACTTGGATTAAGGTGTTACCACTAAGATTCACTCACACTTGAACTTATATAACATAATATGTAGGCTACGGGGCATGAATTTGGGTAAAATGGCCAGCGGAACCCAGATTTGTTGTCAACATCCATCCCAAATGATAAAATATAATATTAAAACTGACTCCGGTGGTGTCTGATAGTCATTTATTTCGCCTCCGGTTCGGTTTTGCATGGTCCGGTATGGTACGATATGGTCCGGTATGGTAATTCTGCATACCCGGTATGGTCCGATATGGTACGATTGGGTCCGGTATGGTAATTAGTCATACCCAATCTATCCGTGTGCAATTGCAGTAAGTAACTTTTCACACCGAACCTACTCAATGTACAATCTTGGACAATTGTTTTTAAACACTTGACGATGAAAGAGGGTCAGAAAAATTAATGGCCTTACATGAGTTATATAAACAGAGACAGGTAATCCCCCCCCCCCCCCCGTTCAATGTTGGTTAAAAATGCATTAATTTCCATTTAGTGCAAAATTTAGTGGATATTTATCTGGCCAAAACTTATTTCATTTAAAATAACTACAATAAACAGCAGAAATTTTCTATCCGCACTTACGAAAAAGTAAATTGTTCGCAATGACTATCTTGGGAAACAGAAAAAATCTCAGGTGTTTCAAGTGATTTTTACCAAGATTGTAGTCCTACCAATGGACTAGGTGTCTCCAATGATTGGGTGCTAAGCTTTTCCTTCAAAATCTTCCTGCTGTGGTGAAAACATTACGCTCCTAGTGTTACAGTTGCCATCCCTAGCGTTGTTAGTCGTTCAATGTGCTATATTCTGCCCTATCGGCGTTCCACTCTTTCCTTTCTAAAAATAGATTCTTTTTTCTTGTTGCTATGTAGTTTTATCACGCTGATGCTACAATTAACGATATATACCATTTCATTAATTAAATTTAGTGGGTTCAGTCCCCGAAGGAAGACATAAGGTATGATTGCAACACATTATTAATTGTATCCTTTAGGATCACAAATGTTTTGTTTATCGTCTTACTGTGGCTCCTTGTATTATTTCTTGGGCCGAAATTGTGCACTTGCTCTCCGTAGTATTGCATCCGATTCCTAGTCATGTTAATATGTATAGTACAGTGTGTAAGGCGTATCTTTCTCTGTGACTTCAGTGTGCTAATATTATTAAGGCCTAAGCCTATTATCTTGGAGGTAAATGCATACTGTTTACTGTGTGTGCTTACGCACTGCCGATTCATGTCCCGTAGCCTACATATTATGTTATATAAGTTCAGGTGTGAGTGAATCTTAGTGGTAACACCTTAATCTTATTCGTTTGTATTGTAATTGAACTACTCCATAACTGCACATGTCCTTGAGTTTGATTGCATATATATGATTTATTGTGCTGCATGTATTGAGGTTTTCAGGTTTAATCAGTATAGTAAGTTTTACCAATCACACAAATCACTTTCATTGTAAAGTTAAAGGTTGTTACTTCTCAGTTTTGACGGTTTTATCAGAGGTGTACAGAGTAATTTCTTGGCTGGAGCCCGCTACACCTAGCCTTCGCTACTTTTTGGTTCGTGAGGGTAGATTTAGTGTATTTGTGTGGAAAGGAGACTGGTAAGTATGAATGAAGTAAATTGTGGTTATATGTAACTTCATTGAGTGAACTTTGAATATTTGCAAGATACATACTTACCTGTCTCCCTTAACAATTGTACTTGACAATTGTCTCCCTTACCTGTCTCCCTTGACAATCTACTAATGTACATGGATGATTGGCAATTGCAACATGTGTGTCAGTAGATTTGATAATTAACCCCCTGGGTGCATCGAAAGAGTATATTCATTCATGGATGGAGATAGGAGAGCACTGGTCTCCACGTCCTCACTCGCGGCTCGTCACTGCACTGTGTACCAGGTATCTCAAGCAGGTGCCCAGGGCAGCCAAACATATCCCTGAGGAGCCTGCGCCCGAAGCGTCAAATGGCGCCATTAAGAATTGCAACACCCAAAAGGTGGATATTATCCAGCACTGAAGAGGTTAAGGAGGGAACAGGCAAACTTAATATGTTAAGAAATATTTTTGTATTGCAGATACCTCTTTCTCTTTCAACCTTGGATCAATTTCCTGACTTGTATTTGCTTCAGCATCATCAAATCAGAAGGCTCAACAAGGGCGAGGTCTTCAGGCACATCTACACCAACTGTTCTGCAACCATGACTGAGAGTTCAGTTCAGTTCAGTTCTCGTGGAGTGCGGACGTGTTTTCGGCTGCTCTCCACCTTTCGTTGACCACACCTTTATTGTGTTTTTACGTTGGCCCTTCATTAGTTTACAGTTTGTTTTAGTGTAGTTTGTGTGTTTTGGGTTTGTTTCGTTTTGGTTTGTGCATAGGTGCGTGGCTTTGCCACACCCCTAGCTGTCATGGCGGCTCGCCGTGACAGCAAAATCGTATTGTTGAGTTTGTCGGGGGAGGCTAAGGTCGTCCCCGTACAAGTTTTTTCAGTTTTGCGTTCTGTTGGTTTAAAGGTCCCTGGAGAGGTTGACGCGCTTCAGCGTAAACCTCTCCGGGGTATGAATTGTTTTGATGTACGGTTTACCTCGGAGGCTGCCCGCGTCCGAGGCGTCCATGTGTTGGAGGGAGTTGAGGGACTGAAGGTCACACCGTATGACAGTTCGGTGTGGGTGACAGTCCTCCACCTCCCTCTGGACATGTCTGAACAGGTTGTTGTGCGGACACTGGGGCGTTTTGGGAAAGTGACCGGCTACGAGGAGCCGGAATTCCTTGAATGTAAAGGTGTCAAGACCGGGACTAGACGAGTTAGAATCGAACTCAAGTCCGATATCCCCTCTACCTTGTGGGCTAATGGGCACAGTGCCCACATTGCATACCCGGGCCAGCCTCGCACTTGTTGGAGGTGTGGGCTGGAAGGGCATGAGGCCAGGTTGTGCCCGAACAAGCGGTGTAGCCGCTGTTTACAGGTTGGGCATACCCTGGCCGAGTGTAAAGGGGATATCGTTTGCAACTCGTGTGGGAAAACGGGCCATCTCGCCCGATTATGCCCAGACCGCTCATACGCCGCGAAAGTGGCTACGGGCGTGGTTGAAGCGGTCCCTGTCCCGGCCTCTGACACCGTACCACATGATGCTCCTGTCATCGCCCCAGTGTCCGACACTAGCGCCCCGATGGAGGCTTTGTTCCCCCTTTCGTGTCCGACCTCTCCCCTGATCGAACTTGCCGAGACTGCCAGCCTGCCCACTGAGGCAGAGCAGGACAAAACGGCGGAGATGGTACTAGCGGAGTGGCACGCGGCGCAGGATGCCGCTTGTACTGGTTCACCGGTAGCTACGCCCGCTATCGGTGATACTAGTCGGGCCCCGAGTCAACCGGCCCAAGAGACATTAAGTGGCCCAGATTCTGACTCGCCAATGGAGGACTGCACTACAGCCTTATTAGTTGTGGCTAAGGAGTCCTCCGATTGGTTTGATGAGACAAAACAGGCCACTGATCTCATTGACTCGAGTGGCCCTTCCACCCTACCCGCAGCCGCTTCCGCTATACCGGACACGATGGTCGCTAGTGGACCTCCTGTTCCCGACAGGGAGGTCCACTCGATCAAGGTTGACGAGGAGTTAAGAACTCTGCTCCCTCGTAAGGAAAGGGGGAATACTGTTAGGGGCTTGAAAAGACCCGTATTGGGAAAATTTCGCAGGTAATGCGCAAGCCTGTCGTCTGCTATCGGGACGGCGTACCCCGGATGAATTTTGGAGTTAGTTGTTTTGTGTGGGGTGGGGGGTTTGTGTGGTCCTTACATAATATGGGTTGGGGGTTTTCTGTTTGTGGTTTGGTGTTGGCTTTTTGGGGCTGGTTTGTGGAGCTTTATTGTTTTGGTTCTCATAGCCTTTGGGTCCGTGTCCTTTTCACGTCACGTTAAACGCTATATTTTATACATTTGTGGGTTAGTGAGAGATTTCTGTTTGTGGGTTTTCAGTTGGGTTTTTGGTGGTTGTTAAACAGACTGGGATTGTTTTTAGTTTTGTTGACCTTTGGTCCGTGTCCGTTTCTTTGCACGTAAAAAGCACCATGACTGCCTCTTCTAAGATATTACGAAAGATTTCACATACTGCTGACTTGATGTCGTCCATCACTCCAGACACAATTCCTACATGTTTTAGTGGAACTACAAGAGCATTTTTTCTTCCATATGCAGGGAGTGGGTGGTAATCAAGAAGATCCTTGCTGTTAACACAAAGCAATTTGTTCCTGTCGACACTAGATTCCAATGAAAATACATACAAGTGCATATTCAGAACTGACTGAAGAACCCTTACAACAAAGTATACTTGCAGGTTCCCTTTGATCACTGAGAATAGAATCTGTCCAAACAATAGCCCCTGATCATCTTGTTCAACTGTTGCACTAATTTCATTCAAACATGCTTGCAGTGCCTCATTATGTTTCCAGATGTAAAGGAACAGTTTGTTTCGCATCAATGGTTATGGGGAAGAATGTTCCAGCACTCAAGTAGGATTGAAGTAACTGATGCATTCCTGCTAATGTAAGACACCGGTTTTTGAAGTTCTGCAAATAACGCACACATCGTTTCAAATACGAGTGCTTACTTTCAAATCTCATAGTCCTTGTTCTAATGACAGGGCCAAATTGTAGTATCAACATAGGTTAATGCTTAAGGAAATGGTGTTTTGGCCGCATTCTACTCTCAGGGAAAAGTCTGTAGTGCAACTCTAAGTACTTATTAATAAGAAAACTCCGATTAGCTATTTCAGCCTCATTCATAGTAGGAGCACATAAAAGTTCCACCATATCATGTAACCGATGAAAGAACTGCCAAACCTGGTCCAAAGAATCTTCAATTCTAATCCCCAATAAGTACAGGCAATAATCTAAGAAGGCACCAATTCTCTACTACCTGTCCACCCAAGTTTTCACCATTTGGATTTGCTTCTATCTGACCCGAGGTATTTGAAACTGAGCTATTGTTCTATTTATGTCGGTGTATGTTAGCCACTTCTTCTGTTTTATGAAATAGCTTAAAACCAGTGCCACATCATAATTCAAGACCCCTTCAAATAGGTCATAACCAAGACAATGGGGCAAGCATGAAGAGACATGAAAATATTTCATTAAACTTAACCCCTTGTGGAATTGTTTGGTTCACATTCTGTTGGACTTCCTGTACTGCTATGTTGTTATTGTCTGAATTTCGAATGGGTCCAACACAGCACATGGGTCTTAATGAAATTCTGCACTTGTAGAGGAGCACCACCTACACCAACATAGAGTACTACTAAAGTTTTCCACAAATCCACCAATACAATGTGAACCAAGATTATCTCCGGCAATAAATTTAATGTACCTTTTACTGGCTGCTGCACACCAGCTATTTCAAAACCGTTCAGTTGAAGGTTCCTGAGATCGTCAATTAATGTTCGAAGCAACTTGTCAAGTCCAAAGTACTTAAACTCATTCTCATTGCACAGGAGTACTGGCATTGAGTGATCTATACTCGACCGGCTAGAAACTAGCGGATTACATACTTCAAAAGAATCTTCATAGAGGATTAGTTTTTAAAGCATGTGGATTTTTATGGAAGGAAATGTTAGCTTTAAAAACAGCACCGTCGGTTATATCGTGAAGTACCTTTTCTTCACCAGGTTTGTGGTTACCATGATACACAAGAAACTTGGTACACTGATACTCATTTTGAACTGACTTGTTTTTCAATAGGCTCTCCAAAGAGTCTTTGATAGAGATGTACTTAAATTCTCTCTTTATTGAAATCATTTCTGTCCAATTTAAATGAAATGGGTGCAACATAAATTGTTTGTTATATATCGATTTACGAATATAGTCTGGTCGCAGGGGCCCAGCACTACAATCCGATAATAGGTCACATGATTTGAAATCATTCATCACTTCCTTTGCTGTTGGTTCTGACATGGAGGTAAAAACCTCTATGGTTCTGGTATGTCTAGATCATTGGCTAATGATCAGAATATTTTTGGGAAAATAACTGTCTGGCCTAGGCGGTGTATGTCATGACATTGTTCTATAATGTGCTGGATGGTTGAAGGAATCAGGTACTTTGATTCCAACTGTAGGTAAAATAACATGACATTTTGTAAAAACAGACCTTCAATATTATGTTTCTTCCAAAACTTCAATCGCATCGAACGAATCTGGATCAAATGTTGCATAATCATCGGTGTCATATTCTGGCTCTCCAAACTAATTTTGTATTTGGATAAGTTCTGCAGGAACTTGATCAACTGTGTCTGACTTGTGATACCTTGAGAAATGTGACGTAAAAGACGACTTCTTTGTAAATGATGATTTACAGTTATTAAATGGGCACAATATAGTAGTCCCAACTTCTAGGTGTTCTGTTAAGTGTTTGAAGACATGTTTTATGTTATCACACTGTAATGGAATATCAAGATTTTTATATATCCTGTAAACTGCTGGTTTGGAATGAGATCTTTGCACATGACTGATAAGAGTAGAGTAGGCAGCATGTAGCATGTAGCATATGGGCATGGAAACGACCTATTACACTCATTCTTGTGAAACCGACAGTGGTTAACATAACCTTGTAAAGTCCATTACTGTATCGTTTTAGCAAGCAGCAAACGGGGAATAACACAGTTATTGTTACTTGCGAGAACCTTCATATCTATTGCTGTAAAGCATTACCTGTGTTCTAGACAATAAATTGCGGCTGTTGTGCTTTGTGCAATCTTGATCACAATTATCTTGATGCTGTAAGAAGAATCCAGACATTAAATATGAAAATAATCCACATTCAGGGTGATCGAAACACACACACACACAGTTTCTGGCCCTGCCCACAATGCTGTAATTTACAGACTGGAGACTACACAGTGCATGAGAGAATTTTTAAGTACTGCACATTGTATCCTAAAGGCTGAAACATTTAAGGTGAAGGAATCACTAACAAGGAGAGATTAATTGAAGGTGGAGAGGCATGGGGTGATTGTATTATGAAAGTCTCATGTAGATGTGGGGGTAAAGTACCTGTGTTTGGTTGTTAGCCTGTTTAGGAAGCACTTTCTTCTTGCAAAACGAAGATTCATAAGGGAAGCATGCCTTCACCAAATTTACTCTGTATAGTGCATACATTGCCAATATTGAGGAAATGAGTAAGGAATTGTAGAACTTGACGGCAACACTTCAATATGCATGGTTATATTTTGGCACTTCTGTGGCTGCGAGAAAATGTTATTTTATCTATTCATTATGAAGGCATATCAGTAACAATATTCCTGGTGCTTTTTACGTGCTAAGAAAACGGACACGGACCAAAGGTCAACAGAACCAAAAACAATCCCAGTTTGTAAAACAACAACCAAAACCCCACTGAAACCCACAAACACGAATCTCTCACTAACGCGGCGTTTAACGTCACGCGAAAAGGACACGGACCCAAAGGCCGACAGAAGCCAAAAGAAACCCCCTACAAACCGGCTCCAAAAAGCCAACCACAAACAGAATAATAAAACCAAACCATATTATGTAACGACCACACAACCCCCAATTTTTTCCAAAAAAATTGCATCCGGGAACGCCGTCCCGACAGGCTGCCATCGTCTACGAAAGGCAGTGTCGGGAAGCCGTGCATGGTGCGCCTCCATGCGGAACCTAATGTCACTTTGCACGAGGGGGACATCCTCTGCCCTCCAGACGTCCCCATCGAAAACTAGGCGGCATCTGCTGTTCAAGATGTGTCTCCTGATGACAGCGGCAAAGAACAACAGCAGATCCTTGTTTGAGTGGGTGGTTGTGCGTTTTGTCACTGCATGGGCGAATGTACCTTTCTGGCTCGGTTGACTTGGAGTTTCGTTTGTCAGTATGAGATGGTTCCCCAGCAAACACAGAACATGTCACGAAAACGTCTTCAGGCTATTATTTCCACCAAAAAATCGTCGTTAAAACATTAATATAACATTTATATCTATGCCAATGTTATGATAGTAGGTAGTGCCGTTTTGCCGTGACGTTTTGTTTCCCGCATGGCGGGTCATGTAAAAAAGCATTAGGGCTATGCATTGTTGGTAATGGGCAATGTATTTTTTAACCATATGCATATGTATTGCTTTCCAATATTACAAAAACATGTAAGCAAGGATATCAGTGGGCACATCATTCCATATTTCGAGTAAACAATCATTAAAGGGAAAAATGATTTTTTGTGTTGAAACAGTTTCACTTAAATTTTTGGGAAATTTAATGTCAAATACAAAGTAAAGAAGACTCCCATGACGAACAGAATAATTTTGTCAAAATGGGTTGTTTTGGGGCAAAATACAGTTCAAGATAGGTATGTTGTAATGTCTCATTTCAGAGATGATATCAAACTTCAAATTCCCAGCCAGCTGCCAAGTGGGCCCCAATTGGGAAGACCAATTGGAGCCCATTCAGATTTGTCATTCCGTTCCACACAGGGGCCAAACAGATTGGGGCCCACAAGAGGCCCAAACCGGGCCAGCTGTCTGGAGCCCACCTGGGACCTATTCTAGGCCCCAATCGTTTTGGCCCACACAGAACCTATACTGTGCTTAATCAGGCTAACTGCATGGGGCCCAAATTGGACCCATTAAGGGCCCAGTTGACTGAGCTTGACCGAAGTGAAACCCACAGTGTGGTCCAAATTTTAATCCCAGCTGGTTCACTGTGGCCCTTAAAATAGTTCAGTTATCTACAGGTTCACCACCTCTCAGCATTCAGGAAAGTGGCTGAAGGCCAAGTTTGAATCACGACCATGGGATGGGGACGTAAAATAACAGTCCTGGGAGGAATGCAGGAAGTGTTTTTAAAAGTTTTACGTTTGTCTCAGCGTCAAAGTGAAGTCGCCCCTATCATCCAAAGGACGAGAGAAGAGCTGGATATAGCTTGGTTGCACTTGTGTCCCCCCCCCCCCCCATATTATAGCAGGTTGTTGAATGGGGGGTCAAGGACGCTTGAACCGTTCATGTACTGCCGTGGTACAGCAGAGATTAATTGCCTCCAAATAAGAATGCAAGTATTCATGTCTACATTCATACATTTTATTTACATTTTATACATTTATACATTTTATACATTATATACAGTTGATTTGAAAGAAAAAATATGAAACTCTCAGAACTGAAACTATATGCATCCTAATTTCAGGGAACATTTTGGCATTTGGAGACAGAATAGAATGTCAGGCAAACCCTGCAAATGTTAACGATGCGGGCAAGATGCTATATATTCCACATACTTATGCATTCCAAATGCAATGCAATGCTCAGGGCCAACAGTATTGTATGCTAGATCATCCTCTGGATCAAATAAACATGAACTCATTTAAAATCGTGACAGAAAACTTATACTTTTTCTGGCGAGGTGAGAATAACATCTCCAATGTTTTAATGTTTTATGACAAGATAAAGTGCATAGGTAATAAAAAACATTACTACAGTAAATCTGTAACACACAAAAATATAACAGTTTACATTTTCTTACGACAAATGATTTCTGTAAGTGGTTGAAAACTACAAAGAAGTTCGAACTGTTGAAAGAAGTAAACCATGACATCATACTGTCAATACTATTAACAGTGTTCTTCTGGTAATTTGATATCTATTTCGGAAACTGACAAGACATATTCATGCGGGGTTTCAGCTACTGATAGAAGAAATTTTGCTCTATAGCATACTTTCATTCAGTGTTGGGCTACCTGTAAAGACCAATTATGGAGACTTTTCAATGAACATAAAATCCCACCATTTTGCATGTATGTAATCCTTAACTCACCCCAATTACATTGCTGTAATTAACTTTACCAATTTCGGACGTTAACTACGTGAAAAATGGGAAGAAATGTCAGGTTTTTAGGAAACCTATTTCACACATTCCTGAAACATTCCTAGCACATCAGGTGACCATGTGATGTCACCGTTGGTATAACGCACGCACAACAATAACAAAAATTGTATACTTCAGCTGCCAAAACATGAACAATATTACTCCTTTTCCCCCGCAATGCCACAACTCTGTGCTGTTAGAGGTTGTAGTTATACCTCAGCCAACGTGGAGTGCGGACGTCTTTTCGGCTGCTCTCCACTTTTCGTTGACCACCCTTTTTTCGGGTTTTTACCTTGGCCTTTCATTCATTTGCAGTTTGTTTTAGTGTAGTTTGTGTGTTTTGGGTTTCTTTCGTTTTGGTTTTTGTGCTTTTTACGTCACCCGCCATGGGATACACGGGATACAAAACGTCACGGCCAAACGGCACTACCGAACCATCCCATTCTGACAAACGAAACTCAGGTCAAGCGACCCAATAAAACATACGCCCACCGACCTGCAGAGACGAAACGCCCACCCCCCCCCACTCAAACATTCCAAAAACCACAAAAGGACGACCAGCACGGAGCGAAACGAAAAACCCCTCCCCAGCACACCACCGTCCAAAAATGCAGCAACAGAAATTTCCCCCTAAAAACCACATCACATCTATTCCGCCAAACATGTTTTTTCACAATACAGCAAACAAAAATAATGCGCTGCAACACAGCAACCGAACAAACTGGAGGGTCTACCCCATATAAAATAAAGCCCTGTCCTACCGACCGTGAACGGTCTCCCGTAACACTGTCGGTCCAGGTCTGGAACCACTCCCATACGTTAAACTACAAAGCAACAATGCCAAAAAGCATGAGCGGTACTCTCTAAGCTGTCACAGCCGGTCATTGGGCACAGTCCATCACCCAATCGCCACTGATATCTTTTTAGGTTGGTCACCAAGGCACCGTGTGCAATTCTCCATGCAAGATCACGGCGCCTGCCACCATTCAGCCTTGAATGCACCGAACGCCATACTTCGGCAGAATGACGTCCCTGGACAAAAAATGCATTCAGGGCCCTATCCGGCAACGAACTGTGAACGAGGGCCGGCTGTGACAGGTCAACAGGGGGCAACTCAATCAGAGCGGAGCAAATGACACGTTTGGAGTACTACTATGCGCTTCTCTGTTGCTAAACAGCGCCGGGACTCATCGACGCAGGTGCAAACCGCCCAAAAACGTACCAAATATGAACAAGGCAACCCTGGGTCAGTTACCGCTACAAACAACTGCTTAAATAACAAAAAGGTCAATTTAGTTTCCAGATGAACCACCCCTAACCCACCCTTCTCCAGTTTTTGGTACATTACCGCCCTTTTGACAAGCTCTGTATCACCCGACCAAATAAATGCAAATATCGCTCTCTCCAACCGCACCAGGATCGAAAGCCAGCGGGTGCCAAAGGTTTCGAGCCTGCTCTCAAGTACCTCAGCCCTCTCGTTCCAGGTTACATCACAAGGTGCATCGCAGCTACCAAGGCGAAGGCCCTTTGTGTTTTCCGGATTCAACTTCGCCCCGGTAGCTCTCTCAAAGATAGATAAATCCTGCGAGAGGGCACGAAAGGAGCCCAGACTCGAAACAACACACGTGACGTCATCTGCATATTGAACGCACTTCACTTTGGCACCCCCTGGCATAACGAATGGAACAAGTCTTGAGTCCCTTTCCAAAAGACGAGAGAGGGACTCGCTAAACAAAACATAAAGTAATGGAGACAGAGGGCACCCCTGGCGCACCCCCCTCTCCACGTTAAAAACCTCCGAACAAAACCCATTTACGATAACAGAACTCAAACTTTCTTGATACAAAACAGAAATCCACTTACGAAAATCCGGGTGCAATTGAAACGTCTCCAATACATGCATTAAAAACCCAAGATCCACCATGTCAAAGGTCCAGAGACACCAATGCACATGGCAGATCTCGTTCAATAACAAAGTCGGTCAAGTCGCGCATCAACCACAAGTTCTGCTGGATGCAACGACCCTTCACTGCACAAGTCTGGAGATCACCCACAAGATGTGGCATAGCCAGTGCAAGGCGGTTGCACAAAGCCTTAGCCAGCAACTTGTAGTTTACATTTAACAAGGTTTTGGTTTTTCGATAGGTGTGTGGCTTGCCACACCCCTAGCTGTCATGGCGGCTCGCCGTGACAGCAAAATCGTATTGTTGAGTTTTTCGGGGGAGGCTGAGGTCGTCCCCGAACAAGTTTTTTTCAGTTTTGCGTTGGTTTAAAGGTCCCTGGAGAGGTTCATGCGCTTCAGCGTAAACAAGCGCGTCAACCTCTCCGAGGTATAAATTGTTTTGATGTGGGTGATGTGGGTGATGTTTCGGTGTGGGTGACAGTCCTCCATCTCCCTCTGGACATGTCTGAACAGATTGTTGTGCGGACACTGGGGCGTTTTGGGAAAGTAACCGGCTACGAGGAGCCGGAATTCCTTGAATGTAAGGGTGTAAAGACCGGGACCAGACGAGTTAGGGTAGGATTCCATAAGCACGGATACGGAAGCGGCAAAATACGCTCTCATTGGATTTCAACGGTTGTAATTCCATCTGCACGGATGCGGATGCGTTTTCGAATGCAGATATGCATGCGGTAACTTTGATCGCTTCATGTAGCGATTGGTACGGCCATCCGGATGCTAGCCGCATACGATGAACAGTTGATATGACGTCATCATGTAAACAGGCAATACTATTTTCAGTGTCCTAGAAAATGAAACGCTGGTTAGGAAGCATCCAGGTCTCTATGATGTGAGACTTCCTGAACACAGGGATGCCCAGCTTTGTTGAAATTGACGGTGAGTAGGTCTGAGGCCTAACCTAACGTAATACATGGTATTCATGCCTAGGTTAGGTCTAACGTTACAAGTTTGGGGCTCTGGGCCTACTTCGCGTCGGTTTATGGCCTATTCAATATCATCATTGACCAAGCTTTGTCGTTATCACCGAATTGTGTGTGATGGCAAACATAAGACCTGTTTTGTAAGATCGGACGATTTTATAGAGCGGCAGTTATACATGGTATTTACTGTTACTAGGCTAGGCTAACTTGTAGAAGTACCAGTAGTACTAGCATCATCATTGATTGAGAAGCTTTGACTATGATGATTATGAATATGATTATGAACTCACCTTGATGAACTCAGAAATCAAATTAAGTAATTTTGTGATAATAGAAATGCTAACATTTGAACAATTAGCAAATTAGGCCTAGGTCTATGTTTGGAGTCCTTTTTTCCAAAATTGTGCGCAAAATAACGATTCCTTTCGACCGAAGGAGCTAATTATTTAATCAATGCAGTTCACATTACTGTTAAAATGCCTATGGTGCCTAATTTCATGCATGGTGCTTTGCTTTCTCCCAAAATCCACAACAGTTTTAAACTAATTACATGATCTTTATTTTCTGTGGTGGTTTAGCCGACCTTAGAACAAAGCTTAGGCCCAGGTCCCATATGCTTATAGTGGCATCAAAGCAGACAATTTTGGAGTTCTAAAACATTTACATTAGGAGTCATCATTTTCTCAAGACAAACACTGCAGGTTAATGTAGTTATAGTATAGGCCTCCCTCACTAGGTGCAAACAGTACACATTGGGGTGCATGAAATTAGGGGACTCACGAAAATAGGGACATTGCTGTATATATATCAGTACTGGTCATTGTGTTCAAGTACAGTTGCTTTATAGTCATCAGATATTTGTGTAGTATTAAGATACGTATTTTAGCGATTGAGTTAGCAAATGTGGAGAATTACAGTCCTTGTTCCTTTCTTTTCATCTTTATCAATGAGCATATATTGATACACTGGAAAAACCTATGTAGGGTATTTCCTTCATCATTTCAGCACCGGAGTGGAAGAAAAGGTGGCGAAATCAAAGGGACAGCTATATGAAGAAACGACGAGAATTCAAAACAAAGAAAAGTGGACAGGCTGCCGAAAGGGCAAAGAAATGGAAGTATTACGAGATGTCTTTTCTTGACCAGTTTATGGAAGAAAACAAGTAATAATTTAAAATCAGTAAACTTTCTGAGATAAACAATTTTCATAAAAAGTCCATATCCTGGCTTTATATTAATTGGCAATGATATATTTGAAATGCTGACAAAATTACATATTGTGCTTGCTTGCTGAAGGCAAAATTAATTTGGGTTTAAAATGTCGGTAATTACTGTCAAATTCAATGGGGGTATTTTTTTTTTGGGGGGGGGGGTTATCGTTTGGACAATTGATCCTTTATTATTATTCCAACAAGAGTCCAAACAATGTACAATTCATAATAACATATAATTTATGACCAATAGTCAACATTAATGACAACAAAAAATAAATCATTAAACTTCAAATAAAGATTTCCACTTATGCCATCTGGTATCAAAAGCATTATGCTTACAACTAGTTTGATACATATACTTTTCTTTTAGATAAAAATTCTTTAAATCAAGTTTACCATAGTTAAAGGAAGGTTTCTCATTTTTAACCTTACTTTTGTAGACACAAAATTTCAGAACCAGAAGGATGTTATTAAACAAATAATTTGTAGAAAAATTTTTGTACAAATAATTTCCAAACAAAACAAGCTCTTTACTAACTACAATATTAATGTTCAATTTAATTTGAACCCAGATTTGAAAATCCCTCCATACTTTCTGAGTGAAGCTGCATTCCCAGAATAAATGAATTAAACTCTCATCTGCTACCCCACAAAAAGTGCACAATGGATCAATGCTTTTGCCAATTTTAACCATGAGAGTATTTGTCCCTAAACTTCTGTTAAGCAGACGAAATTGAAACCAACGGAGCTTCACCTCAGAAGTACATTTCCAATTGTATGTGCACACCTTATACCAATCTACTTCAGACAAAATTGGGGACAAGAGCATGTTCCATTTGTGAATACATTTATATTGGACCTTATTATTTGTTAATCAAATATTATAAAACCTTTTACACTCTTTAGGATCCATGAAAAGAGTTTTAATATGAAAGCCTTGAAATGGAAGTGCAAGAGAAATATTTATATGGCCTAATAGACCAGAAAAGGATTTCTCTATTGCTTTTTTAATACCATGCACGTAAAGAAAATTTGTTCTCACATCATATTTTGTATAGATCTCATCAGCAGATAAGAACTCACCCTTAGAGTTTACCAGATCGTTAACATATAATATACCATGTCTTTGCCAATCTTTATACAAAATGCATGTATTACCCACCTTAATATTTTCGTTGTGCCAAATACTGGAACTGAAATCATCCTGAATATTTTGGGGCTTGAGCGAAACGGTGAAATCTTTCCAGGCTGAAAAAACACCTTTCCAAAAGGTATTTTTACTTTCTTTAATAACTCTATCCCAATAAGTACCAGAAGAATAATCAAAATTACAATTAGGAGTATTCACTTTATATAAATTATACACCTTACTGTCGATGTTATATTTAAGTAATCTACAAATCCAAGTAATCTTAAGTGCCTTCTCGAAAGGTTCAAATTGGATCATACCAGCACCTCCCTTTATAACGGGAAGCGCCATTTGATTTCTACTGATCCAATCTACTTTACCTCCCCATACAAAGTTATAAAACTTGGAATTAATCTCCTTGATAATTTCTTTACTTGGGGTTGGAAGTGAAAGAACGAGATGGTTGAACGTTGGCAATAAAAGTGATTTTACGACAATTATTCTACCTAAAACTGTCAAAAACCTCTTTGACCAGTGGTGAATTTGTTTTGTTATAGCCTGCATCGTAGTTACATAATTGACATTCACGATAACATCCAGTTGTGTACACAATGTTACCCCAAGATAACAGAATATATTATCGCCAACCCAAGATAAGTTATAATTCTTACATAAAACATCATCACTACCTTTTTGGGATCCTATCCAAACAGCACTAGTTTAATCCATGTTAATTTTCAAGTTTGTGAAAGAGAATTTTCAGTGCCATCTAAAATAATAGTTGTGTCATCGGCATATTGTAAAACTTTATATTCCATATCACGTATGATAATACCCTTAATATCCACACAATTATTAATGGCAATGTTTAAAATCTGAGAACACAGAAGAAAAATATAAGGCGAAAGGCCATCCCCTTGACGACATCCTGAATTAATATCAAAAAATTGGGTCATGTGGCCGTTTACCAAGACTGAAGATGCATTGTTGTAAAAAACTGGGATCCATCTTTTAAAGCCTTCCCGTTTTGAAAATAAATTCATGTGAAACTGAGTCGAATGCTTTTTCAAAATCAATTAAGAGTAAGAGACCTGGAATATTATTTATCTCGGTACAACTCATAATATCGTAAACCTGTCTTATATTCTCCCCAATGAATCTACCTGCCATAAACCCTGACTGATCATGACTAATCAAATGAGGTAAAACTTGCTTTAACCTGTTGGCAATACATGAGGATGCAAGTTTGTAGGATACATTAAGGAGAGAGATTGGACGCCAGTTTTTTAAGAGATGGCGTGGCTTTTGCTCTTTTGGAAGCAATGCAATTATACCACGTCTTTGTGTGATTGAAAGACACCCAGTATCATAGGATTCATTTAGTGACCTTAATAAAAACCAAGAGATATCGTTCAAAAACACTTTATAGAATTCAACAGTGTAACCATCTAACCACGACTCTTATTATTACTCATCTTTTTAAGGGCCATCAAGACCCTCATTTTGTTCATCATGTAAACAAGTAAAATTATCAGTTTTTACAAAATCTTGTAACATAACATCATGAGTATTTTTTGTATCGTACAACTTTTAAAAAACCCCATAAGTTTCATCTAAAATGGCCTTGTTGGTAAATTTACGAGTACCATCCGATCCAGTAATTGTTTGAATCGTTTTATTTGCACTATTTCTTCTCTCTAGACTGAAGAAATATAAGGAGGGTTTTTCACCGGTTTCTAACCATTTGACCCTGGACCGCAACATGGCCCCCTCCATCTTTATTTTACGCAAAGATTCAAGCTCGTTATTTTTGTCTTTGAGTATATGAAGATGGTTCACATCAAAAATATTATGATGACGCTCAAGATTTTCAATTTCGGTCAAAAGGTCAGATTCCCTGCGACTACCTTCCTTTTTTTTAAATGAAGAGTATGAAATTGATTTCCCCCGTATCTCTAATAGAAAGGTTATCACTGATAAGGAATTTCAAATCACTAGGGTGAATATCCGAGTTTCGCTCTGGATTATATGGTGTAGCAGCATATTGTTGAATAACCTCGTTTATTGTACCTTTAACCATGTTGATATAATCAGTATCCTTCAAAAGTGAATTATTAAATTTCCAATAGCTTTTCCCTCTTCATAGATCATTCAAACTAAACTGAGCTGTAACAATAGAGTGGTCTGTTCTATATCCCGGCAAAATCTCTGTACTTGTGGTAAAATTCAATAACTCTTCTGAAATTAAAAAGAAGTCCAATCTACTCATTTTTAAAGGAGTGGGTTGTTTCCAAGTGTAACGCCTCACGTCTTCATTATTACATCTCCATACATCAAGAACATTCAACACTTGAATTAAATCAAGAACAACCTTTCTTGCTTTTGGCTTATTAATGTGAATATAGTTGTATGTATCAAAATTAGGATCAATAACCAAATTCTAATCCCCACAAATCACATAATTTGTATTCTGAAAATCCTCCAAAACTGTTTTAATATTGTGATAAAACTTAGGTGTATCTTTGTTTAGGCCGTACAAAGAACAAAGAGTGAATCTTTTATCACAGAAAGTGAAATCAATTGCAACATAGTTACCACCCTCGTCTATCTTGGTACTATGGATCGTATAATCAAAATTATTATTGAACAAGATTGCCACTCCTCTGGATTGAGAGTTTAAATAGCTACAAAAATATTCCCCTGTCCACTCTTTATCAAGAACTTGTTTAAAATTATTATCAAAGTGTGTATCTTGCAGACAATAAATCATACTATTTTTACTCTTCAAATAATTTAATACATCAAACCTTTTCTTATTATCTGAGAGGCCGCGACAATTTAATGTAATTATTTTAACATCTGTACTATTAGTCATAACAACCACCAGTTTATAAGAAAAATTTTACAATGATCCTGCATATTAGTAATATTAACATCGGGCATAAAAACATCAACCGTGTGCATACCGACATGGACTATGGACTCTGCATTCAGGAATGTGAATAGTATAATAGTAGTACTACTAGTACACGACATGATTAAATACACCACCCGTTGATCCATCGGTGATTGCGCTAAATTGTTACAGCTTATTATAAAGACAATGGTTTGATACGCGCCCGCAGTACGGGCAGCATTCCTAAAGGCATTACGTTTGCTTTCAATAACCATGGATGACACACATGATAAATTAGTACTCAGCAAGGTAAGAATAACACCTTGTGGTATGTACCTGCACCACTTGACCATACACACATGTTGATACAACGGCAACTGAATTTGAATGAAATACTTATTTATGATAGTATGATTGTTGACCTTGATAAAAAAGATACATTTCGTTCAAATAAACAAGAATGATTTCAGAGGTCGGGTTTGACACATAAAAAATATCGAAGAAGAACTCTTATCTGGGCTCACGATGGAATTTTTTTAAATGAAAACTCACACGCACACATTCACACACACACACACACAACGTCTCGTGTCGCGAACTGCACGGCTCCTGACGCGGCACGGAAAAAATGGCAGACCTGTTGAGCTGCGGACCATTTGACACAACGGCAAAAGGTACTTTTTAAGCATGCTTAAAAACTCAAATAGAAAGAATAACAATCCCGGGGTAAAAAAAACAAGTACAAACACATGGGCATCTGGGCATTTTTACAGGGTTCAGTTTGTTTTATAACCAGAACAATCATCCTCTGTTATTGAAAAGGTCTTGTACAACTGAAGCAATATGTTGTACAACACATTTGCAAAATCTTAATCTCTTTCTACTACAGTACTGAGAGCAACGTTCCACATATGGGGGTGAGCTATCTCTTGATGGTCAAGTGTATGGGGGTTCGACTTCAATTGGAATGTAAGCATATTCTGCTGAGGTATGTTTTCAGTTTGACACTTCATCCCATGAAAATACCTGGAGTCACGTGGGATTCTTGCCATTCAACTGGAGCTACGTTGCAGAAATACTCCTTAAATATTTCCCTGCATTGGACGGCCTCTACCCCAGCTCTGTTTCCAATCCGATGTATAAGGTTGTGAAGAACACATGTTGCCTTGACAACGTCGTTCACCCATTCTACTCGAACGGCAATTTTTGTGTGGTAAACTCTCCACCGAGCAGCCAGTATACCGAAACAGTTCTCAACAATCCTTCGTGCTCTTGACAGTCTCATATTAAAACTTGGCTGATCGTGCGGACAGCCCCTCCCTGGGTATGGACGAAGGATATGCTTTTGTAGTGGAAACGCCTCATCACCAACAAAAACATAAGGGACTTTTCCAAGGTGTTCTGCTTCTGGTAGGGTTGAATCATCTGGTAGCTGTAAAGTATTGGCTGCAATAGCTTTTCCCAGGTTTGAATTGGCAAAGACACCACCATCACTGTTTCTGCCATATGCACCAATATCAATGCAAATGAATTGTAAGTTCGCATCAACTAATGCCATGAGGACTGTAGAGAATGTGTTCTTATAATTCTATAGCCCCCAAGCAATGTGGGTATTGCCACTTTGTCAAAAAATTAGCTGCAATCAATTTCCATTTGCTACTGGTGTTTGGAACTGGCATGAAAACGGTTGACAACCGATTCCATATCACCTTACAAACTTCAACAATATTACCAACTGTGGTGTATCCTACACGATAGTCAAATGCGATGGAACGAAAAGATTCCCCAGTGGCCAGAAATCTGAAGAAAAGGGTAAATATTGAGGAGAGTTGTCAGTTGAAGAATTTTTGTCAAGGAACATTGAGATTGAAAACAAAGTATGGAATATTGAAGTGAGAGGGAATTATTGCTTTGTTTGATTATTGGCTCTTTTCACAGTACAAGTGAAGCAGTGTCGCCTGCCCCGTCACCATCACAAGGCGAGCCAACCTTGGACGTCAGACCATCCACAAGCTCATGTGATGCTCATGAAATGCCTGTTCCAATTAAAACTAACATAAGGAAAAAAGACAGACAAGAAATGGATAGTGGGATGGAAAATGCACTAAAAGGCCTCATACAACAACATAAGCGCCGTTGGGAGGATATGGAGAAGGCTATGCAGGAGCCTCTAGTAAAAGATGGCGATGAGTTATTTTTTCAAAGTTCAGAGAGAATTAAGAGGCCGTATCCCCAATTTAGATCCTGCTTAAAAATGCAGATTTCCCAACTTTTTTTAATGCAAAAATCCGGATTTGTTTGAAGTCCCCATTATGCCATTGCCATCGCAACTTACAGCGACCCTTTCTACAGCATTAATAAATGAATTATAGGATGCATGAAATCACTTCAATTCTACATTTCTTATGGATAAGTACCACTTTGGTTACAATAAGCCTATTGTTTTTGGTGGAGGTCAAAGGTCATTAGGGATTAGGAAAACTTTGTAAACATGATATCTCAAGAAGGGAGGCTTGGGCAAATCTCATACTGTTATGTAGGTGTACAAAACCTGACACCACACTAGATCAATGGGAAAATCTAGCCTAACCATCTGTTTATTTGCTCAAATTGTGTCGCAGTAAGCTGGCACTAAAAATTTACAACCAATACTTTTGTTATTGGTCCTATCTTCGACCACATGTTAGTCTAAACAACACACTAAGTCAATGGGAAAATCTAGCCGTTTGGTGACAATAATAGTGTGCCCTAATGGTAACATTGATGATACAGGTGATTTGCTTTCTCTGTAATAACACTTAAGGTGGCATACTCCTATTAGAGTCTATATCCATCCGCTCGATTATTCTCCTTGAGGAAAAGTGCCAAAAAGCAGCAGGAGAACATCTTTTTTGACCTTGTTATCAATCATAACAGTTTTTTGTGGCTTGCATGTTAAAGAACTTGAATGGAAGTACATGTGGTGACCTTCCAGGAGCAGCGTAGGAAAATTGTTAACTACAGAGTGAAGAGGTTTGTTTACAAGTGACGAAAGACTTCCGGCTCGGTTAGCCAAAAATCTACATGGTCATAATACGGAAAATTGATGTCATGAAAGGCCTTCTTGTTAGCTATCCGGTGATGGGTAGCGTTTAGCTAGTGAAAACTTCTATCTAGACTAAAAGACCAAACTATTTTTGTGATTTAGTGTGTACCTTAATATGATGGATTTTTTTCAAAGTAAATTCAAAGTTAATCTCTCTTCAAAGATGCGTGAAAGAACGACGAATTATATTGTTTTGTTTCATATTTTGTCCTCATAGTCTTATCATTTTGTACATACCTTATACAAATTGCAAGTCTTTGTCGAGGGCATATAACTTCCCTGCTTCTGCAATGCTTGACAGGACTTGTGCAAACTGATCTTTAGTTAGACGAAAATATTGCTTGAATTTTTCGTTGTCAAATCAGAGCTCATTAACCAAAGTATGATAGGCCGAAATGAAATGAGGTGCAGGCGGTTTTTCACTATCTAACGCAACGTAGTGGCCAAGAACCTGAAGTATTTTTAAGGGAGGGCCCGAAGGACATGAACTTATAGCATGCTCCTCATGGTGAAACATAATTACACCTATTAGGTGAATTGAGTGTACTTTTAATAGTAGGAAAGACTAGCGTAGGTTCTTATGAGCAACTAGACCGGTTTCTGCTGTCAACTTTTATAGGAGGAGCTTCATCAGTAGTAAGCCTTTGAATAGTTTATATTCGGCATGAGCGTCTCGTTCTGAAAATGCATCTATTTTCTGTGCACGAGTTTTTATGGACTCATAGTGCATCTATAAGAGCATCTAAAAGAGCTTCGTGTGAACCTTGAGAGTCAGCTGATTCTTCGTTAGTACGAAACCTTGAGTTAACAAGTAAGTCTTTGAGATTTTGGGCCCTTTTGTAGGCAAGAATCGGTTCTTTTGGAAACAGTTTGGATAATTCCGCGTGGTGCGAAATTAAGTGCCAATGTTTCACAAGTGCTTTTTTCAAATGCGTGGTTTTGATGTGGGGTGTATAGGTGAGCTTGAACACCAGTGGTGGTTCCTTTTGTTTAGGATTGGTATTGAGGTAATGCCTACGGTTTTCAAATTTTATGCCTTTATTGGCTGTGGCAATTTCCTCTTTATTATAGTTACGGAGTAACAGTTTCTCTGTGAACGCATTCTTTTTCTGTAAGAAGTCAGTCTCGTTGTTACAGAGACGTGCGTATCGTAATATTTCCCCTTTAATGAAGCCTTTAAAAGTGGGTGTGCAGAGTTTCTGTCGAGGTATTGGAAGGTTTCCGTGGGTTTGATATTTCTACCGTAAACTTTAAAAAGCGGTGAATTTCATTCAACCTTATTACTAGGTGTTGAAGTTCCTGATGTGTGCCGTCGTAGAGTAATAGAATGTCATCTCTATAGCGGAGCCATTTTAAGAGTTTATTATCTGTGGGTAAAATCTGGTTTTCAAGTCTATGCATCACGATATCGCAGATTTCCGGAGAGGCTTGGCTACCCATGGCGCAACCGATCTTTTGTAGATAGAATTGGTTATTGAACTCGAAACAGTTTTTTCTTAAGATGAGTTCAATTAGTTTGCGCATGGATATGGAAGATTATTTATTCCATATTCGCTTTGTTCCGTCTTTTCATAGACTTCTTGACATGTATCTAATGCCTCCATATCTGCGTCGTTTACGGAACAGTTGATGAACCCACCATCGGTGTTTTCTGTTTTTTACTTGACGTTTCTTCAAATGAAAACCGAATGCAGTCATTGAATACAATCATTTAGTAATCCAGTATTCTCTTTCGGGTGCTTAGTCATTTTTAACGAGGGGCCGCTAGTGTGAACAGAGAAATAAAGAAAGACACGATTAAATAGCTTTTAGCAACGAATTGGACACGAGCCAACCATGGGCGGCGATCCTGGGGGGGGGGGGAAGGGGGATATATCCGCCCCATGAAAATGAGGGGATGTAATACACCATATTCCCCCCACCAAATGCCAGGGATTAGCATATTTTCATGCCTACATTTATGCATCATCGTGAATGTACGACTCTTTTTTAGCTTCATTTCTCGCCTACCATAAACGCAGTGCGATCTTTTCAAATAAACCGTCTTTATATAGCAAGTATATTTGACTGTAGGCTTCATTGGCACTATAACAACAAAATGTATTATTGCGCCAACAGTATTGATATAGTACATATATGCACCCTGATAGTATTCATATAGGCCCTATAGTAGGCCTACACACGTACATGTTCCCTCGAACAGCTGAGAATCTCATGTTTCCAGGGTAATGCTTAATACACGTTTCACCTGGATGCCCTAGCAATCGGTACCTAGGAATGTAACTATGTGTAATTATGTATTGCATGTGTATAGGCCTATAATAGCTTGCATGAGGCCATTTTCTTCATCGAATAATATAAAAGAGCTCTCGAACATTCTAACGTAGCGCCTGAAACAAGATTGGATATGGCAATTTTCCCGAAATAAAGAAAGGTATTTTGGATCCTGATTAGGAGATATTTCGGACATGGATATCCCTATTTTAAAGTTGGGTATATGCCGCTTGGAAACCTCGGGAAGTGCCTTTTCCGGCCATCTGGAGGGTTTGTAAATCCCAAAATTTTCTTGTACGCTTCGCGCCAACTCTTGGTGGCGCTACACTTAACATAGCCAACAAGGTCATATCCCCCCACTCGGAAGTACGGATCACCGCCCATGGCTCAGCCAACAAATCTCTATGAAGTCAAGGGACCTCCATATACATAGGTCATAGCTAGAATTGTAGACTTTTGAAAAATACGACTAGTGCATGAACTGCGCCGGGCATATCACACCTCTTGAATCTGTTTAGGAACTTTACTCCTATCTATTTTGAGATACAGGTGGTGCTTTAGTTGAAATTGTACATTACGTCTTGTTTTCCAATACGATATTGGTTTTACATAAGCGATGATCCAACTAACGTTTTGGATAAGAGGTCCCTTGTAAACAATTCATTCAACGTGGATCCAACCAACTGTATGGTATAAGCCTATGTTTATTATTCGTTTCAGCTTCGGACAGACGTTTTCATTACGTCTTCTGTCCATAGTTAAACCGACGTCGACCCAAATAACCGCTTATGATTAGTCTATAGTGAGTTGTTGTCTGAGTGTCGAATGGACGTGTAAAATATGACGTATCTTTTTGACAGTTCAATCGACGTCTAACCAACCAACTATATACGATGGGTATATTTGTATTAGTCTCTTTAAAGTCGGAGGGACGTCTTCAGTGCGAGGTCGCCTGTTCGTAGTTCAACCGACGTCGATCCAACGAACCGGATATGATGAGTCTATTTTAAATTGTTGTTCTTTTGAATGAAATCCCACACGTTATTAGACTCACAAGGGTAGTTAAGGTCCTAGTTGATCTATGTTTGAGAGAACTACCTGGTATTGCCATCCTTTCTACAATCACAAACTGTTGTTCTGGGTTCCTTCTCTTCTCTCCTATGATCAGAATAAATGGTTGCGTCTGGCTAACCTTAGCCAGGAACTCTGGTAAGTTGCTTCCAATCTGAAGTGATGAAATAGTGAAAACAATAAACAAGATATGCAGAGATAGTTGTGAATTTTTCTCACATGCAAAGCAAAGGGTAAAGGCAAGAAAAACTGATCCCATTTTTTTTCATTCATATTACTGACTTTGAAACTGAAATGTAAGTAGATACTTCAAGTCACTTTTTTCATCTCAGGTATGCTTGATGTATTTTAAAATCTAAACCAACTGAAACTTGTATTTAATAACAACAAATCTTTTGCAATTATAGCAAGAAAAGAAGTTTGGACAATTTTATTTTGAACCTTAGTTACAACTATATTTTTTATTCACACTTGATGATCAAAATACCTGTGGACTTTGAAAGTTCATGAAAACCTTTCCTTCTTAATAGAGCATCTCCCGAACAACTTGACGAAGTTTCAGTTTGGGGGGAGTATTGGTCACACACATTCACATAAATCACACAAACTTTTCTTTCCTTAACTTCGAAGTGTACCGTCATCCCTAGGTACATCTTTCAACGCACAAGTTCATGTAGTATTTGTTCCAGTTCTAAGAAAATGGGTTAAGTGATTTAATGTAGTTACCATGTACACATTGCACAAAAGACTGCATTGCCTCTGTCAAAGTTGCTTTCATCTTCTTCTTTCCGACTCCATCACACTTAGTTTGCTTTTTACGTGATCCGCCATGCGGAATACAAAACGTCACGGCCAAACGGCACTACCGAATCATCCCATTCTGAAAAACGAAACTCAGGTCAAGCGAGCAAAAAAATACGCCCGCCGAAACATTCAAAAAACTACAAAAGGACGACCCGCACGCAGCGAAACGAAAAACCCTTCCCCAGCACACCAGCGTCCAAAAAAGGCAGCCCCAGATAAACGGCGAAAATCGCCTTCAACTTGAAGGCGAATGTCCGACTTCACCGCCTCTAGGACTGCCTGCCAACTGGCAACCTTCCCCCTAAAAACCACATCACATCTATTCCGCCAAACGAGCAATAAAGCAAACCAAAATAATGCGATGCAATACAGCAATACATCACACTTAGTTCCCGCAGGAAACAGAAGCCGAAGTACTTGCAATGCCACTGAAAGCTTCCCCTCGTCTGGAATTTACAAAACAAAGTACATACAACTGTAGTTAGCTTCAAACATGAAACGTAAAATGTTATCAACTGTTTAAACTAACTCAAATTGCAGTGTTAATTCAAAGCACGGGCATATACATAGGGTGTCTACAGATAGTGCAGCACATGAAGCACTGACACATTGCACTGACATACCTAGCTTCGTGCACGTGGAAAACTTTGGGCAGGGTGTTAAAAGCTTAAGAAAAACGACAATTTGGTCAGCAAATAGCTGAAATGGATTCAAGCTCATGAAATACATAATTCTGCTTGAATGCAAAAGTTTAGTTGGCCTGCTGTATTGCTGCTAGTAATATTTGAAGGTGCGTCAATTACGAGGGTGTGTCAATTATGAAGCCTTTACTACACTAGTAATAGTAATAATAAATTAGTACCCAGTATGACTATGCCTAGGCTAGTACTACTACTGACAACTGTAATAGCCTATGGACACAGATTAAAAGTTATTTGACACAAAATCGTGACAGTTCATTAGGTAAAAGAACCGTGAGGTTACCATTAAATCCGTGGCTTCAATTCAAGAAATTTTACCGCCTATCCCCATTGCATGAACGAACGGACATTGACAGAATGTTGCCTTTGCAGGATACTAAGCACATTTTATAGCATATTGTAACACTCACCTTTAAATGTGTCCATGTATTTTGTTAACCCCCATTTCGTAAGGGTGTTTGAAACAAAATCGTCCTCCACTTCGTCCATCTTAGTGCAGGAGTAGTCTAGGGCAGTTGTTGCGCGCCGTAAAGAATGTCAAAAAGAAATGTCTGAATTCCACATGCAGTGCACAAATTCAGCTTAACTATGGGTATACCGTGTCACTTTTTAGCTGATATGATCCGAAGCCGGTTAAATTAACTACATCAGAGTGCCCGTAACGAGAATATCTAATCAAGCCGACCCTTTTCTATTGGGAACAATGACTTGGTCGTTTTAAGACAATGTCCGGTTCTGCCGTTCGACTTCTCCATTGGCTTGTGGCCATAAGGGAGTCGTCCTGCGGTGATCCATGTCACACTGAACCAAGAACTCACTAAATCTTAAGGATGTAAAATTAGACCCATTATCAGTCTTCAGTGATCTTGGATAACCATAACGTGCAAACATTTCTTCTAACGCTATGATTGTTCTTTTCAGTGGTGATAGAAGTCAACAGCTCGACCTCAAAATATCGACTGTAATAGTCAACGACTACCAACACATACCTGCCATCAGGTAAGGGGCCTAATATATCGACAGCAATATCCTCCCAAGGACCAGACGGTAGAGGTGTCGATTTCATGGGTTCCCGGTGAGGTAGTTCACCTACCACTTGACACCCAGGACAACTTCTACATTATTGTTTATCCACCCCTGGCCACCGGACTTTAGTCCTAAGTCTCTGTTCACATTTTACTATCCCTTGGTGGCCTTCATGAGCAAGGTCCACCACTTGATCTCTCAGCCCCTTTGGGATAACTAACCTAGTACCCCTTTAGACTATTTTACCGATCACCGACAACTCAGTGCGTACCATCTTGTACGATACAGGCAACTTTGTCCAATCTTCTGATTGAATGCATTGCCTGACAGTGGATAGTTCTTTGTCTACAACTGACTGTCTTTCAATTTCTTGAATTGATAGCGCAATTGGTGTAGCTTACTGAGTTACAAATCTGATACACTCTTCAGCCTCATTCACACTTGTGTCTACTTTGCCAGCCACCATTCGAGATAAGCAATCTACAATATTTGAAGGTCCGGGAATGTATTTTACCGTGTAATCATACGACTGAAGCCTTTGAACCCAACGCTCAATCTTGCCGGTGGATTTGCCCTTTCTGAATATATGAACTCTAGAGGTTTGTGATCGGTTAGTTTTTCAAACTTCAAGCAATATAAGTATACATGAAAACGCTCACATGCCCACACGATGGCTAGACTCTCTTTTTCAGTTTGAGAGTAGCGCCTTTCCACCTCTGAAAGGCTTCTACTAGCATACGAGATGATTCTGGGTTGACTGTTTTGTGTTTGCAGCAAAACAGCCCCTAATCCTACAGGACTCGCATCAGTGATAATTTGAGTGACTGCATCCTTATCAAAATACCCTAATGTTTCTGAGTGTGTCAATGAATCTTTTAACGTACTAAAAACTTTGTTTTGTTCAGGACCCCACCTGAACTGCTCATTTTTACCGGTTAGCATTCGCAGTGGTTCTGATACCGTTGACAGATCTGGTATGAACCTAGCCACGAACTGCACCAATCCAAGGAAACTACGTACCTCAGATGCCGTTTTTGGTTCACTGGCATGTTTAATTGCATGGATTTTATCATCCGATGGGCTAATACCATCTTTGGACAATGTGTGCCCCATGAATGTAAGTTTAGTCATTCTGAACTCACACTTTTCTGGGTTCAATGTTAGGCCTACAGCGTTAAGCTTGTGCAATACTGCCAGTAATCTCTGATCATGCTCACTCTGGTTCCCTCTATGAACCACAATATCATCAGAAATATTTTCAGCACACTCAGATGACACTTGTTTGGTGATACCCCCATTTAAGATCCAAGGGAAATCGTTCCCTAATAATTGCCCCATTGGCCTGCCTCATGTAAAGGCATAGGCGAATATCCCCGCTGGGTTTTGGGACAATAACGATAGGGCTCACCCAAGTAGTTGGACCTGCAACCTCTTCAATTATATCCATTGATATCAGTTCATCTAATTTTTGGTTCCTTGCTAAACGCAAAGGAACCTATGTATTCAGGTTGGCGTGTGTGTGTGCGTGTGTGTGTGTGTGTGACGCTTTAGCTTGTATGCACGATAACTCAACAAGAGATTGACTGATCATGATCAAACTTGGTGGGTGGGTGGCCCATAGTGAGTAGATGAACCCTATTGTTTTTGGTGCCCACAAAGGTCACCAAAGGTCAGTTATGGTCCAAAAACCCAAAATACTAAAACTGCAATAACTCCCAGTGCCAATGTGCGACAAGGTTGATATTTTGGGACAAGTTGTGAACTGGTTAGGGGAACATTTTGAAACTTAACAGTCATGTGATCTGAGGTCACCAAAGGTCAATTAATGTTAAAAAGTAGTATTTTTGCGATAACTTGAGAACGAATTGTCCGTTAGGGTTGGGAGTTGCTTCAGTGTAATTCAATTGTCGACCCACATCTGGGTGACCCTTGACCTCAATTTGACCTCTGGTGACCTTTTCATGTTTTGGGGATTTTTACAGTTTCGATGATATTTTCAGATGTCAAAGGTACCTTCCGATCATAAATATCGATAGGTTGACCCCCGTGTGACCTTTGTGTGCGAACTTATATGGCTCAAAGTTTTCGGTCGGAGTTAGGATGGCTGTACAGACTTGTCGTGTTGATTTTTGGAATCAGCAGATCAAACTACATTTCAAACCAAGGTCAAAAGGTCAAAGGTCACATTAGAAAAAATGTGCTTGGTTTGGGAGAAAACGGGCGAAAAAGAAAATGTTTGGTTTTGATGCTAGATTTGGATATCAAAGGTACCTTCCGATCAAAAATGTCAATGGGTTGACACCCGGGTGACCTTTGTGTGTAAAGTTATACAAGGTCAAAGTTAATTTTCAGACATTTAATGCAATAACTCTCAGTGCCAAGGTGTAACAAGGTTCATATTTTGGGACAAGTTGCAAATGGTATAGAGGAATATTTTCAAACTTAACGGTCATGTGATCCGAGGTCATCAAAGGTCAATTAATGTTAAAAAACTAGTATTTTGGGTGAGAAAATGGGCAAAGAAAAAAATGTTTGAACTTTTACAGTTTTGATGCTATATTCACGTCTCACCAATCAAAAATGTCAATAGGTTTACCCCCGGTGACCTTTGTGTGTGAAGTTATATGAGGTGAAAGTAAATTTTCAGACATTTATTGCAATAATTCCCAGTTCCAAGGTGTGACACGGTTGATATTTTGGGACAAGTTGCAAATGGTATAGGGAAATATTTTCAAACTTAACGGTCATGTGATCCGAGGTCACCAAAGGTCAATTAATGATAAAAAAGTAGTATTTTTGCGATAACTTGAGAACGAATTGTCCGTTAGGGTTGGGAGTTGCTTCAATTTAATCCAATTGTCGACCCGCATCTGGGTGACCCTTGACCTCAATTTGACCTCTGGTGACCTTTTCATGTTTTGGGGATTTTTACAGTTTTGATGCTATTTTCAGATGTCAAAGGTACCTTCTGATCATAAATGTCAATGGGTTGACCCCTGTGTGACCTTCGTGTGCGGAGTTATACAAGGTCAAAGTTCATTTCCAGACATGTAATGCAGTAACTCTCAGTTCCAAGGTGTGACACGGTTGATATTTTGGGACAAGTTGCAAATGGTATAGGGGAATATTTTCAAACTTAACGGTCATGTGATCCGAGGTCACCAAAGGTCAATTAATGATAAAAAAAACTAGTATTTTTGTGATAACTTGAGAACGAACTGTCCGTTAAGGTTGGGAGTTGCTTCAATGTAATCCAGTTGTCGACCCGCATCTGGGTGACCTTGACCTCAATTTGACCTCTGGTGACCTTTTCGTGTTTTGGGGATTTTTACAGTTTCGAAGCTATATTCAGATGTCAAAGTTACCTTCTGATCATAAATGTCAATGGGTTGACCCCTGTGTGACCTTCGTGTGCGAAGTTATACGAGGTCAAAGTTAAAAAATATTAATGAGGTCACAGGTCAAACGTGAAAAACTCCCAAGTTGCAATAACTTGGCTACTATTTATTGGAATTTCGTCAAACTTGGTATGATGATATTGGTAAGTAGTCTCCACACACTGATGTGTGTTGCAATTGATATCATGCATGTTTGTAAGGGGGGGGGCTAGCATTATTTCCTTATGAAAAGTTTGTATGCACAATAACTCAACAAGGGAATGACCAATCATTACCATACTTGGTGAGTGGGTGGCCCATAGTAAGTAGATTAACCCTGTTGACTTTGGTGCTCATATCATGAATATTAATGAGGTCATGGGGTCAAATGTGAAATACTCCAAATTGCAATTACTTGGCTACTATTACTAGTCGGAATTTCGTCAAACTTGGTATGATGATAATGGTAGATAGTCTTCACACACTGATGTGTGTTGCAATTGATATCAGGGCTTAGCATTACTTTGGCAACAAAAGTTTGTGAGCATAAATTACTGTTGTTGTATTAGGGCTTTGTTAGAAATTTCCCTATGAATGGAACTAATGAACAGCAGCAAGGAACCATGAAATGTTTTCATTCTGGTTTTTCAACCCTGTCACGCAAACCATAGGGTATCCTTCTAGCTTTTTGAGCCACTGGGTTTTTATTGGGGTCAACGTGAAGCTTAGCCTGGTAGCCTTTCAAATTTCCTACCCCATTGAAGCATTGTGGGAATTCCTTTACTGGATTCCCTAATCCTATCTTTAATTGATCTTTTCCGTCAATCACATTCACATTGTACCCCATTGCTAGGACCTTTAATTTCTGAGCCGTTTCTTTACCCAGGAGTGCTTGGCCCACCCCATTCATAACAAAAAATTATGCATTCTCTGTTTTAACATTACCTGCATACACATCAGTCGAAAACTTGCCAGTAATATCTAATGGTTCTGACTTACCATACGGATACAATGTTTTGTTAACTTTCTCTGAGAAACACTTAATTTTATTTTGTTTTAATTTAGTCCATGTGTCTTTGTCTACAATGTAACATGACGCTCCGGAGTCAATCATGACTAATGTTTACTCCTCCTGCAATCACATCAAGTATGCCTGACTGCGCTAGCTTCTGGTCATCATGCACAAAGAATGCATAGCCTGATGCACTATCACTAGTACCCGGTTCGACGTATCCCACTGTATACCTCTTGACAATCGCGTGTTTTCATTGGTACCCGTTTCGCGATTGCGATTTCCATTTTTCCCTCGCCCAACGTTACTGGACTTACCGAAGTTCTTTGTTTTGCATACGGCCGCAAAATGTCCAAGGAATCCACACTTTCCACATTCTCTGTCTCTCGCTGGGCATTCTTTATCTTTAGCGTAATGTCCGTCTCTCCCACAGCGGTTCTTGTTTTGTCTGTTGTTTGCGTTACGATTTGTTTGTTGTTGTTTCTTATTGTTCTGTTTTGCACGTATGCTGCTTACGTGAACAGTTTCAGGGTTTTGCGAACTGCCGTTGATGGATTTCTCCATTTGCCGAAATTGAATGTTCACTGCCTCCATTGCTCGGGCAATTTCTTGCGCTGTTTTCAGGTTTAATGAAGTTCCTTTCCCCAGCAATTTCCGACGTAACTCCGACGAACTGCATTTATCGATCAGTTCATCCCTGATTTGATCATTTTGCGTAGTTCCAAAGTCACAATTTGCTGCTTGACGAGCCAGTCTTGCCACGAACTGATCAGTGGTTTCAGTGTCGTTTTGACGCATTTGAGGTTTGAAATGTGCATCCAGGGTCCTCATGTCATCAGTCACTCTAAAATCCGGACCAGTCGGCTAATAGCGTCGCCATCAGTAAATATATAGTCAATTCAATCATTATTGCGGCTTTTCAGTGTTCCTAGGGGGTGGAATTCCTCGCTTTGCTGATATTCGGATGGAACGTCTTTTTCTTCAGTCGAAGAGTTCTGAATTCCCCCTCACCAAGGAACAATGTTCGCTTAATCTGTTGAGGAATTTCAGTGGCGCTATTGTTGCGGTCGAGATTATTGGTAGTTTTGTTGTCACCTCTTTATCTTTGGTCGGTTTATTTTCTCCAGTTGCTTTACTTTCTGCAGCCCGTGGGATTTGTGACGTTGTTCGTTGTGTACCCTCGTTACGTGTCGTTGTACTATAGTCTCGCTCCTTTCTTGTCTCGTTATGCTCCGTTTCAGTATCTTTTGTCTGGGATATGTCCATGACTTCATCTCTTGATTGATCCTCGTGTTGGACGCTGGCCTGTGTAACTGTGTCTTTGCTTGTTGTTATGAGTTCGTTGCCGTTACCATGGTGATCGTTGTAGTCGGTGTCATGTATCTTAATATTTAATGATCACTGCAAAGATAACACTTGCACACATGTTTGCAGTTGGTTGCCAAGAGACAGGAGCTATACAAAGTAGATAGCTCAGAATGACAGATTGTCTGTAACAACTACAGTTAATAGTAACAATACCACAGTCGGTGTATTCGTCATCGTCAACTTCGGCTTGTGGACATTTAAAATGTTTGTGTCCAAAATCGTTACAGTTAAAGCATCTAACTTTAGGTGCAGTTAACCTCCCGATGTCCCTGTAAGTTACATTCCCGGCATATGTATTTGGGACAGTTCCGCATGATATGGTCAGTTTCTGAACATAGGTTACAAACCCTGCTTTGTCCATTGTGCTTTAACATCATGTGTATTTCGTTCACCGTAATTGCGTATGGAAGGCTTTTGGATTTTACAGGTAGTTGTAACCGTATGTAACGTATTTCATTCTCGATGTTGGGGAATTCTTTGTATGTGTTGCGGTGCCACTGTCCTTTAAGTTTGAATCCAAATTCGAGCACTTTCTCGGAGAGTTCCTCGTCGTCAATAAACGAGGGGACGCCAAATACAGTCCATATACGTTGCAAGTACCAACATTGATTATAAGTCCTGTTTCTACGACGCACACAATTTTTGGGAAGTATTAATTCGAATATATACACGAATACATATGGGGATTAAATCCAATATATGCACGGATTATTTACAATATACACGAAAACACATTTCCGCTCTTGCTGTGTACATATACCAACGATAAATGTTATGGCGAGATCGCTTCAAAAAGCGAAACTTTACACATGTACAACACGTATATATTCGAATTAATACGCGGATATATTATGCGGTGTTTGTCCCACATGGCTTGCCACATACGTGAGCGTACTTTAGCTCGCGAGTTCGCGAACAATCACATCTCAAAGTACCCGGATGTTGCAGACTCTCTACTCGTAATCTCGTGGCGTTGAAACTTTTAGTGCCGAGTACATCTGTTATTTATACATCAGAAATGTAGTGTATACAAGCCATTCATATCGCCGGATACATCGGGTGGTAACAATAAGTAGGATTACGTTCGCGGTTTATGATTCGACTGATCGTAAGTTGTGTTGTTTTTTCGCGTAGTAGACAAAATAAACACGGGAATTGATACGCGATTTTTGCCAATAATTTAATTTTCAGTTGATATCAGTTTCGTTTAAACGTTCATCAGGTTTTATTAAACGTTTAAACGATGTTTCGTTCGTGAACACGTTCAAACGGCACAGCACTACTAGATATTGATGACGGCAGAAGGCTAGAGCATGACCTACAATACTGTTACCAGCCGCCGGTAGCTAAATTCAAATATCAAAAAAAAAACCTTCGTAGTCTTGTTGGCAGTTTTAGTTCTGTATGTCACACACGTGATACGTGCAAGAACTGCGCAATCTTAATTACTGCTTACAGCCGTTTTAATGTTAATAGTGGACAGAGCTGTGACCTTGTCGGTAAAAACCCTGGATGAAAGCATTTCTCTAATTTGTATTGTGCAAGGTTTCACCATTTCTGAAAATTGTTACTCAAGAAATCTAAAAGGGCGATTCATTAAGGTTGGAAACCTGTCAATCACACGTTTGAAGTGGAAGAGTATTAAACTATTTTACGAGTTTAAAGGTCTGCTGTATAGACCCCAACTATAGCACGCTATCATGGAAAAGTTTCTTGAGATTACGTAATCGACTTGCCTTGGTCGTATAATGACCTCTTTTGACCAATTAGTCTGCAACGCCTGCCACATATTTTTTCTTGTATGAGGGTCTTTGTGTGAACGCTGTATGATTAACTACACTGTAGACATGAACATATTTCCAGTGTTTACACAAAGAGCCTCATGGTGTTAAGAAGCTATGCAGGCTAATTATAGAACCTGAGGTCGATTACGTAATCACAAAACTTTCCTAGCTATAGCGTGCTATAATTGGGGCCAATAAAGCTGATCTCTAAATCTCAGTGATTTTGTTGATCTCCTTCTAAAAAACACTCCTCTGAGGCTGATATAATACACAACTGTGATATGAAAGTGTAAGGAGTGTACACAATCGCCACATGAAAGAATACGCGACAGTAACTTACTGTATCGAATCGTACAACTTTAACAACATGCATCTAGGGATGTACTACTTTAATCTCTTGATGATACCAAAAATTAAACAAGCAGAATTTGCAACATTGGTTATGTTATACTGCCAAGAGAGCTTATTATCAATAAACACCCCTACAAATTGTGTACAATTACTGTTGTTAATTGCGGTACTCGTAAGGCTTAGTGTACACATTTGAGTTTCACCTTTGATATTATTTATTACCACTAGCAATTGCGTTATTATTATTTCTACATGTTTTTTTTTTCTAAGCTTTCAGATCGTGATTTAATTCCAAATATGCAATTTAGAGGGCTTCGTTAACATCGAGATTACAATAATATACAGTTATGTCGTTAACAAATAATATAAACTGAAGGACACGTGATGACTTACATCCATACTGTAACGGTCGTGGCAAGACGAAAAATTAGGACGGTTTCGTACCAAAGTTGTGAAGTCACCGCAATTGATTTACTCCGCAGTCGCACATAGACTCCATGACTCCGTAAAACTATCGAAATACAAAAATAGAAAGCTAACGGTACTAAATACAACATTTTTATAGTTTGTTTTTGGGCACAAATAAAACTACACAAATTTCACTATTGCACAAACATGAACCAGCAAAGACACACGAAGAAAGCATTTAAATTGTAAAATGTATAAACACCAAAATACCTCTAAGATCGAGAACATCAAGAAACCACTATTACGAAACAGCATTACGTGAACAGCATTACGTGGCATTACTTTCCAACCATTCTTATCTCAGTTATATGTAAAATTACGTATCCTGGCTAGACGCAACCAACGCCAGTAGTCCTTTTTCCCTGTGCGCCCAATATATGTATATATATGCCTTCCTTTGTTCCTGGTAGTGCTCCATGTGTCATGGTCGGAGACTTTAACTGTGTCCCAGACTCGGGTCTTGACAGACTCGGGGCTTCTGTGTCTGCTAGTCCCGACGCTGGGATCACAGAATTGGACAGATTCACTTCGGCACACCTTTTAGCCGATGTCTGGAGGCATATGCACCCGTGTAGTACGGTGTATACGTGGGTGAGGCCTAACGGAGAAGATGTCTCCAGGATAGATCGAGTGTATGCGCCCGAAAGTTTTCAATTTTCGGGTTGCGAGACGCTCAGCTGTCCGCTCTCTGACCATGACACTGTGGTAGCACGTTTTGTTTTGCCTTCCATTTTCCCGATCGGGCGGGGCCTATGGAAGCTTAACTTCGGATTCTTCGGAACTTCTGATTCTTGGCGAGGCAGAATTCCGCCAGGGTTTCGAGACCAGGTACAAAGGATGGCAAACATTGAAGCCGGCCTTTGCTTCTACATCCCAGTGGTGGGATAATATCAAGTTGCGCATCAAACGCTACGCAATTCAGTATTGCGTGACCCGCGCACGGCGTCGAAGAGAAAAATTCTCGAAGCTGCGCGCGGAGGTGAAGTTTGGCGACCCTTCGGCAGTCATCGCTTTGCAGACTTATCTCGATGAAAAGTACCACGGTCATGGGCGGCGATCCGTACTTCCGAGTGGGGGGGATATGACCTTGTTGACTATCTAAGCGTAGCGCCACCATGAGTTGGCGCGAAGCGTACAAGAAAATTTGGGGATTTACAAACCCTCTAGATGGCCGGAAACGGCACTTGCCGAGGTTTCCAAGCGGCATATACCCAACTTTAAAATAGGGGATTTCATGTCCGAAATATCTCATAATCAGGATCCAAAATACTTTTTTTGAATTTCGGGTGTTATTTTGGGAAAATTGCCCCTGTCAATCTTGTTTCAGGCGCTACGTTAGAATGTTCGAGAGCTCTTTATATTATTCGATGAAGAAAATGGCCTCATGCAGGCTATTATATAGGCCTATACACATGCAATACACAATTACACATAGTTACATTCCTAGGTACCGATTGCTAGGGCATCCAGGTGAAACGTACGTGTATTAACAGGGGCGTCGGAAGCTATTTGGGATTGGTATGGAAGATCAGAGTGTGGCCATCTACCATAATTATCGGGGGGGTGGGGGACGTTTGGAAGGTCAAACTACGCTACGCGCCACCATTGGTTGGCGCGTAGCGTAATGGAGAAAATTTTGAAAAAATGCCTCCCAGATTGCAGGAAATGGCACTTCCCGAGCTTTTCTTCTGTGCATTCTCCCTTGTCTGTTTTTGTACCCGATTAATCTTCTGAAACACATTTTGAAGTATGTTTTCATTTTGGTTCTTGATTTTTAGCCTTTTTTTTCTTCTTAGTGCTACTTTTTTCTCCTTTTTTTTTGCGCCGTGAATATTGGTCCGGCGAACCGCTCCGACGCCCCTAATTAAGCATTACCCTGGTAACATGAGATTCTCAGCTGTTGGAGGGAACATGTACGTGTGTAGGCCTACTATAGGGCCTATATGAATACTATGAGGGTGCATATATGTACTATATCAATACCGTGGGCGCAATAATACATTTTGTTGTTATAGGGCCAATGAAGCCTACAGTCAACTATTCTTGCTTTATAAAGACGGTTTATTTGAAAAGATCGCACTGCGTTTATGGTATAGGCGAGAAATGAAGCTAAAAAGAGCCGTACATTCACGATGATGCATAAATGAAGGCATGAAAATATTCTTATTCCTGGCATTTGGTGGGGGGGATATGGTGTATTACATCCCCTCCACCCATTTTCATGGGGGGATATATACCCCCCATCCCCCCCAGGATCGCCGCCCATGACCACGGTGCCCGCGTCAGGGCCCGTGTCGAAGCGGTGGAAGCCGAGGAGCGCCCTTCACTGAGGTTTTACCAGTCCGTTAGCTCATCGGCGGGCGACAGACGCGTCCCGTCTGTGCGCGCTACCGATGGGACCGTGGTCCGTGACCCTCACGGCATTGTCCGCGTATATAAAGAGTATTATTCGAATTTGTTTACGCGTGGCAATGTCGACTTGTGGGCACAGTCTGATTTATTGAGGGGAATCTCAAACCGTTCCCCACGATGTCAATGATATTTTTGGGGGGGGGGGGCGGAATAACCACTGTTGAGCTTTGGAAGGCGCTTTAGAAGATGAAGAATGGCAAGTCCCCGGGTTCGGACGGGCTCCCGAGGGAGTTCTACCGAACCTTCTGGGCAATAATAGGAGCCGTCTTCGAGGACGCCTTCCAAAACGGACTGTTAAACCAAAGTCAACGTCTGGGCATGATTACTTTGCTGCCAAAGTCTGGGGACCCCTTGGATCCCCATAGCAAGCGTCCGATCACCTTGTTAAATGTGGACTACAAGTTGCTGGCTAAGGCTTTGTGCAACCGCCTTGCACTGGCTATGCCGCATCTTGTTGGTGATCTCCAGACTTGTGCAGTGAAGGGTCATTGCATCCAGCAGAACTTGTGGTTGATGCGCGACTTGACCGACTTTGTTATTGAGCGTGATCTGCCATGTGCATTGGTGTCTCTGGACCAGCAGAAGGCTTTTGACATGGTGGATCGCGGTTTTTTAATGAATGTATTGGAGACGTTTCAGTTGCACCCGGTTTTTCGTAAATGGATTTCTGTTTTGTATCAAGAAAGTTTCAGTTCTGTTATCGTAAATGGGTTTTGTTCGGAGGTTTTTAACGTAGAGAGGGGGGTACGCCAGGGGTGCCCTCTGTCTCCATTACTTTATGTTTTGTTTAGCGAGTCCCTCTCTCGTCTTTTGGAAAGGGACTCAAGACTTGTTCCATTCGTTATGCCAGGGGGTGCCAAAGTGAAGTGCGTTCAATATGCAGATGACGTCACGTGTGTTGTTTGAGTCTGGGCTCCTTTCGTGCCCTCTCGCAGGATTTATCTATCTTTGAGAGAGCTACCGGGGCGAAGTTGAATCCGGAAAACACAAAGGGCCTTCGCCTTGGTAGCTGCAGATACAGAGACTTACCATTCGGTGCATCGTGGTCGGATCAAAATATCAAAATTAATAGTATATGGTTCGGCTGCGATGCACCTTGTGATGTAACCTGGAACGAGAGGGCTGAGGTACTTGAGAGCAGGCTCGAAACCTTTGGCACCCGCTGGCTTTCGATCCTGGTGCGGTTGGAGAGAGCGATATTTGCATTTATTTGGTCGGGTGATACAGAGCTTGTCAAAAGGGCGGTAATGTACCAAAAACTGGAGAAGGGTGGGTTAGGGGTGGTTCATCTGGAAACTAAATTGACCTTTTTGTTATTTAAGCAGTTGTTTGTAGCGGTAACTGACCCAGGGTTGCCTTGTTCATATTTGGTACGTTTTTGGGCGGTTTGCACCTGCGTCGATGAGTCCCGGCGCTGTTTAGCAACAGAGAAGCGCATAGTAGTACTCCAAACGTGTCATTTGCTCCGCTCTGATTGAGTTGCCCCCTGTTGACCTGTCACAGCCGGCCCTCGTTCACAGTTCGTTGCGGGATAAGGCCTTGAATGCAACTTTTGTCCAGGGACGTCATTCTGCCGAAGTATGGCGTTCGGTGCATTCAAGGCTGAATGGTTGCAGGCTCCGTGATCTCGCATGGAGAGTTGCACACGGTGCCTTGGTGACCAACCTAAAAAGATATCATTGGCGATTGGGTGATGGACTGTGCCCTAGGACCGGCTGTGACAGCTTAGAGAGTACTGCTCATGTTTTTTGGCATTGTTGCTTTGTAGTAAACTTATGGGAGTGGTTCCAGACCTGGACCGACCGTGTTACGGTAGACCGTTCATGGTCGGTAGGGCAGGGCTTTATTTTATATGGGGTAGACCCTCCAGTTTGTTCGGTAGCTGTGTTGCACCGCATGATTTTTGTTTGCTCTATTGTAAAAAAACATGTTTGGCGAATAGATGTAATTTGGTTTTTAGGGGGAAATTTGCCACTTGGCAGGCAGTCCTGGAGGCGGTGAAGTGTGACATTCGCCTTCAAATTGAAGGCGATTTTCGCCGTTTATCTGAGGCTGCCTTTTTTGGACTTTGGTGTGCTGGGGAGGGGTTTTTCGTTTCGCTGCGTGCGGGTCGTCCTTTTGTAGGTTTTTGAATGTTTTAGTGGGGGGGGGGGGGGGTTGGGCGTTTTGTCTCTGCAGGTCGGCGGGCGTATGTTTTTTTGGCTCGCTAGACCTGAGTTTCGTTTGTCAGAATGGGATGGTTCGGTAGTGCCGTTTGGCCGTGACGTTTTGTATCCCGCATGGCGGGTCACGTAAAAAGCACAAATGTGAAATGATCGTTTTTCATTCAAAGCAGAACATGATATGTTAATCTTAAAGTAAATTGTATTTACAGTACAATGTCAACACCAGACAACAGTATCATGACTCACACCTCAAACTAAGATGATATAGGTTCATTCAATCACAACAACTAAATAGCGTCACACCAAAATAGTAAAAGTACGTTACGTATAGGAAAAAATGTCAAGTGTCAACGTTTTGTTTTACACATTAAATTTCACTTATTACGCCTCAAAATAACATCAACCAGCTGATATGTTCGTGACATCCACGTAACAATCCATTATTCGATTACTGAGTTGGTCGAACTGGCAGTGTCGTGCCCCGTTGAATCAACGCTATTTGACAGCTTCAGTTTCAAATGGGTAACGCCTCGACTTTTGGGTAATCCATGAGACGCCTCAGCTTGTGCTTCCTCTTGACGGTGTAAGGCATCTTCGATGAGAGGCAGCTTTTCAAGTAAGGTTGACCATTGCGGGGGTGTGAGAGCAATGCCTCTTGACGTCGGTAACATTCTTCCTGCTTGGTTGTAGAAAAATTCTCTGACATGAATGTACAGTTTTCCATTAAAGACGTTGACAGTCACAAAGCGGTCATCTCCGATGGGGATCCTTATGTCAGTATCGTTTGAAACGTGTCGTTTCCTTTGAGTATGTCCTTTGATATTCACAGGTTTTGGTGATATGGACTGGTTGAAGTGAGGTTTCATCACGGTCTGGACTGGTTTCGAAGGGAGTGGCTGATCGTAGGTGGCTTCACTTGTCTCTGAGTTAAAGTACACAGTCTTCCCTTCAGTATCTTTCAATGATGTCCATGCAGAGTCCATGATACCTTTCGAGGATACGATGACGAAGCGATAACACCTTAGCGTCAGAAGCGAAGTACGAACTGATGGTTGGTAGTTGTGAGTTTGTCGAGTCCAACTCAAGGAATGAAGTCACTGGTAGGCAAACGCCCCTTTTATTGCCAAATCAGAGATGTACCATACGCTTCGATGGTCAGTGGCAGTTTTACATTCATATCCATTTCAGCTTTTCGCAGTAAAAACGATATGCGATCATCCCCGGGGACAAGATTGTTTAGATGATCCCTCGAAGCTCCATTTGTAGGTAAATCCTCAAAGATTTCAGAAAATTCGAGATGGTCCCTGAAATAACCAAAGAAAGGTTTGTCTTCTTCGCTCAGTTCAGCTTTCAACCGTTGTAGTATTTGAAGTTCGTTGAGGGTAAGCTTTGCTTCCTCGTAACTGATACCATGCCATGCTCTCACCAGGGCCTTCAGAACGATCAAACGCAATCGGTATCGAAAGGCATTGTTTTTCTTTTCGATCGCATGACTCCGTACGGCTTCCCTTACGATATCCGACCCATACTTTGTGCGAGCCTCTCTGATGAGGTCTATACGTGTCTCCAGTGTGAAAATGGTATTCGGTAATAAAGCGTTTTCTTTCACGTGTGAGATACCTCCTTTTTCGCCTTTCCATAATCCCAGGACAAACGGGTACATCCTGCCAAACTGAAATTCTGCAGTTTCCTTCACTTTAAGGATGGCTAAAATACGGTCAAAAATTCTGTGGACGACGTCACGGTCAATACAGTCTACGATAGATTGCCACATAGAGTGATCATAAAGGATGTCATCCATGACACACTGGTGATGCGTTTGACTGGGGTGATTAATGTCACAACCGTAGCAGATCCTGTAAGGATAAGCAGTGATCGCATCCTCCAAACAGTGTAAGAACGATGCCTCCAAGACGTTGAATATCATCTCTTCAGACACTTCGTTGTGAGAGAGTACAGACATGATGCACAGCGTTTGATCAGCAAGCGATAAATGAGAGACGGATTTACAACTCTAACCCTTTTATACACGTCATGCCTCACACAAATCGTCAATGTTTCGAGTGAAAAACTCAATCACTGCTAGTAAGTCCGTTGTGTACAATGAAAACACGATTTGGGCACGGGATGGTGCCTCTGTCGTTCGGAAAGCTCGAAACGCAAATGCTGCCTCATCGACGAACGCTAGCTCATGAAGTGCATTTGTCAGTGACTTTGAAGATGCATTTCAACCTCTTCCAAAAATTGTGTTGATCCATTCACTTCTGCGTAGTGTGTGTGTGATAAGCCGACTTCATCACTCTTTGCTTTGTGTAGCAAAAAATGATATATTTCATTTTTCAAAATCTTCAGAACACCGTGTTTTAGGTAGTATACAAATCCTTCAGGCGGTTTCATGATATTGTTCTACTCAGTGTCTGGGAAAGACTGAACGATGAGCATGATGTGAATGCATTATATAGACACAGAGCGAAACCACGTGACGTGTGAGGTCAAAGTACCTAAGGTAAACAAAAATAATAAAGTGATTTGACTTACCTTCTAACCGTCTTCCATCAAACGACCCAACAATATCGTAGGAACTTTTTTGGACGCTGGTGTGCTGGGGAGGGGTTTTTCGTTTCGCTGCGTGCGGGTCGTCCTTCTGTACGTTTTTGAATGTTTGAGTGGGGAGGGGGTTGGGCGTTTTGTCTCTGCAGGTCGGCGGGCGTATGTTTTTTTGGCTCGCTAGACCTTAGTTTCGTTTGTCAGAATGGGATGGTTCGGTAGTGCCGTTTGGCCGTGACGTTTTGTATCCCGCATGGCGGGTCACGTAAAAAGCACAATATCGTAGGAATTCAGGGATCTGCTTCCGGCAAAAAACTGTATATCGCATTAATCCACAGGACGGGTTACGAAACAACAATATCGTATGAATCCACGGATGTGGTTCCGTCACAAAACTGTATATCGTATTAATCCATGGGACGGGTTACGACAAAACAATATCGTATAAATCCACCGCTCTGGTTCCCGATACAAAAATATATATCGTAGTAATCCACGGAACAGGTTCCCACACAAAGTGACGAGTTTGTAGATGAGAAAGAAATCCAGTAAATGCACCCAGACCTATGTGTAACAAGTGTTATGTCGTGTATGTGACACAGGCGAAAGGCCCTCCAATCAAGCCTGCTCGTGTAATGCACCAGCCAAAAACGCAATCGACATGGTTACTTCCCAGCCATGACGCACCTTGCCTGCAATGCAGAGGATATAATGGTCTGACAGGGAGTAGTCGAAGGTTCTCAAAGCCATCATTACCCGTGTGTGCTCGTATCAGTCTTTGACACAGAATGAATCTGTCGTATCAAATCGGTGCCTTTATATAGTCTGCTCCGTAATAGCGTCCTCTCTCTCAAACTTTTTGACCTTTGACACAATCATCTCACTCTTAGAACATCATACATACAATCTGGTCGGACGATCGATATTCGATCATTGTTTATTGTACAAACCATCGATAGAACTTTATACTAATCCTCATTGATTTTCTACATGGACCACAATTTGCTGCACAGTGTGCTGTGCTTTATGTACAGTTCTCTATATATGCATGGTACACCGTACGGCATATACACATATATAACTGTTACAAACCAGTTCAAGCCATTGTAATTTGCTTTGGATATCGTCTTGGTTAATTTTTGGTTGTGTTATCGGCTCACGTTTTAATTTTTCTGACATCTGTGCATTTCGTCAATATAATTTGAGACACATACGCGGAAGGATTTTCGTTCGGCAATGAAACATTTTACGAAACATCGACCTTATTGAACATGAAGAATGCTGAATAAAATCGTCATCAACCTGTTTTTGAATGTTGCACAGACAAATCTATCTACAGTCAAGCAGCCAAAATCAACTGTAAAAGTTATTTGCAAAACACGCTTAACACTTCTTTACTTTACTTATTTCTGTCCGCAACATCTTTCTATAAAGGAAGTCACGGTTTTTAGCGCAAGTTAGTAACATAAGCGTAAAATGACAGTGAGTAAATCGAAACGGGAAAATATCAAAAAGCAATGAATAACCACAAAAGCGATTAAGCGATTAGAAGAAACCATAGTTTAAGAAGGAAAAAACAGAAGGAAAAGTATCAAGACATGTCAGTTAAAGTGGGATGAAGGTAAACTCGTCGATACAATTACGAGAGGTTCATTCGCGGAGTAGTGTAAGTGTTAGTTAACCTTTGGTGACTTCGGATCACATGACCGTTAACTTTGAAATTATTCCCATATACCATTTGCAACTTGTCCAAAAATATCAACCGTGTCACACCTTGGAACTGGGAGTTATTGCATTATGTCTGAAAATGAATTTTCACCTCGAATAATTTTGCACATGAAGGTCACACGGGTGTCAACCCATTGACATTTTTGATGGGAAGGTATCTTTGATATCCAAATCTAGCATCAAAACCAGACACTTTCTTTTTTGCTTGTTCCTCCCTAAATAAGCACATTTTTTCTAATGTGACCTTTGACCTTGGTTTCAGATGTAGTTTTATCTCCTGATTAAAAAAAACAACACGACAAGTCTGTACACCCATCCTAACTCCAACCGAAAAACTTTGACCCCATATAACTTCGCACACGAAGGTCGCACGGGGGTCAACCTATCGATATTTATGATCGGAAGGTACCTTTGACATCTGAAAATAGCATCGAAACTGTAAAAATCCCCAAAATACGTAAAGGTCACAAGAAGTCAAATTGAGGTCAAGGGTCATCCAGATGCGGGTCGACAATTGGATTACATTGAGGCAACTCCCAACCCTAACGGACAATTCGTTCTGAAGTTATTGCAAAAATACTATTTTTTTTTCATTTATTAACCTTTGGTGACCTCGGATCACATGACCGTTAACTTTGAAAATGTTCCCCTAACCACTACCAGCCTTTTCGCACATTGGCACTGGGAGTTTTAATATTTTCGGTTTTTGGACCATAACTGACCTTTGGTGACCTTTGTGGGCACCAAAAACAATAGGGCACACCTTCTCCATATGGCGGATCTATACTCCAAGTTTGGCCTCAATCCAACATTCCCTTATTGAGATAGAGCGTACCCAAGCAAGTGTCACAGACGCACACACATACACACACACGCCAACCTGACTACACAGGTTCCTTTTGCTAAAGCAAGGAACCAAAAATCCGGTCAGAAAAAATGACGGGTCCCAAAAAATTTAGTCGCAAAGATAATGTGGTCCGAAAAATGGGGGGAAAAAAGCCCCCACCCCCCAAAAAGAAATGTTGGTCCAAAAAAATTGGTACTACCCCCGAAAAAAAAGTGGATCCCTAAAAAGTAGGGGCCCCAAAAATTGAGATCCCCCTAAAAAAAATTAAGAAAAATGGGGGTCCAAAAGAAATGAGTCCCAGCCAAAAAATTGGGTCCAAAAACATTAAGTACCGCCAAAAATTAGGTCAGAAGAAATGTTGGTCCCAACAAATTTGTTTTCCCCCAAACAAATTGGGTGCCAAAAAATGAAGTTGACCAAAGACATTTGGTCCGAAAAATGGGTCCAAAAAAGGTATCTCTAGACAAAGTACCCAAAAATTGGGTCCGGAAAAAATGGATCCCAAAAAATTGGGTCCGCAAACAAATTTGGCTGAACAAAAATTGGGGCCGGAAAAAATTGGGTCAGAAAAAAATGGGTCCGAAAAATTTTGGCTCAAAAACAATCCAAGAGTCCCAATGTAACCGTATTGTCACTATGCACGCATACAATTTAGGCAACAGGAATCGTTGATACTGGTCCTGGTATGGCTGTTCACGTTTGTCACTCTTTAATGTAGCGTCAATACGGACGCTTCTTAGTCGTCTTGACCGTTATATTATGTCATGGAAATTTGTTCATGTGTTTTTATTAACACAACTATCAGTCCCGAGGAATATCAGAGCTTGAGGTTGATAATTCTGATAGGTAGGCCACGCCCAGAATTCATTTGTGCGCCCCAGGTCAGTAATTTACAGCTCCTGACCAATTGACACAAACCATCATTTATGCCTAATTGGTCTAACTTCAAGTACTAGCAGCTGCAGTGTGCCTGTTAAACGCTGTGCGTAGGCTACTTGTAAAGTTGTTGAAAATAAATTGAAAAAAATAAATTCGTTTCTTCGGTCTTCTTTTCATTCCAGTGCCAAATTTTCATTACACGAAACCTCGAAATATACAATTACAGATGTAAGTTATATGGTCCGGGAAGTGCCATTTCCTGCGATCTGGGAGGCATTATTGACCAAAATTTCTTTTGTACGCTCCGCGCCAACCGCTGCTGGCTCTCCGCTTAGATAGTGTGGCGTACAAATACAGAACAAAACCACATCCACCTTCGCTTGACCTGAGTTTCGTTTTTCAGAATGGGATGGTTCGGTAGTGCCGTTTGGCCGTGACGTTTTGTATCCCGCATGGCGGATCACGTAAAAAGCACACCTTCGCGTATTTCTTTGGCGTGTGGTCAAAGTACTTTCCAGTATGGCAGGTGCGTCAGAACATTGCTTGACCCCCCACTCTTTATCATAAAGACATAAGAGGAGGGACAAAAACGAAAAACATGTCCCTCCTTCCCACAGAGTGAGCACAACTTCCCTTGGGCAAGCAGAGGTATCATGCCCAAGACGAAGGCAGCGCCCACACTTTTTGTTTGGGCAGCCCTTGGCTTCGTGCCCGGTCTCCCCACACCTGAAGCAGGCCGGGAGCTGACCGGGATAACGCACGTGAGCTTTACGCCAGGCAATAAACAGGAAGGAGGGGAAATCCTGCTTCAGGTCGATCCGAACCTGTCGGTGCCCGTTCAAAACCCCAGGGGTCTGTGCATAGGAGCACATTTTGGTACCCTTGACAGCCCCAAACCGACCTAAAACAGTTGCGACAAGTTCCTGACGCACCTCTAGTCCTACGCGGATGACAGTTGCCCATACGGAACGTTCGTATTGTTACAGAAATTTGACGTATAAGCCTAGCAGATTTGTTACTGTTAATTTGTTTCGTTCTGTATTGAGCTCGGGCTGTTTACTATTCTTATTTTGATTTTTCCCGTCTCGGGCCCCAGACCTTTAACCCTTTTCTCTTTAGATCTAAGGAAGCTCACCGTGTTTTCCCAGCAGTGTAGACAGTTTTCCAAAACAAAAAGGGAAGCCGCTTCCTGCGTGCGCGCGCTTCGGCATACATCAAAAACATAAAAGGGGGTCACCGAGTTGAGCTATTCAAGCTACTTGGTATAAAAAGGATTGGTTTATTGTTCGTAAGAGGCAGACGCCCAAAAGTTGTGAAAGTAGTCAGTTAGCGCTAAGTTGCAATCGTTTACTGCAATATTACTCATGTGTACTCTCTACACGGATCTCTACTGTGATACTTGTGTATCAAGGAACCGTTATTGTGTTTCCTGTCTCTACCTGGTGACCGGTGATTCTAGACATTTTACTTGGTAATGATTTTCATTTGTTTTCTTTTATGTGTTAAGGTAACTTGAGAATCTGAAAAAGCTACGAATAAGCCGTTAGTACCCGTCAATGTTATATCGACCGTGTCAGCGAAGTGAACCAATAACGATAGTATATTTGTTTGTCTATCTATCTCGACCAAATATAATATTAAAGTTGCCAGAATTACTTGTGATGTTACCCTAAAATTTACAAGGCTGGAGCATTATCCTAGCTCAGAATTCAATGCGGTATATTGAGAAAGATTGACGTACAAGTACTGAAAAATAACCTAGGGCTGAAGCTCGACCATCTCCCTATTTTGTGAATATGTGTATTTAAGACCCGAATTATACCTGGGTTTCAGTTTAAGCTCTCAGGATTTGCGAGACACAGTGCAGCTCGCACTATTTGCGAGAAACAGCCCAGCTCGCAAGTTGCAAGACACAGCCCAGCTCGCAGGATTTGCAAGACACAGCCCAGCTCGCAGGATTTGCGAGACACAGCCCAGCTCGCACTTATTTGCGAGATACAGCACAGATCGCAAGCTGCGAGAGACATTCCAACTCGCACGGATTTGCGAGATACAGCACAGATCGCAAGCTGCGAGAAACATCCCCGCTCGCACTGATTTGCGAGATACAGCACAGATCGCACAGCACAGAAGTAGCGGGAAACAGATCAGCTCACAGGAATTACGACTTTTAGGGTTCGCTCGCATATTGCGAGTTATTGTCAGAACTCGCAGGGGCTGCGAGGTTTGGTCTACACTTGTATTTCTTTTGGTACTGCTTTACTTCCAATAGTGTTGTAAATGAGTTAAGCCATGTATTATGCCCAAAGATGTATTGCTACCATTTAACTCATCTTAAAGCGTTTGAACATTGATTGGAGGATTAATTGATGTACTTCATTAACCATTGTAACAGGCGAAAGTGTTTTCTTTTGAACAAAGTTTTTAGACATTACTTGAACTCTTTGGCTGATTTTTCAAGACTCTGTGTTCCGACTTGACTATACAATTCGGTCGGCGTTACAGTATGGAGTAACTGCAAAGCATCAACCTCTCCAGGCACAACAACACCGGCCTTACTTTGCAAAATACTAAAAACTTGCACCGGTGGAACCGCTTGTTCACCAGTGAAGGTCAAGTAAACAATTTTCGAATGACGGCGCGATGCCATGATACCGAAGGTGGCTAGGCCACAGAGGAGGCTGGTTTAACACAAACGATATACGAACTGACGCACGAACGAACACAAGCTATCACACCCGCCTGGCGGGAAGTATAGCACAGTACAGTCACAATTAATAACAGCTGTAATAGATGGCGAGAGCGAAAACTCGTCCGCACTCCACGACAGCCAACTGCCAAGGCATTTGAGACACTACAATATTCCCTACAGCGAATTGATGAAACAAATTATGTAAGCTCATTTTTGAAATACATTTCATAAATAAGATTAATCATTTTCTTCACGGTGTTATGAAACATAATATTTAGGTTGGCATTAAAATTATTAAGTTGGCTAGCACACCGGCTTTTCCAAGTAACATATTTAGAAATGTTCAGAATAAAGTAGAATCCCTTCTTTGCATTTATTAGAAGAACCACTTCCAAGCAATGTTATTTATATGGATAATTTTAGTGACTTCAGAGAATGTTGACTTTACAACAATTGACAAATAGGTAAGTCATAGTTTCATTGGTAGCTTTACAAAATGTGCATGAAGGCGAATCTAATATTTTAAATTTGAATGAACTAACATTGGTATATAAAATATTGTGCATTATCTGCAAGTCAATGTCGGCATCATAAAAGCTTTATGGAGGTTTGTAAATATTTGTCCATCTATTATTAAAACAAATGTCACCATAAACCTTTCTCCATTGTAATCCACCAATTGGTGTGCAGTGAAGCTTAGTTCGAAGTAGGAGAGTGGCTTTTTTGCAGGAAATATCACACGCATTGATAGTGTCGGCGCCGTTAACAAAAGTAATAATACACGCAACTTCCGGCTGTCAGGACACAACTTTGTCTGAAGAATAAATATCGACTAGCCACTGTTCAGGGTAAGGCATCAATTATAGTGTTGATGTAACCCTCCACGTCGTTGCACGAAATCGGATTATCGGGGTCAGTTAAAGAGATGCATTCATGCACTGCTGCAGCCGTTAATTGAGCCGGGATAATCTCATACATTAGATCGCTTACTCTACTGATCCCACCATCAATAAAGCAACGATTAAAAAGAGTTGTGCCATTGGCGTCACGAATGAGGGGATTATGGAACAAGGGTTGGAATAAAATATCCTCTCTAGTTAAAGGCTCACAGAAGTGGCCGTTGGTAATTTTCTTCCAGGCGAACAACATTTCGCGATAAAAGGGCCGAATGGATGAAAGTGATTTGCTGTTAGGAATGACCTGGAAGATACTCACATCAAGGTGCATGTTTTCGTAGTGATTCAAACATAAATATTTAATGTACCATTTAACATTTTACTTATGAATTTAATTGTAATAGCATCCCGAACAATTTCTATATCTCTTAAATTAAGACCTCCTTTCTCATGCGGGTAACAATAGGGTGGAATATTTTATGGGGCTCTTCTTGCCGCGCCAAATAAAATCGAAAATACTTTCACGCATAGTCGTAATAACCCAGTCTAAACAAGTCTACAAATAAATATTGAATTAATAACAATCGATTTACCTCTGGTAGTAATACACTGAACTTATTCACTTTATCTTTCCAATAAACAGTTTCTGCCAACACTCTGTTGTTGCCAATGGCAACCCCAAGAACTTCAATATAGTCGTTTCTGACGGGGAAGTCGAAGTCATGACAATTAATTTAGGAATTCCCAAAAACCAAAAGCTCGGTTTTGTCTAGGTTGCACTTGGAACCAGATGCATGTTGATAGAGTCTAAGCACTATAAGTATAGAATAAATGATGGTAATGCTGGACACAAAGAAAGTTGTGTCATCGGCATGCTGAAACACTTTCACCTCGACGTCACTAAATTTGATACCTGAAATAAGTGGACAATTCGTAATCGCTTCATGTAATGGCTCGGCGCTTTGAAGGTATAGGATTGCCCGTAACGGGCAACCCTGGCGGACTCCTCTCTGAATAGAAAACTCTTTAGAAATGAAGCCATTGTACTTTAGAGGTTTTGTTAATAATAATAATAAATACTACTAACCTCTAATGATAGTTCTGTCTAGTTTAACCCTCCTTGGATGGGTCCAGGGAACTTGATCTGCCAGTTCCAAGATAGATCCGTATAATAAAATCCTTAAAATGAATAAATGGATAACTGAATCCGAAGCGCTAGTAATTAGGTGGGTTGCAATTGCTACATCCCACACATAAAATTTCCGGTGGATTCCCGAAGATTATACAAAGAATATACGAATTTATTTAGCCAGCTATCGCTGTGGTGTAGGAGATGGTATATATCGTAGTGCTAAAATAATATTACGGCTTAGAGAACAACCTTCGCTGACCGATTCACTGAACGAAGTGGCTGATAAAATATGTCGCTCTACACTTGAACTTATGACCCCAAAACTTTCTCTCGTTGGACATTGGTCCTCTTTGTTCAAGTTTACTATAAATGGGAGTGGAGATAAGCAAGAAAGTTGGGCGACAGAATGTCTATAAACAAAATAAGTAGGCTGTTCCACTTTGCGAGAGGGAATATATAGGCTCGCTTGCAGTGCGGTCACTACAGTACTTAATGCAAATATAAATGTTGTTATATAAAATCTTTACCCACATACGAAAATTAGGGCCGAAACCCATTTTTTGGCAGAACGTCATATATATAGGTGTGGTCGACCCTATCAAATGCTTCATATTGGTCGATTTTAAGCGCTGAGTATATTTCAATTATTTTCATTCACATTGCTAATAATATTCTGCATAATTAAAACATTCTTAGTAATATCACGACCTGGAATGCAGCAAGTTCGATCATTTGAAACTATATTATGGATGACTTTCGAAACTCTATTTGCTAATGACTTGCTAATAATTTTATGGTCAGTATTTAATAAACAAATCGGTCTGCAATCATTAAGGCATCTAAGAATCATTTTTCTTAGGAATTAAAGTTAAAACACCAGTTTTCATAGAAGAACAAAGTTCATTATTCTGAAATATTTCGATAACAAGTTTTGCGAAAATGTCGGTGAATTCACGCCAAAATACTTTCAAGAATTGTACAGCCATCAAGTCCTGGGGTCTTATTTGGTTCCATTGGGAAGAGGGAGCTCTTCAATTCTTCGAGGGATAGGTCTTTATCGCACAGATCGTCTTGTGGAAGGGATTTTGAAAGATTATTGATTAATTCCTCTCTATAACTTCCATCAGTAGCTTCGCTTGAGTAGAGTTCTGTGTAGTATTTTGTCTGTTCCATGATAATTTCCTGTTGGTCGCTAATAATGTCGCCATCGTTGGTTATTAATTGACGCATTACTTTTCGTTTTTCTCCACAGTTAAGAAGAATTTAGTTGACTTCTCGCCTTCTTCGTACCACTGGATTTTAGATCTGGGATCAGCACCGTTTATTTCGTTATTCATTAATGTGTTCATTTCATTTTCAAGACATTTAAGGAGAGTGCAGTGATAGTCCGTGAATTTCTCTGCTTTGTATTTCTCCTAATCGATTTGCTTTGTTAATTTCTTCTTTGTTCTTTGCTGTAGCTTACGTTTTATTTTGCTGTATCTAATAGAGGTGATTTTAATTCTCTCTTTGAGGTAATCATACCACTTCCGAAAATTAATTTCATAGTAAATATTATGAATTTTCTCCTCGTTAATAAGATTACGGATTTAAAAACAATAGCTTTCATCGAGGAGTAATGAGTTATTTAAAATCCAATAACCAGGACCCCTGGGTATAAATGCGAGATCTAGATGAAGTTCTACAATGTCATGATCGGAAAAGGGATACTTTGTATGTTGACAATTAATAACATTATGGATAATACGTTTTGACATTAAAAATCTGTCAATCCTGGACGAACGGCGTCCGTCGACAGTATCTGTAGACCAGGAGAAATTAGTTGTCAGGATTGCGTTGCCTCCAGATATCGATGAGTTGATGTTCTATCATGAGGTCGTTGAGTGGTTTGCGGGAGACATCGGGAAGTGGTTTCACCGGGTATCTGTCTTTATATACCTTTCAAATATTGTTAAAATCACCGGTTATAATGAGTGGTGTTTTTTTTATGAGCAATTTTCTCTTTCAAGTCTACGAAGAACGACTTTCTCTCCAGAGGAATATTTGGTGCATAAACGTTTGTAGCACCCCTAATTTTTTGGTAAATTAGGAAGTACTAGAATTTAGATTTCCCCTTCCCTGTGATAGGTTCCCCCTACAAATTCTCGGGTTCTCTAGGAGTTCAATGGCCTGTCACTTCATTGCAGGAAGTTGTAATGACTAAATCTGTATTCTTGGAATGACATTGCTTTGTCCCCCAAGTGTACCAGAGAGTAAAACCACCATAACCCATTAGTGAGCTAAGCTGTCCCCAGAGTGAGAGAGACCTTCTGCAAACAGGTGACCCTCTGTTCACCTGTTTGTGTATGAACTTGTTCTCTGGGACTACGTCACTAAGTTGTTTACACCTGTTGTCTTAGTGGTTATTTGAGGAATGTTGGTGTTTTCCGGTACTGAGTAGGCCGATCAGCTGGTTCATTTATCTCCTTATTTGGGCTGGGCAGGAAGTTGTATTGTCTTAGGGTACTGTCCCCTGGCTCTATAAGAAGGCCAGTTTACCAGCGATCTGTGCCACTCACTCGACAGCCCTCAGCCGTCGTTAGGATGTCGGAGACATCATCATTACAAATTACTCTTTAATTTCTAAACAGGTATGAACCACTTTGTATTTTTCAGAAGTAAGCTTCTTAAGTTTAATAGTAATGTTCAGTTACTCTGTGATGGCTCCAAGCACACAGATATGTTTTCTATCTAATTTAATTAAAGTCATACCATCGATTGATATACTTTACCATCCGTTGTGTAATTTAGTATAACTATGTGTTTCATTGATAATGATATATAGCAAATGTTGTTTATCCCATTATGATTATTTCTGTATTGTGTACCCTATAAGTTACACTAAGCCTATACATGATATGCTACATGTATACTACATTTTACCCTTTTGTGGAATCCATATTAGCTGATGTATGTTCTGTACAGTAGCTCCCTTGGTGACAGTCCTTGTCAGAGGTTGACCCTAAATAGTTTTGCTACTATTTGTTGGTACATATGATATGTTTATGAGAGACTTATCATGTAGGGTATATATTGTGTTATGTTATTTTAGTATTTAGTTGTCTATTAGGAACATGCTAGTAATTGGGTTAGGGCAATTAGCACTTGACTGAGACTTACTGCATTGGTGTCCGTCATTGACTGCCACGTCGGCTAGATGTGGGGCTTATTATTTAGCCTTAATGATTAGAGTGTACTTGTTGTAGAATTGTCCCATATTTTATTTGGCACTGAGCCTATTGTATTGTTTATTTCGGTATGTAAGTTGTGCCACTCACTCGACAGCCCTCAGCCGTCGTTAGGATGTCGGAGACATCATCATTAGAAATTACTCTTTAATTTCTAAACAGGTCCTTGGTTTGGGTGGGCGTGTCTAAACGTCCTGGTCTTAAGATGCCCCCTCCCCACCAGGCCATGATGTTTCCCGGACTCGAAAGACGGCCGAACGGGTCTAGAGAGGGAGTGAGCCCCAGCCCCCAGCTATATAGTGGTCCATTCCGAAATTGGATTAATTGTACTTTTATTGTTTAATTATGTTGACAACTAGTGACAGTTGTTGTTTAATACCGTTGTTAACCTCCATTTGTTATTTTCTTTCTTCATGTCGTAGTTATGAATATATACCGCATAACTAAACATACGCTTTTGTATTATTCTGTTTGTTTGTATGTTGACTCAGACGAGCCAGTAGTTACAGCAGTAGTAAGGTAGGGTCCTTATACGTCACGAGGCGCATTGTTGATATGTGCGGTTACGGACATCGAGTATCTAGGTGCAGGTAGTTGACCTCATTACAGCCGACGAACCCCCGCTTCCCTAAAGGCTAATGTTCCCTGGATGGGAGCGATCAACCTGGGGTTATATGGCGCCCAACGTGGGGCTGTAATTATTAGAAAGGTAATAAGTGTAATTATTAGAAAGGTAAAGGTAGTAAATTTGTAACGCTACTCCACGACACCTACGATCAGGGAACAGCAGGGTTTGGGGCGTCTACTATGAACCTTGTGGCCAGCTAGTATAGGGACGGAAACTTAATGGAAAACATACACAAATCAGTAGGCAGAAACATTTATATTAGAGTAACGACGGGCTTCTGTATTCAATAGGCATAGCAACCACTCAAAAACACATATAATCAAGGAGCAGTGCTGATCTACCTTTAACTATACGGTTTGTATACATTATAAACACAGATAATAACAACTACAACTCGGTTTGTGTGGGTACAAATGCATTAGAACATTCCCACAACCTCAAACAAGGCAAATACGATAAACTCTCCCTCTTGTAGCCCGTTACGACTAACGAGACTATAAAGTTAACAAATACTACACTCGAACATATCCGCTGTCATTCCGATCCAGCGTCTTAGACCGGTCGGGCAACCATCGGGTGGAGTAGCCCCTTCCCTATGACAGTATGTACCAGCGTCTATAGGGACGACCGGCGTCTATAAGTATTGACCAGCGTCTAATTGCCCAAGGCCATCAACAGTATGTGTTTAACAAGGTACACACAGTAAAACCTGGATGGAGCAAGAGTCCAAACAGAATTCAAAATACTTGTAAGTTGTAACAAACTGTCTTCTCACACGAGTGTGTATTACTGCAGGTCTTGAGTGAATGAGTCACTAATTTGTGGGGGAACTAATCAACCCATTTAAAATAAAGTAATTAATAAGAGTAAATATTCATAATCATTAGATGATAAAATACAATAAGCATAAAACTATTGTCAAGGACAATGAGGCCAACATACCGTCTAGATACATAATAAACAATAATAATTATAGCATATAAAGTGTAACTTCTCAAGGTCACAGGGTCTAGCATGCCAAAGAGCAGGAATTAAATTACTAATTGTCATAAAGAAAGGGGCGTGTGCACCTACCGCATGATAGCATATAACATAGTAACATTCAAATAGGTGTCAACCCATCAAAGGTAAAATAATTCCAACTAGCAATTATAACCAATATGACCAATCTAACATATTAAGTAATTTAGCCTAAATCACCTCACAGTCCCTTTAACATGGTGAAGGATTAAATAATATGCTAACCCCTTTTGAGTTTGCATATTATCAAGGACGTTACCATAATAACCAGCAACAATTAATAGTAATAGTCATGTAATATAAAAGTGAAATATATGTTAGGGGTGGCTGGTAATAATTAAATAAGCAAAGAACCTTTCTAGTATTCTAGTGACAACACAGTCCCCTTATTGTAGTAAGCAAAACCCATAATTACCCCAACATGAATGCAGCACTCTAGGATTATAGGAGCAATACTTTACATATAAATAGCAAAGAAATAAACTTGTGTAAATAACCACAGTCACAGCTGTTACCATGGTAACAAGGTGAATCAGGTAAACAACACCCATGGAGATACATAGGAAGCATAAGTTAGCACATTTAACGGGCATCACTACTAGCATATAACCACATATAAGCATATTGGGCCTGCTGAAGCCCTAAGCTAACAACAGGTAAAGTATCTGACTGCCATGTCTTCAA